>NC_047663.1:69462766-70085266 GCF_011762505.2 Arvicanthis niloticus | reverse complement strand
TGTTGCTGCAATGAAGCATCATGACCAAGGCTTGAGGAGAAAAGGGTTTATTCAGCTTCCATACCACTGCTCATCATCAAAGGAAGTCAGGACAGGAATGCAAACAGGGCAGAAACCTAGAGGCAGGAGCTGATACAGAGGCCATGGAGGGGTGTAGCTTACTGGCATTCCTCAGCCTGCTTTCTCATAGAACTCAGGACCACCAGCCTAAGGGATGGTGCCATACACAACGTACTGGGCTCTCCCTTCTCACTCACCAATTAAGAAATGCACTATAGCTGAATCTTATGGAGCCATTTTCTCACTTGAGGCTTCCTCCTTTTGGATAACTCTAACCTGTGTCAAGCTGACACAAACCAACAGTATTACTGAAGAACCTTTGACATATTAAGTATCTTGTCAACATCTACTGTGAGAACAGCAGCATGCCAAGCAGTGCTGAGAACAGCTGTAAATACAACTGGCAAAGTCTCCACCCTCCTGAGTGTTACAGACCAACAGGGAACACCAATGGACAATAGCAAATCCTAGCAGTTCAGGTAGCTCAGAAAAAAGCATGTATATATAGAAATGCAGGCGCTGAGTTATTATAGCTCAGTAGAGGCCCTGGGTGCGATCCCTATTACAGTAAAGGCAGAAGGGTGGGGTGAGTGGAGTGAGAATATGAGAAAGTTGGCATTATCAAGAAAGGATTAAATATATAGTAACACATAACAAGGGCTGTATTTGGAAAAGAATAAAGATACATAAACAGAATGAGAAACTATAAATGAACATCTTTGTGATGTAATGAAACAGAAGGCCTCTCTAATTATGGTAAACACAGCGGAGGTGGAGGAGGAGGAGGGAGCTGGCCATGAAGAATGGCTCAGAGCTGTGCAAGCAGGAGGACTAGAATGCAAGCAGAAGGATGGAATGTCTGTGGGCTTGGTGGAAGATCCAGAATGCTTCTCAGGTCTCCACATGTATGTGGACCTATGTGCACCTGTACCCGTGCACACACGCAGACATAGATACACACTTATGAAATATGAAAAGAAAACACAGAGGAGAGGTTTTTTTGACTATAGGAATATGCAACTTTTCAGTATATTCATGTTTGTACAACAGATGCAAAAGTTAGCAATAAAACGACCTGAAGTTTAGCATAAGGGCATTATTTGAGGAAGGGTCTCACTAAGTAGCCTTGGCTGGCCCAGACTCTCTATGTAGAGCAGGGTGGCCTCAAATTCCCCTTGATTCTGTGGGATTAAAGGTACACAACTACCACACCTAGCCTGCACCTCTCCAAGGCGTAAGAAACTACTCGCACTTCAAGTTGGTGTGGAGCCATCAGTCACTCTTACACTAAAATCATTTTTAGAAACTGCTACTTTTGGGGGAAAGAATAAGACAGGAGATGTCCAAAGGTCTAATTATAAAATTGATCTAGAAATTTCACTTGAAGATTTTGTGGAAAGAGGCAGTACAAAACAATGACATAACCGCACCATTTACAATATTAAAATAAAAACAAAACACAACAAAACCAAAAACTCAAAGGTCCAAAGGGAACATGAGCTTTGGCAGTCAGTCATACTTTCTCTACCATTCATGAAAATGATAGCTTTAACTGCCCTTAAAAATTAGTGTTTTAAGTTTATTCTCATCTCCACTGGGTGGTGGTTGAGAAGCACTTCAAGCATTTTACAAAATGCATTTCATAACTCCATTTTGAAAGGTGAATGGAGGAAGGACACTAACATTCCCTCCACCCCCCCCCTTTTTTTTTTTTGAAGCAAAAGGTTTCTATTTATACATATAACACAATACATAGACTTTTGGACAAATCTCCAATGATTTTGCTCCTACATTTTCTAATTGACCAATGATGAACTTAAAGAAAGGCAAGTTCTCCCTTAGCCAGGTCCCACTCTGCAGGCCCCTCCTTCGATCCCCCAATCAGAGGGCGGATCCCCTGCAGCGGTGCACACAATGGCCAGAAACCCGGGACTTTGGTCCTGTGCCCTGCCAGGCTTCCGAGAGGAGGTCTCCCACGAGTTCACAGAGCGTACCGAGCCAGGGCTGCTCGGCCAGGTAGAGCTGGCGAGCACTCGGGCGCGAATGACCCCGGGGTACGGAAGGGACCGAGCGGGGGTCTCGGTCAGGGTGTCCTGCGGCCTGGAGCCAGCGTGAGCAGCACACCTGCGACTCCACGCTCCTCGCGGACGATGGAGCACCGTTTTGCTCCGCCAGCCCCGCCCTCGGGCCTCAGAGTCTGGCACCAGATCCCTGGGCTCCAAGTGGGAACGCCTCCGCCTCCCCGCCCGTGGACCACCCGCCCGAGGCAACACACTCACCAGAGTCACTGAAGAAGCCAGGGGCTGGCGGCAAAGGCAGCTGCATTGGGCGCACGGGACTACATTTCCCACAAGGCCGTGAGACCAGGACAGGGTTTCCAATTGCGCAGGCGCAACCGCAGGGCTGCGGGCCAGGGATTGCTCCCCTTTTGCGCAGGCAAGGTTTGCCACCTTAAGCTTGTTTCTTTAAAGAAACCAGTTCTAGAACCCTTTCCTTCCCTAAAGTAAGAGGACCCTAGACACCCCCTTGCATGAGGTTAGGATGAGAGTAAAGTTTGTGATGTAGATACTTCATGGCGCTCTGTGACCGGTAGGTAGTGAATCATGCACTGGCTGGGTGAATTGTCCCTGTGGAAAACCAACCACCTCTGTAGGTGAAACTCGTGGATGCTAAGGTAGTTTTGGCTGCATCCACAGCTTTGGAACTTGGAGAGTATCTTAGGATATTTTCCATCCTATTTTAGGATAGAAAGATAGGTTACAGACTGTAGTATTTGGTTCTTATCTGGTCACCTGACTTTTTAAACGTTTTTCTTTAAAACCTGACATCATGATACTTGCATACTGTGCACTGTGATCACATTCACTCCCAGCTACCCTCGATCATCTGCTTCTTACTTTCTTTGACCCTTTCTTCCCAACTAGTCCCTCTCCTACACTTTGGGTCCTTCTCCCCCTCCCCCTTTCAGGATGCAAATCTTCTATTTCATTGTTTCTTTTCTCCATCGCTTCTTCTGACTAGAGTCACTCCAGGCAGAAAAATCTCACGAAAAAGGTTTATTGGACGGACCAGGGTATGAAGTGATGGATCCAGGGATGACTGCCCTCTGATCCCTGGAGTAGACGACAGGGAACTGGACAAAGTGGCAGTGCTCATATAGTATCTTTAGGGGGCGGAGCTTTTCAGGGCAGAGATTTCCAAAGTGATAATTGGTGGAATTTCAAGTCCTGAACTTGGGGAGTTTAGGGATTGGTGGGGTTTCCTGTTCAGGGATTGGTGGGTTTCCCGCTCAAGGATTGATGAGGGTTTTTTTTGGGGGGGGGGGGGGGAAGCTCAGGGATTAGTGGCTTTTTTATTTTTTAACCCCTCCCCCTTCCCTGCATGGGCCCATGGTTTAGGGTGGGAAGTCCTTCCTGGCTGCAGGTGGCTTTGAAGAGGCACCATCTCTGTGGGCTGGAGGGGAGGTGCTGGCATTGTGGACAGCTCCTGTGGGGACAACTCCTGCATTAGTGTTTCAACAAGACTGTGGGCTGAGGCAGGAAAGGTGTAGCCACCATGGACAGCTCCCCATGACCGCAGTAGTCTGAGTTGGGAAAGGTGTAGCCACCTTGAACGGCTCTTGAGGGCCAGCTCCTGTTGAGGCAGGAAAGGAGTACACCACTATGGCCATCTCTTGTGATGGCTGAAAGATGAGGAGATATCATGGTACCATCATTTTAACAGGAGCTTTCATTTTGGACACTTCCCGTGGGAGATTTTACTGCGCTGGTCATAGGCTAGGGTGGGAAGGAGGGGCATGCCACCATTTTGATGGCTCTTGTGGTATGCAGCTCAGGGATTACAGATATAGCTTTAGCAGAAATCTCCTCATTGTTGTCCACTACGCTCTCTCCTTGTTGGCTATAAGTCTCTAACTGGCTTTTTTTTCCTTTTTTTTTTTTCTTTTTGTATTCAGACATGAGCTCTTGTTTAATGCAAGTGGCTACCCCTATTGCCAACACACTGAATAAAATTCTACTGCTCTTCACTGCTAGTGTCTGGCTCTTTTTCATAATTGTCTGAACTATTTAAAAATAGGAGAAAATGAAAAATGTCACAATTGAGGGCTTGAGAGATGAAAAGTCTTAACTCTTAAGAATGGCTACTTCTCATGTGGAGGACTCAAGTTCTGTTATTTTTTTTGGGGGGGGGGGTTTGAGACAGGGTTTCCCTGTGTAGCCCTGGCTGTCCTGGAACTCACTCTGTAGACCAGGCTGGCCTCAAACTCAGAAATATGCCTGCCTCTGCCTCCCAAGTGCTAGGATTAAAGGCGTGCGCAGAAAGCTCACCCTGCTCTCTCCTCTGAGCACAGCACGAGATTCTCATGCAAGGATTGATCCCACCATACACAGAGAAAAGGAACATCATTATCTCTGAAGTTATTGTAGCAGGATATTTTCCTGCTACATTGTATTTGCAGTGGAGCTTGGTGATGGGGCAGTAGAAAAGGTAGTCAGAGTGAGGAGAGGGGAGGAGAAAGGAAGAGGGAAGGGAGGAGAAGGAGAGGCTAACAACATGGAGGAAGACCTGTGGGTCTCTAGCAGGTTCCTGTAACGATTAACATCAAAGGTTATATATTGTATAACAATTCTAATTGTGTGGGCATCTTGTGAATTGAGCACTTGTATATATATACATATATATACGTAAATATATATACACATATATATACATATATATACACACACATATATACACATATATACACATATATGTATATATACATATACATACACATACACATACACATACATATACATATATATATATCTCCATCGGATAATCTTTAAGCTTTAAGAGTCTTCATTCTACCAGGTACCTCTCGGGCATTGTCTGCTCTGAGCCGAGAACTATGAGGGTGGCAGAGTTGAACCAGGAGTCATGCTTAGAGCTGTGGAGTCCACAGAGCTGGCCAGCAAAGGCAGCGGCCACACTAATGTCTTGTGGGCCTAGGGCTGGTGCTCCTGGCACCTCTGGCCACTTCTAGTGTGAAAATATAGCAACGGTACAGGTAACTAGCCGGACCGTGCCTCGATTTTAATAAATATTTCACACAAGTTCTAGAGTCACAGAGAAGAGTCTGAATAAACAGATCTTGCTATGGCTTTACACCCAGTGTGTTACTATTAGATCAGCCCCTCTTTGTTCAGTGACATTTCTCCAGGAGGCAGAAGGAGAAACAGGGAGGTCGCAGAAGGTAGTTCAAGGGCACATTCCAAGTGACCTACTATCTATCATAAGCCCCACCCATAGCACTTTCAAGCAGGGTAATGCTGGGAGCTATCTCAGCCACTAACTGGTTACATACTTGTTCTCTTGTCTGCCATAGCCCTAGCTCATTATGATTTTCCTGGCCCTTATGAATTTTTTATTAACAACTATTTTAGTAACATTTTATAAAACTATGAATCTTATTTTATTTTTAAATTTGGCTTGCTTTGATGCTGTTAGAACACAGCCAGATGAAGTCCCCCTGCCCCATTATAGCAACAATATACTAACATTGTTACTAACAGTAATACAAGGAAACTATTTTTTTGTAGTTTTTTCCTCATCTCGTCCAAATTGTTTCTAAATAAACATGCATATGATAGACATTTAAGGTTTTGAGCAGATGCACACTCTTAAAAAATCCCACAGCAGCAGTCAGTGCACTAGATCTTGCCTGTGATCCCAGCATCGAGAGGCTGATGCAGGAAGAGCAGTGTTTTGCTTAAATGTATGCACTGAAAATGGGCTGTACAGTGAGGTCCTGACTCAGGACAAAACAGAACAGGAGGGAGAAAAAGAGAACAAAAAACCAAACCAAAACCCTTCAAACAGCAGAGCATTGATTGGTCAATCTCTGGTATTGAAAAGGTCAAAGGCTATGTAACTTAGAACAGTAGAGAGGCTGGAAATACACATTTTCTTTGACTCTTATTCGTGACTCTCATGGAAAGTTATATTGCAAAATGAGAAGTACCTTTATATTTTTTATGAGAAACGTTAGCACTGAAATAACCTTTAAAGACCTATTATCTTAAGTTATATCATAAAGCTTTGAATGACTGACTACAGCTTGATTTTGAAAAACATGTAGCTGTAGTAAGACTTTTACCATTTGTAGCATTTGGCAAAATATCTGGACAAACTGTCTAGCTCTAAGAACAGAACTAGGCTTTTTATTGCTCATTAAGAATATTTTTTTTCTTGGCCTGGAACGAGTGGGGGCTGGAGCGAGCAGGGTCAGAGCAAGCAGGGGAGGGAGGCAGAGCTGGGGGTAAAAAAAATCACCTTTTCAAATCAGTCATTCTATCTTCATGATCATGTCTCATTTCTTATAGCCTTAGATTACAGGTACTATTCAAGTACCTGAATGCCTAACCCAGCTTTCGAGTACTAACTTCCTTTAGCAGGAGTCCTCTACACTAGGAAGGCTGTCTCCCACTGTTCCTACAGAGGCTAGCTCCACACTCCCTCTGGGCATTTTTTCTGACAGTGTTCTACTTTTATTTTATGTATATAAGTGTTTTGCTTAAATGTATGTATGTCTACCATGTACATGCCTGATGCCTGCAGAACCATAAAAGGACACAGATGCCCTAGAACTGGAATCGCAGATAGTTGTGAGCTTTGGCAGTCTCTTAACTTTGCCTTCTCCTTCCTGTCCAGGTGTTGTTACTGTCCCATCTATTGTACAGATATGGATGATAAAAATTTCTGAGGCTGGAGAAACAGGTCAGCAATTAAGAGTACTGGCTGCTCCTGTAGAGGACCTGGATTTGGTTTCCAGTACCCACATGGCAGCTCACAACTGTAACTCCAGTTCTAGGATATCAGACATCCTCTTCTGATCCCCTTGGACACTGAAAACACATGATGCACATACATGCTGGCAAAACATGCATATACATAAAATAGGGAAGAATCCGGACTTACACACAAATGCACACATTATACAGCTTGACTAATCTAGACTTACTTCATCCATGTACCATCAGAATTGGCACACTTGCTGGGTGCAATGATGCATGCCCATAATCTAACACTTAAGAGGCAGAGACAGGAAGACAACTGCATAGCTGACTTCTAGGCCAGCCTGGGCTGTTATAACAAGACCCTGGTGGTGGCGGAATTCTGAACAAAGTTATTCTTAAAACAATGAAGAGAAAAACTATAATTTTTAGTTAGTGCAGAGAGTGGATGCAAAAAATGCTATTCATTTCTTACGATAAACTTCACAGCACAAGAGCTGTTCGGTGGTTTCAGAAGAAGCATCCACAAATGGAAGCTAGTATGTTAAATGGGAAAGTATTATCATTCACATTCGCTGTGCAGTACACTATGTGCAGAAAAATAAATAAAAGACACTGATTAGAAGAGAAAAACTAGATGTATTTAGGTAGTGCCACATTGTCAGAAAATAAGACACTGATTAGAAGAGGAGAAAAATGGAATCTGTAGATAAAATGATTTTGAATTCAAAGAAACTACAAATACACTGTTAGAAAGAAAAAAAATTTTTTTGTATGCACACAAGTACCATGCAGTCATAAATTAACCGGGTTACTCACACAACGTAAGTTGTAAAAATCAATTATGTCTATATACTAGCACTGGAAAATAAAATTTTGTCCTATGTTTGTCTGTGTGTGGTGTGCACATTTGGGGGTTCATCTGTATGATGTGCATGTGGGGGGCAGTTGATGTCGGATGTCTTCTCTAACTGTTCTCTCACAACTCATTTTGGCAAGTTTATCCAGTCTGCTTGCTCCACGGTAACTAAGACAAGTATTAACATTACCATTCCAGACATGGCTTCATAATTAATGTTTCAAGGCAATGAAGGAGAATAATTCACAGCACAAAATTAGAATATGTGTATTCAATGTGGAAGGTATGTATGGAAGTTAGAAAATTAGAAGAACAGAAATTTAAGAACAGTTCTCTTTCTTTTTTAATAAAAACCATGCAGATTGACAATAGCATAGGAAAAGACAGCATGAGGTAGTTTTTTGGTTTTTTTGTTTGTCTAATTTGGTCCATTGATTTAAAAATGCAAATATTTTAATTATTTACTATTAAAATATTAGCTGTAGCAAATATGATAATAGCTGATATTCCCTTTTCTAATGACAAACCAATACTCCTGAACTCAGATTTTTTCTAGTGTTTATATATTGTATATATTATATAATGTGGATGAGATAAAAAAGCATTTCTGTTACCTTGTTAATGTCTGCTATAGTGAAGTATCTGATCTTAAAAAGTGACTGATAGATATGAAATTTTCTCTGTTAATTATTATATGATCACAGTTTATCCCTGAAACTTTAATATCTCATAGGACTAAATTAAAAGTTTCCTCATATTCATTCTATTTACTGTCAATATGAAGTATATATTCTCTGAGGAACTTTGGTTACTTGCTTTTACCCATGCAAATCTATGTTCAAGGAGTCCTCTTCAATATGAATTTTATAATGGTTGGTGAGGGAGGACCTCTGGCTGAAGGGCTTGCCACATGTACTGCATTCATAGGGTTTCTCTCCAGTATGAATTCGCTGATGGGCAATAAGTGAGGAGCTTTGTCTAAACCTCTTCCCACAGGTGTCACATTTAAAGGGTTTCTCTCCTGTGTGGATCCTCTGATGTTGAATGAGAGCTGCACTTTGTCCAAATGACATCCCACATTCCTGACATCGGTAAGGTTTCTCCCCAGTGTGGATTCGCTGATGGTTACTTAGGGATGAGTTACACCTGAACGTTTTCCCACACTCATTACATTTATAGGGTCTTTCTCCGGTGTGCATCCTCTGATGCTGGATCAGAGCTGAACTCTGCCGGAAGGCTTTCCCACACACTTGACATTTACACGGTTTCTCTCCAGTGTGGATTCTTTCGTGAATGATAAGAGTTGAATGGGAACTTAAGGCTTTGCCACACTCATGGCAGTTATACAGCTTCTCTCCTGTGTGAATTATTCGGTGTCTGTTGAGTCTTGAGATAGAAGTGAAGCCTTTCCCGCACTCGCTGCATCTGTAGGGCTTTTCTCCAGTGTGGATTCTTTCATGCTGAATAAGTGATGCACTCTGACTGAAGGCTCTGCCACACTCGCTACATTTGAAAGGTTTCTCTCCAGTGTGGATCCTCTGATGGTAACGAAGGGATGAACTAGACTTAAAGGTGTTGCCACATTCGTTACACAAGTAGGTCTTCTTTCTGGAATGAATTCTCTGGCATCCTGAAAGGGAAGTGGATGCCTTCCTTCCTGGGTTATATTTATGAGGATTTTCTCGGGCATGGATTTTTTGATGCAAAAACAGGTCAGACCTTCTGCTAAAAGATTTTCCACATTCTTTGCATGTATAGGATTTCTCCAAAGTATGAGTTCTTAGGTGCTTACAGAGGGATGCACTATGGCTGAAGGCTTTCCCACACTCTTTACATATGTAGGGTTTCTCTCCAGTATGAGTTCTTTGATGTTGAATAAGGGCAGAACTTTGGCTGAAAGCTTTCAAACAGTCTTTACATTGAAACAGTCTCTCTCCAGTATGGTTTTTCAGATGTTTGTGAAGGGACGAGTTGTGAATGAAGGCTTTTTCACAAGTACTACATTTATAGCGTTTCTCTACGGGCTTCAGTTTGGGTTGATTAAGTGAAGTTGAATTTTCTTTGTGGCTATTTCTCTGTGGTTTTTCTCTAGCAATCTTTTGCTTACCAATTGACTTCAGGCTGATGCTTGGACCAAATTTAAAATTCTTATGGCTTTTCTCTACAGCAAGAATTTTTGTATGGGTGATTGAAATTATTTGTAAGCTTTCATTTTTGTTCTGTTTTTTAAAACTGTTGTCAGATCTGCAGGATTTTCCTGAGGTGAAGTCCCAGGCCTCATCCCCTTTGAGTTCTGTTCTCTTTAATTCCTGAAATGATGAGTCTTTAGTTTGAGTTGATTTTGTGGTTTGAAGATTGCTGTTACATCCTGGAAGAAAAATTAAAATTGCCAGTGATAGGCGTGACTAGCTCAGACTAAGCTTATGGGAAGAGTGTTAATGTTACCTAAATAAATACTATATGCCTATAGATATTAGCAAGAAAGAAGAAATGGAAAATAAACACTTTATAAGATACTAGATGAATGCCAATCAACTGGAGTGAACAAAAGGATAAAACAAGCTCACCTAAGGAGGTGAGAGCTAAGAATAACCAGTAGAGGGTTAGAGAATCACAAATTGGGAAGTGTAGCTTGGTAGTCCATTAGTATATAATGAACTGTATACATACACATACATACATACATACATACATACATACATACATATGATATATTATATATACACTATATAATATATTCATACATACCCACATACAACTCATAAATTATGGTGCTTCTGCCATTATTTTTTCATTTTGGATTTATTAACTTTTCTTTCCTACATGTCGGAATCCTTACCAGCCTTCCAACGCAGGGCAGGTAACTCCTCTGTTGCATCTTTTCCTGACTGAGTCTAACAATCTACAGCTCTCCTCTTATTACAGCACTTATTACAAGATGGAACAATGCATCTTGTAATGACAGGGATATGCTCTGGAAAATGTGGCCTAAGGGAGGTAATGTAAGCCTCATGTAAGCCTCCCAGAAGATACTTAACACAAATCTAGATGCTGTGGGTGGTCCACTTGATGGGCCATGTGTCTTGATGCAATCAAAAGATACAGCACACATGATAGATATGAGACTACTACCAGTATCAAAGTGCCTCTTAACCTTTCTTCCCACAAGGACAAGCGTACTTTAATACACAGTATTAAAATACAAAACCCAAAGCACAGTACTCATGAACCAGCAATAGTCACTGCCATTATCAAATATCATGTACTGTAATAATTCCAATACTATACCTTTATACTTCTAGCAGCACAGGATTGTTTACATCAACATTGGTACAAGCACATAGATAACATTCTGTTAAGTTTCATTTATTCAACGTAAGGAACAGTCTAGCTTTGAACTCACAGTGATCCACATGCTTCTGCCTCTTGAGTACTGGGATTAAAGGAGCACACCACCACTTTAACTAGCTTGCATTCTATTGCTTTAAATTTCTAAAGTTAGATTGACTTGTTTTACTTTATGTGTGTTTTCTTATATGTGTATATGTATGTACAAGAAATGCATGCTAGTTGTCTGCAGAGGTCAAAAGAGAACATCAGAATGTCTGGAACTAGAGTTATGGATGATTGTGAATCACATGGTGATGTGAGTGCTAGGACACAAAGCCATGTCCTCTGGAAGAGCAACAAGTGCCCTTAACCAGCTATCCATGTCTCCAGCCCCCTCTATTACCTCTTCATGGCTATGTCACCAGGTATCAGTTCATTTTCATCTCTAGCATATTCTCATGGCACCATAATTGTATATGTAGCTCATCATTTGCTAAAATATCACTATACAGTGCATGTGTACATTAAATGTATTTAAAGAAGCATTCAGTAAAAATCTGTGTTGCACAGATATTAAGAATAAACAGGACTTGAGGAATACATCAACAGCATGATAAAATTCAAACATTTTAGTTCTAGAGCCAATCATTTGTTTAATGAAGAGACACTAGGTCTATTTTACTATCATCACGAATGAGGAAATATATCCATTTCTCTACTATTCATCTTTAAGGAAATATTAATTATTACAGTCAGACAAATACATTAGATAAGTTGAAAAACTGCCTGTATTTGCTAATGATATAACACCTCTCAAAACTAATTTCATGAAGAAGCATATATTGAACTGGCACACAAAAGTATTCTTATAAAGAATAAGAGGAATACCAGAAATTTGAAAAACTATATAAGTAAATTTTTGTAGGCATCGTGAATGAAAATGCTACCGTTGGACGTAACAACCCAGTATTCTAAAAATGCCACAAAAGTCAGGAAACAGCTCAGAATTTCTCAGTAGCAAGTGACATCCTGGATAACTGTCTGCTCTTTGGGACTATGTTGAGATGCCCTTTCCCCACATTGTATTAAAGTGTGACTCTGTTTCCAGTTGTTAACTATGCACCAGCAGAGAGCTACACCCTGGCAGGATTTTGGTGTTGTCATTTCCATGTCCCATCACCAGGTTTTCTATTTGTAAATGCTTGTCCTCCCTATCTGCCCAAAAGAGGAAGGTCAGACAGCCCTCAATGCCTTAGGCAACCAAAGAGATGGACCAGGTGTTATTTTACTGCAGACTGGCTATAATAAAGAGCTGACAGCCAATGGCTGGGATAGGATGTAAAGGGATGGAACTTCCAGACAGGAGGGGACACTGGAGAGATGCAAGCAGATTCATAAAATTGAATAGCACAAGGAAGAAAGCAGAAGGAAGAATGAAGTGTAGCATGGGGTGAAGAGCTAGCAAGCTACATGGAGCAGGCTGTGAATGTGGGCTAAGTCAGAAGCTAGCTGAGAGACTGCCCCAGCTCAAGGCCAACAGATTTAAATTATATAGAAGCCTCCTGAAGTATTTAAACCACAAGTGGGTCTGTAAAAGCCTTATAATATCTAGTGTATTAAAATGTGGCACGAGATCCAAGGTCAGGGACCAAAATCCAGATTGTCAAAGTTCCAGGCACAGGATCACAGATCTGTGGTGGCAGAGGCCATAGAGAGGCTGACAGAAGGGGATAGTGCAGTGTGGGCCACTCCTTCCTGTCTGAGCTGGTCCTATTGTGAGGCCTCAGCAGTTTCTGGGGCTGGCTGCTGCAAGCATAGAGCAGCTTACATCGAGCACCTTCCAGGAGCCATGCCACCCTAGAGCAGGAAGTAAAGTCCAGTAACGTATGCTCAGAACAGGCAGTTCTCATAGAGTTTTAGAGAAAAAAGTATAGATATAAAAATTAAAGTTTGGAAGTGGTAAAAGAGAGTAAGCAGATATGTTTTGTGAGCATGCATAGATGCTGAAAAAAAAACCTGCCTACAAACAGTCATAGAAATCAATATTAAGTTTAAATAATAAAGTGAATTCTCTGGAGGAAGGAACAAGTTAGTGAGATTAAAAAAATATTTTCTGTGTTAAAAAATGGAAAACACCTATGTCAGAAGGCATTTGGAATCATATAGTTTTGTTTTAATTATCAGCATGGAAATAATTATAATTTGTTCTGTAATTATTATAGTTTCTATGTCCTCTCTAAGAAAGATCAGAATAATACAGACTTAGATGATGAGAAGACTCATAGATGGAATGCTAGATTAAAAGCAGAACAGCAGTTAGAGGATCTTTTAAATCAGAATAAAGAAATTTCTCAAATTAGTTCAGAGGACCCTATCCAGAGCCTATCATACCACCTTGTAATAAGATTGTAGGATAGCAGTCTAGACCCATTAGAAAACCTAATATAGTTACTGATTCTCAATATGTACAGAGTTGTTTTGCATACAGAAATTGCTGAACTTAATCCATATGGTTCAGAATTAACTTTGCTATTTAAACTACAATAGGTTGAGATAACGTAGGAATGGTTCTGATGCTAAGGTTCTGTTCCCCAATTGGTTCTTGATCTGCCAGTAAGGAAGTCATGGATCAATTGCTGGATGGAAGAAATAGGGTGGGACTTCTGGGTCCCTGGAGGCAGGGAGAGAGACCCAAGGAGAGGAAAGAGAGAGAGAAAAGCTAAACAGCCATGTGAGATCTTGGGCAGAGTGGTGGCCTGTTGCTGTTCCTACAGGCCGGTAGTCAGGGATGTTTAGCAGGGACTAGGTGAAACTGAGCAACTAAAGTCTGGGGCAAGTGGAGAGGTGTGGAGATAAGAATATTGATAAGGGTATGCTTTTCTAGGTGGGAGAAAGTAGCACCCAGCAATTGTGTCAAAAGGCAACGTGTGTGTGTGTGTGTGTGTGTGTGTGTGTGTGTGTGTGTGTGTTTTATCCATGGATTCAAGGGAAGCTGGGTTGGGGGCTTGTAGTAGGGCCATTCCTGGAGCTTAGGCAGAGTATTGAAAAGCTACACCCAACAAGACAGAGATCATCCATTATATATAACAACCCATATTAGGTTTCATATAAGTTTGCCAGGACTATCGGCAGTAGGAAATGAGAGAGATAAACAGCTGATAAGAAGTTTATTAGAAGCTTCAACTTTTTGCAAATGTCATCATATAAAGAGTATGTTTAAAGAAAAATTTTCTATAACCTGGAAACAAACCAAAGAAATTATAAAAAACTTGTCTTACTTGTTCTTTATATAATCAAGCTCCATCACCTGCCAGAAGTAACCTTAAAAATACCCCCCAAATTTGGCAGATATATGTTTCATTTTGCAGAGTTTGGAAAATTAAAGTATGTACATCATAAACTTGATATCTACTTAAGATTTCAATGGGCTTCTGCCTTGAGTTCTGAAATGGCTTTTTTTGTAATTACTCATTTAAGAAATAATGGCTATGTTAGGAATACCTTTACAGGTTAAAACTGATAATGCTCTGGTATATATAACCAATATATACCAGAAAAATTAAACAATTTTTAAAAATATTATAACATAAAACATGTTACCTTACAATCCTACAGGTAAAGCAACTGTAGAAAAATCTAAGCATACTTTAAAGAAAACGCTCATAGGATGGAAAGGGGATATGAAATTTTCCAGAGACAGATTACATAATGCTTTGTTAACTTTAAAAGTTTTCAATGTCAATGAGACAGGTAGCACAGCTGCTGAAAAACACTGGATTTTAGAAATGACTGTTGCATTAAATCAGGTTATATACTTTAAGAATGAGTTGTCTCCAGAATGGAAGTCAGGAAATATGTTGTGTTAAAGAAGTGGAAATGTTTTTGCCTCTACAGGAAGTGAAAGACTATATCCCTTCAACGTTAATAAGGATTACATTTGATGACAGAGGACCTCCTGGAAATCTTGGCTCCTGACATGGAAGACATGAAAACAGGGACACATAAAAACAACAGAATGGGCAAAAGGAAGGCCAATCCCCCTACGTGGGAACACAAGAATGTCTCTGCAGAAGCCAAGGAGTCTTTCTGACTACTTGTTCTTCATAATTAATTATTTCATGCAATTCTTTCATATGGCATGGAGATTTATATTATGGTTTGGTTATCAGATCCAAATGAACTTAAAAAGATTGACTGATGCTTTTCACCTGCTCAGACACAGAGCAGAGAATCATCTTCAGCTGATCTGTGCATACCACACATTCTACACATGTTAACTAAATGTTCCTAAAAGTTTGTGAATCTTCAGAACAAAAGGACTAGACACCAACGAGGGCAAAGCAATTAGTCTTAGGTGATCCAGCACCCAGACTGCTTCAGCCAGGGCTTCAGTTAAACCCCACACACCATCCTAGTCCCAGATGGTCCCTCAGAGCCTGGACAGTACATGAAACAGCCAGCTCTCCCAGGACTTGGCCAATATCCCAATGTTCTTAGGGTCCTCAAAGATCTATTCACGCCATGACATCAGGAAGCGATTAAAGAATATGATGCCTCATTTCCAGGAGGTGCTGGGGATGGTACTGGTTGTTCAGTGGGTTAGAGAGTGGCAGGGCCATCTCCCACGCTGGCATCTTGTGGGTGGCAGGGCTGGTGTTTCTGGCTGGTCGTTTCTAGCTGCAGTGTGCACGTGGCCTCCAGCCATGGAACACGGCACTGAGCTAGGCAGAGCCACTGCAGCTTAGATAGTCAGCCAAAGAAAATGCTTTTTAAAATAATTACTTCAACATTCCCCACAAACAGTACATAAGATGCTGTGGGAAGCCCACAGAAGGCGGCTATGATCCTTGCAGCCATCTTGAGCCATGTACCCTGACAAGAGACTTGAGTACAATAGCCTACAACAACTGAGCACACTCTGATAACATCTTGTTTTAGATACCCAGGATTTTCCCTTGGGTGTGTGAGACTTAAAGGTGTGTGACTTAAGAGCGTGACTTAGAGATCAGATTTAGAGATAAGACTTAAGGGTGTGATTTAGAGGCGTGGCTTAGAAGTGAGACATATAAAGGGCGAGAGGCAGACAGAAGAACTTATCAGGTATTAGGCACTTGGCACTTAGAGGAAGAACTTGGAATTAACTATTAGACACTTGGACTAGACACTTGGAGAAAGAACCTGGAACTAGGAAAGAGACTAGCAACTAGAACTAGGAATTAGGACCTGAGACTTGGTACTAGGAACTAGGGACTTGGAGAGAAGAAGAGAGACTGAAGAATAAACAGGATTGACTCACACTCTGTCTGGTCTCCATTCTTCCAGTCTGTCCTCACTCTCTCTCTTGCAGAACCCCCACCCTCGGACCGGAGCAGCCTGGGGCAGTGCAGGCTCAGACAACTTAGCCCTCAAGGCTTTTGGCAGTGTGGGTTCCAATATTGATAGAGTGGTCTAAGATAGTTTGGCCCCCCAAATGTGGGGTAGCTCAGGCTGCAACATTTTTGGCCCCCAAACGTGGGGCAGAAAGGTCTTCAACATTTTTGGCACCCAACGTGGGGCAGTGAGGTTCACAACAAGATGCTGTACTTCTTAATAAATTTGCTTGAGATAAGACATCTCTGACCCCAGCCTTCCTATTTCCTTTACCTTCTCCTCCCTTGGTCCTTCCCCTCAGGATTCCTGCCACTGAAAAACAACCTGCTGCTCTAGGTCAGTCTCCAGGCACCAGGTACCCAGGCTACCCTCCATTCATATTTTGCAGAGATTCCGGAGTATCTCAGGGCTACCCACTTACCAAGAGAGGAGTATCCATGACTTTCTTTCTCTACTTTCCAGGGTTCTTCTCCTTGCTGCAACACGGAGATCATCTTTGGTTTGGTAAATGGAAATCCTGGTTGCAAACAAAATTAGCCACAACAATAAAAAAAGTTGGTCTTGTTTTAACGTGGACAAGCATTTGAAATGTGTGAGAAACCCAGCTATACTTCTACTGTGTAATTAAGCTGCTCCCTGTCATGTGACAGGGTATGTCAGGCAGAGGCCAAGTAACTCATAGGACAGGACTGGGAGAACTGATTGCACATTATAGAAATTCTGGATAGACAGGCAGCCTTAGCATACTAGAAAAAGGCTGTTGGGTGTGCAGACAAAATAAAAACTTGCAGACAGCTATCTGTGAAAAGGACTAGGTGTTAAACAGATTGTTTAAATCGAGAAAACATTTTATTTCTTTTCAAGGCTAGTGTGTACAGCATTTGACTAGAAAAAGAAGTGGGAAAGGCAAGAAACAGATAGGAGAGGGGAGCTGAGGGAAATCTTTGTTTACAGGCAACACAGAATAAACATAACTTGAAAACACCTCAACCCTGAGGGGATTTCTACTGTCATGTTACAGACAGTGGGGGACAGTATTAATATCAACCCCCTACGTTCTCCTATTTGGGGCTTTTAGACACCTGGAAGTGGAAAAAAGTTTCAGTATTTAATAGAGATCTGGTTTGTACAGCCCTACAGCAAACCCCAGCTAGGGTGTTTTAATGACCATAGTCTTCCTTCAGGGAAGGAGGTGTTAAGGTGTCACTTCTGAATCTATGCCCACAGGGAGCTCCTTACCCAGTGAGGCCAGGTTGCTGTAGTTCTCCAGCATCACCTCACGGTACAGGCTTCTCTGAGAGGGATCCAGCTTCTTCCACTCATCCCGAGTAAAGAGCACGGCCACATCTTCAAATGTCACTGACACCTGCAAGGAAAAACCGTTCCATCTCAGCAGGCTCATACAGTGGAAGGTGATAGGCCACCATAAGATGAGGTCACTGAGGGTTCTGAAGAGACTAGGTCATCCTACCACTTAGTCATCAATTCAACCGGTGACAGACACACAAAGAACAGCAGTGAGTAGGAGCCTGGCTTTGTGTACAGGGCTTATGGCCAAAAGTGCACATCGTGGTAATTAGAAGTTCTAAAGGGTCTCTGGGTTCTTTGTTTTGATTTGGTTTTTGAGACAATCTACGTAGCTCTGGATGGCCTGGAACTTGATATGGTAGACCAGTCTAGCCCCCAAACTCACAGAGATCTACCTGCCTCTGTCTCCCTGGTACTGGCATTAAAGGCATGCACCACCATGTCCAGCAAGGTCCTTTACTCTTCATTTTCACATGCATGCAATGCCTATGGGAAAAGTGATTTACTATGAAGAGAATACAAAAGATGATCTTTGCTTTAAAGATTTTCTGATCTAATCAGCACACGGGCATATGCATAACATCATTTCAACAACAACAAAAAGCCGTGTAGCTGGGCTGCTAGGCCCATACACTATCTCCTGCTCCAGTGCTCACTCGGGAGACAAGAATGTGAGGTTAGCATAATTGAAGATTTCCACCATAAACACTGAACCTCCTCTGATCTTAAACTTCTGGACACTGAGGCTTTTTTTTTTTTTTTTTTTTTTTTTTTTTTTTTTTAACTGTGATATTGGCCCATGGAGAGCAGATACAGGAGACGGTTCACACACACACACACACACACACACACACACACACACACACACACACACACAGGGATGAAGGTTCAAGGCATGAACACAACTTGACTCTCCTGGATGGAATGTAAAGCCTTACAAAAATGGAGCTGCCCAAATCTCAGCCCCGAATGGGTCCAAAGATAACCTGGCTTATCCTAGAAGGAGACAGGGTTGTTATTTTGATTTGATTGGTAAGGAAACTGAGACACAGAAGTGAGACTTACTTGTTCAAGGCCCACAGATGGTAACAGAGGGGATAGGTTAAATTCAACCGTCTTGGGCATCCCACTTCCTGACCACTGTGCTTACTCATTTTCAGCCAAAATATCCCACAAAACCCTCTTCATGGCTTCTTGGGAACTTGTCTCCTTGCTTTCAGAGTTAGGCTTCTGACACTGTGTCCCCTGCAGTATGGCTTTTCTCTTGTCCATGCAGCAGCTCACCTCACATCTCTATCTATATCCCCGAACCTCCAAATAGCAGATCAAGACTAGTTTTCACAAGAATGGTACAATAGAAACCTAGGGTCCATAGAGTAAAGAAGAAGCGTGCGTGGGAGGAGGCTGGAGGAGCGACACAAGCATTCTCAAGAGCAAAAAAGAAATAGATGAGCAATCCTGGTGAAGGATGAGAAAAATAAACACGAAGGAAGCAAACCAGAAAGGACTTCCCCCAGGTGTGTCCCGAGTGGTAAAGGGCATCTGCCTGTCACTGTCAATTTAGTGAGCACAACACACTGGGATCAGCCAACAGCAACGCAAGTTACCGTGAGTGTGCAGTGTGCTCTCTACACCCAACTCCCCCATGGCACCAAACCCTGGTGAGGGGTATACTGGCTGGAGAACTTCAGTCTGGGAGGAAAACCAAAACCATACAAAATACCCCTTCTACGAACTGAGACGGCAATGCGCTCACCTGAGACTTCCCTTCCCTTTTCTCTGGAGCCATGGTCTCTTTCTGGGCTTTTCTCAAAGATGGGTACAGTGTCCAAAAAAGTGATCTGAGAGAAGAAGAATGGAAAGATTGCTTCGCACCCCCTCAGAAGCCGCATCTCCAAATGTGTTCCACCAGCTGAGCCTGCCACTTCTGCTTCCAGAGTGGAAAGCGGGAACTGGGAGTGGGCATCAGAGAATTGAGAAGTCACCACTCTTCTGGTCTCTGGATTTCCAGAAACAAGACTCAGGAGACACTGGACTCTATCACTGAGGAGACTCACTATGCCTCCGTGAGTCAGGCATCATTCTATGCTGTTCACCACAGCTCAGCTGGCATTGCCAGACCCCTTCAGATCAGGAAACTGAGACCAGAGTGCAGCCACAGTGGGGACACAAACGTTTTCCATCCGTTCAGATCTGACCACAGGCCCACTCCGTGTGCTGCCCACCCACATGCTCTGCTGCTGTCAAGGGGTCAATTTCCAAATCCCCAGAGAAAACTCCAGAAAGGGGACCAGTGGCTCACGACGGCCCATGCTGGAGTCGCCACAGGCCTCCGTGTCCTCCAGCCTGGCGGCTCACCTCCCCCCAGCTCCCGCCACGCCTCATGAAAGCTCGCAGTCACCACGCATGGAGACTCAGACCGGGGAGCTAGCCCGGAGCAGCGAATCGCGCCACAGACACTCCGCGGCCTGATGAAGCTCACAGGGGGCGGGGCTGGGGAGGGTATGAGGATGGCTGACGCAGAGGCCTCTGGGAAATGTAGTTTACCCCAGGACTCAGGGATTCTGGGATATAAAGTTGACAGCTCTGGTGCGCAGCTGCAGTGGAGAGCCACACCTCACCCCCCCAAACCCCCAAAGGCCCTGGGTTCACCAGCTCTGTGAAATCTTAAATGTGGAGTGCACTGTAATTCCATTTGTGTGGATGGTGGTAAGGCCAGCCGACAGTGGCCGGAAACAGACCCATTTCTCTCGCAGTTACTCATTGAAATCATATTGTGTAAGCCTTTCGAAATAAATCAAAGAACAAAAGGGACGTCACTTGGTAAGCGGTGGTTTTTAGCAGGATAAAGAGTAGACAGTGAGCTGTGGGAATAATTATATATTGATTTAGACTCAGAGGGTGTTACAGGAAAAAGCAAAAGAAGGGCTGGCTACCTGAAACCTGGGGCTCCGGGATTTAAAATAAAAATGAATGAATGAATGGATGGAGAATTAATTATAGATGAAGACATCTGGTACCAACCTCTTGTCTGAGTACAATGTAACACACACACACACACACACACACACTCACAGAGAGAGAGAGAGAGAGAGAGAGAGAGAGAGAGAGAGAGAGAGAGAGATATTCTCTGAGATTCTAGAGGAGAAAAGACCAAGTCCACTATTGTCCAACTAAAGCTAGCTGTATTTTGGGTGCACCTGAGGCTGGCCAGTTGGCTACCTCATTCTAAGTTGGCATTTGAGAGACAGCAGATCCCTCTGGGCTATTGAAACCCCGACCTCCTTTTAAAAACTTTTTATTGATTCTTTGTGAGTTTCATATCATGCACCCTAGTCCTTCCTGCTCATCTCCCCATCCCCTCATATCTATCTGCCCCCAAAACACACACACACACACACACACACACACACACACACACACGGCATAGAAAATATCATTGTGGAATCTGTAATATGTCACAGTGTGTCCCATAGTCTATCTGTCTGTCCACACATCTTCACTTGCAAATATTTACTGCAATGACTCGTTGGTCTGGTTCAAGATCTCAGCTTCTGTGACATCATCAATATTAGATCCTCACTGGGACTCCTCCCAGTTATCCTGTTGTTGCCCTGTGTGATGGAGAGCCTGAAGCTTTGGATCAGCAGGGCTGACCCTTTCATGTGCCCCAACAATTCACACTGATACAGATTTTAGGGTGGGCCAACTAAGAGCCCTGGATCTGGGCCTGGGTGGCAGCTGAGCTGGTCAGCTCAAAGCTGTCCCTTATCTGAACCACCCAGGAAAGAGAAAGGAGGGTCTTTGAGTTGAAGGGTATTTAACAGCACAAAGGAGCCTTTTTCTTCTGGGATGCTGATGATGCAGGAAGGTTGGCTGGGTCAGTTCCCTGCCCCTCTGAGGTAGCAGCCTTTCACCTTGGAAGCATCTGGACCCAAGTCTTCATTTGGTAAATCGACCATTTGGGATTTTGTTTTAAAAACAACACTGAGTCAGACAGATACAGTTGATCATGACCACTCATCTTAAATTTGACATCTGTATTTCCCTACTAATAGATTAATGATGTCAAAATTTTCAGCTTAAGTGGCTTCTGTTTACTCAGCTTTTACTGTGTTAAGGGCTCATAGACTCCTACCTTGGGCCCTTTCCTCTGGAATGTTTGTTGAGCCTTTGAAATGTGCTCCTCCCAGGATGTGTCCCTGGGGGGAAGTTAATGTTTGAGTTTAAAAACCAAAAATCAGAGCTTTTAAATTAATTTTAAGTTTCTACAGTCTCACATCTCTGTCTTCACTGATGCTCACTCCATGCATCCCTGTTGGTTCTGGTCCCTATGGCTGACTCCTGCAGATTAGGCGGAGACCCCTGGCTGTGTCTGCTGGGTTGCCGCTGATCCATGTTTGCCGTTCCAACACTGGTAAGCTGGACTGCTTGTATATTCATGATATATTTGTGAGTGGGTCGAGCTGCTGCTGATTTCCATGAACTAAACTACTGATTTCCTGACAACACAGACTAGATTCGCTCTAAAGACCAATTTCTAAACAGGTCCATCTCCCCTGTATCCTAATAACCTTTCTTTTCCACTACCTCTGGTGGGTGGTGGACTAGAAGAGAGGTTAAAAACATTTTTAAAAACCCTTATTAAAAATAAGATTTTAAAAATCTAAGCTACACACGAGCTATCTGGCATTTGGATGATTGTAAAATCAAGAGCTACATCAGTCTCTGAGTTTATTCTTCTGGTATTGGTGGTCCCTGAGTTCCTTTCTTCTTATTCATTTATTCTTTGGAAACTCCATATATGAATACAATATAGTTTGATAATAACCAGCTTCCTCTTCCAACAGTATGATAGACAGGTAAGGGTCTGGAACCTATCACAACAGCTCAGCTCCAGAGGCCGCCGTGGCAGGCAATAGGATGGCTTTTGTTCCAGTTATTTTTTGTTTTGTTTTTGTTTTTCATCTTGAACACAAGCTAGGGTCTAGGAAGAAGGAGCCTCAGCTGAGACAATGGCTCATCAGACGGCCTGTACACAAGCCCGTGGGCCATTTTCTTGGTTGATGACATGGCTGGACTGGCCCTCTCTGAGCAATGCCATCCTTAGGCGGGTGGTCCTGGGTTGTGTAAGCAGCAGGCTGAGCAAGCTGTGTGGAGCAAGGCGGGAAGAAGACAGGATTTCTCCATAGTCTCTGCTTCAGTTCCTGCATCCAGGCTTTGCATTGGCTTCCCTAAGTGGTGGCTCTGCTCAGGATGTGTAAGACAAACTCTTTTCTCCCCAAGTTGCTCTCAGTCACAGTGTTTACCAGTGATCGAAATCGAACTAGGAAAACTCTGCTACTTCGGCCTTATTCAGGCAGAGCCGTGCTAGCTCCTCACGGAGTCTCAGAGATGCGAAGACGTTCAATGGCCCCACAGGAGCGGCAGCCACACCCAGGATGAACAGCTTCAGGAAATGTCAATGTATCACAGAGGGCTAGACCAGCGTCTCCCAAACATCTCACTGTACACAATGCTGCTCTTCTGATGAGACAATTGATAGACCTGATGTGGTCCTGCCATGGTGTATTGGTCCTTCCTGACGTCCTCAGCCCCTGCCCCAGAGCTGTCTAAGAACAATTGTGATTGCTTAGAATAGTGCTGGGGCCTTCCTGGATTTACCTATCTTCTGCAAGATCGGTTTCTTTTTGATATATATATATATATATATATATATATATATATATATATATATATATAACCTTTGAAGGCTTTATAAGTTTGGAAAAGCATCTTAAAGAACAGCAAAGATGACATTTCAGGAGTTTAAAGGAAGGCACTCAGGAGGCGTAATTGTCGGATGAAGATCCTGATGCCAGGACTCAGTTACTTCCCTACATTTTTTTTTTTCAAGAGACAGAGTCTCACTATGTAACCCTGGCTGGACTGGAACTCACTATGGAGACCAGGCCAGTAACAAACTCAGAGACCTGCTTATTTTACTCCTCAAGAGTGTTGGGATTAAAGACATGTGCTGCCACCCCTCCCCCGCAAATACTCCCCTATAATCTCTTGGCCATAAACTATAAAGCCTGTTACCATCGCTGCTGGTTGCATGTCAGAACTAGATGGTCTCTACTGCTAAAGACACTATATACTTTGGTGTCAGGATATTGAGAAGTCAGGCTGAGATGAAGCAGAAAGTTCCCTTTTTGCTGGGTGACTTTTATAACTGTAGAAGACATTATGCAAGGTTCTCAGGAAGAACTAGCATGGACAGTCCTGCTCGCACCACAAACACACCAGGCAGAAATCGTCTGCTCATGAAGGAGTGGCACTACTGTTATCGGTGCACCTAACTCCTGTTTGGTTAGGGCCCACTCCCTAGCGGCTCATTCCCTTCTGATACCATAAGGCAAAGCCTGTAGAGTGAAAAATTATAAAGGCCATTTTATGAAATATGTGTAGATTTTTTGCCTTACAGAACTGAAAATAAGATTTCAGGCCTTCACATTCCAGGTGAAGGACACTTGCTGGATTACATTCCTCAAGCCTCGCCCAAGGCAGGAAGGCATTCCTGATTACAGATAAAGATGCTACCACCTAGGTGGGGCCCTAGCCCTATAGCCGGAAAAAGTAAAGATAGCAATCTGAAATGGCCGGATAGGGCACAATGGCATGGTAAAAACCACATTTTTGAGAAGAATGCAGGGCGATTTCCACATGACACTAATCATTTAGAGTGAGTACCTCTGAATTGTTCCACTGTTTTCATGTTTTGTATCTTTAACAACCCCATCCCACTCCCCTGGTTTGTGGTTTTTCCCTTTAAAACCCTCCAAGGACTGGCCGAGGGGGTCGGACCTTGACTCCAGCGCGAGTACCTGGTCAGACCGCTGGCTGCCAGCTCTTTCCCTAATAAACCTCTGCTGATTGCATCCAGGTATGGTTTCTTGTGATCTTTGGGTGGTCGCGATTCCGGAGGCTTGAGGAAGGGTCTCCCGAGTATGGGGGTCTTCAAGCCCATGGATGAGGATGTCACAGGTCCTATTGGGGAAGCAACTGTTATTGTTTTGTTAAGTGATGGGATGTACCTGTCGATTTCCTTTCTAAATATTTGTGTTTATGACCATAAATCACTACTATTGTCAATTTCAGTCCTGGAGTGAAGCCTTTCATCATGGCTGCAGAGACTCATAACCAAGTGACAGAAGCAGCACAGTGGCCCAGAGCTCAGTCTTAGACAGAGGAAAATAGGCAGACCTCTCATCTCCTTCCAGACTTGGCAGAGGGTAAAGGTTAGAATGTTGTGTTCTTCCTTCAGGAGGAGGAGCAGGTTCATAAGATGCAGGAATTTAAGGAAACTTTCAAGGCTAAGGAGCTAATGAAACGTAAGGAGCTTAGGGTTGGAGGATTTACCTTCCCCAAGTTATAAAAGCAGTGGACAGCTGGTGGGAGAGGTGATTCTTCGGCAAATTGTACAGGGAGGTCCCCTGCCCCCGCCCCACCACTTTCATGATGTGTCATCTACACCAAGCTAGAATTTTTGTTGACTTTTTTGCGTTTGAGTCACCTGTACTCCAGTTGGAGTAACCCCTCACTTATGCTCCCATAAGAAACCCTAGTAAATTCACTGGCTTTCTTAGCCAGACTTCAGAATTGTTTCTTTGGTTTGTTATATTGAGTGAATACACATTAATTCATACTTCTCCAGGAAAAGTCACACAATAGAGATTTTGACATGATAGAAATTGGGCTGTCCTGTCCTAAGTGTTCAGATCCTGCTGAGAGGTCTGTTAGAGTGGCCAAGTCTACCTGACTCTTTCGAGAATCTTTGTACATGACTCTCTCCTTCTACAGTGAGATTGTTTCCTTCATAGTAATAATTATATCATGATGTTTCACATATTAGTCACATCTAGTTGTGTGTAGGATATTTGCCACTCGGCTGGTTGTGTGGTCTATAATTAGACTTCTCAATGTCTAAGTGAAGCGCTTTAGTGTCCCCTGGTGCAGTTCTAAATAGTGACCACCAGAAGGCAGTGTTGTCCTATTCCTTTCTGTAGGCCAGGCTCTTCTTGGGATCTTCGATAGTTGGCATACCCTCCCTTTGCTCCTGGACCAGAAAGAAGAGTTTTGAATGTTAACCTGCAAACACCCTGGCTTTTCAGGTTAGAAAACCCATACCTTCTGCACTCCAGATATCCCTGTGCCAGCCTCAGGCTACATTCCTCACTCACTGGCTCATGTTCATCTGGTATATAGCCTGTCATTGGGCAATATAAGGCCATTTGCCCTGTTTTGGTTTCTTGTTGCTGTAATAAAAACACCTACCAGAACAAACACTTGGTGGGGAAGGTTTGATTTACCTTTAGAAAGTATAGTCAATTGTAGAGGAAAGCCAAGGCAGGAACTCAGAGCAGGAAATATATATATATATATATATATATATATATATATATATATATATATATATCTGACCATGTAGGTTCTTCCCAAAGTATAATATTTCATTGGTTGCTTAGAGTTGGCAACTTCTACTGCCTGGTATTTGGCTCTCTGTGCAGGGTCCACACAGTATAAACCATATGGCAAGGCTTGGGGTGTAGCTCAGTAACATGCACAGAGCTCTGAACCCAGCACTGTATAAACTGGGCGTGGTGACACAAACCTGTCACTTAAGCACTTAGAAGAAGACAGCTGGTCTTCCTCAGCTGGTCTGAGGCTTGACATGAACTCCTCTCTCCAAATGGGAAAAAAATTGGGATGAAAGATGCCTTGGTAGCTAAGAACACTCCATGCCAGTCCCAAAGACTAGATTTTTTTTTTTTATTTCAGCATCTGCATAAGAAGCTGTATACCCATGCAGGTTTGAAACCCCACTCTGAGTGTGCCAGAGATGAATCACTGCGACTTGCTCTGCCTCAGAGGAATAGGCAGAAAGTGGTGGAGAAGGACACCCAGCACCCTCTTCTAGCCTCTCCACCTGTGCATGGCTGTGTGCAACTGCTTACACATGTGCACACTCCCGCACATGGATGTATATACACACAGTCTTTAAAAATAAACTTCATGACAGAGGCGTCCCCTGCCCCTTGAATTAAGCACAGTATATTTGCGAACTGAAATGAACCTAAGAGATATCTTCCACCGCGCTGAGGGGACAGGATGCATTCTGTAACCGTTCGCTTACTGAGGGAAAGAGCTCATTAGCTTGAGGCTAGAGAATTCAGATTCTATGCTTCTGCTGGGAAGGGACGTTAGGAAGTAATGACTATAGAGCTTCACCATGGAAGCGCTCGGAAAAGTCCATAAACCAGAGGACAGATAAGGTTGGCTTCCAGTGAGCCTGGGTGCCTTCGTCTGGTACAGCAGGGGTGGGGGAGCGGTTCTGTGTATTGACTTTTTTTCCTCTGTGACATGGGTGAAGAGAGTCCGGAAGAGTCTGAAGAGCGATGAAGATTCTGTCGGGAGGCCACAGCGCAGCATTCCATATAAAAGCCAAAGGGAATGGGGTCCCACCAGTCAGGATGACTCTTGCTTGGGAGCCTGAGGACTGAGGACGGGAAGGTCTGTGCTTTGGTTTTCTTGTCTTCATGGCAGTGCCTTATGAGCTGCAACTGTGCTTCATTTCTGTTGGTTGATGTCTTTCCCAGACACCCCACCCCACCCCCGTCTTTTCCTGCCCTTGCCTCCAAGCCTTTGGCTGTAGTTAACAGCAGAGCCTCGGTTCACGGGCTCATGAAGTTCCAGTCTGAGTTTGGGGATCGAGCTGGGATAGAGGGAATCTGGTGGGCGTTGGAGACTCTCACAGGTGATTCTGGAGACAAAGCATGGGCCCATGTATGCGGGGATTTGGGGGGTAGTTCTGCCTCTATCCTCGGGGACCCAAAGCAGCGTCCTCACATTCCTCTCTGGATTAGTCCTGGACCAAAGCGAGGGTGAGAGGGCAGACGGGTGCCATCAGTCTGGGTTCACTGCCCAGCATCTAGTGGACAGATTGCTGGCTTCCCTCCAGGTCTCTGGAACACAGGGTAGTAGTGTGAGAAGCCTAAATGTCAAGAGGGTGACTGGGGTCTGAGCAGTGGTGCTGCAGGTAAAAGCCACAGGTCGGGGGCCTCAGAGCAGTTATACCTCCCTGGACACCGAGAGGAAGGAAGAATTGAGGCGGCACTTTTCCAGCCTGCCCACCTCACTCTTATTACAAGAGAACAGCTCCCCCCCCCCCCAGTTTTGTAGTTTCCCAGAAAATCAAGCATTCCTTAAAAACAAAATGGCCCTGAATTCTCTTCTGCAATTAGGCTTTGTGGGTCACTTCTGTGTTTTTATGAAGGAAGATCAATTAGCCCCAGAACCCTGATCCATCACGTGGAGGAAACATCACAGGATAAAGTGAAGGGCACACAGCTTGGTTAGACTCAAAGAGGACACTTTGATTGCTGGAGGACCCTCAGCACTGTCCATGCTCACTGGTTTCTAGTAATCTTAGTTCTAGAGTCCTGTGATTGCTGGCTGATTGCTGGCAACAGTGTCTACACCTTCTTTACGAAAAAGCCGACGAGCAAACATCCTTGAAGTCTGCATCCTTTGATAGAAGACTCTGGCTTCTTCCGAAAATTAACCTTGTGGTATCTGCAGTCCTCAAGAAAAGTTGAAAGGGTGACTCAGACTATCAAAAATCAAAAATAAAAATAAATAAAAAATAAAAACTGTCCCTGTCAGGAGACTTAAGGGTTGTGGGTTCAAACCTTCCTTGGCCCCCTCTGCCTCCAGACAGCACCTCTCACTGAAGTCTTCCTACCTTCGAGCTCCCTTCTGGGAAAAATCGCCTTGCATACCTAGTCTGGTGACAGCCTCTGCTGTTTATTTTTCCTTGTTTCTTTCGGGATTTTCAAAATTAACAGTTCTCAGAGAAAATAAACCTGAAATGGATACAAAAAAAAAAAAAAAAAAAAAAAAAAAAAAAACGGGCAAATGAATGTCTGGCAGACCTGTTGTGGCGTTAGAACCGTTGGCAGGGAGTCATCCAGGTGGAAGCTCTGGTCGCACCCCTCCTTAATGCCCAGGGTTGGGAGGCAAAGCCACACGAGCCACCAGTGCCAAAGCAGCTCTGATGTCGGTCAGGGTCCTCAGGGCCTTGTTACAGAGGTAACCGTTTACCGACTTCCCGGAAGCCCTGAGAACAGTTGCGTAACCCCGTGCTTTTTTTTTTTTTTTTTTTTTTTTCTGCCCCATTTGACCCAGGTAGGACGGAGTCTACTCCCCCACCCCCACCCCCACGCGCCTATTTTCTTCATTTGCCGCAATGAAGTGCCTTTCCATGATAGGCTATCAGAGAGGACTGTGGAGCTGTAGAGTGCTGGCCCAGCATGTGCAATAGCTTTGTCAAAGACAGAGCCGAGTAGTAAAAGTGGAGAAGCACTTTTACTAGTAACTCAGGGTATTTTACACTAGAAGAAAAGGGACTTCAGTGTGAACTGGAGCTAAGCTCACAGGAAGGACGTTTGGAATTTATAGCGGGAAGAACAAAGTGAGATTAAGATGACTAAGGAAAAACAGGAGGGGCAGCGGGATTCTGGCTAAAGGGCCCTAACCTCGTTCTTGCGCCGTTTGCATCAGCTATCACTTGGAGAAGTAGACGATAATTAAGAAGATCAGATAGGAAGAATGAAGGAACGGGCTAAACTACCTTAGCAAGATTTTTGCCAAAACTGGACAGTTGCAGATACCTTTAAGGATTTATTTATTTTATGTATTTGAGCACACTGTCACTGTCTTCAGACGCACCAGAAGAGGGCATCAGATCCCATTACAGATGGTTGTGAGCCACCATGTGGTTGCTGGGAACTGAACTCAGGACCTTTGGAAGAGCAGTTGGTGCTCTTAACCACTGAGCCACCTCTCCAGCCCTGCAGATACCTTTAAAATCATTGTTGGATGACTCCAGTCTCTGCCTTATTGCACAGAGTTGGAGAGACGCAAGCCTTTTGGGGAGTCAGTTTAATGTACGCAAAGAACCCTCACAATCTCCTCTTCTTTGCCTTGCTCTGGTCTAAGGGTGCCCAGGGTCTTCCAAAAACTCACAAAATAAAAATAAAGCCTTAAAAAGAGTCTAAGGCATTTTTAAATCTTGAGCAAAGACAGGTTCATTAAACTTTGTCCTTTCATTTGCTTATTGAGATTAACCTGAACTGCTTCTTCAGTTTCTCTGAAGGGTGTTGTATCTGGAGGGAGTGCAGGACACCAGACATTCGATGAACCACATTCACTAGGACTTCTTGCCTACCTACCTCAAGATGCCCCTGTGTTTCTAGGCATCCTCTGGATTCTACACTGACTAAGTCTTATTATCTACCTGGTCATTCATTCAACACATTTTTAAATTGACTCTTGTAATGAAAGCAGTAAGTTTGTTTGAAAAACAGCTATTTAAAGGCTTATTTTTTTTTTAATTTATAAATGTGTGTTCATAATTAGGGCAGCATGAGGTGACCAGAGGAGGGTGTTGTATTCCCTACAGTTGAGAGTGGTAGACTACTGTGAGATGCACAACCTGGGTGCTGGGAACCAAACCCAGGTCCTCTGCAAGGGCAGCAAATGTTCTTCTCCAGGGACCTGTCTCCCAAGCCCTAGACTGTTTTCTCCTAATTCTCTTTTGACTTGTATGTATCTGTCTTTTTGCTGCTTTGTGAGGTCTTCTCTCTTTCACATTCTCCATCTCCTTTCCACCCTTTCAACCCTCCTAACACTGTATATTAGAAAAAAAGAATAGAAAGGAAAGGGGCAGTGTTACTGTTAAACTGCTTCCTGTTGACTAGGGCATTGAGTTTCTTGGGGGCAAGTTTGATCTTCTCTGTCAGGATATCTACTTTCTCCTCCTCCTCCTCCTCTTCCTCCTCCTCCTCCTCCTCTTCCTTTTCTTCTTCCTCTACCTCCTCTTCTTTCTCCTCTTCCTCCTCCATCTTCTCCTTTCTTCTTTGTGCGTGACTACTCAACAGACAGTGACCACAGCAACCAACAGTAACCAACCAACCATCAACCATCAACTCACCAACCACAACAACCCCCAGGGCTCCAGGGCATTTACATACCCTTTCAAAAGTCTTCAGAATTCCAAACACCACACACTCACAGAGACTATCTGCAGCTGGCAAAATCACACCCCTGCTAGAGCATGAGGCAACCAGAATCAACTGTTGTAGACAATCCGAAGCAGCCCCATGCCCCGCCCCACATCTGTGATTAAAATGAAAGCATGATCCTATTTCTGTGTTTTTTAAAAGATAAATCAAAATTCTCACCACGCTTGTATTTAAATAATTTTTTTCCAGTGGCATTAAAAAAAGCCTTATTTTGACATTTCATACATAGATGTGATTGTGCTTTTCTCCTCTTTCCACCCATTTCCTACCCCTTCCTGTCTCCTCTTGGTTTGTTCTTCTCTCTAATGGGACGGAATTCTCAGAGGAGATACAAGTGGCTCATAAATACTTTTAAGTGCCCAACATCCTTAGCCATCAAGGAAATAAATACAAATTAAAGCTCCACGGAGACTCCACACACTCCAGTCAAATTGGTGTTTCTCTTCTTTGGTGGTCTGGTAGACTCTGGCACCGAGTCCTGGCCTCATTACTGGGGACTATGGTAGTTTCAGTCTCACTGCTCATCGCAGAACTGTTTAAGCTGCTTAGAGTCTCTTGATTTAATTTTGGTAGGCTGCATGTGTCTGGGAATTTACCCATCTTTTCTAGATTTTCCAGACCTTTTGGAATAGGTTTTCAAATATTCTTCAATGATTCAATGGATTTCATTGATGTGCTCTGTAACACCTCTTCTTTATTTCTAATTTCATTAACTTAGATGGTGTTTCCCTTTCCTTTGGTTAGTTTGTCTAAGGGTTTTTGGGTTTTTTAAATTATTTTCCCAATGGACAGACTACTTCATTAATGTTGCTTTTATTCACGACTTGATTGATGTCTACCCTGACCACTATTTTGGAATGGACTTACTCTTTTTTTTTTTTTTTTTAACACACCTTGAGGCACATCATAAGTAGCTTATTTGAAAATTGGTTCCAGTTTTATTGTAATATTGAAACTGGACCTACCCTAAACTACACTTTCGGTAAGTGAATCAGGTGATATTATGCACTGTAAGACCCCCCTCCAGCAAGGGGACCCTCTGTAAGACCCCCCCGCAAGGGGACCCTCACCCAAGTCCGGACCTGCACGCCCCAAGGACACACGAGAGACCTTCTTGATGCAATTGCAGAGGAGGTTTAATGACGAGGGCCCTCGGGCTGGAACATATCTCACACAGGAGATAGAGGTTCTGCGAGCCTGGACCCAGGGAACTTGGGATATTTATCGGTAGGGGTTGGGGAGAGCGGGAAAATTTGGCGCGGTTACATATGATTGGATATTTCAAACATCAGCAACTTGCAGAACTGGCAGAACTTGCAGAAACTCGGACCTCCCAGAAAAGGGAGGGAGAGAAAAGTAAACACCAAATAGCCCATTACTCACTTGGGCTAGTTTGGACTTGTCTGGGCATGCCCTTGTATGCCTTTATTTTTTGTCACCCTGCCCCTGCAGGGGCTTAATATTTTTATTATGACTATATTTAACAAATTGTTGGTGGTCTTTGCTGACCATGAATTTTTGTTATTGTTACAATGCTGCTTTCAAATTTTGTTCTCACACATGCAGGTCTTCTGCCCACTGCGGTCTGAAAGGCGAGACGAGTTCCCAGCCTCCCACCAATGATAAATTGAGGTGTGGGCAGCAGTGCAGGCTGGGAGTGATCGATGAGCGTGTGGGGGTGAGCTATCTGTGTTTTTTTGTTGTTGTTGTGCCACCCATGGCAGGGGTGAGCTATCTTTGTTTTATGTACCACCCGTGAGAAGGGTGAGCTATTTGTGTTATTTTTTATATGTGTGTGTCTTTTCTTGGCAAATCATCTGTGTGTTAGCTGTTAATCTACTGTGTTAAACATCTTGAGTTAAAAATAGGTAACATGATTGCTGGCAGAGAGGAATGAAGCTGCCGGTACAAAAATACAGCTGCAGAAAGGCGGGCAGGTCCTTTAATAAGGGGCGACTATCGCGGTTCGTGTTCCTACAGCCCGCCTACCGCATATAGGGTATACTCCAGGTAACAGCACATGGAGGGTGCCCGAGCCCAGCCCACACTTGGAGGGCGACAACTCATGGTTCCCCAGCACAGCAACAGCGTGCAACAGCTAACTGATAATTCGCCCTGCTCTGTGGCCAGAAGGGCACCAGCAGAAAGCAGAAAAAGGGGGCCAGCAGTTTTTTGGCTTCTGTAATAAAAAAGTTGATAATGATTTTTCCCAGTTTAATATGTGAAAGAGTGCTTTTTTCTTAAATTACAGCTAAAAAGTTACAGGTTGTCCTGAGTCAGAAAAATATATATATAGGCTTCCGTTTAAAAAAAAAAAATGCCATTGCTGTTTGAGACAATTTCATTATTTATATGAGACTTTCATTAAGATTTGGTTCAAAGATGAGAGTTCAGACAAGATAAAATTAAAAAAGTAATAAAGACTTGTGCTCATATGTTAGATATAAAATGTTTACTTTCCTGTTCTTGTTGTAAATCACTTCTAAAACAATATTCTAATCCAAAATAACTTTTAAAAGGTTTTTATAGAACTATGACCAAGGTTTCTATTTTTGCCAAAAGTTAATTCAAATGAGTGTCTAATGTAACTCAAGTTGCCTTTTAAAAATTGTTAATACTGTGTAAATCTTTAACATCGTAATAGTCCTTACTGTGAAATGATATTCGTTCTGATTTAATTTCTTTCTTAGAGCTTCAGAGGTGAGCTCACATTACACCTATGGACAAGGTACTGTTTACAGACTGAATTAAATTGTGGTCTCTAGCGTGATGTGAACAGCAGTCATGCAGCCTCACAGATACATTAGTCTGTACAGAGTCCTAAAAGACTATTTACTGCTTTTACAGGTGATCAAAGTAATAAATAAGATAAGAGCCTTTCTTCCACAAGACCCTTATAGGTTCTAGTCTTCAGGAGTAAAGAACAAGAGAGGACACCGAAAGAATGTTCCCTCAGACATGGGGACCCCATCAATTGATCAGGCTGTGGTCAACAGTGGGTTACAGAAGGTAAGGGACACTCAAAGGCCCACGCCAGATTCCATTGACAGATCTTGAGAGAGCTAGAGACTCTGTCAGTATAGACAAGGCTTCAGAGGCTAGAGAGACTACAAAACAAGTCATTGAAAGATTTAGGAAATATACTATACTATATCAGGGAAAAAGGAAAAGAGAAAAAGAAAAGAAAGATAAGATAGATGGGATCATAGACAGGGTTAAAATTATTGGTGATAATAGCAAGTGAGAGAAGGTTAAGGAGTAGAGAAAGGTTGCCGGGAAAGTCTAAAAGAAAGGAATAGAGAAGAGATTAAAAGATAAAAGGTTTACTGTAAGTTGCTGTGAAAGTCTAGAGGAAAAGAGTGGAAAAGATAGAAAGTCTAGAGAGAGGAAAAAAAAAAAAGAAAGGTGTCAGGGAAAGAATTTACAGAAAGCAGAGAAGAGGGACTCCAATCAAAGAGAGATAAGAAACTCCTTTAAAAAAGGACCAGTTTGCACATTGCAAATAAAGGAGCCAGCTTCAGGTCCAAGAGTGCCCTAACAAATAGAAGCCAGGGACAAGAAATCCCAGGCCTTGAAAAACATCCCAGATGGTGAAGATATTAGCTCTGTGTAAAGACAGCGATTAAGATAGACAGGGTCCTCCTCCAGGCCAATGGGCCAAAATATATTTATGGACTACCCGAAAATGGTGGACTAAGAGATGGGCTGGGTATCCCATTCATTTATGGTCATCCTAGGCTGCTCCTATCCCCTGTCTGGTTGAGGAGATACCCCCTAAGATGGACATCCAGATACAGCACTTCCTGGGCTGCAACTAACTGACAAGAATTCAACGGATAAAAGACTGACTTCAGCCAGGAGCCGAGGTAACCTGCTTTTCAGACGGAAGCAGTTTTCTCCATGCTGCTCAGAGGCAAGCCAACACTACTGTGGTGGACACAAATGTCATCTGGACTGACTCCCTACCCCTGAGATCATCGGTGCAGAGAACAACCTTGGAACTTGGGGCTGACAAGAAGACCAACATCTGCATGGACAACAGGTATGCTTTTGCCACAGCCCATGTCTGCAGGACTACATACCAAGAGAGGAAACCCTGATGAAGCCAGCAACTGTGAGTACTCGTTGCCCAGGACACCAAAAGGGAGGGAGAGAAAAGTAAACACCAGATAGCCCATTACTCACTTGGGCTAGTTTGGACTTGTCTGGGCATGCCCTTGTATGCCTTTATTTTTTGTCACCCTGCCCCTGCAGGGGCTTAATATTTTTATTATGACTATATTTAACAAATTGTTGGTGGTCTTTGCTGACCATGAATTTTTGTTATTGTTACAATGCTGCTTTCAAATTTTGTTCTCACAGCACTACAATTTGTTTTACGTCATCTTTCTTCCTCTCCTGCCTTACAGTTTTAATTGCACATAGCCCCCTGTACAGCAATCCTATCATGAATAGCCATGGTAGGGACATAAAGCCCTGCGCCAGAAGGAACACAGGGGAAAATGCTCTGATGCAAGAATGTGCCTCGAGACCTTGCTGGGCTGTTTGATTTCGATTCCATGGAGTCTCTGAAGCCTTAGCTTTGGGGCCACCTTACAACTCTGTGAGTAGTGATACAAAAATAACTCATATTAACATGTCAATAGTGTTTCTGGAACCTCAATGAATAATTCTTTCCAACTTATAAAGGCTGGTTTCACTCCTCCTAAAGTGTCTTTTTTTGGATTGGCCCAATTAATTACTGAATCATTATCACTTAATCATTGATCACTTAACTTTCAGGAAAATCTGGTTTTTCATTTCTGTTTTTTGTTTGCATGTGTTTTTCCATCTGAGAGAATCATCATTTTACTTTTCATCAAACATTATTCCTTAACAATAAGCCACAGAGGTGGGGGAACCAAAATCCCAATAAGCCACAGTGGCATCTGTGCCCCCCAAACTAAGTCAATTCTGACTTTTTCTTGTGTGTTTCAGGAACGGCTGAGAGGCCACATGCTAGCAACAAGAGCAGCAGTGAACACAGTCCACTGAAAGTTGTCCACATGAAAGGGGTTAACATATATGGTGCCTCGTCTTTATTTTTAGAAAGGAAAGGACATCTGTGAACATACTCGTATTTTTGATGATAACAAATAAATAAACTGGACACAGTTACTTATGATGACTGGCATTGTTAATGGCCAAGATCATTAAGTTAGGCGACTTTTATAAATTATTTTCATATTCAAAAAGTCTTAGGACTGATTTATAAACAGATATGCTCCACAGAGGACAGAGTTCCTCTGTGTGCATATCCTGGGTCTCCATCCTGATACTGGGGCTTGCTACTCCTGTGTGTGGAGTTAATATTCTTTCTTTATGTGTATATACTACAATGTATAATGGTGTCAGGACCAGTTGTTAATTTTAAAATATTTTTTTCATATTTTTAGGTTCTATGATATGACAAACTGAAGATTTTTTTAAAAAAGAAACTTCTCAATAGGAGGCTTTTTAAATTTAGATACACACATATGTTAGGAATATATAAAAATCCCCATTTGAGTTACAAAGAATAAATATATCTGTATAATGTGCCTTGCTTAAACAGAGAAAGAACTTTCTTGTTGGGATGTGGGTGTGCATGCTTGTAACACCAGCAGTCAGGAAACTGAGACAGGAAGACTGAGAGTTCAAGGCCTGTTTGAGCTGCACAGCAAGTTCAAAGCCAGCCTGCATCACAGAATGAGACTGTGTCTGAATAAAGTAAAACTAAACCAAACAACAAATTTTGCTGAGAGACTCAGAAGTCTGAAAGAAATGACAGGAGACACCTTGTATTTGGTTAAGAAACCTTTTAAAGTTACCCAAGATTCTCACATTTCAGTTGTTAGTCATTGTGGTTCTGGTACCAGAGCAGAGAAAGGACTTGGTGGCCTGAAGCCGCCCCTTTACCCATGAGAACCTGGTGAATGAAAACATACGACCTTATAAAGCTAAGGGCAAAGTTACAGCATGGTACAGGAATAACTCATTAGCTGATAGGGGTGGGGGTGGGGAGGAGAAACAAACACAGAACTATTTTATTACACATAGTAAATTAAATTTCAGATGACTCAAAGCATAACGTTTTTATCCTAGTGACAAAGAGAACATTGAAGAAGCCACTGAAAGCAAAGAGTTTATCAGCTGGGTTCTTCTGCAAAACATAGAACACAGAAAATGAACCAAATGACCCTTCTAAATTCTACCAGTTCTACAAAATGGGCACAATTCTAGATATTTAAAACAAAAGTTAAGTCCTTACATACATAAATGCCTAGGAAATTGGGGTCTAACTTTCTTAGTGAACCCTCATTGAAAAAGTCAGAAAACAAGTAACAGATCATCGAAAGCAGTCTCCATAAATACAAGCAGCACCCCAGCATTCTCTCAGTGAAAGATGGCTACATTGACCCACAGGTGCTCCTATCTCAAAGGCTACAGAGAAGGAAAAAACATAAACTTTTAATAAGACCCCGAATTTTATCTCTTACTAGAAATAAAGGAAAATTTAAAGATGAGTAAATGTGACATCATTCTCAATGGTAATAAACAACAACAACAAAAAACCCACCAAGGATGTGCTGAAGCTAATATTTTTGATGGACTAAAGATTAGTGGAGTTATCTCTCAGCATCTGTGTAGGATTGGTTCTAGGCCCTTTTTCAGAGATCCAGATACAAGAATATTCAAGTATTTGCATACTATTTGCATAATCTATGCAAGCTCCCTGTTGTATGTTTTCATCATATCCAATCTGCAGCCCAAGGACCTCAAGAGTCCTCAGACAGCTATGAATGTTCCCCAATACATTTGTATATACGTCGTTTCACAGTACCAAAATGTCAGACATCCCTGCATCATTTCTGTATTTTCAAGACCTAATACTATGTAATACCACATCATTTGTTGCTAAGCTGAATCGCTAATAATGACAATAAAAATCAGCACACACACACACACACACACACACACACACACCACATTTGGAATGTTTTTAAACTTTTTTTTTTCTGAGACAAGGTTTCACTCTGTATCCCAGCCTGGCATGGAACTCACTGTGTAGTTCAGAGTATCCTTCAACTGGAGATCCTCCCAGATCCTGAAATTCCAAGTAAGCCATCCTCAGAGCCTGTACATCTAGGAGACAACTTCATAATCTTTCCCAAGGTTTGTCCGGCACAATAAGATAATTATCTAGATATGTTCTAGGGGAATTTTGACTGTAGGAATTTTTGATATTTAAGAAAAGGTACAAGCATCATGCATATTTACATGTGGAGGCTTGCTCCCTAAAGATTCTTCCATGATCTCAATCAATAAGTGAGTTACAGATAAAACGAGTATGTCACAATCCACACAAAACAGAGTGGTATCACCAATAAGGCTATAATGTGTTTTTGGGGGGGAGGGGCTGAGACCAAGGCACTTCAGGAAAAAAAAAAAATCCTTTCCTGAACATGAAGGCCTATGAGCCTGGTGTGGTTTGTGGACAAGTTTGCCTCAGGTCTAGTAGTTTCTTTGCCATGAGCAAAGTACGTTCACACCTGCAGCTGATTTTAAAGGCAGATGCTGACAACTCCTGCCAACCATGCGGGTGGCATCCTGTGCTCAGATAGGCAAAAGTGTTTGGGAGGTAAGAGAGACTAAGGGGAGGGAGACTATGAGGAACCATGCACATAAAAATAGGGCCCAGGAGCAGCGTATCTGCTGAAAAGAAAGCAAAGCCAGGAGGTGACTCAGCCACAGCTCAGGGTCTCCCACTGGGGTCTTCAGGTTCTTCCTGGATTGCCTTTCACCAAGGGCATCCATTGACCCTATCTCCATCATCTTTTCTTTTTGAGCTTTTTAGCCTACCAGCTAACCCCTTCATAGTCTCTCAGCTCCTTATCCCATAGATAGCTCGTCAAGCTCTCCCCCAACCTTTTTCCATATCTAGTTTTAAACTGCACTCCTCCCCCCCACCCCCACCCTTGTCATGTTTCTAACTTTACCCTTAGGAGGAAAAGGGAGCCCCCAATTTTCTTGTGTTTCCCAGAGGGTTATTGAAAGAGGGTGACTTATCACCACTTAGTTCCAGGACTTTGGGGTCTCAAGGCTGAGGGGAAACATGGGTGGGGGTGGGGCACAGGGCAAATGGCCAGTGGGGGTTGTGTGCAAGGTGGGGTACCAGTCCTCAGGCTGGGGAGGAAGAGCGAGTGAGGCACCCGTAGAGGGCTGGGAGGGGAGAGCGTGGCTGTAGGGATGAGGGAAGCAGGGTACTGGCGGAGGCGGTGCTGTATAGCTGTAAGGATAAGCAGAGGACTCTGGCAAGAAGCCCGAGAAGGTGGCCGTAGACAGATGGGCTATTGGCTGGAGTAATGACCGCTCTTGCTTCCTTTGCTTAGCCCTGCGGTTCTGGAACCAGACCTGGGGAGAGGGAAGAGAAGACGCATCCGTACTCCTGTCCCAAATGGGTGTCAATATCTTATACCCCACCAAAGACGGGGAGTGACACCTGCTGTATCACCAGAGCAAAGATAACTCTTCCAGAGGCTCATCTGAGTCAGGGTTGTGAGGAAGTAAAAGCCTCAAGCTCACTTCTAACCCGTAGCCAACTCTCCCAGCTCTGACACCTTCGAGTCAGAAATGGCAACTCCTGAATTATAGCTCTCCAGACCTCCATCCAGTAGCCATCAAGTTAGATGAGCTTAGAGCTGGGGTCGGGTGCACTGGAGATTATGTTGACTGCTGAATGAATCCTATATTCTGGTGAATATTTAAATTAGGGTTAAAAGCCCCCATGGTTATGCCCAGACAATCCCCTCCCGCAAGCAGCTAGACAGTGTTTGTTTCTTTCCCGAGTACCTTAGGGTATCATCACCTGAATTCTGGCTTCGCTGAGGCCTGTGTCTTGGGCAAGCCCTTCTCGAGCCCAGATGTCAGGATACTGGTTCCTCTCAAAGGCTGACTCCAACTGTTCCAGCTGTGCTGGGTTGAAGGTGGTGCGGTGGCGGCGCCGGGAGTGGGGTCGGCTCCTCTGTGGGCAAAGCTTAGGTCTCCCCAGCCCTGTACCAGAGAGTCTTCTATAAGCCCCAGGGCTCCTGTCTATGGAGGGAGGGAAATGGAGGGACATCTCCCTTACAAATGGGACCACCCAGCCCATCCTTGCACTACTGTTGCGGGTTCCCGTGTTCTGCTTCGTTCCTGAGACATTGTTTCCCCGTGGGACTCCCGGTCCCACAAGAACTGTTTGAGCTTTCAAATCACAACTTCTGCCTTCAGCCTTTACAGCTGCTCTGGTACACGCCCCAAGGTATGTGCCTCACTTTCAGACACACATATGACCCACAGGACACACTTTGAGATTCTCCTCTTTGCTGCCTACCAAGAACTACTTAGGTTGTCACTTGCAGTTTTTATTTCCCATGCACCTCCTTCATATGTCTCTCCGTCTCTACACACCCCTCCCTGCCTCGGCCTGGCTCAGGAAGATGAAGTTTTCCCCCGCCCATGTATATGCAGACACAGTCTCCACGCTGGGATGAACTTCATGACTTGTCTCTTACCTCTGCCCTGGCCCTGCCACCAGCCTGCAGGAACTTGAGCTCGTGGGAAAGGCTTGCCTCTCTTCCCCCAAAGCTCTGTAAGCCCTCATATTAATTAGTCTAAGAGCCACCAGGACAGAGAGAACAGGGAGGGAAGAGGAGACACCTGGGAAGGTGGGTTCCAAGGAAAGGAGGGGCCTGGAGTAGAGACATCCATCCCCAGGGGGAACTAACCCCTCTATGTTCCCAGTGTCTTCAGACAGGTACTGAACTGCCCTCCCGGGAAGAAAACCCTGAACCCTCCAGCTCTCTCCGAGGAGGAGGGACCTTGGGCAAGCATAAGGCTCGAGCTTTGCTGCTGCCCTAGCCCTAGCCAGTGCCTTTCCACAGTCCCCTCAGGCAGGGCCTCACTTCCCAACCTGTAAGGCAAAAGATTTCTGCAGTCTTACGTCCTAAGGTCCCCAAAGCTCCAATTCTGCGTTCCGCCTGTCAACCTTCTGAAGTATAAACCATTCCCCAAAGCCAACGCGGCCTTGGGACCCATGTCTGCTGCTCCCTCAGGAACCCAAGCCCACCCTAGGGATCCACTCACCTACTGTGGAGATCAGAGTCCCAGAGGCCACGTGTGGCTCAGGCAGGGATCGGCCACAGGCATGGCCCTTCGTTTGCTTTTCCTGCTGGCTCCTTTGAGCTTCCATGGCTAGCCACCCAAATCAAAGATGGCCTAGCCTGCTGTCCTCGAGTCTGTGTCTTCCTGTAGTCTTTCTCTGTTTCTGTCTATCCTGTCTTGTCTTCTGTTCTCTCTTCTCCCTGTTTCTACTTTCTAGCTTTTTCTGAGTCTCTTCCTTGGTGCTCTCTGTCTCTGTCTCTGTCTCTCTCTCTCTCTCTCTCGTGTGTGTGTGTGTGTGTGTGTGTGTGTGTGTGTGTGTGTGTGTGTGTGAAGTATAGCTAGATACCTGTTTGCTCACAGTTTCCCCCTTTTTCCTAACCCTCTATCCTTCCTCCGAATTCACACCTCATCCTCCCATCTCATCCTCCCTCTCTTGGCTTTGCCCAGTTTTCTCTCTGCCCTTACTTCCTGATGCTCTGTTTTCTCTAAACTATCTACTTTCTCACGATACCTTTCTTTCTCCCTTAGTCTTGAAGAAGAGACCTCCTCCTGGCCCCATCAGCCCATCCAATCACTTCTTGGTCACCAGAGCCCCCCCCCTCAGGGGAGGATCACAAGCCAGATGAGAGAAGGTGCTCCGTCAGAGGGTCCAGGGGCTGAGGCCAAGAGCTCATATTCCCAGGGGAGCAGATTCTTTTGTCCTGTTAAATCTCCCTTCTGAGAACAGGCAAGGGACAGAGGTGAAAAAACATTCCTACTGAGACACCCCTCCTCTGAACCCCACTGTAGGGAGGGGAACAGAGAGAAGGACATGGGGAGTAGGAACAAAGTATCACATCCCAGCATATGAGTGAGCAGTTCTCAAAAGACCTACTCCCAGGAAACTCCAAGGGTGAAAAATCACAAGTGCATGTTGGTCCTCTCAGATACCTTGGTACCCCTAGGACAGTAGGACCCTCCAGGACACATTGAAACAGAGAACCTTCAAGCATTACTAGGTGATCCCCATCCACACTGTCCATAAAACCCGGTATGGGATCCCACACCTGCTGGCCCTCCCTGATCCAAGTCCACCCTCCAGATTCACTCAGCCTTGAATGAGTGGCCTTGCCAGCAAGCCTCCAGATATCAGAGTTCCTGAGTACTCTCTGATTTCCTCACTCAACCATTACCTCCTCACTCATTCAGAACCCTGAGGTATGACCTGGCAAGGTGACCTAGATCCTCCAGAGCGTCTCAGTTCCAAGTGTGTCCCTCCCAACTGAGACCTCAGGTCTCACCTCGAAATAACTTCAGGTTCTCAGACTCTGCCATTGTGATTCTTCAAGGACACCCTAACACATAGCTTCTGTGAGAGGTCAGGACAAGCTGGTGCCTCTAGTGCTGCCTCTTGGGGTGATTTTGACTGTGGAAGGTTTTTTTTGGTATCCTTAGGATATCCTGCTCTTTTAAGCGCAAGCAAACATCTTAGGACAGACATTAGGGTCCTCCAAGACACACTGAAGCCGGGAGACTCTTTGATAACCAGGACTTTCCATCTTCACCATATGATTCCCATGCCCTCCCTCCATAAAATCCTGGCTTCTCAGGACACACACGGATGACTCATGAATCCCTTCATGACTTACAACCCGATCCCCAAGGTCAGACTAACTCCTCAAATACATCCCTTAAAACCATCAAGACTATCCAAAACAGGATAACCATCAAGGTCCATTTTAAAGACTAATTAACTTGTTATCGTTATTATGGATGTGTGTACGCATCTATAGAGACCATGGTATGTGTGCATGGAGGTCAGAGGAAGGTTTGTGGGGAGTGATTCTTCACCCCCCCCACCAACATGTGAGTCTCAGAGATCAAATTCATACCTTCTGGTTCAGCAACAAATGACCTGATCCTCTGAGCCATCTTGTAGGCCCCAGGCCTCAGGGTCTTAACGCTCACAATATGATACACAGAATAGCAGCACACAGGAGCTTGCTGGGGTCAAAACCTTGGGCCTCACCTTTCTATTGCATCAGAACTTGTGAGCTTACAAGATCCACAGCAGAACTGAGTGGGTGCTTTACTCCAGCAATGAGCACTTAGTCCCCATTTCCTGGTCTGAATCCCGCGGCAGAGCTTCCCCACCCTCCTCCATTAGTGGAAGGAAACTTGTGGATTTTGATGACGACTGTTCTCATGGTTGAGAATATGAATCTTCACTCTCCTTGTTTCCTGGGTAATTTGTAGAGAGGGAAGCTAAATTTCCATTGTCATTATTTTTTTCAAGAAAATTACTTTTAAAAATGATTTGATTATATGAAGACTCTAATTAGAAAGGACTCCAGCATATATCATAAGGTTATAAAGTAGGTCTTTAAAAAAACCACAGACGCCTACTCCAAGGGAAGGATATGCTTTACTGGGGTAGAGCGATGGCTCAGCAGTTAAGAGCATTGGGTGCTCTTGCAAAAGATCCAGGTTGGCTCTCCGCACCCACATGGCAGCTTGCAATCATAACTCCAGTACCTGAGCATCTGTTGCCTTCTTCTGGCCCTACTAATGACCAGGGAAACACATGGTGCACAGACATCCATCCATGCAGACAAAACACTCATACACAAACAGATTAAAATAAAACAAATCTTAAAACATGTGTTTTATATCTTAAAAAAAGTATTCACAAGAGAAATGCTAACTCAGCCTTTTGTGTTTCCTGGGGAAACCCACAGCGAAATGCAAAAATCTTCTTCACTCTCTAGAAGCTTCTGGTTTTCGATGTCAGGAACAGATTTAACTGTTACAGAGATTAAAACAAAGAACTGGCTTTCTGTTTTTGGTCATTACTTTCTTAGTATAAATTAGTAAATAGAACCTTAATCCTGAAAGGTTAAGGGCTATTCAGAAGGAAGTCTAAGCATTTACCAGAGTGTACAGAACAAAGCTGACATGAGGTCTCTGATATTCAGTTTCATCAGCTTTATAATGGACACAGGGCATGGGATCAGGTATATAATACATATGATATGGGCCTCAGAGGACAATGAGGGTAAGTAGGACCCAGTACTGGGAACCCATCTCTGGTGACCACTTTGCCCTGGGAGACTGAGCAGAACCGGCCAGACGTCAAAGGTCTGAAAAGGAAGTCAGGCCAGTTGTCTTGCTTAAAGTTCATCAGCTGGATTTCTAGGAGAGGGAGGTTTGTGAGAGAAGTGGCTCCTGGCAGGGAGGACTCAAGGACAGGCACCTTAGAAGCCGGGTTTCCCTACTGTGAGAAGAAGCTGACAAAGTAGCAGGGGTCAAGGTAGGGTTCCACCTGCCTGGAAGAATGCTTCCCAAGCAAGAGCCCCACCTTTGCCAAGAGTTACTTTGAATCCTGCAGAGAGGTCCATGATTAACTTGGCTCTGAATCTTAGAAGCTTTCCTTAATTTCAGTATGACTGTCGAATGTCACCATGACTGCTTCCTTCAGAGAACTCAATCCAAGAATACACTTTGGCCTCGGGAGGTCTGGCCAGCAACTGACCAATGCAGAGGTGGATGCTTGGAGCCAACCATCAGACTGAGCTCAGGGAATCTGGTGGGGGTGCTGGTGGAAGGACTGGAGGAGTGGAGGGGGATTGCAACCCCATTGGAAGAGCAACATAGGCTGGCCTGACCACCCAGTTCTCCAAGAGACTAGACCACCAACCAAGGAGTGTACCTGGAGGGATCCATGGATCCAGATTCATATATAGCAGAGGATGGCCTTACCTGACAGCAATGAGAGGGGAGGCCCTTGGTCCCAGGGAGGTCTGATACCCCATTGTAGGGGGATGCTAGAGTGGTGGGGCTGGAAACTGTGTGTGTGTGTGGGAGCACCCTCATACAGACAAAGGGGAGAGGGGAGGGCAGATGTGGGATAGGGGGTTGGTGGAGGGGTAACCAGGAAGTGGGATATCATGGGATGGGAGGTTGGTGGAGGGGGTAACCAAGAAGTGGGATATCATTTGAGATATAAAAAAATGGAATGATTAAAATAAATAAATAAATATTAAAAAGAATACACTTTGGTAAACAGATATTCATGTATGATAGAATCGGTTTCATAAATGTGTTCTTGACAAAAGTAAACAAATACTGGATATATTATGGACTCATAGATGTATGAAATAATAAAAACTTGCAGGGCTGAGAACATGGCTCAGTTGGTAGAGCTCTTGTGGTACATCTATGAAGTCCTGGACTCCATTCTCAGTCCCATGTAAGTCAACTGTGGTGCTCTCCCCGATCCCCAAAGGCCTAGAGATGTAGAGACTGGAGAGTCAGCAGTTCTGGTCTGTCTGTGTGGTGAGTGTAAGAACAGCCTGTGAGATCCTGACTAAAAGGGTAGGAGAAAACAGCCTTTATAGCCTTTATAGCATGAAACTGCACTGTGTTCACTTCCTCCATCTTCTTATTTCTCCGATGGAAATACAACCCTCAGAAAAACAACATTGCATGTCCAGGTCCAAGTAACATCAGACCATTCTTGTCCTGAAGTGCTCCGTGTCCAGGGTACATGTGTATCTCTGATGAGGAGTTACAGGGACTCAACCCTGGTGGCCCTCAAAGTTGGCAACTTGGTTCACATTGCCCCCCATCCTCAAGGAACTCACAGTCCCCAGGGAGGGAGGATCTATTGCCTGCCATTCTTCTAAGTGACCTGAAAAAGCCCCTGTGTCTTACTAGATTTTCTCCAGTGAGAAAAAAGCTCCTTAGAAAAAAGTTCTAAGGCTGAGCGGTGACTTTTCATTATCCAGGTTTAAACAGGGAGTCAACAGAAACAAGGATTCTATAAAGGCATCGGGCAGAAAAGAAAGCAGAGGGCAAGAGGGTCTGGGGAAGTTAAGATGCCGCTATCTCAACAGCAAATGTTTTCACACAAGCACAGGCTTCCTATAAATTTCCCATCTTCCTTCCAAATGTAGAATTGAGTGCCACATCTAACTAATTTTCTTACTTTATTTAAGACAAAGAAATCTCTGAGCAGAATTCTGCACAGTGACAACTGTTCTGCGGTCACAAGGACATTCTGAGGCTGTGTTATAAGGTTATAGATAAACGATCAGGCTGGTCCATCACAGCCTAGAAGTACCAAGAACAGGGACAAGTCAAGAGGAACCTAAACCAATCTGAGTTGCATCAGTAGCACTGTCCTCAGCTGAAGGAACTGATGATATCCACGAGAAATATGGCTACATGGTTTTGTTTTGGGTTTTTCCTTCTGTTAAATGAAGCTATTTCTAACTTTCAGACTTTAATACAGATGAGCTGAGAAGATACACACCTGAGAAGAAGGTCAGCGAGCGACTCTCAGCTCATCTATAAGTGAGACATAATGAAACTGTGGAGGAAAGAAGAGGGACGAACTAAAAAGGGGCCTTAACTGTTTACATTGGCTAAGGATCATGGACTCCATGACTGGGGAGCACCGTTCACTTCTGATCCTCTGTCTCCACCTCTAGGGCCTCTTCATGAATTCTTTATATAATGTAATTATCAGAGGATCAATAAATAGTACATGAGAGAAATGTGCACACTAGATGTTCATTAAATATGAGATGTGACTAAAGCTCACACAATAAATATTATGGAGATTGGCCGGCTATGTGTTTCAGCAAAATGGACTCCACAGGATTATCTTAGCCTCTGAGAGTACAGCTCGGTGGCATAGCACGTGTGAGATGACCACCTTAGTTCCCAACATCTCCTCACACCAAGTTAGAATCTCTTTAGTACACAGAGCCTGATCAACTAAATCTTTTACTTTCAGCTACACTTTGTCCCCCAAGGGACACGAACTGAGAGAATTAGAGGATAGCCACAGAATTCCTCTTCCTGGGATTCTCTGGAAAGTCAGAGCAGGAAGAGGTTGTCTTTGGAACGTTCTTGGGCATGTACCTGGTCACTGTCTCTGGGAACCTCCTCCTCATCCTGGCCATCAGCTGTGACCCTCATCTCCACACACCTATGTACTTCTTCTTGGCCAGCCTCTCCAGTGTTGACATCTGCTTTTCCTCAGTCACTGTCCCCAAAGCTCTGGTGAACCACCTGTTGGGAAGCAAGTTCATTGTTTATATGGAGTGTATGACCCATCTTTTGTTTTTATTATTACATTCAGACATGGATGGCTTCCTCCTGAGTATGACGGCCATAGTGATCTTATCACTGCTATGTGGCCATCTGTCACCCTCTCCACTACACCATGATGATGAGGCCCAGACTCTGTGTTCTCCTGGTGGCCATATCATGGGTCATCACAAACCTGCATGCTCTCTTGCACACTCTCCTCATGGTTCGACTCACCTTCTGTTCCCACAATGCAGTGCGCCACTTCTTCTGTGACCCCTACCTGTTGCAGTAGTTTAGCTAAACCACTTTGTGCTCCCGATGTGTCGCATGTCCACACCTGCCCAAGAGCTATCTGGATTCACGAATGAAAGACACACACACACATGTGCACACACACACACGCCAGTTAATTTTGACATGCCTTGACCTACTCAAAGACTGGGCAGTTCTAATTCTCCACTTGGCTAGCATACATTTCCCTCCAGTACTCCTGGCTCAACACCTTCTAAATCTGCTTTATCTTTGCTACCCTATTACCTTCTGGGCAGCTCCCTAGTCTTTGCTGCCCAAGATGCTACTGGGCAGCCCTTCCCAAGGCCGTATTTCTTCTCACCTACATTTCAGATGATTTTCCTTCTGCAGCTCTAAATCAGATCTGTCTCATCTCCTTTTGAATCATCATGATTCTCCTCTTTCTCTCTCCCAGTCCCTAGTCTGCATAAATCTAAAGGTCCTGCCTCAGTCTCCCTGCCCAGCTACTGGCTGTTGGCTCTTTATTGATCTATCAAAAACCAATTGGAGACAAGAACCTTTAGTGTTTGGATTCCCAATTTGGGGGGCCGGATTAATTCAAAGCATTAGAACCAATCCCTAACACAAACCCTATCCCGAGGCTCTCTTTTTCTGATAACTTCATCAATGACATCACAGCCTTCACTGTGGGCGGGGTGACCTCCATCACACCATTCACATGTATCACTGTTTTGTATGCCTATATTCTCTCCAATGCACTGAAGTTCCTGTCTATTCAGGGAATAAGGAAAGCTCTGTCCATGTATGGGTCTCACCTCAGTCTCCCTCTTCTAAAAGTGATCTTGACCATCTATGTATTTGTAACCTTTATTCTCCTACTCAAAGACATTGTGGCCACTGTCATCTTAACAGTGGTATCACCATTGACCAATCCCTTCATCCACCTCCCTGGGAATCCTAACATGAAACAAACTATAAGAAAACTAACTATTAGAAGGTTAGTTTTGTCAAGATTTCTGAACTATACAATTTTAGAACTAAGATCAGAGATGCCCAGTTGGTCTAAGAGGTACACACTGCCATTTCTCTTGTTTATGTTATGTCATTCTGAGTATCCTTCGGAACTGGAGACTGACACGTATTCACAAACCATGATTGAATTATTGACTTATTTTGTAAGTTAGGGGCCAACCTTAACACAACCATATAATCTCTTTGTCTGTCTCTGTCTCTCTCTCCTATGTATCTTTTATCTATCATCTCTCAATATGTCTATCATCTATTTATATCTATTTATCATCTATTTATCTATAAATCTATCTATCATCTATATTTATTTATCAATATATCAGATATTTATCTCTATCTGTCTATCTATCTATCTATCTATCTATCTATCTATCTATCTATCTATCATCTATCTAAATGAGACTGAAACCCAGAAGAGTTATTCTACTGATATAATGTGATTCCCAGATGTATCTTTAACAGTGAGTCTAGCAACTGACACTGTGATTTGGGACTGTAAATGTCAGATGTCTATCAGCATTTAATGAAGTATGAATTTAGCTGTATCTAATCAAATATGATTAAACATTATGGAAACTAACCAGCTATTTGCTTCAACCAAGAAAACACCATAGGATTGATTAAAGTGAGTTAATTTTCAAACAACAGCAAAGGAAATTAGCATAAAATTTTTTCTTGAGAGCTGTTTATAATAGCTGAAGTTCCTATTCATTAAACCATATTACAATATGGTTGTAATCAAACTACAGAATGGTCAAAGGTTCTGTAGACTAGAAATGAAAGTCTGGACATAGCTGCAGGGGCAAAATGGTGGACCAGAAACTTCCAGTTGTTTATATCTTACCAAAAGCAGTCCCAGAAAACAACAATCATAATTATTTCAGAACTTTGAGTCTAGCTTGGCCAGTTATAACAACCAGGAAGTTCTTCATGAGGGATGATTTCACAGCTTTGTAAAGTACTAGCGTTCCCTATTCATCAGCTCCACTGTGCATGCAGGTGGGTTCCATTTCAGAGGGAGCCATGGAGTGTTTTTCTACCAAAATGTGCATCTGAGTGGTTTGGTTGATCTAACAGAACTCTGAGGGAATGGCAGAAGTGTACTTTCATTGCAGCCATTTAGGCTGTAGTGGCTCCTACAATGGCGTTTGTAGGAGATTTCAGGGTGATAGTGTATGAAATAAATCATTATGGCTCATTTTTCTGGGGAGCTGACAGAAGGCGGCTATCATCCTTGCAGCCATCTTGAGCCGTATACCCTGACAACAGATTTGATGACAATAGCCTAAAACAGCTGAGCACAGTCTGATAACATCTTGTTTTAGATACCCAGGATTTTCCCTTGGGTGTGTGAAATCTAAAGGTGTGTGACTTAAGGGCATGACTTAGAGATCAGATTTAGAGACAAGGCCTAAGGGCATGACTTAAAGGTGTGACTTAAAGGCATGGCTTAGCAGTGAGACATATAAAAGGTGAGAGGCAGACAGAAGAGTTTAGTACAACTTGGAGTAGGAATTAGGCATTGAGGAAGAATGATCATTAGGTATTAGGCACTAGGCACTTGGAGGAAGAACTTGGAATTAGACATCAGGCACTTAGCACTTGGAAGAAGTAACTTGGAACTTGGAGGCACTAGAGACTAGGAACTCAAGACTAGGGACTTGGAGAGAAGAAGAGAGACTGAAGAATAAAAGGGATTGAATCACACTCTGGTCTCCATTCTTCGCATCCGTCCTTACTCTCTCTCTTGCTGAACCCCGACCTTCGGACCTGAGCAGCCTGGGGAAGTGTGGGCTTTAACAATTTAGCCCCCAAGGCTTTTGGCAGTGTGGGTCCCAACATTGATAGAGCGGTCTGCAACATTTTGGTCCCCAAATGTGGGGCAGCTCGGGCCACAACACATTTTCAGTCAGGAATGTAGTTCATCAAAAAGTATAGATAATAGAAGACACTGGACACTTGTCTTTCCTAGCTAACAACTGGCACCTTTTTTACCTGAGTGCTTTTCAGTTCATCTCAGGGTTGCAGATAGTACTGAGCCCATAGATCAGAAAAGGAGGGACTATCAGGCCCTGGGAAGATGGGGAATCTGGAATGGGGGCTATGCTATAAGTGGAAGCATTGTATCACTCTAAAAACTCTAGACAATAAGGAAGGAATTCAGGGGACAAAGAAGTGTGATTAAGTATGAGAATGTCTATTACTGCTGCTATGTAATGCTTGCAGACAGGAGCATAGTATATCAGCCTTCTGAGAGGCTCTACCCAGCAGCTGACTGAGATAAATGCAGAAAACCACAGACAAACATTGGACGGAGATCAGGAACCCCTATGGAAGAGTTAGGGGAAGGCTTGAAGTCCCTCAAGGAGATGGCAACTCCACAAGAAGACCAATGGTGCCAACTAACATGGACCCCAGGGAGCTCCCAGAGACTGAGCCACCAACCAAAGAGCATACATGGGCTGGTCTGGGGCTGCCTTGTCTGGCCTCAGTGGGAGAAGATGTGCTTAATCCTGCGGACACTTGATGCACTAAAGTTGGGAGATCTGAAGTGGGAGGGATGCTACCTTCTCAGAGGCAGAGGGGAGAGAGCTGGGAGGGGGCAGCATTTGGGACATAAATTTAAAAAAATGTGAGAACCACTGTTTTGCACCAAATAGACATGCCAGGCTTTTTTTTTTTTGCCTTTTCTCTAAGCTGACATGTGATTCTTCCAAGGTAAAAAAACTAAACTATTCATTTTACTGCTCTGAGTCTCCCCCAGTACTCTCACTATGGAGCAAAGATCAGTGTTTCTAACACTTTAACTCTTCTCATGCCTTTTCTTTCTCTCTTTTGCCCAGGCATTGGAAGAGATGCCAGTCAAGTCACTGCTCAACCAGAGTCATAGGAATCAGAAACCTCAGGATTTCAAATAGCAAAAACGCCAAGTTAGAAAAAATATTTCACAAAAGTAAAACCTAGTCAGCTCTGCCATGCTCAAACAACTAAAATAAGAATGACTGTTAGGCTGGGCGGTGGTGGCACACTCCTTTGATTCCAGCACTTGGGAGGCAGAGGCAGGAGGATTTCTGAGTTCAAGGCCAGCCTGGTCTACAGAGTGAGTTCCAGGACAGCCAGGGCTACACAGAGAAGCCTTGTCTTGGAAAAAAAAGAAAAGAAAAAGAATGACTGTTAGGAATAATACAGTGTGTAACTGCATCCCAGAGACATTTGAAAGGGAATTCGAATTTTTTTTTGAAACAGTGCATCATGTAGCCCAGGCTGCCCTTGAACTTGCTTTGTAGCCAGAGATGACCCTGAACATATGGTTCTTCTACCTCTGCCTCTCTGGTTTTGAGGTTACAGGGAAGCTCCATCTGTTTTTTGTGGCTCTGTGCATCAGACCCAGGCCTTTGCTCATGCACAAAGGCAAGCACTCAGAAAGCTAGGAGTATTATTCCCATCTCTACTGTGATGAGCTTGACAAATTAGAGGAAAAGGTAAAATTCCAAGGAAAAAGAGAAACTTTAATAAAAAGTCTCCAACTAAATAAAAATAAACTCTTAGTCACTCAATTATTGAAATTTTAATTTTGTTTCTTCTAAAGTCAAAACCCCAGACCTGAATGATTCTGTTGGTGTTAATGTTGATATTTCACAAAGTGAGAAAACGCAGTAGCACAGAACTTTCCTACACATATACGAGGTCAGTGTAACCTTAGTACTGAAAATTTAAATGTTATAAGAAATCAAACCACACCACCAGCAGCATTAATATGGGCTAAAGAAAAGAAAAATGGAGCCTGTATCAGGGGCTCCATCATTAGAAGAACTAGTCAGTTACCAAACCTACCCATTGTAATAGATACTATGATGACCATAGGCACTGGTGCAGGAAAAGATAGTAGTAAGGGAAAATTAATGATTATAGAAATATGCAATACACTCCAAATCAAAAGACTCCTTTACCTAACAAAGAGCCTTTATCAAACACATAGAACTGGAACTAGGAATGTAGCTCACGGGCAGAGAGCTTGCCTAGCATACCTAAGGCTCTAGGTTCAATTCCCAGCACTGCAAAAGAAAAGACAACAGACCATCTAAACAACAGCAACAAAATACAGGGCTAAACTTATCTAAGATGAAAACTAAATGCTCCTCTCTGCATAAATGTGCTTCCAAGGGAGGGTAATACCCACAGCTCTGCTCCTACACATTGTTGAGTAGAAATATTAGCCAGTGCAATAAGGCAAGAGAAGATGAAAAAAATTAAAGTTTATCTTGTCTGTAGACAATGTGACTTCTTATAACACATTTTTTTTTTTATTCCACAAAGAAAAAAACAAACAGAAACTTTACCAAATATCTAATTCTGTAGTTACGAAGGTGTCCTGGTTTAGTTTCTGTTGCTGTGATAAACACCATGGTCAAAAGAAATTTGGAGATGAAAGCTTGTTTCATCTTGCAGGTCAGAGTCCATCAGCATAGGAAGCTAAAAAACAGAAAAGGAAGCAGAGGCCACAGAGATACGCCATCTTCTGGCTTGCTCAGCTTGCACAGGTCCATCTGACTAGAACTGGTATTGTCCATCGTACCTAAATCTATGGACAATTGGGGAAATGTCATACAAACATGATCACAGCCCTCTCGGATCTAGGCAATTCTTCTGTTGAGGTTTCCTTTTCCCAGGTGACTCTGGGTTGTGTCAAGTGGCAGCTGAACCAACTATTCCAGAAGGTAGCAGGATGGAAGTCAAAACCCAAAATTCATCATCTTGTTATACAGCAATGGTGAACAAGTGGAAATCCGCAGTTTCTTAAGTGATACATTAAAGTAGTATAAAATCACTTGAGTTGCCGTAGTGGCACGCACCTTTAATCTTCACTTGAGAAGCAGAAACAGGAGAATCTCTGGAGTTCAGGCCAGCCTGGTCTACATAGAAAGTTAAAGGGCAGCCAAGTCTAAACAGTGACACCCTGCCTCAAAAAAATAAGATAAAAAATTAAAATATGAAATCAAAGTTAATGCAAATAAAACCTATATCCTGAAAACAAACAAATAAAAGGAAACCTGAAAATGAAAATAAAAAAGAGAGAGAAAAACTTGAAAACCCCTTATCTACAGGAAACCACTGGCTTATCTAAAGAAATCATTGGCTTATCTACAGGAAAACACTGGTTCAGAAAAAAACACACAGGTTTCCCATGAGCCAAATCACTGTATTACACAGAAGAATTTATTTTTCAAGAGACCAGCAAACTGGTGTTACCCATTTCTGTGGAAATGAACTAAAATCACACAACTTGGAAAAGAACAGGACTGGGGTTTCCTATCACTAGGTCTCATGATTCAGTAGAAAATCACAGAAAGTTAAAGACATGTGAATCATGGGACATGCTGAGTTCACCTGTATGTCCACTCACATGTGACCAGTGGATGTGAGACAAAGTTTCCCAATCAATCCAACAGGAGAGTATAATTTTTCAACAAATAATTCTGATAATCAAATGACCATACTAAAAACACCCTACACAGCTCAGCTTCACGTTAAATTAAAAAATTAACTCTAAAATAGTTATTAAAAAAGTTAAAAGGATAATTTTCTAGGAGAAATAAATAGGAATACATTTTTGTAATCTTGGGTTAGGCAAACATTTTGTAGCAACAGCAACAAAAGTATGATTCAAAAACACTTTTTAAAAATTACCAACCACACCACACTTTAGTGTTATTTGAAATGTATCCTCTTCAAATATTTGCTTATGGAAATAGAGGGCTATGGGGGGAAGAGGGAGGGGTCTGTCAGCGGTGTGGAGGGAGGAACAAGGGAGGCTGATAGGGGAAGAAGACACACACACAGGATGTCATGTTTCCTCATGTGTGGATATAAATTCAAATATATGTGTACATGTATGTATGTATGTATGTATGTATGACCTTTGTATGTGTGTTTGAACATTATATGTATAACCTGAAAAGTTGATGAGGACAAATTGAGGGAGAGGGAATCAGCAAGGAGGTCAGATGGAGACACAGGGGATCATACGTGAGGTGAACATGAGCAAAGTGCAGTGATAATATTTAGTCATTCATATACATGTATGATGTATACATATACATATGCATGTACATACACACATACATATATATACATATGTAAACATGAAAATATCAGCCATTTAGTGAAAGCCATTATTTCACTTAAACTACTAAATTAGTAAAGCAAACAATTGAAAACCTTCCAGGGGAAAAGTGGAAAGAGCCTCTGCAGGCCTGTTTCCCGAGTCCAGAAAGAAACTAGGCACAATGAGCTCCAGAACATGTCCCTAATGAGGACTTCTGAGGACTCAACCCAAGGGGCACTCTAACTTGGCAGCAATTTTTATGAAAAGCGGGATCTCAAGGGATGGAGGATCTGCTTATTAGTTTCCAATCATTCAAATTTGACCAGAGCGAGAGCCATGTGTTTCTTTAGTGAGGAAGACACCTTCAGTTTTCAACCTCAACTGTGACTTCCTGTCTTCCAGGGTCAAGCACAGAGACAGTGGAGATGGGGACTCTGTGAAGAACCTGACAGCAGAGAGCAGCAGGTGAGAGGGCCTGGCAAGCAATGAGGGAGGGGCACCTTCACCTCCAACAGTGGATGGATTCACAGGATGCAAACGTGTGAAATGATATTGAGAAAAATAAAGATAGACCTACCTAGTTCCCCTGGATCTCACCAAGCTCAAGGGAGAAAAGGCCTATTCTCCTTATACACACACAGTCTCTTCTGTCAGGGTGCACTGTCTGCTGAGAGTACAGCAAAGACACATCCAGGGTGGAAACAGAAAAGCACCAACTGTTAAACCCCATGGCTATCAGTAGGCACAGCTAAGAGCTCAGAGACAAGGGTCCCACTTCTGTATACCCTTGCTTGGATATCTCCTGCATACAAAGCAGCCTTGTTTACCCTTTAATCTCCATGTTTGTGCTCACTGCTTGCCTTTGTTCATCCTCTTTACTGTCAGTTATATGACAGTGTCAGTGTCTCCAAGTCAAGCCACTTAGATATTCTGCCCAGCCCCACAGAGGGTCTTGGTTTGGACCAGAGCCCACTGACTAAGCAGACTTAATTTTATGGTCCAGGATCACAAACACTGATGCAGATGTGCTTGGTGTCTCAGAAAGTTAAACACTCACTCAGCTCACAAGAGATAATGCATGAAAGCAGAGTTAGCTCTCTCCTTCCATCTCATGGGTCCTCTGATTAAACTCAGCTCACTGAGTTCACTTGATGACAGGCACTTACACCCTCTGGGCCTTTTCCCTGGCCCTCATCCCTCACATTCTATGGTACATGTTAGCCACATTCCACTGGGAACGTTTTCCAATTTAAAAAAGATACTCTCCACCTCATCTCCGATCTGGGTTTTAATCCTGGGTCGATGATTTTGAATCTCAGCATTTTGGTAATTTCCCTGTTGCAACTCACACCACTCGTTGATTCATTAACCCAAAGTGTCTATACACTAGCCAGTCTTCTCAAAATGTTGATGTCAGGCACACCAGTGCACCCTGTGTCCCAGCAGGCAGGTTGTATCACACATGTCATCTCTTCTGTCTACTTTTTCCCCAGGATTTTGGTCACTGAGAGACCAGCTCCCCTCTCTTCACGTTTAAGCATCCTGAATCTTTACAGAGACAGCAGCCAAAGCTTCTTCTATCAACCCTCGCTGAGTGTGCTGCTTTCTCAGTCTTGGAGTTTAGTTTTAGATAGTCCACATGAATTTGCTCTTTTTCTCTTTGTAAATCTCTTTCTTCCAATAGAAAAAACAATCCAGTTGCTTCAGGTATCTGCCCTTCCTTCTGACTGAAGGAGGAAGAAGGCCTCTTAGCTCACCTCATCCCTGCAGCCGAGGCATGACAATGTAAGAGCTGCTAAGTTAGTTTGGTTAGTTTGGTTTCTTGGCTGCAAAGATTTCAGCTTCTGAGAAAATTGGCATAGTCGTGGCCATAAAATAAAATCTTCATAAAATCTTCAGGATTCTCATGTGGCATCAGATATAGGATTTACTTCTTGGTTAAAATTTCAATAAATGCTAGCTACTCAAAGTACAGTGTAAAGAAACAACAACATTTTGATAAATCACCTCATTGCCTCAAGCTTCTGTTGTTTCACCTATAAAGTGAGATATAATAGCACAGTTATTAGACCAAGGAAAGTTTTGCATGGGAAAGAACTTACATATGTAAACAGGAGTGAACAAGAGCACAGTCATTGTAATCAAAGTAAAGTTAACCAGACTCTTCTGTAAAATTACTCAGTTAAACCCCTCAGGTTTAGTAAATTCAAAACTAACAATTAAGCTCTTCCAAATTATATTGGTGATTTTTTTGATTATGTGTTGACATCTCTTCATATCTTGCAATGGAACTTTCTCCCTCACAGATATGGTAAGAGAGAACCAGTCAACAGCCATAGAATTCCTGCTCCTGGGACTTGCTGGGCAGTCAAAGCAAGAAAAGGTTGTCTTTGGGCTGTTCTTGTGGATGTACTTGATCACCGTCTCTGGGAACCTTCTCATCATCCTGGCCATCAGCTGTGACCCTCGTCTCCACACACCCATGTACTTCTTCTTGGCCAACCTCTCCAGTGTTGACATCTGCTTTTCCTCAGTCACCATCCCCAAGGCTCTGGTGAACCATGCGTTGGGAAGCAAGACCATCTCTTACACAGAATGTATGATCCAGATCTATTTCTTCATCACATTCATCAACATGGATGGCTTCCTCCTGAGTGTGATGGCCTATGACCGCTATGTGGCCATCTGTCACCCTCTCCACTACACCATGATGATGAGGCCCAGACTCTGTGTCCTCCTGGTGGCCATATCATGGGTCATCACAAACCTGCATGCTCTCTTGCACACTCTCCTCATGGTTCGACTCACCTTCTGTTCCCACAATGCAGTGCGCCACTTCTTCTGTGACCCCTATCCTATCCTGAAGCTCTCTTGTTCTGACACCTTCATCAATGACATCACAGCCTTCACTGTGGGTGGACTGACCTCTATCACACCATTCACATGTATCACTGTTTCATATGCCTATATTCTCTCCAATGTACTGAAGTTTCCATCTATTCAGGGGATAAGGAAAGCCTTGTCCACGTGTGGTTCTCACCTCACTGTGGTCTCCCTCTTCTATGGGGCGATCCTGGGGGTCTATATGCATCCCTCATCTACATATTCAGTACAGGACACTGTGGCCACTGCTTTTTTCACAGTGGTGACACCCATGGTCAATCCCTTTATCTACAGCCTGAGGAATCATGATGTCAAAGAAGCCCTAAGGAAACTCATGTGTAGGAGACTCATTTCTTTAAGATTTTACAACTAGATAATTTTAGAACAGAGAAGACTAATAATGAAGCAACTGAGTCTGAGGTAGGTATAATCTTCATGATTTTATTTCTTACTCATGTTATATGCTCATTCTATCATCTTTAAATGCAACATTGATGAATGGTCATAACTATAAAATCATGAATTTATTGCCTCTACATGGAACAAGTTCCATGACCCTTATTTTAGAGATAAACACAAATCTGGGGCTAAGGTGAGTGTGTTTTCTGACCTCATGTGACACCTCATTGTGCTTTGCATGGTTGTGTCTAACAGTATTAGGAGATGCTAGTAGACACAAGAACTTGAGACTGCAGATACCATCTGAGGGTCACATAAATTAAAGAAGTTTGCAAGTGATCTTTCCTGCATAGTGTTGAATAAAATGTATGGCAATACTTACTGAATAATTGTGATATGTTAAAGAATAGCTCTGCATTAATTTTGTTTTGAGACAGGGTCTTACCATGTAATCCTGGCTACCCTGGAACGTGTTATGTAAATGGGGCTGTTCTTAAACTCACAGAGATCCACCTGTATCTACCTTCTGAGTACTGAGACTTAAGATGTGTGCCACCATATCTGGTTTATCTTTGCATCATCTTATTTAAGTCTCACATCCTTGTGACAGCATGCTGCATACATTCCTGTCTACAGCTCAAGGAAATTGAAAAACAAAGAAATTGACCTGTGCAGGTCTATAAAAGCACTAATGATCCTGAGAAGTAGCCAAGACCTTATTGAAATAGAAACACAAACTACCAAACACCAAGAAGCATGAAGAAATTAGAAAGATGAGAGTGTCAGATTTTATTCCTGACACCAGCTTTGGGTGAAAGGATATGCAGCAGTCATTTCTGCAAGATCCTCAACTCTTGAACAGTCTGCTGTTAAGGACCAGTTCTGTCTCCTTTCCTGATTCTTTGGGGAACTGCATAATAAGCTAGTATGGATGTAGAGGTCTGAAAATATGTCCCAGGAACATTCTCTGGGTCCATGAATAACTTCCGAAGCTGGCACTTAAATCATTGTGAAGGAAACTGAGCATAGTTCCTACTTTAATCACCTCAAATGTTACTCAAGAAATGAATATCTTTTTGAATGTTTTTTCTGCAGTGTGCCAGGCATGGAGTGTAACTTTAATGTGCAATCTCTGTGATCACAGTCTTCAGATTTTGTGACATTCACCCAGATGTAATCCATCAGCATGCAGGGTAACAGCATGGAACTCTGACAAAGGCATTTGTATGTGGGGCTCTTCTAGATCAATAGCTTCCACCAAGAGGGGCTTTTGTTTCTGTGCCAGGACATCTGGATGCACCCTTAATTCACCATTTGGACTAGACTCTTTAGCAGCCACACGGAGCTCCCAGGGAAAAAGTTTGAACTCAGCTCATGAGTGCCAAGGTCAAGGCCAGCCCCTCCCATTTCCCTCGGCAATTCATTAAACACAAAACATGGGAAGAGCCAGGTGTGGTAGCCCATGCACGTGATCCCAATACATAGGGCACTGAGGCAGGAAGATGCAAGTTCAATACCAGTCTGAGCTCCAAGGCTTCAGTTTTTACCTTCAGGACTGGGAGGGGAAGAAGCTGTAACAAATAAAAGACCAGCAAAAATATCTGTCAGGAACATAAATGTTGATACTAAATTTTCATGAAAACATACTTGTATAATCTATTTTCATATACTACATTGTGTGTGTGTGTAAAACACTTTACAACCAATTCAGTGAGTATGTAAAAATTTTAGTTGATTTCAACAGAAAAGTTTAAAATTAGTGGGTTGGAAATCTCTGAAGGTCAATCTCCTGCCTCAGACAGAAGGTAAAACAGAAATCTCACACTAATTTGAAACTCTATATCGTGCTTAACAATGACCAAACCCTGCATCACTTCAGAGAAATGGCCATAGTTCTTTGGTTGGAGGATGGCCGGCATGAACTATCCACCTTTCTCCATTGCTCAGCCCTAATGTGTTTGTAGGGATAGCAGTCTGCATGCTCCAGAGGGGCTGGCTGGTATCACAGAGGGCTTTGGGAATGCTATTCTACAAAAGTCTGGGTTCAATGCTTTGGTTGGTCTGATGGATCCCTGAGATAAGGATATAGGTAACTACCTTGTCTCCCACACAGGGTGCAGAGACTCCCCTTTGTGAATAGCATTCATTCTGAGATTTAAAGAAACAGAAACATTTCCCTACATTTCTCCCTATTTGTAGCCAGGGCTATGTCAGTCCACTAGCTAACTGCAGAGAAGGTGAAAAGGGTCCTTCAAGAACTACATGTAGCCAGGCAGTGGTGGTGCATGCCTCTAATCCCAGCACTTGGGAGGCAGAAGCAGGCAGATTTCTTAGTTCGAGGCTAGCCTGGTCTACAGAGTGAGTTCCAGGACAACCAGGGCTATACAGAGAAATCCTGTCTCAAAAAACAAAACAAAACAAAAAACAACTACATGTAATTAAGGCTTCCATGCACACATGAAAACATGCACACATGCACACATGAACACATACACACATAGACATCAATGTTACACACAAGGGGCCTGATAGTCACCAATCAATAAACAAGTTTGAAAAATTGACAACTGGACAGGTCCACTCTAACAATATCAATGACCCCCAAAATTCCAGAGGGTTAGCCTAATACCACTAACACAATATAGTACTCAGACAGGTCTATTTTTGAGACAGGGTCTCGTCTGTAGACCAGGCTAGCCTGGAACTCACAGAACTCTTCCTTCTTCTGCTTCCCAAGTGCTTGGATTTAAAGGTATGTGTCACTGTGACGGGAAGAAATGGATCTTTAATAAAAATAATATTTTAATAAATCTTAAGTTAGCCTTACTACAAGTCAGTTGCTATAATTTCAAGATAGCTACCAAGAACGTAGCCCAAAAGTAAACAGAGCAAGAGAGGAAGAGAGGAAAAATGGCTACAAACAACTAAATTCCAAAAATGTTACATTGATGAAAGATATGATGAAAAAAACTATAAAATAAATACCCAATGGCACAAGGAAACAATTTCTGACAATTAACCACACTCAGTGCATGTGTATTAAACTCTCAGACTAAAGGCAGAAGTTTGGCTACTGGGTATATGATTCACCTGCTCCCCTCACTGGGCTGCCTTGTCTGGCCTCAGTGGGAGAAGATGTGCCTCCTCCTGCAAAAGCTTGATGTGCCAGGGTGGGGAGATGCTCAAGGGGGCGGGGAACCCACACTGTCAGAGAAGAAGGGGAAGAGGTGGGGAAGGGACTGTGTGGGAGGGGTATCAGGGCCTGGGGGCAGTGACCAGGATGTAGTGAACAAATAAACAAATTAATGGAAAAATATGGTTCACTTGAATATGTACGTGCAATTTGAGGGGCTCTTTAAAAAAATGGATCTAGAGTAAATTCTAACATGTTTACAATGGCCTTGAAAACAACTTTAAAATTTGGATAGTGTCTGGTGAAACTCTATCAGTGATTGGAAATTAAAGATTGAAACATATATGCCACACAAACGGCAAATTTACAAAAAAAAAAATGACATGGTTATGTTAACATAAGACAAAAATATACTTTGAGAAAGTATTTCCTAGCATAAAAAGAAAGTTTCTGTTCACAAGACAGTACAATTTAAAAATACATGTACACTCGAAGTTTAAGCTCAACATGCATGTGAAATAAAAATTAGCTGAAATAAAATTCTCCCAGGGATTGAACACATAAATCAGAAAGCAAGGGTAGGAAAGAGCTGAGGACATTACTAGTCAGTTTGACATCACTTAACATTAAACTATATTGTACTTTCAAGTGGACACAGGTCACTTGACAGTACCAGGCTCAGGGCTAGGGAGATGGTTAGTAAGATAGATGGTTCAGATGGTTCTGAGGGCTTGAGGACCTGAGTTGGAATCTTGACAACCCCGGCACCCACATAAAAAGCCAAATATGGCTGTGTATACCCACAGTCCCAGCACTGAGAGACTGCTGCAGGTGGAGGCCAAGAGCTTGCTGGCCAGCCAGCCTCACTGAAATGGCAAGCTCCTGTGTAGAGAAAGACCTTGTCTCAAGGCAATAAAATGGAGGTGGATAGCAGAAGGCACCAGGCATCCTGCTTTGTTGATGGTGGTCATAGGTGCCACAGTAGAGAGAGAGAGAGAAGCTCACCAGGATGCCTCCATTTCCTGAAAGAGCAGAGGAGTTTGGCCTTCTTGGAAGAGACTGACCCCAGCTGGCTCATTCTAGTTACTTTTACTCAGTCATTATTAACTGGGGCTGGAAAAGGTTCCAACTACCAAAGTTACCTTGACCTTGATGCCTGAGGGAGCAGACAACCCACACAAATCTCAGTCCCTTTCGACCATGGCTAGCCATAATCGAAAAATAAGAACTCCAGGTTTGCCAGGAGTGTCTTAGGAACAAGGTTAGTGCAGCTGCAAGCTCTCCCGTGGCACCAAGTACAGACTTTCCAGGGAGACAGTATTTCTTCACAATTCAGTCAGGCTCAAAAGAATTTCTCGGCTTTTGATGCTTAAACTAAGCACATCAAAGGCTCTATATATGTCACTATATATGTCACTACATTCTGCTCTGGCTCCACACGTGCACATGCAGGAGCACAAACCTAGATACACATATGTGTATGTAACACACACACACACACACACACACACACACACAACTCCCGCATTATAATCTCTGACTAAAACAAAAATCAATAAAAAAGAGATACCAATAACATATCAGGAAAGTAATTTCAAATATTAGAAATCAAACAGCACACTTCTAAATTATGCATGGGACAAATGGTAGTTTACAGTAGCATTTCAGGGAATCACAAGTGAACTCATAAGAGCTGCCAGAGTTATAAGGACAGTTTCTTATCACATACCACATGTACGTGGGGGGGGTGCTTATTATTCTCAGTGCCTTACCTATAAAATGACAACCATCTTATTTCTGAAAATGCTGACCAGGATCATACTTTCAACAAAAAGTTCCATATCCAATAAGTACAAGAAAGGAAGGAGCAGGAGCCGCACATAAGGTTTATTTGAACTGCTGTGCTGGCCTTGAGTCCTCCTGATGACGCCCTTAGGCAACATCTTCCCATCCTAGCTACAAAGGAAACAAGAAAAGAAATTTGAAGCTCCCTGTGCTAAGAGATGAAATCTATATATACTTCTCTGTTGCTGTAACAAAATACCATGACCAAAAGCAACTTAGAGAAGAAATAGTTTATTTTGGCTTTCAGAGGAAGAGTCCATAATGGCAAGGGAGGCTTGGCATGGCAGCAGGAACAGGAAGTTGGTAGATGACATTTTCATCCACACACAGGAAGCAGTGAAGAGACAACAGGAAGTAGAGTGAAGCTATAACCCCTCAAAGCCTGCCCCCTGTGATGCACTTCCTCCAGAAGTTTCCATAACCTCCCCAAACAGCGTCATCAACTGGAGACCAAGTGTCCAAATACGAAAGCCTATGGAGGCCATTTCTCATTCAAACCATAGCGGGATCATTACCACCTACTTCTGTGTACTTCTTCCTTGTCTCTAACTTGTAAACAGGAGTGTCATACAAAAGGAATGTCACAGAGTTCTGGATTTCCCAAGGATCCTGGGACCTTACACAAACCTATGGATGTTCAACGAAAAGATCTGGCATGTATAGACCCTTTAACTAGCTTAGTTCTCTATATAGTCAGCTTTCTCCTTCCTGTAACATAGGAAGTTGCCATGAACCTGACTGTGACTAATCTTGCCTCTTGTATCTGATGTTGAAACATCTCCCACAGGCATCATCTACAGATGGCAACTCCATGAGCCCATCATCATAGGTGCTGTAAAGCACTAAGAACCACTGGACGTTACTCAGGATGCGAGCAGAGAACAATGAAAGATTCATTTGGAGGAGAGAAAAGCTAGTAATACCAGTGGCAGTAAGTCTGTGAAGGGAAGGTTTAGGACCAGGCAATAAGTATCTGAACCATGTAGATGTGTCCGAAAACTTCCTTCCTGCCACCTACTTCAACTGCAATGATGAAGATACTGTGAACCCATCTTTCAAAAGGTGTTGGAGAAGAATATGATTTGAAAAATGCTCCTGTCACCTATTGAGTGTCCTGGCAGGAAGTCCCTGATACTTTAAAAGTGTATTTGCTTCCTGTTCTTCTGAGGATGCTGGAGTGTACCCCAGTGAGTACACAAGAAGACACCTCTTCATCTTGGCCTTCACCCAGCTCATAGATCAGACATGTGAAGTTCAGAAATGGAGCACAGGTCATTACCATCTCTGCAATTGCTTTGTATAATCAATGGTGTCTGGTATCTCTAGGGGATGCAATTGTCCTCCTGGGTCTGCAGGGGGCGCATGTGAGGTTTGTGAGCTGTGCGTATTTGGCATATCTGAGTAGAGGAGTGTAAGTCTCGTATGGTTCTGTTTCTCAGGCTGGAAGGGGCTTCAGGGTGGTGAAGATGCTACTCTGGGTAACGTGAACCAAATTGCAAACTCAGATGCCCATACACCAGTGAGGAGATATGTATTTGGATTTACTCTCTGCTCTCAAGGATGGCAAGGGCTCCAGAGTAAAACAGAAGACAGACAAAGGAAGACCCCTCAGATAGGGACCTGATGTGTCACATAGAAGAAAGTAGCACTGAATACACACACAACACACACACACACACACACACACACACACACACACACACACACCTTTAAAAAACTCTGTCAGGCTGAGACCTGCTAATAAAGAAATAACCTTGGCAATACTGGGCAGGACAAGCTCCAACCAGATGAGTACAATCGTTCAAACAGTTTTACAAACATCACGAACGTCACATTCACGGTGAGGCTTAGTGTTAATTGTCAACTTGACAGTTAGAGTCACCTGGGAAGGTAGTCTCATTGAGGGATTGTCTAGATTAGGTTGACCTGTGAGCAGGCTTGTGCAAGGATGATTTGAGGTGGGAGTATCTGCTCATAATGAGTGGCAATTATTCCCTGGCAGGTGATCCTGGATTATGTGAGAACCGAGAAAGGGAGCTGAGCACTGACATTCATTCATTTATATATCTCTGCCTTTATAGATGCAGTGTGACTGGCCAGTGTGAACGAGTTCCTGCCACCATGACTTCCTATCAATGATCAACTGTCATCTGGAATTGGGTGTGTGAATGAGAATGGTCCCTATAAACTCATATATTTGAATGCTTAGTCTTTAATTTGTAGAGTTGTTTGGGAAGGACTTAGGAGGTGTGGCCTTGTTTGAAGAAATACAACACTCAGGGTATGCTTTGAGGCTTCAAAAGCCCATGCCATACTCAGTCTCTCTCTCTCTCTCTCTCTCTCTCTCTCTCTCTCTCTCTCTCTCTCTCTCTCTCCTCCCTCCCTCCCTTTCTCCCCCACCCCTCTCTGCCTCTACCTCTTGCTTATAGATCAGATTATATAAGTTCTCAGCTACTACTCCAGCACCATGTCTGCCTACCAACATGCTCCCTGCCAAAATGGTCCTGGACTCACCCTCTGAAACTGTAAGCAAGCCTCCAGTTAAATAATTTATTTTATAAGTTGCCTTGGTCAGTGTTTCTTCATAGCTGTAGAACAGTAGTTAAGCAAGCCATAAGCAGGGTGGGGGAGGACCCTGTCTCCCTTAGGTTGTCTTTCTCCAAGTATTTTATCACAGCAACAGGAACTCCCAACTATCCACCAAATCCACCCCCCTCTGGATCTGGGGCCTGTAGTGTTAGCACAGGGGGCTTGGGTGGTACAGGGCCTTGCAGCATTTCTGCGGGTGTTTCCCCCAAATCCCAGCATGCCCTAAATGTGACATAACTTACCGACTATTAGCATCAGCTCTGAACCTTACTTTGAAGATAGACTAACCAATCAAATCCCCAAAAACTTTTATAGAACCTATTATTCATTCTGAGAATAGGAGACGCATTCAATTTACAATTGAGATAGTTTCATCCAACCTTGAGCAGAAGGTGAGCCCTGTGTGGAGCTGATTTATTGTGGAAAGGGTGAGAAAGGACATCTTGGATCATGAGACATTTCATAATGTTTTCTATAACAAACTCTCCTCTGAATAATTCCTAGACCTCCTGGCTTGCAGGAACATTCTAGTTGGTGAATACTGTAGCCTGGAAAGAAGATCTTGGCTTGTCCTGAGGTCAAGACTGTTGGGTCCAAAGGAAACCTCTCGAATCCTTCCAAATAGCAGGACCACTAGCTATGACCATCTGGGCTCAGCCTGGACTCAAGGTTTCTGGCTGACACATCTCTGCTTTCAACATTCCTAGGAAGTATTCCTCAGGAAAGAACACTTCCCTTTTCTCCCCTTGCCTCTGTCATGAGAAACCTGGTTCTCTGTTGGCATACACCTGTGGTGCATATCAGAGCCACTAGGGTCTTCTGTCTCTAAACGTCCAGGCTGTTCCAGCCTACAGCCCTCTGAACCTTGATAGCTGCCTGGTTCTCTTTAAAACAGGCAAGCCCACCCCCGCCACCACCGTTTACTTCTTTCTGCTCTCAAGAGGTAGACATAGAAGCTCTGCACTCTCCCAAAAGACTCTGACTATTCTCTCCACCTGAGAGATAGCCACAGGGCAGTTTCATATTTATAAGAAAACTTTCTTCTTTATATCTAGGGAGTGGTCCAGTTCAGTGGTTTCACTGCATCTTCGTTACAAAGACATTTGTGTAAAAAACACACTGTGAAGTCTCCTGAGTCCTAGATGGCTATAGAGTCATTAAACCGACAGTGCTGGGTGGTCCTTTGATGTGTTGTTGTGGGACATTTGCTGACAGGTGTCATCCATTCTTCAGGATGATGTGCACAGAACTCTAGGGAATGCTACTGCAGAGCTATAGGCGGGAGGAGCCCCTGAACTGTGATGATGAGGTGTGTTAGCTGTTGAGAAAATTGCTGGTGGGAGAAGCTTTATGAGAGATTATCATTTGCCTGGGTACTGGCAACCTTACACAGAATATGATCAGATTGAAAACCTTTACAGACAACACACTTTGTGAGAAGTCTACCTATGCAGGACTCGATTGCTCTCCTGAAGCAGCAGCCTGGGACCAAACATCTTCAACCGCCCACCTACATCTGCCCAGCCATCACCAGTGTGAGAGATTCTTGCTGCCCAATCCAGAGAGCCTCTGCCAGGAGACATGATGTTGAAGTGTGTACATGTCTGGAACATTCTCTTTTAAAAAGAGTTATTTATTATTATTTTACATGTATGGGTACTTTGCCTGGATGTCTGTTTGTGTACCACATGCGTGACATGCATAATGAGGCCAGAAGAGAGTACCGGATGCCCTGAAACTAAAGTTACATCTCCCCAGCGCCAGCTGAGAGATTTTGCTCTGGCTATAATATGACTGTTTTGAAAAGAATGTTCTGGAATCAGAAGGCTTTCTTACAGTTTCACAGGACACGTTTTTCTAAAAATTTGGGCTTCATGAGAAACTGCCAGTACACCAACACAATGTGTAATGTATTGTGTCTGTGTTTGATATTTATTTTTATAATTAAACATTATGAAATACTGTTAATAAATTTAACAGTCCCCTTGGTAGCACGGATAAGAAGAAAAGAGAAATGGATGAATTTGAAGAAGATGTGGATTGTTATTTAAAAGGCTAAAACCTCCTTAAATGTGTGAAAGATGTTTTCTCAATTTTGTCCCTTTCCTGCAGAAGCCAGTCCAATCTCGTTTGTATGTGTGGCAACCATGTCTCTTATTTGTGCCACACACATAAGATCGCAGACTGATAACTTTTCAAAAGTTTCTTAGAACACTAATGATCATTAGAGGAAGCAGAAACAATACCAAGAAGTGAATCAGTGGGATTTACTTTTAGTTTCCATGGTAATATTGACGTATATGTTAAGCAAAATAAAAAAAAAAATTGGAGCTGTGATGAAAGCCTGGTTGCCTTGCAAGCATGGAGATTTGAGTTCAATGACTTCAATGACTAGAAGTCACATGGCATATCCAGCTCTTTGGCAGCACCTGCCATCGCAGCACTGGAGGAGATGGAGACAGGAAGGTCCCTGGAGCTCACTGGTCAGCTAGCCCAGCTCAGTCAGCAAGTGAGAGACTTTGTCTCAAAAGACAGGGTAGAGAGTACCTGAAAAACAACACACAAGGCTACACACACATGCACACACACACACACACACACACACACACACACACACACACACACTCACACTCACACACAAATACGAATAATAGAAAGCTAGGGTTGATGTCTGACGTTTGTCATATTAATTGAACACCCCTACGTGTACGGTACATTGCAAGTTTTAGCTCCAGTCATTTGTGAGTTTGCTGTTTGTACTGTAGACACCAGTGGTACTTGGGTCACACTGTAAGTGAATTGATGTCTCTCCACCACACACACCAAAAGGAAAACCACAGTGGAAATGAATGAGGATTTTAATAGAGCGATAATGGAAATAAATTGCATACAAACACGTGCTCGTGAGATGTTTAAAGAGAGAATGTGTCCTTTTAAATGGTGACATTAATAAAAATACAAAACGGTGGGACAGGTACTTATGCAGGAACTAATAACTTCCTGTTCTTATTTCTTTGGTCCAAGGAGACAGAATGCAAACAACAGGCACTGAGCACATATTCCTAATGAGGACCTCTGAGAAATCAACCCTGGGGATGCCCCAGGGAGACAACAAACCTCCCACCCACACAGAAGTCTTGATCTCCAGGGGCAGAGCCTGCATTCGTTTATTTTCTCGTCAACACCTAAACTACTATAAAAGACAGTCAGGTTTCTCACTTTAACTGTCTTTGTAAAAAGAACTCCCTCTGATCTCACCTCTCATTATGAACTTCCCATCATCCAAGTCCAGGGTGGGACCAGCAGAGATGGGATTCTGAGAGCCACTGAGAGCAGCAGGTGAGAGGGCTGGGGACACAGGTTAGTGAATAGTTCACCCAATGTCATTCATTCCCAGAAACACTGACATAACTAAACCTTTCTGTATCTAGCCAAGTTCAAGAGAAAAATACATCTTTTCCCAGTAGTGGATAAGGAGGAGACAACAGGCTGTGATGTTCTGACAACAGACTCGTAACAGCCTTTACTAGAAAAAGACTCCACCCCCCTCTCAGACATGCAAGGCTGTCCCATCCCACCCCTAATTTCTGCATTTGTGCCAGCTGCTTCCCTATGTACATTGACTGTGACCGGTAATTCCATAATAAAGCGGCCTCACACTTAAGCTACTTTGGACACTATTCTGAGCCCCATATAGGGAACTAGGTTAGTCTAGGAACTACACGGTTGTGATTGTACCGCCTGGGGATCCAATCTCAGGGACACAGCTGTCAGACACGGTATTTAGCACAGCTCGCAGGAAACTGAAGGATGGAAGCAAATGTCAACCGCCTGAGTCCCAGAAATGAAGAATCACTATCCATGCTAACAGCGCTGTCTCTAGGGAGAGTTTGATGTGGATGCTGAATTCTACTTCAGAGCATGCCTGGTGGGTATCCAGTCAGAGTGGGAGGGGTTAGGGTGTGACGTCAGAGCACGCGGTTTTTCTAAGGAAGTGCAGCTTGCTGAAGTATCACGATCACTTTGCAAAAGGAATCCCACCTATGCTAGGCCACTTGTCACAATGCTGTAGTAGGAGAGCATGGGAGAATTTCACTAACTGCTAGTGTGTAGAGCAAATCCCTCTCAGACAACGTTTTCTCTCTTCTCTGTGTTTCTGCTATGGGAACTGTCTTTCCTTAGAACCCGCCAGTCTAGGCATTCTTACATCTATCTGTCTTGACAGCATGTGTCAAAATTTCATCTTTCAGAATGTATGGTTGCCATAAGCCATCAAGACCACAGGGCCATTCTCTAAGTTTCTCTAATCTTGCTCCGTATTCTGTGGCTCTAGAAGTTATTCTAGATTTAAAAAAATATATATTTCTTAGGGGCTAGAGAGACAGCTCAGTGGTTAAGAATACTTGCTGTTCTTATGGAAGTCCGGCATGGTGACTCACAGTCATTCATAACTCTAGTGCCAGGGAATCCAATTCCCTCTTCTGACCCTGAAGGGCACCAGGCATGCACAGGGAACACACGCATACTTGCAAGCAAAACACAATACACAAAATAAAATAAATAAATCTGATAAATGTTTTAATGATTTCCTATCTCGACACTTTCCACGTAACTTCATGAATTTAACTCTCCCAGGAGAAGTCACCATGCCCAGAATAAGCACTTCCTATAACCAGTTGCCCCAGATACTCCCTGTATAACCCCATATCCCAGCAGTCAGGGCTGATCACATAGAGCAGTGGTTCTCAACCTTCCTAATGCTGTGACCCTTTAATACATTTCCTCATGTTGTGCTGACCCCCGGCCATGAAACTATATTTGTTGCTACTTCATAACTGTAGGTTTGCTACTGCTTTAAATCATAATGTAAATATCTGCTATGCAGGATATTTGATATGCAACCCCTTGAAAAGGTCATCTGACCCCCCAAGGGGTTATGACCCACAGATTGAGAAGCACTAACACAGAGGCTCTGCCTCTTTCTTTGCCTTTGATCGGCAAGGTAGGCGGTGCTCTTATTTCCAGAGAAAACACCTTGAATTATCTCAGGAACATTGCAACCAACATGTTTCAACCAACCCACCCCTCTACTAAGCAAAAAGGATTTATCAGGCCTGCCTTGACTTTGGCACAGGCTGCATTAGAAGTTTTTTTGTGTTGCTGTTTTATTTTGTTTTGTTTTATGAGTTGGTAACTGCTTTTCATCTCAGGAAAATATGCCGATACGGTAGCACGTGGCTTTCCTTTTCAGAGTACAGCGAGGAGGTGGGGAATGCTCACACTGGAGCCTGAGAGGCATTCTCACAGCACCTGTGAGCAGCCCTGATAGTATCATAGCTTTTTGTTTTGTTTTGTTTTGTTGTTTTGTTGTGTATTATTTTCTCTTCAAGACAGGGAGGACTTCTCTGCACAGCTCTAACTGCTCTGGAGCTTGTGTTGTAGACCACGCTGGCCTCAAACTCAGAGATCCACCTTCCACCACCTTTCTTGTATGTGTGGCACCATGGCCTGACTCTGTGATGATATCTTAGTGACAGATACAACACCAAGAAAAACCAGCCAACAGGTTGACCAGGGGCCATGCACATTCCAATTTTCCTAAAAGTAGAAAAGACAGAAAGAAAATCTTCAGGACTGTTGTCTAGAGACCTGACATGGCACTTGCTCCTTGGTTAAAATTTCCATATATGAAAGGTGTTAAAACACAGGCTAAAGAACAAAGCACTGAGCTGGTCTTGAACTTTTTATCCCATTAGCTTCACAAATGTAGTTTAACGATCTATTGGCCACATCCTGACTTTCATCATCTATAAATAAATCGCCTTAACTATTAGACAAAGATAAATATTATATAGGAAAGGTCCTGCATGTGGGGCTTAGCAAAGTGGAATGGAGTTCAGAAGCTGTGAACTCTAGGATTGCTGTTTAGCAGAGATTTTACTGTAAGACTCTACAATATGGGAAGTGTGCTTGCATTCAATTGCCACCAACAAGTAAAGCATTGCAACATAGAAACTGGTTTTGCCCAAATGTTGGCAAATGACCTTACTGACTGGTTATACTGTCTTCCCTACAGACATGGATGGAGACAATGAGACCATGGTGGCAGAATTCCTCCTTCTGGGACTCTCTGGAAAGTCAGAACAAGAAGAGGTTGTCTTTGGGCTGTTCTTGGGCATGTACCTGGTCACTATCTCTGGAAACATCCTCATCATCCTGGCCATCAGCTGTGACCCTCGTCTCCACACACCCATGTACTTCTTCTTGGCCAACCTCTCCAGTGTTGACATCTGCTTTTCCTCAGTCACCATCCCCAAGGCTCTGGTGAACCATGCGTTGGGAAGCAAGACCATCTCTTACACAGAATGTATGATCCAGATCTATTTCTTCATCACATTCATCAACATGGATGGCTTCCTCCTGAGTGTGATGGCCTATGACCGCTATGTGGCCATCTGTCACCCTCTCCACTACACCATGATGATGAGGCCCAGACTCTGTGTCCTCCTGGTGGCCATATCATGGGTCATCACAAACCTGCATGCTCTCTTGCACACTCTCCTCATGGTTCGACTCACCTTCTGTTCCCACAATGCAGTGCGCCACTTCTTCTGTGACCCCTACCCTATCCTGAAGCTCTCTTGTTCTGACACCTTCATCAATGACCTGATGGTCTTCACTGTGGGTGGAGTGATATTCCTGACACCATTTTCATGCATTGTTGTTTCCTATGTTTACATCTTCTCTAAGGTCCTGAAAATACCCTCTGCTCGCGGGATAAGGAAAGCTCTGTCCACGTGTGGGTCTCACCTCACTGTGGTCTCTCTTTTCTATGGTGCGATCCTGGGCGTCTACATGCGTCCTTCGTCTTCATATTCTGTGCAGGACACAGTGGCCACTGTCATCTTTACAGTGGTGACACCACTGGTCAATCCCTTCATCTACAGCCTGAGGAATCAGGACATGAAAGGAGCCCTAAGCAAGATAATTCTCAGATCCTAGTATCTGAGAGAATTCCTGGACATCATGCATTTGTTCATCTTTCCAGAGAAACCTATGCATAGTTGGTATAGAATTCATGCATGGCTTTTCCTGTGACTAATAACAAATGCTTGTGGTGGTATTTTATTTCAAGATGTCAGATATTTGTTTTCATAAAAGCAGGAATTTGCCATCTCTGAAAAGGGATTGTTCTGTGGAGCTCATTTCACAGACAAGAAACACTGGGATAACAACTAGTTGTACTGTGGTTTGAGGTGGTCCAGCCCAACCTGTCAGATGCTCGCTCCCACAATGCCCTGGGGCTTTTACAGGATTCTAGAACCACTCCTCTTCTGGTCTGCTCTCACTGGCTTCTGATGAGGAGCATCTAGTTCATCCAATGGTAAAGAAATTGGTAGGTTTAACTCTGCCTAGTCTTAAGCCGCTCTGCTTCATTTTACACATCAGAAGGTATGCCTAACAGACCCTCTGCTCTCCTCCTACCCTACTGTCCTTTTCCTCCTCACTATAAGCATCTGCCAGGGATGGGTGCCACACAGGGATAAATACCAGGAACTGCAGACAGTAAGCAACACTGTTCTTATAGGAAGAGGATATGGTGGCATAATAAAAAAAATTAATGAAACAATGTAAAACTAAATCAAATATGGGAATAATCCAGCAGGTTATGAGTATTTCAATTAACAAATAGCAATTAATAGCCTTCATATGCATGAACAATGTCCAGGTACAAAACAGATGGGCAAGGAGATCACATTTATAATAAAGAACACACTGTGTGGAACACATAAGAATAAAGTTAACAGTAAACATGAGTAGACACAGCATTATACAAGGGAATGCATCTTTCTAATAAACCACTGATTTCAACATTACTGATATGTGGTTTTCTGTTTGTCTCGAACTGAAAAGCAGTAAATAATAATGAAAATTCCAATAAAAAAAAACCAACAAAAAAAGAAAATTCCAATTTCATCTGGCATTATAAGGGTTAGTACTAGAGTTGTGTAGAAATGAATATGTGTCTCTATTTTATATAACTATACATTACAAATGCCTGAATCAAATCAGAGAACAATCCAAACATCCCACAGACAAGAGCAGGAAGAACGGGATCAGACACCAGTGCACAATGGTGGACAGGAACTTGTAGGCATTGGTCATCCCAAATGGTAAGCACAAAGCAGAGAACCAGGCATAACTAGCTATTTCAGAGCTCCAGAGCCTGCTCACAGTGTGTAGTAACCTGGGACTCTCTGATGAAATAAAAGCCTGTAGCTCCTGGTAGGAAAGGGCTTGGCATAAACAAAGCATTCTCCCTGGCCCTAATCATAAAGAGTATTCCACTTACTGAAACAGTTGATGCTAAAGGTGGGAGAGGGCTGCTGCCTTCCAAAATTAGTGGGTGGGCGTCTTGAGTGATTGGCAGGACCTCTGAGAGAACGGCAGGGCTGTTAGCCTCACTGGAGGAACTAGGGCTACAGTGGCTTATCAGAACATAACAAGACTGACTATCAGCTTTCCTTCTCATTCCAATGTTTGCAGCCAGGCATTCAAGGAAGTCAAAAGAATGTCTTCCACCCCAAATGGGCTTTTTTTTTTTACAAACAAATGAACAACCAAGCAGAGAACATTACATTTAAGATGAAAGACTAAATATTTTCACTTCTAACTCTGGGGACAAGGTCAAGAGGTCTGTTCTGGTCATCCAAGTCCAGCATTGCTCTGGCACGGAATCCTACCTGATTCAGTGGTGGAAGGACAAAAATATACAGAGATTGAAATGGAAAACAAGACCATTAATAGCATTTGCTGGATATTGAAAATGCCAAGGCCTATATCAAAACCAAACCAAACCAAAGCAAGCAAACAAACAAAACCCACAAAGAAAACACAAAAGATGGCCAGCTCTCAGGTTTTGAAGATCATAGTGTGTGAGGTCAATATTGGAAACTAAACCATTTTTCTATATGCCAGTTATGGAAACTGGAAATGAATATTTTTTAAAGCACATATAACAATAGTATCAAATCTGAAGCCGATCATGGTAGTGAGGGTCAGACCCCCAAAGGGCGGTTCATAGACCCAGAAATGAGCTCACTATAGGATTTCTGAGAGTTAGACAAAAGCCAGCATTCCTCAAGATTTTGTAAGATTCGTTTCCACTTGCTGAGAGGAGTCACTTCCCTGACTTCTAGCTAAAGGTACATATGGCTACCTGTGGTGCCTATCGGCAAATCAAAGTGCCTACTGGCCTCCAGGCTTCCTTAGTATCACAAGTACCTGCTAAATATTTTAAAAGCCATGCTAGCAACTTAGCTCCTCCCACCTCCTCTTCTCCCCTAAGATCTGTCCAGTTCATGGACATCCAACCCCATCTACTCATCCTACTCATAACCCAGCTCTCCTCACATCTTGGCTGCTCCCCACTCTGGCTCTCCTCACTCTGCTCTCTCTATTCTCTCACTCTGGTTATTTCTCTTCTTTCACAGATGACCTTGGCTGTGTCCAGTCTGCTGACCGTGTCCAGTCTATTTCTCTCTCTGCTCTGAAATCTCCCAAATGCCTCTGGCTGTTCTTTCTTATATCAATAAAAACCTTTCCATAACTGTACCATGGAGTAGTGGTGTTTATAGTTTCTTTACTGTGCCCCTTCATATATAGTACAATCTTAAATCCCAGCTCTTAGAAGCCTGAGACAAAAGAATGTGATTTCAAGGCCATCAGACTCTCTGGGGTGAGACTCTGTCACAAAAAAGAAAAAAAAAAAAAACAATAAAATTTAATGAAATGTGTGCAAAACAACATCCACAACATCTAAAATTCTTAAAAAGATGTTTTAAAAAAGGGTTTAAAGAATTTCATCTCTCACCTTTTGGCTGGGGCAGACACCTAGCTGGTCTGTTCCAGTGAAAACACCATATCCTGAGCCATCCTAGAGGAGCCACTGCACTCAGAGCAGCAGGTAAGAACCCTCCTGCCCAACCTTACGCCTCAGAGCCACAACTGGGAGCCTGGGGCACTCAAGACCCATCAGCCACCCAAACCTGCCCTCCAGAATACCACTCCCCTTCCACTTGGTCCTTTTGGCTGGGGCAGACACCTGGCTGGTCTGCTCCCGTGAAGACAACATATCCTGAGCAATCCTAGAGGAACCACTGCATTCAGAGCAGCAGGATTTCAGGATTCCAGAGGCGGTCTGAGTCCCAGGAATTCTTCCACCCAGGAGCTCAGTATCACAGGATCACAGAAACATCTGGATTCTGAGGAGTTCTGACACAAGCAAGATAACTGGAAAGGCAGGCTCCAGTCAGAGACAGTGAGTGCAGGTAGCACTAGAGTTAACCAGATGGTGAAAGGCAAGCACAAGAACATAAGCAACAGAAACAAAAGTTACCTGGCCTCATCAGAACCCAGTTCTCCCACCATAGCAAGCCCTGGACACCCCATCACACCAGAAAAGCAGGATTCAGAATTAAAATCACTTCTCATGATGATGATAGAGGACTTTAAGAAGGACATAAATAACTCCCTTAAAGAAATACAGGGGAACACAGGTAAAGAGGTAGAAGCCCTTAAAGAGGAAACACAAAAATCCGTTAAAGAAAACAACCAAACAGGTGAAGGAATTAAACAAAACTATCCAGGATCTAAAAATGGAAGTAGAAACAATAAAGAAATCTCAAAGGGAGACTACCCTGGAGATAGAAAACCTAGGAAAGAGATCAGGAGTCATAGATGCAAGCATCACCAACAGAATACAAGAGATAGAAGAGAGAATCTCATGTGCAGAAGATACTATGGAAAACATTGACACAACTGTCAAAGAAAATGCAAAAAGCTCCTAACCCAAAACATCCAGGAAATCCAGGACACAATGAGAAGACCAAACCTAAGGATAATAGGTATAGATGAGAGTGAAGATTCCCAACTTAAAGGGCAGTAAATATCTTCAACAAAATTATACAGGAAAACTTTCCTAACCTAAAAAAAAGACATGCCCATGAATATATAAGAAGCCTACAGAACTCCAAATAGACTAGACCAGAAAAGAAATTCCTCCTGTCACATAATAATCAAAACATCAAATGCACAAAACAAAGAAAAAATACTAAAAGCAGTAAGGGAAAAAGGTAAAGTAACATATAAAGGCAGACCTATAAGAATTATACCAGACTTCTCACCAGAGACTATAAAAGCCAGAAGATCTTGGACTGATATTATATAGACCCTAAGAGAACACAAATGCCAGCCCAGAATACTATACCCAGCAAAACACTCAATCACTATAGATGAAGAAACCAAGATATTCCATGACAAAACCAAATTTACACAATATCTTTTCACAAATTCAGCACTTCAAAGGATAATTGATGGAAAATTCCAACACAAGGAGGGAAACTACAACCTAGAAAAAGCAAGGAAGTAATCTTCCAACAACCCCAAAGAAGATACCTACACAAACACAATTCTATCTCTAATAACAAAAATAACAGGAAGCAACAATCATTTTCCTTAATATCTCTTAACATCAATGGACTCAATTCTCCAATAAAAAGATGTAAACTAACAGACTGGATATGTAAACAGGACCCAGCATTTTGCTGCATACAAGAAACCCACCTCAGTAACAAAGACAGAAACTACCTCAGAGTAAAAGGATGAAAAACAATTTTCCAAGCAAATGGTCCCAAGAAACAAGCTGGAATAGCCATTCTAATTTCAAATAAAATTGACTTTCAACCAAAAGTTATCAAAAAAGATAAGGAACTTCATACTCCTCAAAGGAAAAATCTACTAAGATGAATTCTCAATTCTGAACATCTATGCTCCAAATGCAAGGACACCCACATTCATAAAAGAAACTTTACTAAAGCTCAAAGCACACATTGCATCTCAACACCCCACTCTCAGCAATGGACAGATCATGGAAACAGAAATTAAACAGAGACACAATGAAATTAACAGAAGTTATGAAACAAATGGATTTAACGAATATCTATAGAACTTTTCATTCTAAACCAAAAAACTATACCTTCTTTCAGCACCTCATGGTACCTTCTTCAAAACAAACCATATAACTGGTCACAAAGCAGGCCTCAGCAGATAAAAAAATATTGAAATAATCCATTGCATCCTATCAGATCACCATGGACTAAGGCTGGTCTTCAATAATAACAAAAACAATGGAAAGCCCACATACATGTGGAAATTGAACAATGTTCTAGGCAATGATGACGTGGTCAAGGAAGAAATAAAGAAAGAAATTAAAGACGTTTTAGAATTTAATGAAAATGAAGGCTTGTCATACCAAAACCTATGGGACACAATGAAAGCAGTGCTAAAAGGAAAACTCATAGCTCTAAGTGTCTACAAAAAGAAACGGGAGAGAGCATACACTAGCAACTTGACAGTACACCTGAAAACTTTAGAACAAAAAGAAGCAAATACACCCAAGAGGAGTAGACTGCAGGAAATAATCAAACTCAGGGCTGAAATCAATCAAGTAGAAACAAAAACAACTATACAAAGTATCAACAAAACCAGGAGCTGGTTCTTTGAGAAAATCAACAAGATAGATAAACCCTTAGTCAGACTAACCAGAGGGCACAGAGACAGTATCCAAATTAATAAAATTAGAACTGAAAAGGGAGACATACAGGAGGTGGTGGCGCACGCCTTTAATCCCAGCACTTGGGAGGCAGAGGTAGGTGGATTTCTGAGTTAGAGGCCAGCCTGGTCTACAGAGTGAGTTCCAGGATAGCCAGGACTACACAGAGAAACCCTGTCTCAAAAACAAAACAAAACAAAACAAAAACAAAAACAAAAAAGGAAAAGGGAGACATAACAACAGAAACTGGGGAAATTTTAAAAAATCATCAGATCCTACTACAAAAGCCTTTACTCAACAAAACTTGAAAATCTGGATGAAATGGACAATCTTTTAGATAGATACCAGGTACTTAAGTTAAATCAGGAGCAGATAAACCATCTAAACAGTCCCATAACCCCTAAAGAAATAGCAGCAGTCATTAAAAGTCCCCCCAACAAAAAATGCCCAGGACCAGACGGTTTTAGTGCAGAATTCTATCAGACCTTCAAGAAAGACCTAATACCAATTCTCATCAAACTATTTCATAAAATAGAAACAGAAGAAACCCCACCCAATTCGTTCTATGAAGCCACAATTATGCTCATACCTAAACCACACAAAGACCCAACAAAGAAAGAGAACTTTAGACTCATCTTCCTTATGAATATTGATGCAAAAATACTCAATAAAATTTTTGCAAATTGAATCGAAAAACACATCAAAACAATCATTCATCATGATCAAGTAGGCTTTATCCCAGGAATGCAGGGATGGTTCAATATTTGGAAATCCATCAATGTAATCCACTATATAAACAAACTCAAAGAAAAAAACCACATGATCATCTCACTAGATGCTGAGAAAGCATTTGACAAAATTCAACATCCTTACATGGTAAATGTCTTGGAAAGATCAGGAATTCAAGGTCCATACCTAAACATAGTAAAAGCAATATACAGCAAACCAGTAGCCAGCATCAAACTAAATGGAGAGAAACTTGAAGCAATCCCACTAAAATCAAGGGCTAGACAAGGCTGCCCACTCTCTCCCTACCTATTCAATATAGTTCTGGAAGTCCTAGCCAGAGCAATTAGACAACAAAAAGAAGTCAAAGGGATACAAATAGGAAAGTAAGAAATCAAAATACCACTATTTTCAGATGATATGATAATATACTTAAGTGACCCCAAAACTTCCACCAGAGAACTCCTAAACCTGATAAACAACTTCAGCAAAGTGGCTGGATATAAAATCAACTCAAACAAATCAATAGCTTTCCTACAGTCGAAAGATAAACAGGCTGAGAAAGAAATTAGGGAAATGACAACTTCACAATTCACTCTTCACAATAGTCACAAATAATATGAAATACCTTGGTATGAATCTAACCAAGCAAGTGAAAGATATGTATGACAAGAACTTCAATTCTCCAAAGGAAATTGAAAAAGATCTCAGAAGATGGAAAGATCTCCCATGCTCATGGATTGGCAGGATTAATATAGTAAAAATGGCCATCTTGCTGAAAGCAATCTACAGATTCAATGCAATCCCCATTAAAATCCCAACTCAATTCTTCACAGAGTTAGAAAGAGAAATTCTCAAATTCATTTGGAATAACAAAAAACCCACGATAGTGAAAACTATTCTTAACAATAAAGGAACTTCTGGGGGAATCACCATCCCTGACCTCAAGCTGTACTACAGAGCAATAGTGATAAAAACTGCATGGTATTGGTACAGAGACAGGCAGGATGATCAACGGACTAGGATTGTAGACTCAGAAATGAACCCACACACTTACAGTCACTTGATCTTTGACAAAAGTGCTAAAACTGTCCAGTGGAAAAAGGACACGATTTTCAACAAATGGTGCTGGTTCAACTGGAGGACAGCATGTAAAAGAATGCAAATAGATCCACTCTTATTTCCTTATACAAAGCTCAAGTCCAAGTGGATAAAGGACCATCACATAAAACCAGATACACTGAAACTAATAGAAGAGAAGGTGGGGATAGAGAAAAAGTTCCTGAACAGAACACCAATGGCTTATGCTCTAAGATTAAGAATTGACAAATGGGACCTCATAAAATTGCTAAGCTTCTGTAAGGCAAAGGACACAGTCAATAGTACAAAATGGCAACCAACAGATTGGGAAAAGATCTTTACCAATTCCACATCTGATAGAGGGCTAATATCCAATATATACAAATAACTCAAGAAATTAGACTCCAGACAACCAAATAACCCTATTAAAAAGTGAGGTACAGAGCAAAACAAATAATTCTCAACTGAGGAAACTTGAATGGCTGAGAAGCACCTAAAGAAATGTTCAGCCTTAGTCATCAGAGAGATGCAAATCAAAACAACCCTGAGATTCCAACTCACACCAGTCAGAATGGCTAAGATAAAAAACTCAGGTGATAGCAGATGCTGGCAAGGATGTGGAGAAAGAACACTCCTTCATTGTTGGTGGGATTGCAAGCTGGTGCAACCATTCTGGAAATCAGTCTGGCGGTTCCTCAGAAAATTGGACATAGCATTACCTGAGGACCCAGCTATACCACCACTCCTGGGCATATACCCAGAAGATGCTCCAACATATAACAAGGACACATGATCCACTATGTTCATAGCAGCCTTATTTATAATAGCCGGAAGCTGGAAAGAACCCAGATGTCCTTCAACGGAAGAATGGATACAGAAAATGTAGTACATTTACACAATAGAATATTACTCAGCTATTAAAAATAATGAATTCAAAAAATTCTTAGGTAAATGGATGGAACTAGAAAATAACATCCTGAGTGAGGTAACCCAATCATAAAAGAACACACATTGTATGCACTCACTGATAATTGGATATTAGCCCAAAAGTTCTCAATCCCAAGATACAACTCACAGACCACATGAAGCTCACAAAGAAGGTAGACCAAAGTGTGGGCGCTTCGGTCCTTCATAGAAGAAGTAACAAAATACTCATGGGAGCAAATATGGAGACAAAGCATGGGACAGAATTTGAAGGAGGATCGCCTGGAGACTGCCCACCTGGGTATCCATCCCATGTGCAGTCACCAAAGGTAGACACTGATGTGGATGCCAGGAAGTGCATGCTGACAGGAGACTGATATAGCTGTCTCCTTAGAGGTCTACCAGAGCCTGACACATACAGAGGCAGATGTTCACAGCTAACCATTGAACTGATCGTGGGATTCCCAATGGAGGAGTGAGAGAGAAGGCTGAAGGAGCTGAAAGGGTTTGTGGCCCCATGGGGAGAGCAACAATACCAACCAACCAGAGCTCTCAGGGTCTAAATCACAGGCATGGGAGCACACAGGGAGAGACCCATGGCTCCAGCTGTATATGTAGGGGAGGATGGCACTGTCAGGCATAGGTGGGAGAGGAAGTCCTTGGTGTAGTGAAGGCTGGATGCCCCAGTGTGGGGAAATTCGTGGGTGGGGGTGTGGGAGTGGGTGGGTGGGAGCACATTCTCATAGAAGCAGGAAGAGGGGAGATGGGATAGGGGGTTCCTGGGTGGGAGGGAAATGGGGAAAAGGGATCACATCTGAAATGTAATATTAATTAAAATATAAAAAAATAAAAGAATGTCCTCTCTCTCTCTCTCTCTCTCTCTCTCTCTCTCTCTCTCTCTCTCTCTCTCTCTGTGCATCCACATGTGTACATGGCATGTGTGCCATGGTGTTCATATGAAGGTCAGAGGACAGCTTTCAAGAACTAGTTCTCTCCTTTGACCTCACATGTCCTGAGGATCGAACTCACACTTTGTGAAAAATATCTTTACCTGCTGAGCAGTTAAGTTGGCTCTACAAGTCATTTCCTTGTTTTCTCCAAGCTGAAAAAAGGAAAGGAAGGGTTAAAGGATTAGAGACGAATGAGACTGGAAGCTCAGAAGACTCACTGTCAGGAGGAAATAAATAACTTTAAAAAATAGTGAATGGATTTACTGCCGCCAAATTAGATACCATAGTTTTTTATATACATTGATGAGCACAGTCTAACCATTCTGTGAACAGGGGATGAACTGGAAAGGCAAAAGCACTTGGAGAAAAAGCAGTTGAGATACACAATAGAGAAAGATTAATATTGAGCACCTTACTGGTTGTAATTAAATCTTTTGTAGAGATTTTTTTTTAATCAAGGCAAGTAGTTCTTTGATTTGGGATTTATTGGGAATTTTTACAGTAACTAATATTTTAAAAATTTTGTCAAGTGTGTTTTCTGCATCATTTTATATGATTGTTATAGAAGCCAAGGCAGATGGGCTTGGTGATTGATTATTTCTTGATAGAGGGCTCCAATTTTGTTTATTGTTTAGTTCATACTGATAATGATGAAACTAATTGGATTGTGGTTTAATTTCTAGTAATGTATTTGTTAGATTTTGGTATCAAGTTCATACTGACCTCTTAGCCTCTGCTGTTACTTGACAAAATTTTCATTGTATTGCTATGTGAAACATAATATTTATATATTGTGATATTATATGTATACACATATGGGAGTGTGCATGCATGCACACATGCAGACACACACAGATATATATGCATATATGTACCATGCTTATCAGAAATGATTAAATATAAATAACTAACCAGGGACAGAGCCCTAGAAACGAGCACCTATACAAGAACTGGCTTTCTGAAGGTCCTAGTTCTTGATGCCATGAAGGAGCAGTTTGTCTGTATCTCTAACTAGAACCTCTGAGGATTCCACCTTAGGGAAGCACAAACTTGGCAGTCATCTTCATGGGAGCACCTTCTCCAGGGATGGAACATTTATTTATTTGCTCCCAACAATCCAGGCTCTACCAGAGAGAGCAACATGCCTCATTCTAAATGTCTTCTTGGGAGAAAAGATCCTTCTCTTCTCAGCTTCAAATGTGGGTTTCTCAAAACCCAGACTCAAACATGGCACCAGCAGAGACAGAACTTCCCTGAAGACATCTGATAACAGCCAAGAGAACCCAGGTAAGGGCGCTAAAGAAGCAGCAGAGGGCATCCTCACTTCAACAGCAGGCAGATTCCAGTGGACTTGAGCTCATGTGATGACATTTAGAGAAAGAACTTCACTCAATCCCTCTGCCTCTGACCAAGTTCAGAGGAGGAAGAGCTTCTCATTCCAGTATGTGCATGCCTTGTTCCACCATGAACTGCTCTGCACTACGAACATGGTGGAAGCAGTAATACGGGTAGAGGAAGCAGAAGAACACTGCCAAGTTTATCAGGTCAGGACCAGTAAGTACTGTACGCTGTTTGTTAAATAGCTTGTTCAGAAGCTGAGAGGATCGGGGAGGGAGATAGAGACAGAATGACAGAGAGACAGAGAAAGGCAGTGACAGAGACACACAGAGACATACAGAGCGAGGCAGAGAGAGAGAGGGAAGGAGGAAGCGAGGGAAGAGAGTGAGGGAGGGAGGGAGGGAAGGAGGAGACACACACACACACACAGAGAGAGAGAGAGAGAGAGAGAGAGTTTTATTATTTTATCCTGACTCTTCTGTTTGTTGTGTGTTGACCCTCTGGAGTATGCAGTTTTATCTTGAACTCGTCTCACAGTGTGGCTGCTCAGATGTTACCGAAACCTTAAAGTGGTATGTTGATTCTGGCTAGAGTCCAGAGGCAAAGCAACCTTTAAAGTCAGGGTCTCAAGTACCCTGTGATGCAGGCACATCTGCACACGTGACATCTCAGACACTCCTCACACCCCCACACTCCCACCACTCATAGAGGTTAATGAAGCAAAACAGATGCACACTTAGGTTAAAATTGTTAGATTGGAAAAATCCCTAAGGTTCTTCTTGACACTTCTTGGCAGCAGCATTTCTTCACACGGAGGCTTAGCAGAAGTGGGACTGAAATCCGAAGCAGGAGGTTAAGAGCCAAAGTAAGAGGCATTCGCGTATGACCTGCTGTGATGCACCAGTGTCCTGTGGAGGCTGTACACCTAGATAGAGCTTAACCTCTGATATGATAGTACTGCTCCTAGCAACTGGCCATCTCCATGTTTATCTCTCAATGCACAGTGCAGGAAAATACACAAAAATTGCAGCTTAACGTCCTCAGGATTGATCTTGAGCTGTGGTCTCGCCTCATTGGAACAAGCATAGCACTGCATCTCTCTGTGTCTTTGATAGGAAACTGTCTGGAGTCTAGGACATTAACCTCTCGAGTCAAAAGATTCTCTTGTTTGTCCTTTTGGAATACCCATCATTCCCTGGTCCACTGACCCTGTGACCCACCAGAAGCATATTCTAGCTTTTTAAACTTTAGTATGTGTATGATACACATGCATGTTAGTGAGTGCAGGTGCACATGTGCTGTAGCACTCATATAGAAATCCGCTGATCATTTCACCTTGAGAGTATTGGGGCAGAAGATGTGCACTGTGGTGTGGGGTTTTTACATGGGCTCTGGGGATTTGAACCCGGGCCTTCACACTTGCATGGCAAGTGCTTTGCCCACCGAGCCATCTCTCTAGCCCATGCTCTAGCTTTGTTTATTTGTTTACTACATTGTTCTACAATCATTGCAATGTTCTGGAAGTTAGCTTGGATTTCACATCTCAGCACTTTGCTTAATTTCACCCCTAAAGAAGCAGTCCATCACCCTGTCCCTACAATATGCACATATTATAACCAATATTACCAATTTCCTATATTATGTTCTGTCCCTGAAGTCAGGCCATTTCACATTGTAGTTGCTGCCCCGTCTCTCTTCTCTGTCCCCAGGCCTTTGATCGCCTCTGGGACGACTCTCCTCCCCTTCCCAGAGCCTTGCTCCATGGACATTGTGGTCCTGATGTTTTCCTGACTTTCTGCTCATGTGATTTCTTAGCCTTGGGGTTATCTTTTGAGATGTACATGAATTTTTATTTTATCCACCTGTAAAAACATTGTGTCCAATAGAAAATGTGCTTAGAACCGTCTTCAGAATACAGAAAGGAGAGGGACACAGCACACAGGAGTCTGGCCAGCAGCTCAGGTCAGCAGACAAACCACCGTGAGATGTGGTGAGAACATCTTAGCAACAGATAGAATGCTGAGAACCACCTACCAGGCAGGCCTGTCAAAGCCTATTGGCTTTCCAAATTGTGAGAAAACAGAAAAACCACAACAAAACCTTCAGGTTTATATATGACACTTAGTAGTATTTTTTATTTGATTAAAATTCAATAAATGGTAGCCAATATAACAAGAATAGCTGGGGATGTGGTAACTGTCTACTAGTTGGATATTAAGGCAGGAGAATTAATTGAGCCTAGACATTTTTGGTCAGACAAAAGAACTTGTGAGAAAAGTGTGTGTGTGTGTGTGTGTGTAGTTTGTGTGTTTCATGATATGTGTGTGTTGTGCATGGCATGTGTTCATGGATGCACATGTGTTTGTGCATGTGTGTGCATACATGCCCATATGTGTATAACACAGAGAACAAGACTATAAGCTTGTTTTGAATTCTCATTAATATTCATCAGCAAATTTTGATAAATCACTTGGATGTCCACTTCTCAGTTTCCTTATATATACAGTGGAATATATTATATCAATTCCTAGACTGAGTTAACTATTGTATAAAATGTGCATACATATATAATATAATGTAACATAATATATGATTAAGCAAACAAGAGCAGAATCAATAAAACTTCAGTCATTAGAATTAAATTCTCTTAAAATGGACCACTCTTTTGCTATAAAAATACACCGTGAGGCAATTTACTAGCACTAAATTCTCATCCAGTGAGTATATATTTCCAAACTTCATTGTGTTTCAAGTGTTGGTGAATAAAATTTCACTGTATGATCTCACTTTCTTCTACAAAGACATGGATGGTCCCAATCAGACAGCTACAGAATTTCTCCTCCTGGGATTCTCTGGAAAGTCAGAGCAGGAAGAGGTTGTCTTTGGAATGTTCTTGGGCATGTACATGGTCACCGTCTCTGGGAACCTTCTCATCATCCTGGTCATCAGCTGGGACCCTCATCTCCACACACCTATGTACTTCTTCTTGGCCAACCTCTCCAGTGTTGACATCTGCTTTTCCTCAGTCACTGTCCCCAAGGCTCTGGTGAACCACATGTTGGGAAGCAAGACCATCTCTTACACAGAGTGTATGACCCAGATGTACTTCTTGTTCATATTTGGCAATATGGATGGCTTTCTCCTGAGTGTGATGGCCTATGACCGCTATGTGGCCATCTGTCACCCTCTCCACTACACCATGATGATGAGGCCCAGACTCTGTGTCCTCCTGGTGGCCATATCATGGGCCATCACAAACCTGCATGCTCTATTACACATTTTCCTCATGGTTCGACTCACCTTCTGTTCCTACAATGTCGTGCATCACTTCTTCTGTGACCCCTATCTTATCCTGAAGCTCTCTTGTTCCGACACCTTTATCAATGATGTTGCAGCCTTCACTGAGGGTCCCTTGATATTCCTGACACCATTTGTATGCATCGTTGTTTCTTATGCCTACATCTACGCTAAGGTCTTGAAGATGCCCTCTGCCCATGGGATAAGGAAAGCCCTGTCCACATGTGGGTCTCACCTCACTGTGGTCTGCCTCTTCTATGGGGCAATCCTGGGAGTTTATATGCATCCTTCTTCCTCCTACACACCACAGGATGCAGTGGCCTCTGTCATCTTCACTGTGGTGACACCCATGGTCAACCCTTTCATCTACAGCATGAGGAATCGTGACATCAAAGGAGCCTTAAGAAAGATAATCCTCAGATCCTAGAATATGATGTTTCTAGAGCTAAGAGGACTCCTAGTCGTCATGTATATCTTCAAATTTTTTTTACAAAGAGATCCAGACAAGTCCAACAGTCAGCATGACTGTTCCTGGGGTCAGCGATAGATAACTGAGATCAGGGTTTTGAATTGGATGTTGCTGGATACTCTCTGTCAAACAGTTCAAAATTTATCTCTTCAAAGGGATGATTCTAAGACATTCATTTTACACACACACACACACACACACACACACACACCTGAGAACATTTGAAATTACTCTGATTTGTGATGTGTTTAACATTTCCCTAAGATACTAGCTGCCACAATGATCAGGAGATTTTGATAGATGATTGAGTCACTTGCCCTCATGGCCTCAGACAAGTAGGTCTGTGATTAATCTGGTAAATTACCCACAGAAAGTTTAGTTCACCCATGTTAGACCACTAGAAGTTGTTGGTTAGAGAATTCTTTATGCTCAGAACCTCTGGTGGCTGTGGTGTTGGTAATTTGCCTTTGTCGCAGCCTTGGGTCTCTCTTCTACATTCCACAGCTCAGAGCATCACCTCTTGTTTGCCTTCTCTTCTCACTTAACCTTTCGGGGTTTTGTTCTTCAGTATGAGCACTGCATGAGGATATACTCACAGGGATGACTAGGAACTACCAGGAAACTGTGGGCAGTGGCTGTGCTCACCCAGAAAATTCTTGATGTCCCTTCAACTTTCCATGGGCTGCAGGAAGCAGGGACTTTCTTACAAAGCTGAAGTGTCTGTCTAAAGTTTCAGCAGTGCTGAGGGGGAATGGGACTTGAGCTGATGTCAGGTTTATTGTAGTGGGTTGGTCTGGTACCGCTGTGTGTTCAAATGCTAAATACTGCCCCCCCCCAAGATCTGGTTGCCTGTGATGAGGAGATCCACAGGGATGAGGAGACCCTCAAGGATGAGGAGACCCTCAAGTACACCACATGATGCTATGTAACCTTGCTCTCCAAGTTAATTGGTCAACAAAAGGTTAAGCCTGTGATTGGGCAGTAGATAGAGATAGGTGGGTTTTCAGTTACCTGGCTAGGGCTTACAAGTAGAGAAAGAAAGGACACAGAGGCTAGAGGAGGCCACCATGAGAGGACCATGAACACATGGCCAAGAGAAACAGCAAGTAACATGGAACAGACAGCTGAGGTGTAAGTTATAGTAGCTCTAAAACCTGCCCAAGCTAGGCTTACAGCTCATAATTAAAATACCTGGGTTGTGTGTCTTTTATATGGGCTAGCAAGAATTTATAGTTCATTTTACAGGTTATAATTGGATCTCAGGACTTCAGAGTCCAAGTTTACTTTGGCCTATGGGCCAAGGTGTTCAGAGCTCCAATCCTCTTCTAGAGTGTACAAAACACCAGGTACCCAAAATATCAGTTGTCATGTTCTTTCCTCATGTACAGACACATCTGCCATCCATCCCCTGGGATGGGGCAGTGGTCAGTCCTCAGGGCCTCTCCCTTCATGGCCTCTGGATCCTCACTTCTTTTTCCCCCCGCCAGTCTCCTGGCTTATGGGCCCTTGCTAGCATCACCATTAGCTCCTTCCAGAATGTCCTGTCTCTGACTTCAGTGATCTTGATCTGTGTCTCACTGCTTTCTTACTCCCCCTGCACATCCCTTTCCTACACACAGGCTCTAGTTCCCCTAGATATCAACTGGGTCCTGTAACCCAACTCTCACAGAAACAGAGGCAAGGTGAAAAAATATTCCTTCTTCATGTAGAAAAACCTTACAGCAAGTTGGCTTCAGGATTCCCCGCTAAGCTCTTCTCCTGACCCGCTTCCCACTCCCCAGGAACTCAAAGTATAGTATTAACTGGTCCTGGGTGGCTCTTGAAACTGACTACAGTCTTGCCCAAGACTCTATTCTGGTGGCAGAAATGTCTCCTCCCATGTTTGTCACTACTACATACAGTGGCCTTTGTCAAAATAATGTTGGAATCAGAGTCCTAGACCAGATAGTTACTGTGGCGGTTTGGATGAGATTGTTTCTTAAAGGCTCTGATATTTGAACACTTGCTCTCCAGTTGGTGGTGTTATTTGTGGCCTTGCTGGAAGAAGTATGTTGGCAGGAGCTATGTGGTCCTTCCAGTTCATTCTTTCCGCATCATGCTTGCCTTTGAAGATGAGTTCTCTGCTTCCGCATCCTGCAGCTCGCTACCATGCTTCTCTGTTGTGATGAACTCTCAACTCTCTGGAACTATCAGCCAAAATAAACTCTCTTCTCTAAGTTGTCTTGGTCATGGTGTTTTATCACAGCAACAGGGAGGTAGCTAATGCTGTTACTCTCCTGAAAGAGAATAACACAGCTCCTTCCTGCTCTTCATGGTGTCTGTTCTGACCACTCTGGAATTTCTCAGCTGCCGAGCAAGCTGAGACTGACAGTCATGGGAGTCTCCTGAGACTGTTAATCTTGAGAATCACCTTTTGGTCACTAGAAGTGCCGCTGGGTGTCTGGAGTTTGAAGGTCAGGATTTCATCTGTTCGTATCCTTGAGGCTACCAGTTCAGCTCACTCTGGCTGAGATAAGGGCCATAAGCAGACAACTTTAAACAGTAGGACTTAAGAAAGGCTTTTATTGAGGGTTAAAGCTCAGCATGGAGGTGGGTGTACACAAGAGAAGCCCATTTGTTTGACAGTGAGGCTGAAAACTGATATGGAAACTTCTAGCTCTTTGGAAAGTTAGTTATGTCAAATGATATGTTGCTGGGGTACACGGGTGAAGGATGTCTTCCTAAAGCAAAAACGTGAAAGATTGCTTTCCTGAAGCAGACACAGGTGAAAAGACCTTTGGATATAGCAAATGTATGAAAGGACTTGTGATGGAGTATAAATATGACCCCACAGACACTGGAAGGTGAGCACTGACCATTGGTTTGGTTTGCTCCACCTCATTATTCTTCACTAAAGAAACACATGTATTGGTTTGCCTTGCATGGAGCTGTTGAGCTCAACTTGTGGTAATGCTGCCATTGAGAGAAACTTGCCCAAGAACTGCTTGTGAGATTCCTGTGGCAGCTTGCTGCCTCCAGCTGGTTGGTGAGCAGGGTGTTTTCTTTAGGATTGAACTACAGCAGCCTGGTGTCTGCTTGCTGAAAGGACTGGACTGTAGCTGCTGGTTCATGCCTGGGTCTGCCTGCCTAGAGAACTGGTCTGCACTGCAGCTGCTAAGTCATATTTGGCATTTGCTACAGGACTGAACTGCAGAGAAAGATCAAGCTCACTGCCAAAGAATTATTGCTGAACAGGTCCACTTCCCCCCTATCCTAATAACTTTTCTCTTCCACTGCCTCTCCTGGGTGGTGGGCTAGAGAAGAGAGAGAGAAGAGATTTAACCCTTATTAAAAGTGGGTTGCAAAAAAATTAATGCCTACAGAAAATCATGTTACTTCTCTTGCTGTGGGACATGTGTGCACAGCTTCTAGACTCCACCAGTAGCAGCTTCTCATATGTGGACTCTAATTCCACCAATTATAGGCCTTGCGTATGCAGTCTCTCTTCAGTCAATCATGAGCTTGCTGCTGACTTTCCGGTCTCTGGCAGATGTGCTCTTCTGAGGCTGGAGTAAGAACAGCTGTATCTCTGAGGCAAGGTCACTCTGAACTCATTGAAGTTTATCATGGCCACTGAGATCTGTCTCACAGCCAGCATAAGTTGTCTAGAATAGTCATGACTAAAGCATTATCTCCCCAGAAGTTCTGACTTCAGCAGCCAGTCTCACCTACATAGCAATTTTAAAGCCAGTCTGGGATACATGAGGTCCTGTCTTTAGCTAACTAACTAACTAACTATCTATCTATCTATCTATCTAACTAACTAATTAAATAAATAAATAGTAATTTGCTAGAATAAAAAAATTTCTCTCAAAATATAATTAGAGCAAGCACAACTATACCAATTTGTAACAGTAAGCTACAAGATAGACCTAATACTCAGTCCAATATATTGTCAATAAAAAGACTATTGTCATCTATCTTAATTTAGAAGACTATAGTTCTGTACTGACTTATGTCTTGGCTTTAGAAGTAATGTTAGCTGAAAACTATCATCTCAAATCTGTTCTCTCAAAGTAAATGGCCTGGGTTGGCTATGAGACTATAAGTCTTCAACCCCATCAAAAATCCAGAATGACTGAATTAACTGAAAATAGGGGAAGCACAAAGCATAGCTTCTACAACTTGGCCAATTTATAGAGACCGCTAAATACCTGGACAGTCCCTATACTTCAAAACGTTGGAGCATCTAGTCTTCAGCCTTCTGGCCCAGAATCATCTGAGAGACCAAGTGATGCAGAATTATTAAGGGCTGATTACTCTGTCTTGGCAGTTATAATCAGATGACTACTCCACAAGTGTGCCTTTTTTCTGGACAGTATTTTTTCTGTAGATGAAAAGAGGCAATTCTTGCCTAGTGGCTGTCTCACCACAACTGAAGTAACTCCAAAGATGCTCAATCTCTTCTTAGAATCCAAGACAGGGAAGCTGTCAGGAGCAGACAGGTCTCTACTCAAGTGAACTTTAATAAAGAAATGTTAGTATTGTCAATTCTGTGGACTTCTGACATTTTTGAAAACCAACTATCTATGTAAAGCAATCTGGACTGTTGTCCATTAACTCGTCTCTGCTATTTCTAATTAAAATCTAGAAAACACCCTAACAATAAACTCAGAGCCATGAATTTGCTATAGGCCCTTAACTCACAGGCTAACCATCTTAAATCAGTTAAAAAAAATTAAAGAAGGACTGTGTCTAAGCCCTGTACCCACCAATTTTGAATTAATAGAAGAAAACATACCAATGAAACCCTTGAATTTGAAATAAAAATAAATTTTGTACAGTCTAAGAAATTATAATTTCAGCTTAGAAACAATTATATAGATTTCTACCAATAGGTTATAGCTTTGTAACCTATTCTAATTCTAGCTATTCCTCCCTCTTCCAATAAAACCAATACTTTTCCTTAGAAAGACAGCCTAATATTAACCACCTCAGTCTCCAAGCCCAGGAATTAGGGCACCGACTCTTCATTAGCTTCTTCAAGCTGAATACGGGTGCTGAGATATTAGAAGAGGGGCAGGGGGAAGAGTAAATTGATAAGCCTCTGACGCTGTGTCATCACTGCATCCAGCTGGAATTCCAGGACATCAGAGATTCAAGCAGGTCTGCTCAGCTTGTTTGATGAGTAGATACTCCAAGGCTGTGTATTCTGCAATATACAATTCTCAAAACAAACTTTAGTATTAAGATAATTTTTTGTTTGAATCTCTGGAATCTAGTCTTCTGGTGGCCTGCCTCTGTCATGTCTAATCCATATACTTTTGGGAGGTAGAAATACCTTAATCATTTCTTCTAAAAACACACAGACAAAACCTTTTCCCCAAAACAGTATATCCTTGTGCCAGTAACCAGAAAAACCTTTATCTTGACCTTTTTTCCAGAGAAAAAAAATATAACAACAAGATTGAAAATACACCCATGTTGAATATAAAATCAATTTAAGATAAATGAAGTAACTAAAGTACTGTATGTGCCTATTCTTAGGCTTTTCCTATTTTGCCAAGCAGGAAATGAACCCAGAATTCCTGTGGGGCCCACGTTAGACAGAACCCGAGTCTCCTGTGAGGCAATATAACTTTATGTCATCTGAACACACTGATTTACACTCTCTTTCTGTTCAGCCCTCTGCCTAGAACAGCTTTTTATTTATACCATCTGTCTGTTTAGCTCTGTACTCCAGAGCAGCTTCCACTTATACACTGTACTCTCTACTCTAGAGTCAGTGCCAATTTCCCTACCTTAGTTCCAAACCATGGGTGAAATTTCCCATGTAATTTGGACAAATCTGTTTATAAATCTTTCCTAAAAGCAATAATCTCTATATTGTAACTTTACACTTAAATCAGTAACTGCTCCACAACGGAGGCTTATTTATTTGGCTCTCTTGGCTCAGATCAGCTAATAATGTACACCTGTCTGTCTGTGGCTTTCTGCCTAGAGCCACAGACAAATTTTCCCTACCTATCTTTGTTCCGAACCACAGGCAAGATTCCCTACGTGATTTGGACAAAACTGTTTCTAAATCTATCTTTAAAACAAATAATCTCAATTTTAATTCACAGTTCAAATCTCTCAGACCTAAAAGTAAGCTACTTCCTTCTTTTCCTAACAAAAAGCAAGCTGTATTTTCCCCACAGCAGGTGACCTCAGCCTGAAGGGTTTTTGTTCTAGTGCCAGGAATCATGTGACTTGTCTCAACACTACTTACTCACTTTCTTTCTTTCTTTCTTTCTTTCTTTCTTTCTTTCTTTCTTTCTTTCTTTCTTTCTTTCCTTTTAAAGCCAGGCAGTGGTGGCGCATGCCTTTAATCCCAGCACTTGGGAGGCAGAGGCAGGCGGATTTCTGAGTTTGAGGCCAGCCTGATCTACAAAGTGAGTTCCAGGACAGCCAGAGCTATACAGAGAAACCCTGTCTCAAAAAAAAATCTTTAAAAAAAATTAAAATACAACGTAACTTTCAGATGAAATAGACTTAAATTTCTAGTAAATTCATGCCCTAACTTGGTGCACCATTTGTTAATGGTTAATATTAAAACTGGCAGCACATGATCTAGCTTGTTGTTATGGGCAGCCATGTTCCCAATTAGGCAAGGCCTGAGGCCCCAAGCAACGTGACCTTCCACCACTGCTCAACTCTGACTGCAGCTCATGCCGGCCAAAGCACTGGCCCTTGCACCCACGAGACAGCAGCATGGGAGATGGTTCTGCCAATCTATCACACTGTCTCTGTAATGCTTGGCTGAGCCCAGACCATCCCACCATCTACGTGGTACCCAGTAGAAATGAGACTCTAATGCTTAATTATTATCCAAAGATTTTATATATTTAGAAATGTTCAATTAAAAATTTGCCCACACAATTAGAGTTGTTTCCCAATATCTAACCTTATGATATAAATTGTTACCCAGGACCATCTTGGACACATGTGTGGTTCTCAATGGCTCCTATATCACTCCTCTCTCCTAGCTCCTCCTCTTCCTTCTTCTCTTCCTCTCCTTACTCCTCCCACATTAGCTGCTCCCCAAAATACTGAGCTTATTGTAAAATGTAGCAGGGGAAATATACTGCTACAGTAATTGTTTAATGGACAGCTCTTGTTCAAGACAGAACAAGAGTCTTCAAAACAGAACAAGGCATAAGGGCAGAGTCCGACAGCTGCCAATCAAAGGGTCAAAACAGTTAAGTTTCCAAGAACCTAGCTGTGTTGGCTAGTTTTATATCAACTTAACACAAATTAGAGTCAACTGAAAAGAAGGACCCTCAACTGAGAAAATGTGTCCATATTATCCAGCAGTTTTTCTCTTTGAAGATATTTTTATTTTTTAACAATTTCATACAATGTATTTTGACCCTATACACCCCTGACTCCTACCCTAACCCTTCCAGGATCTACCCACTCCCTCCCAACTTCATATCTTCACTTCACTGTTGTTTGTTTTAATTTGTGCTGCCCGTATACTGCTGAGTGTGGTGCATCTGTATTTTCTTAGTACTGATGGGGGAGAACCCAGTCCATGGTGGATGGTGCCATCCCTGGGTCTTGGGGTCTTGCTTTCTTATGAAAGCAAGTTGAGCAAATAATGAAAGCAAGCCAGTCCTTCCGTGGCCTCTGCATCAGCTTTTGCCTCCAGGATCAAGTCCTATTTGAGTTCCTGTCCTGACTTCCTTCAATGATAAACAGTGCTGTGGAAGTGTAAGCTGAATAAACCCTTTCCTCCCCAAGTTTCTTTGGTCATGGCGTTTCATCACAGTGATAGTAACCCTAACTAAGACACCAACTTAATTAAAGGAAAGCAAATATTAAAGAGTGCCTACAGTAAAGGCCTGCTGAACATTGCTGATGTTCGTAACTTTATATAACAGGACTTCATGCTCAGGCAAAGCTTTTGGGAGAGTTGGACTTTTCTATCTGAGTCAACGGGAAATTGAGAAATAACGGACAACAAAACTTAGAGCTAAAATTAGAATCTATGGAGCAAAGGCCCTGCAAAGCCACTGTGGAATGTAAGAAGTTTTGTTGAATTCTGGACCCAGAGAAACAGCAACTGAAAGAGCCATGTGCAAAGCCCGGGATTTCATTGGCTGTTTCTAGGGTTGAGTCTTTTTGTGTTTCCATGCTAGATTAAAACTCTTTTTTTACAGTAATCGTACTGCCTTGGATCCCGAATAACTAGCACTACTGGTGTTTGAGCTTCAAAGGTTGGATGTGAACAATTTATCTGATTGTGCAAAGATAAACATTGAGAGCGTAGTTAAGAACTATGTAGGTTTAGTAGTGTTGGCTGTAGGTTCTCCTCCAAGAATCATGGTTTCACTAGCTGTGGGTAGTTGTTAGGTTTCATGTACCAGGCATGAGTTTCCTCTTCTTTTTGAGCAGATCCTGAGTCCAATTTTAAAAGCTGCTGGTTACTGACAAGGTAAGCACGCCACTACCACATCCTTAGGGCTATGGTGTTATTAAGGTCACTCCTCCTTACAACAAAAATCAGCACAGAAAACCACAACCAATGAAAATGCACAGCAGTGGAGCCCAGCTGAAACGGATACACCTACAAAACAACTCCTGTGCCCAAGGCTCAGGAAACACTGGGTAAGAGGGTACAGAATGTTTAAGAGCCATAGTATTGGGAGTTTTCTGTGAGACTGTGTCTCCTGGGAAAGTCAGAAGCTACACCCATAAGGTTTCACACACAGGATTGCCCAAGCAGTAAGATGAATAAGGTTAATAGCAACAGACTTATCAAAGTGGACTGGGGAAAGCCCATGAGGCCTTAGTCCTATACAAAGAGCTACAGGCAACTAAGGGATGTTGAGAGCAGGAGAAATCATCTTGCTCTGGGAAGAGCACTCCCCTTGGTTATCCGATACCAAATGGTCAACCCTGAAAGCTTGTGTGTGTGTGTGTGTGTGTGTGTGTGTGTGTGTGTGTGTGTGTGTGTGTGTGTGTTTTATATCTATCTATCTATCTATCTATCTATCTATCTATGATATATATATACATATATACATACATATATATACATATATAGAGAGAGCTGCTGTTTGTGTATTTGTGTTTATACATAAATGTATATGCATGTAACAAAAATTAATGAAAAAAAGAGGCCATGAATTGAAAGAGAGCAAGAAGTTTTATATGGGAGAGTTTGGAGGGAAGAAAGGAAGGGGAAAATGATGTAATTATATTATAATTTATTATTATAATTTCAAAAGATGAAAGAAATATTTTTAAGTTGAATAGGAGGAAGATAGAGGATTAGGATGAAGGAAATCCAATGAAGTTATTAAAGGATCCAGAGACAAAGGGGAAGCCATTCTCTATCCACATGTGCCCCTACAAATTATCTTAGAAACTCATTGTTGACTAGAAAGCTGTATTGGTGTGCCCATTGCATGCTGATTAATTCTACACAAACATCTTGGTTTTCATTCTTCTTCATGTGAGCACCCACTTCCATGTATCTCTCTATCTTCCTGAATCATTTCTCTCCAGCTCCCTGTACAGGAAGACACAGGAGGAAGGGAGAGATTCCTCCAGAGGTGTAGGCAGATTCATGTTGTTCCTAGTTGTCAGTCTGTGAGGAACTCATAAGTAATAAGAACAAGGCCCCATGTGAGGTCCCTGGTGCCCTCCTCCCTCAGAGACAGATCCTGTACCAAAGTTGCATCTTGCTCCCCAGTGGCAGCCTCATTGTCTGGTGACTTACCTCCTAGGACCTGAGTTAATAGAGACCAGGCCTGGCCCAGAGTCTTCCTTCTCTCAGCCTAGACTCCTGGGAGACCCTACATATACCTTTCCACATGCAATTTCTATTTACTACTAATTAGCCTTCGGGGAGTCAACTCTTGGTGTGCCAATTAAACAACTTTTAAAAAAGTTTGGTATCAGCTCAGTGAATGTTGAAACAAACAGTCATCTCTCAACCCTGCACAGTTCCCCAGACACTGCTCTCCCAGAGGGACCTGTGACCGTGCCACATCAGGGTCATTGGAGTCTCATGGAGTCACCTCCCTTACACATGTACACCAAGGCTGTAAGCCTACCAGGCCTATGTCTGTTACAAGTAGAAGAAGCCTACCTGCCATGGGCTGGCTATTACAGCCTTCTAGAAATTACTGTTCTGTGGTAGTTCTACTCCTGGTGTTTCAAAGTAAAAACGAAGCTTTCTTCTTTCATTCAAAGTCAATGGATGTTCAGTAGATGACCTTGTTCTAGGCATTGCCACATGGGCCTTGGAAGTTGGCTTTGTCTACTTCCTGAGCCCTGAGTCCTAATGAACCTGGCTCTCTAGACTGAGCATGTATGTATGTATGTATGTATGTATGTATGTATGTATGCATGTATGTATGTTCAAACACCTGCCCAGTGTCTGCCCTGAGTTTCCTGTGTGTGTGCATGTGTGCGTGTGGTGTGTGTGTGTGTGTGTGTGTGTGTGTGTGTGTCCCACAGGTAGTGGGGGGAAAGTGGCTGATAAAATTCTAGGACACCTTGTTCTATAGAAAGGCAGTAATTTCCAAGTAGTGGGAAGGAAAGGGAGAAGGGGACAGGGAGAAGAGGTGAAAGAAAAAGACCAGAGAAAAGAGGAATAAAGCATGTGAAAAAGACACAGCAGTGAAAAACAAAGGTGCTCCCATGACTAACAGACAACAGATAGAGTGAGGTCCAAAAACTGAAATTTTAGCATTTCCCCTAAACCTGAAACTTTTTGAATGTCAACATGATACATGACCTCATGTCACCTGAAACAGGCACACTAAAAACACTCTATAAAATTACCTCAGGCTGCATATACATATACAGAGGATCCATGGAACAAACACGGAGCTTCATGTTTAGACTGGGATCCCAGTCCCATGGCATTTCATTATGTACATACTAATATTTCAAGATTTGGAGAATTTGAAACACCAAACACTTCTGACCCCAAGCACTTTGGGAGAGAGATGCCTGGTGTCATTGTGAATCAAAATAGGAAATAAGCATGAGTAAGTGCATCCTGGTGAAAGCAAGCAATGGAATCAACAAGTGAACAGCAGAGAGGAAACAGGGTCTTCCAGCAGATGTTCTGGTAGCATTGGTGCCACACCCCTGTCATGTCTAGCTGAGTGTGAAGCTCAGTCCTCTCCTCTCCCTTGAAAGGCAACTGGATGGAGTGACTTGCAGCCAAAGAACAGATTACTGAAGGGGAAATGATAAAACACTCTCCATGCCAAGCAATAAAGTTTGACATCACCAGTGGTAACTCATGCTGATATCATATATCCCTGCTGCGATTGACGGTGTGAGGAAATAAAATCCCACAGAGGTGACTCTCTCCCAAAGTCATAATGATACTATAATTCTGAAGATAGCAAACCCTACATAGAGTAATATTGAACAAAATTGTCTGCCCAAGATTTCTCAAAACAAATAAGAATGTGAAAGACACAGAAAGACAGAAATTATTACAGACAGAAGGAAAAGCCAAAAGACTTGGGGCTTAATTGTTCCTTGTTTTGAAATAGGACTTTTTTTCACTGTAAAATGTGTTTTCTTTAAATATAAATGAGCAAAAATTAAATACCAACACAGATTTATGTCAGGAGCCATAATGGGACAAGCTAATAATTAGCAGGTCACCATCCTGAAATGGCTTGCCTTGGATTATTATATAATCTGTGACAAATGAGCCCTTATTCAGCAAGGCAGTAGGGGACTAATTTTAGGAAAAATTCCTTCTATTAATATGTTTTTTCTATTATTATCATTATTATTATTATTAAACATATTTAACAATCACTAAGCTACAGCACACCCCTTTGGAGCAGATCTCTGCAAATCCACAAAAATGTACTGTCTTGTGGTGACGCTATATACACAAATAGATGACTTCTTAAATCTTAATGATGATCCTATAAGAATTCCTAAAATTATATCAATGATTATTAAGCTCTTTTATAGTGGGACTGCTATTAGGTCCCTTTCTGATAGTCAAAACTACAATGAGAACTCTGCCAGCCTCCCAAGTGTCATCAGTTAATTGCCCTTAGATAGTAACCAGACTTTCTCCTGCTCAGAGCACATTCTAAGAGGTTGTAAAACAATTAACTAAAGGTCACTAAAAGGGAACTCACGATTTTATAGGTGCTAGGGCAGAAGATAAAATACTGCCTGGGCTTATCTATACAAAACTTCACTAATTTCTTAGTTATAGATTTAAACCTTCAGTGAATCTGTGGAGCTAGACAGGTGATGGATGTTTAGCCAGATAATTACTCCTGATGAATATGCATGTAAACATTCTGTGTTATAAACTTCTATTTCAATTTAAGACTTGGTTTTTGGTGTGAACTTGTGATGAACTTTGTAACATGTGACCATGTACTCTGGAAGATGCATAAGAACTGAAGACTAAGACAACCAAGTAGTAGTCATAGCAGTAGTTTTAGAGATTCGTTAGGAGCTGTTCGTCCCTCCTTTCCTTTTTCCCTGCCTAAAATTCTTTTCTTTAGAACTTCTCCATTATTAGAATTTTTTCTTTTCCCCACTCAGGACCTTTCCACTTTTCCCCTTAGACAGCTTTCATAGGAAACTTTTTACACTTAGTAATAAACTCTATAATAATATATAATAACTTCTCTAAGTGTTTTTTCTTCCTGGGACCTCATGCTAGCAGGCATAAGTCAGGGCCTAGCAGTTCCTGCTGAGAGAGTACAAAGGCTATTTGCCTAATCCTCTGCTGTTTTGGGCTGAGGTGCTAAGTGCCAGAAACTGCAGTTTCTGGCCAGAGGATACCAGTGGGCAGGTCAGCTACAGTAGCATAGTAAGTAAACTTTTCTAGCATAGGTAAGTAAACTTTATTATACAGCAACTCTAAATATCTTGTAAGACCAAAGTCTTATCCCGAATCTCATAAGACCTAAGTCTTACACCCCCACCGATGCTCTTCCCCTTTGGCTGCCTCAAGAAGAACCAAAAAGAGGAGAAGAAAGAAGACTTCACCATGCCAGGGCAGGCCCCTGGCAGATTTACACATAGCTATAGGAATAAACTAATACACAAAATGTACACTTATCTCTATTTAGATATAAACACACACTATAAGGTTTTTATAATCAAACCCATGAGCAGTCTAAAAGTTCTGCAGATTAGAATAGAAATTTCAGAAACACACAAGGATGAAAAACGTTGGAGCAGTTATTTCCAGGGTCTTTTGCTAAAAATAACCACAAAGATGAAAAGCCACCACAGAAAAACTGAAAAGGAGAAAAGTGCCTCCTTCTAAAAAGAAAGTAATCCTCAGTAAACACCAGCCATGGTTTCTCATCAGATACCATGGAGACCAGATGAAGTAGACAGCATATTTGTAGGCTGACAGACCTGATGATAGATGTCTGTACTCCCTGTACTAGCAGGTCAGGACAGGCATTTCATTAGATTTAGTTCGGCCTAGGCTACATAAGAAGTTCCAGGTCACTCCCAGCTACTTAACAAGACACAATCCTTAAAATACAAAAGTAAAGAAATAAGAGAACAAATAAGCTAAAGAAAACCCCCAAAACCTTAGAATTATTTATTGGAAACAACTATCCTTCTAGAATGAAGAAAAATTAAGATTTTTCTGCAGTAGCAGATGCTGAGGAGTGCATTTTCAGTAAATTTGTACAATATATAGTAAAAGGAAACCTTTAGGATAAATTGAAAGTGTGCTTAGACATTGATGATGGTAAGCACACAGGCTGATGATTATTATACTTGGGTCAACAATTTTCCCTTTCTATGTGATTCAAAAGGCCAATGCATAAAATAATAATTATAAATTGATATTAGTTGTCATATAATATATAAAAATGTAATATGTGACCTCAATAAAAGGGGAGAGACCGAGACATAGGTGAACTCAAACTCATTTGAACCCAAGATATTGAATCTTGAGTTGGTTTTACTCAGATAAGGTTGTTAGAGGATTGAGATTAAAGTTAAGATTAAGATGTGCAGCTTTCACAGAAATAGTCAAGAAACCAACTTAAAATACACAGAAAAGGGGAAGAGAGAATCAAAGTAGAATGATACAAAAAAGAACCAACTGAATAACAAAAATTGACAATAAGAAAAACTGAGAAACAAAGAATAAGGCACGGGGAAAAAAAAACAACTTAATGGCAGAGGTAAACCCTTCTTGGACCATAAACCTATTAAATATAAATGAATTAAATTATTTTTGATAGGCAGAGATGCACTGAAGTTCTCACATGCATCAGCAATCAAACACAGAGTGGGTGTGGGAGTTGGAGATAGCATGTAGTAAGGAAAGTGTTAGGATAAAGGGTTTGGGGTGGGGAGGTGGAAGGGGATGTGGGGAGGGTGAGAGGATCTGGGGTGTGAAAATGCCCCAAACTCAGTATTTACATGTATAAAGTTGTCAAAGGAAAAAAAAATCAAGGATGGCATAAGAACTAAAAACTAGAATCCACATGTAAAATGTATCTGCTACATGAACAGCTCTTAAATTTAGGAGAGGCAGTATTTCTTTTGTAGCCATATCTGGGCTACCATAAATGGCCTTGCTATAACAACTTAAAACAATTGCTTTATATATTTGGATTAGAGGGCAGGGAAAACATGGCTTAGCAAGTAAAGATGCTTGCTGCCAAACTGTTAACCTGGACTCACCAGATCCCCAGAACCTACATAGTGGAAGGAGAGAACCAGCTCCTGTAAGCTGTCCTCTGACCTGCATAAGTGCACTCCCATACCTACAGATACAGGGGAAGGAAGGAAGGATTAAACAATGCTGGAGGAGCAGAGCACCTTGCCTAGCATGTGTGAAGCCCTGGCTTCAATCCTCAGCACAGCAATAAAATAATAAAATAAAAAATAGTGAAATGAGCATGCTCACATTAATGGATGATAAATCAGCAAAATTATCCATTGTAATGGAGACGTTTACTTGGGCTTGAAAAGTGGCTATGTCTTGAGAAATACTTTAGTATCCCAGTAGAAGTATAAATAAAGTAAAACTTGGTGCTGGAGAGGAGGGTGATGGGTTAAGAGCACTTGTTGCTCTTCTAGAAGATCCAGGATGAACCCCAGCACCAACACGGTGCTTACCAATGTCTCCAACTCCAGTAACACTCCTGGCTCCTCCATCACTGCACACATGGTACGTAGTCATGCAAAGGCAAACACTCATATGCATAAAATAAAAATTAAAACCAGCAAAAATTGTATCTCTGGGGGTTTTCAGTTTCTGTTTTGTGTGTACTACATTTCCCATCTCAGAGTTGACAACTGGCTTTGGTGTATAAGCTACTTCATCATCATGACAGTGTATTCTTTTCTCTGCCCCTCTTCTCACTGGCTTGTCAAAGAACAAACAGCAAAGGAAAGAGAGGCAAGGCGGCCATGTCTATCTCAGTGTTTCATAAGAAATGACTTCAGGACAATATTTTCAGTGTTCAAGCAGAACGTAAACAGTCAGCACTTAGTACTGGTCCCTAGTGGGGACTTCCAAGGAATGGTGCCCCAGTGTGTTAGTCATTGTCATGGCAACCCTGATCTCCAGGAATGGTGAGTCTATTTATTTACTCACCAAAGCTTGAACATAGAGAGCCATGCATCTCTTCTAAGATGTTCTTCAGTGGTGAACGTCCCACAAATGAATTGTCCCAAATCTAGTGTCAAGCATGGAATCCACAGAGATGAGAATTGTGTGAAAGCCACGGACAACACAGGCAGCTTCAGTGAGTCAAGCTGGGCAGGTAAGTGGGACTACCTTCTCAGCAGCAGACAGGGTCACCGAGACACAACTCAGGAATGTATGTGGTAAACCAGGTCAGGAATCAGAGGGAAAGCTCCTTGGTCAGCACTCAGACCTTTCTCTGTTAAGATGTGCTGCCCACCAAGAACAGGGCAGTCTCTCCTCAAGACAAAAGTTCCTGACAGGAAAAGGAAGGGTGCAAGTTAGGTTTAGCAGGACAAGAAACAGAGACAACAGTTTACTGAGAAGCATAGCAAAATGTACACAAACAAGAGGTGGAAGGGAGAAGGAGGAAGAGAAGAGAGGGAAGAAGTGTGAGGGAGAAATCAAGAGAGTGAGAGTGACAGGGAGAGAGAAGGGGGAAGGAGAGAAAAATGGAGTGGTAGTGAGATTGAGGGAGAGTGAGAGAGCAAGAAAGAGACACAGAGAGGCAGAGACACTAAAAGATAATCTCTGGGCAAGACATTCCAAATCATTGCCTTGGTGTTTCTTTTTTATGTCCATCCATTGTGATCTGTGATCACACAAGGAATGTGCTTCTGACTAAAGCTACGTGGATGCCATTCTTAGTCCCACAGAGGGACACTGGTTGATTCTAGTATAGGGAGTAACATCCTGCATTTGGAGTTTCAGGGTCACCAGCACCTAGTGATGCAGACATATCAGGCATCTCAAACACAATTGCACATCCTGTGACTCCTAGAAGATTAATGTAAGGCAACTAAATGTACTGGTAAAAGGTGGTGTTGAATCTCTCTCTCTCTCTCTCTCTCTCTCTCTCTCTCTCTCTCTCTCTCTCTCTCTCATATGTTTGTATGTGTACTCTCTCACTCTTGTGCTCTCTCAGAGACCTTCAAGGGAGCTGAGTAAGATTTATAAAGGCATGTGGTGACTCTCCAGTCACAGCAGGATGAACCATGATGAACCATAGTAGGTTCCCTGCTGAATCAGGATATGACATTTTAAACCATGAAATGTATAATTCCAACACAATTGAACAGATCCCTCTTGTCATCCTACTCTCTCTCCCAGAAAATCCATCTACCATGAAGACCAGCATAGTATAAGTAGCAGCCAGCACACCCACTTTCTGCTTTATGACCTATCCCACAACCTCCCCTGACCCCTCACCTCTCAACTTCCATATCCCCTTTCCTTTACCTGTGAATCACTGGCACCATCTTCTAGCTATCTACCATGGTTCAAGATGTTAGTACAGGTAAGACAAGCTCACATCTCTTCACTGTATTCTAGTTTTCACCAATGTCACTCACAGTGGCTAGCATCTCACTGTCCCCATAATATGTACATCTTCAGCCAACCCCTATAGAGGATCTCTGTATGTTTTCCCCTGCTGTTGCTTCTTTTTCTCCTTCCAAGTCCTTTGATTTATGAGGGAAAACACTTCTCCTTTCATGCTAAAACAAGAATTCTTTAATGGATGCTGTAGACAGATTTTACCTGAACCCTTGTCTCTGGACATTTCTCCTTCTGGGAGTATCTTTTAAATGCACTGCATGGATTTTCTCTTTGTCAATTTTTTCTTCCAGAAAAAAAAAATAGACCAAGGGCTGGAGAGATAGCTCAGTGGCTAAGAATCTGCACTGCTCTTGTAGAGGACCGGAGTTCAGTTCCCAGCATCCATGTTAGGTGGCTCAAGACAACCTGTAGCTCCAGCTCCAGGGGATCCAATATCCTCTTTTGGCTCCATAAGCAATACACTCAGCTTCAAATACACACAAAAAGACATATACAATAAATAAATAAAATAAATCCTTAAAAGCAATTTATTCAGTTGTATCTGCTCATCTTGGAATGCACAAAGTTGGAAGAGCTTGTGTGGAGCTAGAAGACATGGACCAACAGCTGTGAGCTACGGTGGCAATGGCTGTGTGGCAGATAAAGTGCTGGGGGTTTAAAAACCACTAGAAAGGCCTATCAAAGCCCAGGGACATTCCAAATTCTAAGAAAACAACATAGCTGCAAATACAACTGCACATTTGTAGAACTACATTTAATAAACTGTTTGGCATGCAGTTAAATTGTTAACCAGTGGCAGCTGTGTGAAACTGCAGAGTGATGGCCAGATGGGTAACCTGCAGTCCCCAATGCTGAGTACCCTAAGACTGGGGGGATAGCAGATTGCTTGAGTCCATGATATCAAGACCAGTCTGGGTGCCATAGTAATACCATGTGTCCTGGCTGGTTTTGTGTGTCAACTTGACACAAGCTAGAATCATCAGAGAGGAAGGATCTTCAGTTAGGGAAATGCCTCCATATGGCATTTCAACTATGGGGCCATCCTGAGCATTTTCTCAATTAGTGATCAATGGCAGAGGGCCTTCTGCCCTGTGCGTGGTGCCATCCCAGATCTGGTGGTCCTGGGTTCTATAACAAAGCAGGCTAAGAAAGCCATTGATAGCAAGCCAATAAGTAGCACCCCTCCATGGCATCTACATCAGCTCATGCCTCCAGATACTAGCCTTGTTTGAGTTCCTGTCCTGACTTCTGTCAATGCTGGACTATAGTCTGGAAGTATAAGCTGAATAAATTGTTTTCTCCTCAACTTGCTTTTTGGTCATAGTGTCTCATTGCAGCAATACTAACCCTAACTAAGACATCCTGTCTCAAAAACATATAGCTTGCACACACACACACACACGCACACACACACACACACACACACACACACGGTGTTTATATGGTAAAAGAAAAACCACCAGATTATGTTGAATTCTCCTTTCTAATACATTATTGATTAATTGCATAACAGTTATAATAGATTTCTTTATCTGTAAGGTGAATTATATTACCTCAGTCATTAGACTAAGTTTAATATTGTGGAAAAAAAACAAATGAGTTTGGAACAAGCCAGTGGGACTAATTTACAAAACTACAGCCACTTATAAATGAAACGTGTTGAAACTAACGAGGGTTTTGTTTAAGATTACAAAAGAGACAATTTGGTTTTAGTTCATTCTCAACCTATCACTAAACTGTTTTAAATCTTATGTTTTTGCTTAAATGTTAGCAAATGTTCTGACTGCATGACAAAACTGTTCTCCACAGACATGGATGGGGTCAATCAGACAATGGTCACAGAATTTATCCTCCTGGGACTCACGGGACAGTCAGAGAAAGACGAGGTTGTATTTGGGATGTTCTTATGGATGTACTTGGTCACTATTTCTGGGAACCTTCTCATCATCCTGGCCATCAGCTGTGACCCTCGTCTCCACACACCCATGTACTTCTTCTTGGCCAGCCTCTCCAGTGTTGACATTAGTGCTCCATCTGTCATTGTTCCCAAGGCACTGGTGAATCATATGTTGGGAAGCAAGTCCATTTCTTACACAGGGTGTATGACCCAGATCTATTTCTTCATCACATTCAGCAACATGGATGGCTTCCTCCTGAGTGTGATGGCCTATGACCGCTATGTGGCCATCTGTCACCCTCTCCACTACACCATGATGATGAGGCCCAGACTCTGTGTCCTCCTGGTGGCCATATCATGGGTCATCACAAACCTGCATGCTCTCTTGCACACTCTCCTCATGGTTCGACTCACCTTCTGTTCCCACAATGCAGTGCGCCACTTCTTCTGTGACCCCTACCCTATCCTGAAGCTCTCTTGTTCTGACACCTTCATCAATGACCTGATGGTCTTCACTGTGGGTGGAGTGATATTCCTGACACCATTTTCATGCATTGTTGTTTCCTATGTTTACATCTTCTCTAAGGTCCTGAAAATACCCTCTGCTCGAGGGATAAGGAAAGCCTTGTCCACGTGTGGGTCTCACCTCACTGTGGTCTCTCTTTTCTATGGGGCAATCCTGGGCATCTATATGCACCCTTCATCTACGTACACAGTACAGGACACAGTGGCCACTGTCATCTTCACAGTGGTGACACCCATGGTCAATCCCTTCATCTATAGCCTGAGGAATCATGACATTAAAGGAGCTCTGAGGAAGATAATTCTCCGATCTTAGTATTCAAAGATTTTAGAAATGAGAGGACGCCTTCGCATCTTTGTAGAGAAACCAATGTATATATGTCTACCATTCACTGTGACCCTTCCTGGAACTAGAGCTACGTGATCATGGTCACCCTTTTAAATCTGAAATTGACAAGAGATTATTATCCCCAAGGCAACAATTCGTTATGTCTTTAAAGGGCTGGTTTTTTTAATGTATTCACTTTATAGTCAAGAAAATTTGAAGTTTGGACATATTTGAAATTATTTATCTAATAATTTAGAAGGGGAAAAGGTCTAACAGTTATCCAAGGCAAGGCTCCCACAGTGAACTAAGAACTTCAGAGGACTTACAGGGTCTTAACAACTACAGGCTATTAATTATAGAGTGATCATCTCTATTGTCAGGGTTTCTTCATTGCTGTAGGGAGAAGAGGGAATCCTTAGTAAATGTGTTTTGTTGGCACAGGTACAGCCATGTAGAAGACTCCAATGGGATTGGCAGGTAAGACTCAATAGGGATGGCAAAGCTTTCCTTGGGAATCGGACTGTGAGTGAGTGACCAGTCTGTGCAAATATTAGCAACCCTAGCTTTCTCCTCTAGCATGTTAACAGCCTGAGTATGCTCATCTCCTATGGAGATTAGCTAAGCACTGCCACTATGTAGTGAGTAACAAACACACTGAGCTTCTGAGGTGTGGTGGTAGTAGGTGCCCTCCATCAGAGTGAGCACACCTCCACCTGATCCCAGCTTTCCTTTACATGTGTCTGCTCTTTCTTCATTGCTTCATCACCCAGTGTCAGGGATTCAGGATCCAAGCTGCAACAGGTCATGGTACCCTGCTGTCCAGGTGCCTCTTCCTGTGTCTTATCACCTGTCACAGCTCAGGGTATGGTTTTTTATGACCTCTCTCGGATACACACACACACAACCTGACCTTTTTGGTGTTTCCTACTGACCATAGGTATTAGTCAGGAATGAGCAGTAGCAGCTTCACACAGAATCTTTGTCTCAGATGCAATCCTCATTGTCCCTTAGGCAATCCTCAATGTCCCTTGTCTCTTAAGGCTGAGGTGTCTCATATTACTGTAGCATCTTAGGGACATAGGAACATATGTAAAGAGGAGAATAAGGGGCTGGCAAGATGGCTTGCTGTATAATCTGATCACTTGAGTGGATTCCTGGATCACATGATGGGCAGAGAGAACTGATGCTCAAAAGATGCCCCCTGCCTTCCACACATGTTATGTGCCACACATGGGTCCACTCTACAATATTAAAATAAAGAGGGGGACGAGGACAGTCAGTGGGTTCATCAAAGACTCATGAGTCAAAAGGGAAGAAAATCACTCCACCACCCCCCCTTAAGTAAGTCATGATCTGCCATATAGAACATTATGCTTGGAAGGAGTAAAAGAGTGCATATAATTGAAATATATTATGTACATTTGTGAAAATGTCACATTGAAACTTATCATTCTTTATAGGTAATATTCACTAATTTAAAAAACAATAAAAGCTTTAAAAAAGAAGTGGGTACACACAAGGCCTCCACAAAGGAAAAAAGGCAATTTTTTTCCAGGGCTTGAGTTAGTAGACTTCATGTCTGGTCCAAGAGCCCCCTTTCCCTCAGCCTAAATGCTGAGAGCACTATATGGACAATCTATGCCTAACACTAATAAGTCTTTGGGGTGTAACTGTTTGTAAGCCAATGACAACAGGAGAAACGTTTGACCTCAGTGGTTGTTGAAACAGATGGCCGTCTCTCCCTCTGTACAGTTCTTCAGACATCCCTGTATCTGGACAAAGCAGAGACCAGGGATTAGCCTGGGTCAGGACATTTAGAGCTCCATGAATCACCTGCCTCAGTCTCTCCAAGTGTGCATTCCACAGCTAGACCCAGGGAGCTCTTCTTGGTACAAGCTGGGGATGCAAACTCCCAGAGACTATGGTTGTTCTTCTGTAATACTGCTGGTGCTTCCAGGACTTCTGCTGTCAACAGTTGACTCAGGTTTGGGCACAGCCTTTTGGGCTCATGGGTTTCATCTATTTGGTGGATTCTGAGCCTCTTACCTGGTTGATTAGGCTCTCTGTGAGTCTCGGAGCCCTGCTGGGACCATTTTCAACTGACCACCCTTGGCTGATATATTCATTAATTTTCTGTTGCTATGGTGAAATACCCTGACCAAAAATGACTTAGAGGAGAAGAGCTCCAGAAGGGTGACATGCAGAGATGACATATCATCCCTACAAAGGACACAGAGGAAGAACAGGGAGTGGGGACAGTGGGAATAAAACCTCAAGACCCACACCCAGTGATATACTTCCTCCAGCAAGGCTCTATCCCCTTAAAGGCTCCATAACCTTCCAAAATAGTGTCACCAATTGGGGACCAAGTATTCAAAAGCATGAGCCTGTTGGTGGCATTTCTCATGCCAGCCATCACTTCAGAGAATGTATCTCAGCCTAGAAATTTGCCAAGTGTTCTAGAGGCTCTAAGTTTAGTCTTCAGTATGGTGCTACTAACCCTGCTCCAACCCTGCTCAGATTCAAACATGCCACAGTGTTCAAAGTTATGCTGTATTTCTGGTGCAGCATTTCCAGTTTGTGATCTTGGGGGTGGGGTGGGGAGAAGATGACTTACTTTAGGTTCGTGGCATCTTGGAGTGTAGGTCAGGGGAGAGAAGGAAGGAATGGGTTGTGGGGAGATGCCCACAAAATCAACTCAAATCAACTCCAAACAGTCAAAGCCAGAACCATCAATCAACAAGTAAATATGGTATTACAATCTGAGCACCCTGGCAAAAATTAAAACTCTAAAATAATCCCAAAATCTCATATTGATAAGTACCAACATGATACCACAGGTAGAAAATTTCAGAACTGACCTTATCAGGCAGGTAGCAATCAAAACGTGGGTGCAATAAATTATTGTATACAGTTACTTTCAGGTTACATGAATAAGTTACATATAAAACACACAAATTCATTTTACATTTATGTTTAGTTTCAGTCCAAGTTGTTTTATTATACAGACAAAAATATTCGGAAGTATGAGAAAACCTAAAATACTAAAACCTGAAATGCTAAAACCTGAAATACTTTTGATCCCAGGCATTTTGGACCAAAGGTATACAACTTGTATTGCATTGTAACTTAAAATTTGAAATAGATTTTAAAAGTTCATACAGATTAAAATAAGTGTTTGAATAAGCAAAGAGATGAATAGGAACAGGTTTTCCATATAGAAAATTCCAAATGGAATGGGCATCCTGTGGTGGTTTGAATAAACATGGCTCCCCAAGGCTCATGTTTGAATGCTTATTCACCAAGAAGTAGAAGTGTTTGAGAAGGATTAGGAGGTGTGGCCTTTTAGGAGGAGGTGTGGCCTTGCAGGAGGAAGTGTGACCTTGTTGGAGGAGGTATGTCATTGGGGGTGGGCTTTGAGGTGTCAAAAGCTCATGCCAGGCCCAATCTTTCTGCCTATGGATCAGGATGTAGAACTCTTAAGCTACTTCTCCAGCACCGGGATGGAAACTATGCCTTAGTGATTCATAAGGACCAGGAAGGAGAAAGTGCACCTGTGCAAGTCTTATTTACTACCTCCACCACCATGTTCATTCTTTCCAGAAATCCAGTCCATAAGTGAAAGAATCTTTTTCCAGCTAATTGCAAGTAGTTTTCAGAAGCTGCATTACCTACCATACCAAAGAAAAATCTTTGGGCAGAGATGTAGTGAGACTATCCAGACAGGAGTGGGGAACCCTTGTGATAATCTACTGTGATCAATTGGCGTTGAGATTCATCATAAAGTCCCATGGGTTAAAGAGACACAGACAGAAGAATAAAAAGACTTTTGCTCATTTCTCCCTCAACCCCCATGTTCCTCACCCACTAAAGCTGAGTGAAGGCTATGAAGTCATTCCACAGACAGAGACCCTTTTGGCAATTCTAAGCCAGTAAATGGAAAGACAGTGATTTTTGGACTGCATTCAAGGCCGGGCACAGTGCCAATTTGCTTCTGGAGAAGATGCTTCATGCTACCAGGCAAGAAGGACATCATCATCAAAGCCTTGACATATTTCATTTGCTCAATAGGTAAATATGAACTAGTATCAAAATTCAAACAAATGCTATGCACATGGCTTTTCCTAACACTCTGACCATAGCAGCAGGAGATATTTTTATAAAAAGATGTCTAGGAACTGGTCAGGAGAACACGACACTTCTCTCAAGCACACCACAGATGTAAGATGTAATAATATCTGTACAATGGCATCTAACAGCAAATGAAACTCTGGAAGATAGGAAGTTATGTTCCAATCCCTAAAGAGCTTAGGGATTGAAAATTCTAATTCAAATGCTCTGATGCTGTGATGATGATGTGATGATGCTGTGGTACTGTGATGATGTTGTGGTACTGTGATGATGCTGTGATGCTGTGACGATGCTGTGATACTGTAATGACGCTGTGATGAGCTGTGATGATGCTGTGATGATGCTGTGATGATGCTGTGATGCTGTTATGATGCTGTGTCCAGGCCAGCTGGACAATCAAGTGGGACCCTTAGACCCTGTGGAGAGGACTGAGATGCGGGAGAAAATAAGGAGGCAAAGCAAGTCAAGAAGTCTGATCAAGCTGGCAAAGATTTTATTGTTCACAAAGGTTATATACTCTGTATATAACAAAGGTTATATACATGGAAACAAACCTCTGGGCATGTCTACAGGGTTGTTTCTAGAAGGGTTTAACTGAGGGGATACCTATCCTGAATGTGGGAACCCCCATCCCAGGTGAGCTGAGCACCAGCATCCACCTCTCACTCTGCTTCCTGACTGTGGCTGTAACGTGACCAGATGCTGCATACAGCCACCATCATTGTGTTTCTCTATGGCGATTGTGTCCTCTCAAACCATGAACCAAAACAAACCCTTCCTTAAACTACTTTTGTCAGACATTTTGTCATAGCAGTAAGAAGAAACGCTGATGAAGAGCTGGACCCAGTCCAGTGACCCTGCCCCTCTCCCTCAAAATACCCTAGCTCTTGGGAGTCAGCAAAATATTCCAACACTTCATTTTGGCCATTTCACCCAACTTCAAACAAATGTATTCTAAATACAGACTAGTTAGGTCCATTGCCAGTTAGGATCTGTGTTCTCCATGTCTCTCCTCATCCTTAGATAAGAGTGCATATACAAGCACAGAATATTTAGAAAGCACATGGCCAACATCTTTAGTGACTCTACAGGGGTCCCATCCCTCTGAGACTTGAATTATCTTTAAAAGTTCCTCACTTTGAATGCACCATTGACCTGCAGTAGGGACAATCTTCACCTTCCTTTGTAAGTCCTTAGGGAGTCAGAGGAAGCAGGCAAACTCCCTCCTGAGTCACCTGTAATAAGGCACTTTGGGGGTTCTCTCACTTCCAGACATCATAAAACAACCCACATGCATGAGATGAAAGCATGTTCCAGCCCAGAGGAGGGAAACTGTTCCTCCAGGAGCCCAGGTACAACACCCTCACCACAGAGGAAAGAGAACACAGGGGGCTGCCACCTACACAGAGGCAGCCATCATTGGTCAGCTTTTGCCTTCATTGCTCACAGGTTAATAGCACATGTTGTCATGCAGGCAATAGTCAGGGGTGAAGAAGGTAAGGAGTTGATGGGGTAAGTCTTGATACAATTTGGTTGTCTAGATAATATTTTGGAGGCTGGTTCATAGTGACTTGAGATCACTAAGCCTTACCATCTCTATAACAAGTAGAAAATGTGTTTGATCATCCCTGGAAGTGGTGCAGTGATCCTGTTATGTCCACACTCACCCGAGTAACTGCAGATCCTATACCCCTAAAGCTCTCCAAGGTTTACTTTGTCTTCTGCACAATGACTTTATAAAGTGTGCTTCAAACCACTCCACATAAGACCTCAGGGTCACCCTAAGCCCCCAATCTATAAAGGTTTTAAAGATCTGAATGGAAAAGAAGTAGACCACTTTGGGGAAATGGGGCACTCTCACACCTAATGGGAGCCACATGGATGAAGTGTTAGGTGTTACCAAGGGGTTCTTTGTGCTGGCAAGTTGAACCATTCATGTCACCTCCCAGGAACCCTGCCAAACTGCTCTGCTCAGGTGAGCAGTCATGGAACATCAGTTTGACTGAGAGAGACAAGAGAGTGCCATGGCCAGAATCTAGGGAAAGGAATTCAGACCCACTTAGGCAGTTGGTTAAGATGAGCGTAGTTGGAATTGGGAGTTGTTCTGTCACCTATGACACCTATGTCTGGGGCCAGCCAGCATGCTACAGGAATGGACTGGGATCTTAAGCCTGGTTTTCTATGTTCCTATGTCCTTATATAAAATTATGGACAGAGACATGTACATGGTATCAGAAGAGGAGATGATCTGGTGGAGGAGAAAGGCACTTCCAAGTGGGACAATTGGCCAGAGCTGGTGAAAACTCAAAGGCTCAATGATGCCAGGTAAACTGAAAATTTTGCCCAAAGAATGGTTTTTTAGAGCATGTTCTATTTCATGTCAACCCTGGTGTGTTCTCTCTCCTTGCTTTCTTTCATTTAATAAACTTCTGTGCTGCTAATACTCCAACCCAGTGCCTTGTGCATTCAAGGACAATACTTAACCACTGAATTATCCCCTCGGTCCTCTTGATGCCTCTCCCTCCACCCTACTCTCCTGTTACTGTCCCTTGGTCACATTGAGACTCTACACAGTGTGGGGAGAGCCTGATATTTCATACTGTGTTCTTACTGTTCTGTGTGGTAGTGACCTGTGTTCAAATATAGTGTAGGACAGCCTGCTAGCTGTAACTTTTGACTTCCATTTACCAGGATGAAGTCAGACGTTGTAAACACACCCTCCCCTTGTTTCTCACCATTGTCACACAGTCTGTGTGTAAGGGCTAAACAGAGAAGAGCCATGTGCTCCATTTCTAGATTAAACAGCAGCCAGGGTGGAGGCAGGAGCACCACCCTCCTCTGTCTTTGTCTGGCCTAATTTCCTCTTGTGTAGCAGAGTGCAGAGGATGGGATGTGGAGAGCAGGAGAGGGTTCCACTCAGAGTACAAGGTTCTGATCAACTAGAAAGGGTGCTAATGTTTCTCTTGAGATTTTTAAATGATGTTACATAATACTGCCATTCAAAGATGATATTTTTAAATTGATTTTTATTGTATGATATTCTTTATATATGTTCCCTATAAGACAATCACCATGTTCCTAAGACTCTTAATAACTTTTGATACATCTCAATCACCCTTCCTTGTCTTATTCTTCCTTCTTCCTTCCTCTTTCTCCCCTTCCTTCCTGTCTTTCTACCTGTGTGTATGTGTGTATATATAAATGCATTTTTGAAAGAGGGTTTTATATACCCCTAGGCTGGTCTCAAATTGTATGGTCAAGGATGATCTTGAACTTCTGACCCTCCTGCCTCCACCTGCAGAGTACTGGAATCACAGGTTTGCACCACTTACTCCTGGTTTGGGCTGCGGTAGGATTCAAAGCCAGAACTTCAAGAATGCTAGGCTAGTGCTCTACTGAGCTGCAGACCAGCCCATTCTTCTAGGGTTCAAAGCAGGGACCTCATGGATACTGGGCAAGCACTTCACTGAGGTACAGCCCTGCTCATCCTCCTCCCGTTGAAACTTGTCAGTTGTGAATCTCTTTGGAGCTTTCTGGAACACATTGGTATTACCAGAGACCAGGGTCTGGTCCTGATTGTTTTGGTGTTCTGACAAGGACCAAACAGCACTCTTCCTATGCACCTGCTCAGTGACTGAGTGAGCAACTGGACACGAACCCCTCATTTCTGTTGTTTCACTTTGAACCTGAATTCAAGTAAAAGGTGTTCTTTAAGAATTCAAACTCTGGGGGCTGGAAAGATGGCTTAGTGGTTAAGAATGCTGACTGCTCTTCCAGAGGTCCTGAGTTCAATTCCCAGCAACCACATGGTGGCTCACAACCATCTGTAATGGGATCCGATGACCTCTTCTATCTGAAGACAGCTACAGTATACTCACATGCATTAAATAAATAAGTCTTTAAAAAGAAAAGACACAAGTGGGAAAAAAAAGAATTCACACTCTGTGATGGCTGCTATCTCAGGACCAGGAGGTGGAGGCAGAGTTCAGGCATTCAGGTTCATCTTCAGTGATTTAGCAAGTTCAAAGCCACCCTGGGCTACATCATACCTTGTGTCAAAAAACAAAAAAAACAAGCAAAAAGAACAACAACAAAAATTCCAAAACACCAAGAATCTCTTACATTTTGCTTCTGTTTCGAATGGTCTCGATCTAACAGTGCCTTTTTGTAAGAGACAGAGCTCTGTTTCCATCTCAGCTTTTGGAACTGCTTCAGAGTCTCCACCACCCAGAGCACCAGGCAGATCCTAGAACAGGTAACAGGCAGGAAGTGGGTACACTGTGGACATTTCCCCCAATGAGTCCAGGGCCAGATTAGCAGGGGACCATGGTGATCACAACTGACTGCCTGGAGCAGAGAATGTTTTCTCTGCTGCCTGGAGAGTCCCCTATCTCTGCTGTGCCTCCCAGTCCACTGAGGGTTTATAAACATACTACAGAGGAAGGCTCCTAAGGGACACAAAGGATCTCAGCATAGGGAGCTGTCACAGGGCATTTTCTAAAGCATAGAGGTTTTCCACTGACTAACTTTTCCATTTCCCTGACTGACTGATGCTGTATGATAATGAGTGGATATTTGTCATTCAGGCTAAGATTTCCCAAGAGTCAGAAATCCAGATTTCCTATGAATTTTTAACTGTAAGCTGTGTGAAATATTTTTGCAGAACATTAAAAATCTGTATTCACCAGCTTCCACTGCTGTAACTTATATCTGAGGCAGTCAACTTACAGAGATGCAAGGTTGATGTGAGCTCACTGTTTTAGAGAGTTTTGCTCCAGAATCAACTGGCTCCTTTGTTTGTGGCCAATGGTGAGGCAGCATATGCAGGGGGAAGTTTGTGATGTAATAAAGCCGTGTATGGATTGGCCACAACGAGAAAGTGTAGAGAGGATGGGCTGGGGTACCCTTAAGGACACGAGTCAGTAGCAAGAAGAACTATCTGTCTATCTATCTATCTATCTATCTATCTATCTATCTATCTATCTATCTATCTATAATCTATCTATCATATACCTATCTATTTATTATATATCATCTATCAACTACCTATCATTTATTATTTATCTACCTATCATCTATCTACTTATCTATTACCTCTTATCTATCTATCTATCTATCTATCTATCTATCTATCTATCTATCTATCTATCACACCTATCTATATTTGTGTATATGAGTGTTTTGCCAGTCATATATGAAGTGCACACCTTTGGAAATACTAATGGAGGCCAACAGGGGGAGCCATATCCACTAAAACTGGGAGTACATATTCTGAGCTGCCAAGAGAGGCCAGTGCTCTTAACCAGTCCAGATGTGGCTCCTGGCCCATACCCTACTTCTTCAAATTTTCACCACTTCCCAGAAGATCACCCTGGAAAGCACAACAACATAAAAGGCTTCGGGGAACATTCCAGAAACAAGATCATAGAAATACACATTGAAGTGAGGTCTGCCTGGGAGAAAACAGGTTACTCACCTCTGATCTCAGTAGTCACAGTCTCTGTTACTTGGTGTCTATACATGCCATCCTCTTTCACGGTATCACATAAGAAACCCTTATAGACCTTAGACTTGCCAACATTGGCCATGGCTGACCACTGTCAGGCTCTCAATTCAAACTATGTGAGACTTCATCTAATGATTTAAACGTCAATTTTATTTTAATTTTGATTTAAAAAAACTTGTGTGGGAGAAGAATGATTAGGCAGGTATGTCTGGAGGCCAGAAAACAGCACTGGATCCCCTGGAGCTGGAGATACAAACAGTTTTGAACCTCCTGCATTAGGTGCTGGGAACTGTACTCCAGTCCTTTGAAAGACACGCAAGTATGCTTAACCACTGAACAATCTCTAAAGGCTCCTCACTTTTATTTCTTGAATGGATTGCTTAATTACAACCAGACATTTCTGCTGCAGCTGCATTTTTATGTTGCTAGATTTTAGTGTGCAAGGCCTTTGTTAACATTCTTTTCTTTGACTACTTTCTGGGCACCTACTATGTACCAGGCATTGTTCCTGGCACTGAGCATTGTCTAAGACAGACATGTCTCTGTTCTGGGGACTACATAGCCTCATAAGGAAAACACTTCATAAATGACTCAATGAACAAACAAATTTGCATAGAGATGTAATCAAGGATATTTTATAAGCAGGAACACCTGATTGAAGCTGCACAGATATGGGGCAGCTACATGACTCAAAAGGTAGTCATGGCTGTGTGTTATAATTAATGTTAGATGGGGAGGGCCTAGTCCATTGTAGGTGGGGCCATCCCTGAGCAGGTGGCTGGGTCTACAAGGAAGCAGGTTGACGAAGCCAGTTAGCAGCAACCCATCATGGCTTCTGCACCTGCCATAGTTAGGGTTACTATTTCTGTAATGAAACACCCTGACCAATGCAACTTGGGGAGGTAAAGGCTTATTTGGCTTAGACTTCAAGATCACTGTTCAAAATTGGAGGAATTCAGGACAGGAACCCAAACAGTGCAGGAACCTGGAAGCAGGAGCTGATGTCATGGAAGGGTGCTGCTTTCTGGCTTGCTTTCCTTCACTTGCTCAGCCTGCTTTCTTATGAAACCCAGGATCACTAGCCCAGGGATGCTATCACCCACAATGCCATTCAAACCCCATCAAACATTAATTTAAAAAGTACCCTACATAACTGACTACAGCCTGATCTTATAGATGAGTTTTCTCACTTGCAGCTCTCTCCTTTCCTATGACCCCGGCTTGTGTCAAGTTTATAGAAAACTATTCAAGTTTACTCACCTGAGTTGCATCCCTAGAACCAATGGTGGAGGAAGAGAAATGAGTCCTTATAGTTCTCCTGTAAAACACACACACACACACACACACACACACACACAGAGTCACACACACACAGTTCTGGTAGAAAACTCCTACATCTGAGCTATGACTTGATTCTGAACACACAGTGAGTTGCGGTGTCTGGCATATCCCCTACAGGAGCCTGAGCCTCTGGAAGATGTCCCAGGGGAGAGAGAATGAGACTGGAGTCACCAAGTTTCTTCTGCTTGGCATTACTAATGACCCACAGCAGCAACAAATCCTCTTCTGGTTGTTCCTGTGCATGTACCTGGTCACGATGACTGGGAACACACTCATCTTCCTGGCCATCAGCTCTGACCCCTGCTTGCACACCCCCATGTACTTCTTCCTTGCCAACCTTTCCTTCGTTGACATCTGCTTCACCACCAATCTCATCCCCAGGCTCCTGGCCAGCCATGTGTCTGGAACAGGCACCATCTCTTATGCACACTGCTTGACTCAGATGTACTTTCTAATTTCCTTTGCCAATGTGGATACCTTTCTGCTGGCCGCCATGGCCCTGGACAGATTCGTGGCTATTTGTTATCCACTACAATACCACACCATTATTACCCCCCAGCTCTGTGTGGGGCTGGCAGCCATTGTATGGATATGCTCTGGCCTCATCTCTCTGGTGCACACACTCCTCATGAGCAGACTGACCTTCTGCTCCTCAATTCCAGAGATCTCTCACTTCTACTGTGATGCTTACCTGCTCATGAAGTTGGCCTGTTCAGACACACACATCAATCAACATGTCTTCCTGGGAGCTGTGGTCCTCTTTGTGGCCCCCTGCATTCTCATTGTGGTCTCTTATGTCAGAATCACTGTGGCAGTCTTCCAGATACCCTCTGCCAAGGGCAGGCACAAGGCATTTTCCACATGTAGCTCACACTTGTCTGTGGTCATCCTGTTCTATGGGACAGTTCTGGGGATATATATACAACCTCCAGACTCCTTTTCCACCCAGGACACGGTAGCCACCATCACGTATACTGTGGTTACCCCCATGCTGAACCCCTTCATTTACAGCCTGAGGAACAAGGACATGAAGGAGACAGTGACAAGGCTCCTCAACAAGGGCTCAAAGTCCTCTTAGCATTGTGCATATCAGCTTCTGCCAGAGTGTCCAAGATAGAAAGACATGGGGCCTGACCTTGGATGTCACCTCTACTGTCTCTTCCTGCTAAGCCATCCAGACTACCCTTTGAAACGAAATTAGAATAGAATTTCACCATTACCAGAAGAGACACTTGAATCTCAGCTCCGAGAAACAGAAGATCCTCATTATATTTAGTTTAAAAACTATAAGAATTTATAAGAATCATTATTTCCATGATGAAATCCAGAATAGAAAATGCAAAGCTAGAAATGAGGTCCCATCCAGGCCTCTCCCCCAGGCTCCCAGGAACACACACTGATCCCAATGTTGCCAAGGTGGCTGCTGAGATACCAGCCATCTTGTAACATCCCAGGTGAGGAGAGGAGGGGCAAAGAGGGCTTTTCAAGGGATTTCTGGGAAGCCTTGTTTGCTACCCTTTGGCCACATGGCAGTGGAACTCAGAGCTGCCTGTGGAAGACATCTGCTGCTTTGGTCATTACTGCTATTATCTAGCCTGATGATGCTATGATAATGCTGTGATGCAGTGATAATGCTGAGATGCTGTGATGGTCCATCTTCAATTTCGGTTTTTATAGACTTAGGATCAACATGGAAACAAACCTCTGGGCGTGTCTACAGGGCTGTTTCTAGAAGGGTTTAACTGAGGGGATACCTATCCTGAATGTGGGAACCCCCATCCCAGGTGAGCTGAGCACCAGCATCCACCTCTCACTCTGCTTCCTGACTGTAGCTGTAACGTGACCAGATGCTGCATACAGCCACCATCATTGTGTTTCTCTATGGTGATTGTGTCCTCTCAAACCATGAACCAGAACAAACCCTTCCTTAAGCTACTTTTGTCAGACATTTTGTCATAGCAGTAAGAAGAAACGCTGATGAAGAGCTGGACCCAGTCCAGTGACCCTGCCCCACTCCCTCAAAATACCCTAGCTGTTGGGTGTCAGCAAAATCTCCCAACACTTCATTTTGGCCATTTCACCCAACTTCAAACAAATGTATTCTAAATACAGACTAGTAAGGTCCATTGCCAGTTAGGATCTGTATTCTCCATGTCTCTCCTCATCCTTAGATAAGAGTGTATATATACAAGCACAGAATATTTAGAAAGCACATGGCCAACATCTTTAGTGACTCTACAGGGGTCCCATCCCTCTGAGACTTGAATTATCTTTAAAAGTTCTTCACTTTGAATGCACCATTGACCTGCAGTAGGGACAATCTTCACCTTCCTTTGTAAGTCCTTAGGGAGTCAGAGGAAGCAGGCAAACTCCCTCCTGAGTCACCTGTAATAAGGCACTTTGGGGGTTCTCTCACTTCTAGACATCACAAAACAACCCACAGGCATGAGATGAAAGCATGTTCCAGCCCAGAGGAGGGAAACTGTTCCTCCAGGAGCCCAGGTACAACACCCTCACCACAGAGGAAAGAGAACACAGGGGGCTGCCACCTACACAGAGGCAGCCATCATTGGTCAGCTTTTACCTTCATTGCTCACAGGTTAATAGCACATGCTGTCATGCAGGCAACAGTCAGGGGTGAAGAAGGTAAGGAGTTGATGGGGGAATTCTTGATATATTTTAGTTGTCTAGATAATATCTTGGATGTTGTTTCAGAGTGGCTTGAAAGCAGTAAGCCTCAACAACTCTATAACAAGTAGAAAATGGGCGGTGGTGGCGCACGCCTTTAATCCCAGCACTTGGGAGGCAGAGGCAGGCAGATTTCTGAGTTCGAGGCCAGCCTGGTCTACAGAGTGAGTTCCAGGACAGCCAGGGCTACACAGAGAAACCCTGTCTCGAAAAAACAAAAAAAACAAAACAAAAAACAAAACAAAAAAAAGGTAGAAAACGTGTTTTAACATCCCCGGAAGTGGTGCAGTGATCCTGTTATGTACACACTCACCCAAGTAACTAGAGATTCCACACTCCAAATGTTCTCCAAGATTTACTTTGTCTTCTGCACAATGACTTTATAAAGTGTGCTTCAAACCACTCTGCATAAGACCTCAGTGTCACCTTAAGTCCCAATCTATAGAGGCTTTGAACATCTGAGTAGAAAATAAGAAAAGCATTTTGGAGAGATTGGGGGATCCCACCCCTAATGGAAGCCATGTGGATGAAGTGTCAGCTTTCAGCAAAGGATTCTATGGGCTGGCAAACAGAACTATTCATGTCACCTCCTAGGACCCAGGTCAAACTTCTCTGCTCAGGTGAGCAGTCATGGAACATCAGTTTGACTCGGAGAGACAAGAGGGTGCCATGGCCAGAATCTAGGGAAAGGAATTCAGACCAGCTCAGGCAGTTGGTTAAGATGAGACAAGAGGGTGCCATGGCCAGAATCTAGGGAAAGGAATTCAGACCAGCTCAGGCAGTTGGTTAAGGTGAGTTGGAATTGGGAGTTGTTCTGTCACCTATGACACCTAGGTCTGGGGCCAGCATGCTATAGGAATGGACTGGGATCTTGAGCCTGGTTTTTTCAGGTTCCTATGTCCTAATATAAATTTACGGACAGAGACATGTACATGGTAACAGAAGAGGAGATGGTCTGGTGGAGGAGAAAGGCACTTCCAAGTGGAAAAATTGGCCAGAGCTGGTGAAAACTCAAAGGCTCAATGATGCCAGGTAAACTGAAAATTTTGCACAAAGCACGGTTTTTCAACACATGCTCTATTTCATGTCAGACCTTGTATGTTCTCTGTCCTTGCTTTCATTTAATAAACATCTGTGCTGCTAACACTCCAGCCTACTGGCTTGTGCATACAAGGACAATACTTAACCACTGAATTATCCCCTCGGTCCTCTTGATGCCTCTCCCTCCACCCAAGTCTCCTGTTACTGCCCCCTTGGTCACACCGACACTCTACTCAGTGTGGGAAGAGCCTTATATTCCATACTGTGTTCTTACTGTTCTGTGTGGTAGTGACCTGTGTTCAAATATAGTGTGGGACAGCCTGCTAGCTGTAACCCTTGACTTCCATTTACCAGGATGGAATCAGACATGTAAACACACCCTCCCCTTGTTTCTCACTATTGTCACACAGACTGGGTGAAAGGGCTAAACAGAGAAGAGCCATCTGCTCCATTTCTAGATTAAACAGGAGCCAGGGTGGAGGCAGGAGCACCACCCTCCTCTGTCTTTGTCTGGCCTAATTTCTTCTTGTGTAGCAGAGTGCAGAGGATGGGATGTGGAGAGCAGGAGAGTGTTCCACTCAGAGTACAAGGTTCTGATCAACTAGAAAGGGTGCTAATGTTTCTCTTGAGATTATTAATTGACTGTAGGTAATACTGCCTTTCAAATTTTGAAATACTTTTTTTTTGTTTGTGATATTCTCCAAATATTTTCCATAAGCCAATCACCATTTACCTGAGACTCTTAATAATTATTGATACATCTCAATCACCCTTCCTTGTCTTATTCTTCCTTCTTCCTTCCTCTTTCTCCCCTTCCTTTCTGTCTTTCTACCTGTGTGTATGTGTGTATATATAAATGCATTTTTGAAAGAGGGTTTTATATACCCCTAGGCTGGTCTCAAATTGTACGGTCAAGGATGATCTTGAACTTCTGACCCTCCTGCTTCCACCTGCAGAGTGCTAGAATCACAGGTTTGCACCACTTACTCCTGGTTTGGGCTGCGGTAGGATTCAAAGCCAGAACTTCAAGAATGCTAGGCTAGTGCTCTACTGAGCTGCAGACCAGCCCATTCTTCTAGGGTTCAAAGCAGGGACCTCATGGATACTGGGCAAGCACTTCACTGAGGTACAGCCCTGCTCATCCTCCTCTTGTTGAAACTTGTCAGTTGTGAATCTCTTTGGAGCTTTCTGGAACACATTGGTTTTACCAGAGGGCAGGGTCTTGTCCTGATTGTCTGGTGTTCAGAAAGAGACAAAACAGCACGCTTCCTGTGCACCTGCTCAGTGACTGAGTGAGCAACTGGACAAGAACCCCTCATTTCTGTTGTTTCACTTTGAACCTGAATTCAGGTAAAAGGTGTTCTTTAAGAATTCAAACTCTGGGGGCTGGAAATATGGCTCAGTGGTTAAGAACACTGACTGCTCTTCCAGAAGTCCTGAGCTCAATTCCCAGCAACCACATGGTGGCTCACACCATCTGTAATGGGATCCGATGCCCTCTTCTGGTGTATCTGAAGACAGCTACACAGTGTACTCACGTAAATTAAATGAATAAATCTTTAAAAAGAAAAGACACAAGGGAAAAAAAATTCACACTCTGTGATGGCTGCTATCTCAGGACCAGGAGGTGGAGGCAGAGTTCAGGCATTCAAGTTCGTCTTCAGCGATTTAGCAAGTTCAAAGCCACCCTGGGCTATATCATACCTTGTGTCAAAAAAAAATACAAAAAAAACAAGCAAAAAAGAACAACAAAAATTCCAAAACACCAAGAATCTCTTACATTTTGTTTCTGTTTTGAATGGTCTCGATCTAACAGTGCCTTTTTGTAAGAGACAGAGCTCTGTTTCCATCTCAGCTTTTGGAACTGCTTCAGAGTCTCTACCACCCAGAGCACCAGGCAGATCCTAGACAGAGTAACAGGCAGGAAGTGGGTACACTGTGGACATTTCCCCCAATGAGTCCAGGGCCAGATTAGCAGGGGACCATGGTGATCACAACCGACTTCCTGGAGCAGAGAATGTTTTCTCTGCTGCCTGGAGAGTCCCCTATCTCTGCTGTGCCTCCTAGTCTACTGAGGGTTTATAAACTTACTACAGAGAAAGGCTCCTAAGGGACACAAAGGATCTCAGCATAGGGAGCTGTCACAGGGCATTTTCTGAAGCATAGAGGTTTTCCACTGACTAGCTTTTCCGTTTCCCTGACTGACTGACACTGTATGATAATGAGTGGATGTTTGTCATTCAGGCTAAGATTTCCTAAGAGTCAGAAATCCAGATTTCCTATGAATTTTTAACTATAAGCTGTGTGAAATATTTTGCAGAACATTAAAAATCTGTATCCACCAGCCACCATTGCTGTAACTTATATGTGAGGCAGTCAACTTACAAAGATGCAAGGTTGATGTGAGCTCACGGTTTTAGAGAGTTTTGCTCCAGAATCAACTGGCTCCTTTGTTTGTGGCCTATGGTGAGGCAGCACATGCAGGTAGAAGTATGTGATGTAACAAAGTTGTGTATGTTTTGGCCGGGACAAGAAATTGGAGAGAGGATGGACTGGGATCCCCTCAAACACACAACCCAATAGCCAGAAGATAGATAGATCTATCTATCTATCTATCTATCTATCTATCTATCTATCTATCTATCATGTACCTATCATCTATTGATCTACCTACATATCCAACATCTACCTATCATCTATCATTTATATATAATCTATTCACCTATATATAAACCTATCATCTACCTATCATCACTTTATCCATCTCTTTATCTTGCTATCTATCACCTATCAATCATTTACCTATCTATCATCTATTTACCTACCTATCTATCATCTATCATCTACCTATCGATTACCTATCATCTATCTATCAATCAACTACCTATCATCTGCCATTCTATGTATCTATCTACCTATTGTCTACTTATCTATTACCACTCATTTCTCATCTATCTATCTATCTATCTATCTATCTATCTATCATCTATCTATCATATTTATCCATATTTTTGTGTACGAGTGTTTTGCCAGTCATAGATGATAGTACACACCTGTGTAAAGAACTCATGGAGGCCAGAAGAATGCTGACTGCTCTTCCAGAGGTCCTGAGTTCAATTCCCAGCAACCACATGGTGGCTCACAACCATCTGTAATGGGATCCGATGACCTCTTCTATCTGAAGACAGCTACAGTATACTCACATGCATTAAATAAATAAGTCTTTAAAAAGAAAAGACACAAGTGGGAAAAAAAAGAATTCACACTCTGTGATGGCTGCTATCTCAGGACCAGGAGGTGGAGGCAGAGTTCAGGCATTCAGGTTCATCTTCAGTGATTTAGCAAGTTCAAAGCCACCCTGGGCTACATCATACCTTGTGTCAAAAAACAAAAAAAACAAGCAAAAAGAACAACAACAAAAATTCCAAAACACCAAGAATCTCTTACATTTTGCTTCTGTTTCGAATGGTCTCGATCTAACAGTGCCTTTTTGTAAGAGACAGAGCTCTGTTTCCATCTCAGCTTTTGGAACTGCTTCAGAGTCTCCACCACCCAGAGCACCAGGCAGATCCTAGAACAGGTAACAGGCAGGAAGTGGGTACACTGTGGACATTTCCCCCAATGAGTCCAGGGCCAGATTAGCAGGGGACCATGGTGATCACAACTGACTGCCTGGAGCAGAGAATGTTTTCTCTGCTGCCTGGAGAGTCCCCTATCTCTGCTGTGCCTCCCAGTCCACTGAGGGTTTATAAACATACTACAGAGGAAGGCTCCTAAGGGACACAAAGGATCTCAGCATAGGGAGCTGTCACAGGGCATTTTCTAAAGCATAGAGGTTTTCCACTGACTAACTTTTCCATTTCCCTGACTGACTGATGCTGTATGATAATGAGTGGATATTTGTCATTCAGGCTAAGATTTCCCAAGAGTCAGAAATCCAGATTTCCTATGAATTTTTAACTGTAAGCTGTGTGAAATATTTTTGCAGAACATTAAAAATCTGTATTCACCAGCTTCCACTGCTGTAACTTATATCTGAGGCAGTCAACTTACAGAGATGCAAGGTTGATGTGAGCTCACTGTTTTAGAGAGTTTTGCTCCAGAATCAACTGGCTCCTTTGTTTGTGGCCAATGGTGAGGCAGCATATGCAGGGGGAAGTTTGTGATGTAATAAAGCCGTGTATGGATTGGCCACAACGAGAAAGTGTAGAGAGGATGGGCTGGGGTACCCTTAAGGACACGAGTCAGTAGCAAGAAGAACTATCTGTCTATCCATCTATCTATCTATCTATCTATCTATCTATCTATCTATCTATAATCTATCTATCATATACCTATCTATTTATTATATATCATCTATCAACTACCTATCATTTATTATTTATCTACCTATCATCTATCTACTTATCTATTACCTCTTATCTATCTATCTATCTATCTATCTATCTATCTATCTATCTATCACACCTATCTATATTTGTGTATATGAGTGTTTTGCCAGTCATATATGAAGTGCACACCTTTGGAAATACTAATGGAGGCCAACAGGGGGAGCCATATCCACTAAAACTGGGAGTACATATTCTGAGCTGCCAAGAGAGGCCAGTGCTCTTAACCAGTCCAGATGTGGCTCCTGGCCCATACCCTACTTCTTCAAATTTTCACCACTTCCCAGAAGATCACCCTGGAAAGCACAACAACATAAAAGGCTTCGGGGAACATTCCAGAAACAAGATCATAGAAATACACATTGAAGTGAGGTCTGCCTGGGAGAAAACAGGTTACTCACCTCTGATCTCAGTAGTCACAGTCTCTGTTACTTGGTGTCTATACATGCCATCCTCTTTCACGGTATCACATAAGAAACCCCTATAGACCTTAGACTTGCCAACATTGGCCATGGCTGACCACTGTCAGGCTCTCAATTCAAACTATGTGAGACTTCATCTAATGATTTAAACGTCAATTTTATTTTAATTTTGATTTAAAAAAACTTGTGTGGGAGAAGAATGATTAGGCAGGTATGTCTGGAGGCCAGAAAACAGCACTGGATCCCCTGGAGCTCTGACCCCCGCTTGCACACCCCCATGTACTTCTTCCTTGCCAACCTTTCCTTTGTTGACATCTGCTTCACCACCAATCTCATCCCCAGGTTTCTGGCTAGCCACATGTCTGGACCAGGCACTATCTCTTATGCACATTGCCTGACTCAGATGTACTTTCTAATTTCCTTTGCCAATGTAAACACCTTTTTGTTGGCTGCCATGGCCCTGGACAGATTCGTGGCTATTTGCTATCCACTACAATACCACACCATCATTACCGCCCAGCTCTGTGTGGGGCTGGCAGCCATTGTATGGATATGCTCTGGCCTCATCTCTCTGGTGCACACGCTCCTCATGAGCAGACTGACCTTCTGCTCCTCGATTCCAGAGATCTCTCACTTCTACTGTGATCCTTACCTGCTCATGAAGTTGGCCTGTTCAGACACACACATCAATCAACATGTCTTCCTGGGAGCTGTCATCTTCTTTGTGGCCCCCTGCATTCTCATTGTGGTCTCTTATGTCAGAATCACTGTGGCAGTCTTCCAGATACCCTCTGCCAAGGGCAGGCACAAGGCATTTTCCACATGTAGCTCTCACTTGTCTGTGGTCATCCTGTTCTATGGGACAGTTCTGGGGATATATATACGACCTCCAGACTCCTTTTCCACCCAGGACACGGTAGCCACCATCATGTTTGCTGTGGTTACCCCCATGTTGAACCCCTTTATTTACAGCCTGAGGAACAAGGACATGAAGGAGACAGTGACAAGGCTCCTCATCAGGGCCTCAAAGTTCTTTTAGCATTGTGCATATCAGCTTGCTGCCAGGGTGTTCAAGATAGAAAGACATGGGGCCTGACCTTGGATGTCACCTCTACTGTCTCCTCCTGATAAGCCACTCAGACTACCCTTTGAAAAGAAAGAACATGCAGAAATTAGAATAGAATTTCACTATTACCAGAAGAGACACTTGAATCTCAGCTCCGAGAAACAAAATGTCCTCGTTATATTTAGTTTAAAAATTACAAGAGTGTGTAAGTATCATTATTTCCATGATGAAATCCAGAATAGAAAATGCAAAGCTAGAAATGAGGTCCCATCCAGGCCTCTCCCCCAGGCTCCCAGGAACACACACTGATCCCAATGTTTCCAAGGTGGCTGCTGAGGTACCAGCCATCTTGTAACATCTCAGGTGAGGAGAAGAGGGGCAAAGAGGGCTTTTCAAGGGATTTCTGGGATGCACTTGCTTGCCACCCTTTGGCCACATGGCAGTGGACCTCAGAGAGGCCTGTGGGAGACAGCTGCTGCTTTGGTCATTACTGCAATTATCCAGCCTTTTATTGGTTAGAGTTAGACTTCTTGCAGTTCAACATGGAGCAGGAATCCCCTTAGAGAGGAAAGGAAGGGTCAGACAACAAGCAGGGAGCAGGCTGGCCACACCCAATCTTGTCTTGCCATGGTAACAAGCTTGAAGCTCCCCTGCTCTCAGGAGTGCAAACATGTTTTAGAGGTGGACACCCTCTAGACTGTGTGTGAAAACATAAGCCTCAGATGGGACCTTACACTCTTAAGTTTGAGCCCCTCAGTCTCATCCCTGAGTGAAGGACATTTAGACCAAACTAAAAACGTAAGAAAAGAACTCATGGCTTTTGGGACAGCTTTTGACAGCCCTAATTGTACAAGTGCCCAAGGAGGTCAAAAGAGTGTATTGCATCTCCTGGAGCTAGAGTTTCAAGTGTTTGTAAACTGCCTGACTTGGGAACTGAGAAATGATCTTGGATCCTCTGGAAGAGCAGCAAGTGCTCATAAGAGCTCCTGAGACCAACTTATTTTTAAAGGAATAAATATTATGTCCTGATTTCTTCTCTGTAGAAAAAAAATCATAGTGTTCAATTTTGCTCATTATTATTATTATCATTATTATTATTATTTTGCTAATGTCAAACTACAGCACTATGTTTTAAATAAACAAAAGAAGTAATCAAGCATTCTAGTAAAACAACAACATGATATTAAAACAGCAAGTTTAAATTAATTCCTTTTTTGAGATGCTATCTAGGTATATAACCCAAGTTAACCTAAAACTAGTGGTCCTCCTGCCTCAGGCTCCTGAGTGATGAGAAAGGAAACTCCTTCACCACAACTCACTCAGGATGATGCCTTTTATATTTCTCAGTCTTTTCTGAAGGTGTGTTGAGTCTTGTTTGTGTGTTGACTCTTGGTTTGTGTCATACAGATTCATAATTAAAGGGTAGGGTATAATCCCAGTGCTTGGGAGGCTGAGGCAGGAGGACCACTGAAAATACAAAGTCCAGCAAGGTGAGTTTTTAGGCTACTTAGAGAGAGCCTGTTGAGACCAAGAAGAGGGAAAATAGTCCTTCCCCTTTTTTTCTGAAGCAGGTGGTCTCTTCCTCCCCTGGTGTCTATTTTTGGTACTGCAGGTCATTGAGTCCTGCCTCAGTTCCTGATCCATGTTCTTAGACACTGCACACATGTACATGCACACGCACACGCACATGCACGCACACATGCACACTCACAGAGACAGAGACAGAAAGATATAGAGAGACAGACACACAGAGAGACAGACACACAGAGAGAAAGACAGAGACAGACACACACATACACACAGAGAGAGACAGAGACATACATACACACAGAAACAGAGACACACGGAGACAGACAGACAGACAGAGAGAGAGAGAGAGAGAGAGAGAGAGGAGAGAGAGAGAGAGCTGTTGGGTGTTGTGCCAAGGCTAGGTCTGGGTTCTGCGAGAAGGGGTGTCTGGAAACAAGGAAAACAAATGACTTGAGGTCAATCGGGGGTCCAAGCTGGCAGCCTATGTTCTGCTGGAGATGGCTATCTAGACAGCTCTCTGTAGATAGCTCTTGGCACTGTAGTCTGTTGGAGATGGCTTTTCAGACTGTTCTCTCTCTCTCTCTCTCTCTCTCTCTCTCTCTCTCTCTCTCATGTTCATGTGCATGTGTGTGTGCACGTGTGTGTTCTGTCCTGCTCTAGACATCTTTTTCTTGCTACTCTAAGAACTCGATGGTTGAGACACCTAGCTTTCTGCTCCAGACAGCTCTCTGCTAGTAAAACTTCCAAAAGCTCTCTGGATAGCTCATTTGGTTTTCTGACCAAAGTTAAAAAAAAAAAAAATGTTAAAAAAAATTCTTAGATCTTCTGACCAAGTCAAAAATCCTGTTAGAAAAATTCTAAAGTAATTCTTGGGTTTTCTGATCAAAATCAGAAATCCAGAAAAAAAATTCTAAAAGAGCCGTGTTTGTTCTTCAGACAGCCTTCTCTATAGCTGCTAGAAAACGTCTAAAAGACCAAGGTCAGAAGTCCTGTTGGAAAAAAATTCTAAAAGAGCTATTAAAAATTCTTTTTAAAAGCTGTGTTTGCCCTCCATAGATTTTTTTCCAACTAAAACCAGAAATCCTGCTAAAACAAAAATCTTGAAGAGCTGTGTTTTCTCTCTAGAGATTTCCAGACAGCTCAGCTCTTGATAGAAAAAAGAATCTAAAGAAGAACTGCTATCTCTTTCTGCTAGCTCATCTCATGCAGACCAAAAGCCCCGGTTTTTTTATTTACATATCAGTTCAGTTATTTATTCTAGGTTCCCTCTTGACCATCCCATGAATTAGCCTTCTAAGACCTTAGCCGCTTGACTCTTAGGGAAAGGACAGCATATATATTGTTATTTTCTTTATTTAACACTACAAAAGAATTCAGAGATCTGCCTGCCTTTGTAAACTTAGCTGGGTGGGACCTTGTCCTGAGATTACCATTCTGATCACATGTGGACATAAATTAGCTCTGTTCTAGGCTGACCCAGAACTCAGGAGTCTGTCTTCATTTGTAAGCATAAACAACAACAACAAATTAGTTGGGTGGGATCTTGCCCTACCATCACCACTCCCTAAATCTCTTAATCTACTTCCTTAGTGACTCTGACAAGCTGGATTATAGGGCAACCGCCTCTGTTCCTTTAGGTCTGTGAAGGCACTTACACAATTCATATTGCATCTTTATATTTTTCATAGTTGAGAAATTATATATTTTCAAACTCATGTTTTTAGAGTTCTTTCCCACAGCCTTTAGGGCTGTCCTGAAGGGCTCAGCATTTACCATTTTTCTGAAACATTAGCCACACCTTTGCCTCCTGGACTCCTGCTGTCTCTGATTATCATGGAGTCATTAATGTTAACAGGGAGGACATTCCTCAGAGGAATATGAAAATATATGCATTATTATACAAATAAAACTTACACCCACAGTAGCTGTGGCACTCATGGAGGCCCACGCCTTCTGGCTCTGTCCCAGGGGCAGGAACTATGTCGTTCTGTCCCTACTAAGGCCATGCTGTGTCCTTGTGTGGCTGCGTGTCCTTGCATGGCTCCATGGACTTGACCTGACTGGGGCAGTAACGAGATGGAGAAATGACAGATGTATAAAAGCTGCTAGTTTAGGCTCTCTGAGCACAGAGGTGGGTGGGTCTTGGGGTCCAGGAAATTGCCACACAAACCATACATACACCAATCTCAGTTAACCAAGAACAGTTAGTTTATTGAATGCACACTGTAATACTGGATGTCCAGGTCCACAAGAAGGAAAAACCTAACTGTGGCAGTAGTCTGCTCTCAGAGTAGACTTTTTATAGGAAAAACTAGGTTCAAAAGTTTAAAGGGCAAGGAGGGGAGAAGGTGGCTTACTAGGTAAAGTATTATCAGCTAACCTTTAAGCTGATTGGTCCTGAGTAAGGTAAAGGGGGTAGTGTATGGGTGGTGAACAGGGGAATTTCAGAACATTGGGATAACAGAGCACGAGTATTATAATCATAACTTTTTGGCTTATTCATAGCATCCTTCAGTGTCCTCCACAGAAACACAGTGAGCTCACATGCAGGTGCAGGAAGGGCTGCCTGGTGGTCAGCTCTGACTCAAGCTATTTTAGACAAAACAGTTCACACTGACCTTTGATTTGATGGGTCCTACATAAAGCTTTGTGGAATTTCTTAAGATTAGCAAACCTCATGCAGAACATACAGAACAAAACAGGGTATATGGCCAGCATGTCCTTGAGCCAAGTCACTTCTCTGTGTCAATGACTGGCAGGCATGTTACAGCAACAATATGAAATAGCTGGCAGGCGTGGAACAGAATGGCTACAGCTGTTCAGGGGGTTGGGGTGAAGGCTGTGTCAAACCATGACAGTAGGGTTATTGTATACAGCTGGCATACACCTTGGCTACATACACATACACAAGGCAGTGTTTTATACAACTGAACAAGGAGGCAGGTTTGGCTATTCTTGTTAGGTGCAGTCTCTGTAGGGAAGCAGTCTTCAGCCTATAAACATTGGGTACTGGGAGAAAGCTACAGGGTGTAGGTTCCATTTTGTTCTTTCCCTCTCAAGAGAAAAGCCTCAGTTGAGTGTCTTTTCCTGGTTACTGGGGTGGGGGTATGTAGGAGGAGAATGTTGGGGATTTGATTCGTGCTTACATGGGAATTTGAACGTCCCCTGTGGGTCCCTGCCAACAGTTGGTTTGTTGATTGGTCAATAAAGAGTCAGCGGCCAATAGGCAGTGGGACAGAGGCGGGACTTTGAGGATTCCTGGAAAGGAAACATAGGACAGGGAGAGGAGAATCGTCAGGGCAGAAGGAAGGAAGAGGATACAAACATCAGAGCTGTGGAAGACAGAGAACCAACCATGTAAGAATCAGGGAAAAGAGGCCCAAGGGGCCACTCTCGAATTGGGCCTTGGGTAGCAGAAATAAAGTATAGATTTTAGAAAGTAATAACTCAAGAATACCAGAGGGGAGTGTGTTAGCCACAGGGAGGTTTGGAAGTGGCCCAGCCATTGAGCTAGCTAAGGCATATTAAAATATAAAGGCTCTCTCTCTCTCTCTCTCTCTCTCTCTCTCTCTGTGTGTGTGTGTGTGTGTTTCCATCCAAGATCCAGAACATCTGGGACAGCGTAAAACACAGGACCACTCATCTGGAGCTCAAAGCAATTTAAAGACTTACCGCTTCAGGAGCATGCCGTAGCCCCTGCAGCAGCTGCACTCCCAGAGCTCCTAGGACTTCTTGCTGGTTTCTGGGGCATTCGCTGGGCTTTCTGTGCCAGAAGTTGTTAAATCAGTCTCTCTGGTGGGGCTGGAGCCCAGTTGTTTTCTGTTTTACTGCTTTGTTCTTAGAGTCTTTTCCCTTTCTTTGGCAATTTCCAAATTCATCACTTCTCTCCTCAGTTCTGCCAAGGGTACTGAGGAATCCATTTAAAACTTTCAGGCCAGCAAGATGCTTCAATAACTGAAGACACTTGACACTAAGCCGGATGTCCGATTCCAGGACCTCGCCATACACACAGAGAGACCTCCACACAGAGACATGCGTGGTGGTGTACAAGTGCACATGTGCTCATAAACAGATAATGTAATTTAAACATTCTTCCTTTATGTTACCATGGGCTCCTTTTTTCATGTTCCAATCTGATTTTCCCTAATATTTCCATCATTGATGAAATTACCTTTTTGATATTGTCTTACATTATCATTGCAGTCATTATGAATTCATATTTTAATTAAGATTATAATAGTTATTTATCTTCTACTCATAGCTTCATCATCTGTCCACCATTGAACTTGGTTAGAAACAGTTTTTTTTTTCAGACTGTTTTTCTTCTCTTTTTTGCCCTATGGTTTGCTTGTTTGTAAATCCAGATATGTTATATATAAATATATACCAGCAACACTGAAGTTAATTTTTGTTTTCTATTTCATTATTTTTTTACTTTGTTTTTAGTCCTTTTTATTATTACTGTTCAATTTTATGTTCCTTTACTAGCTTCTTAAAAAATATTTACTTTTATTTTATGTGTTCACGTGTTTTCCTGACACTTTTGTATATGTACCATGGAAGTACAGTATCAAGAGAGGCCAGCAGATGGTGTCAAAGCCTCTGGAATTGATGTTAGGCATGGGAGTTGGGAAGGGAACCTGTGTAATGTTAACTTTTGGGGTTCTGGGGTGTTTTTATATGGCTACACACAAGACGGCATTTTCTTCTAGGATGCAGTCAAATTGTTTTGAAGGAGTTTGGTCCTCCCGAGTCCTGGTTTTAAGGTATGTTAGTGGGACTGGAGTAATTCTCAGGCTGAAACTGACCATTTCCTCCTCAGGGAAAACCACACTGCATACCAGCCCAGTGCCCCAAGAACTGTGACATCGTCTAGTCTGTATGTTGGTGTTTTAGTTAGGGTTTTACTGCTGTGAACAGATACCATTACCAGTGCAAGTCTTATAAAGGACATTTAATTGGGGCTGGCTTACAGGTTAAGAGGTTCAGTCCATTATCATCAGGTAGGAACATGTCATCCAGGCAGGCACGGTTCAGGAGGAGCTGAGAGTTCTACATCTTCATCTGGAGACTGCTGGCAGAATATTCGCTTCTGAGCAGCTAGGATGAGGGTCTTAAAGCCCACACCCACAGTGACACGACTACTTCAACAAGGCCACACTTACTCCAGCAGAGCCACACCTACTCCAGCAGAGCCACACCTTCTAATAGTGACACTCCCTGGGCCGAGCATATACAAACCATCCCAGTAGGGTACAGGCATCACTCCTGACCCTCTATCGACAGAGCTGGTTCTATCAGGTCAGCCTTTCCTGAGCCTCATTGTAACTCTGTCATGTGTCTGTCAACAGTCCACTAAGTATATGGATCCTCTGAAGACTCAGGAGTCTATTTCTGTGTAATTCAGTTCTCACCACCAACTCAAATCCAAAATACTGCAAAGAAAACAGTCCTAAGGGAGGTTTGGCGGCTGTCCCCTGTGCTCCTAACACTCCAGAGACTAAGGCAGAGGGATCAAGATCATAATGCCATAACATTTTCCTTTGTTATGTATAATTTCACAAATTTCAAAACTACATATCAAACAAACAAGCAAGCAAGCAAGCAAAGCACAGCTCTCCTAAATACAGAAAAGACTGAAAGAAAATCCTAAGTAGGTACTGGCATCAGACACATATGGTCATCAACCAATAATGAGAATTTGGATTGTAAATTCTCCCAGGGGATAACTAGGCCCCAGACTCAATGCCTCAGAGTTGTCATAAATGCTTTTAATTAACTCTATTAATTCTTATTATGACCCAGCCAGCCTCTTAAGTGGAAATGTCTGGCTTCTTTGGAAACTCAGTTATGTCATATGATGTTTTGCTGGGGCAGACAGGTGAAAGGATGTTTTGCTGAAGCAGACATATGAGAGGATGTGAGATGTTTAGAAAAAATGTAAGTATGTGTGAGGAGGTGCTGGCATTGGTTCACCCTTGCACCATGTTGCTGATCTTCACTTGTTGTGACTGCATAGAAAGTAGCTAGCCAAAGAACTTCCCAGGATAGTGTGGTGGCTTCTCTTCATTTCAGTGGACTTGGGCCAATTGGCAGAGCCTCATGGATTCTTCTAGATTGAACTGCCATTGCTGATTCATGAGTGGTGATTTCCCAGTGGGTTGGACTGCCACTGCTGATTCATTTTGGTGTTTTGCTAGAGGACTGGACTACTGACAACAAAGATTAGAATAGCCCCAAAGAACTATTTCTAAACAGGTTCACAACCCCTGTTTCCTATTAACCTTTCTTTTCCACTACCTCTAGTGAGTGGTGGCCTAAAGGAAAGGCTGAAGCATTTAAGAACCCTCATTAAAGTAGGTTTTGAAAAAACCTAAGCCAACAAGCCTCCCAATAATTGAGGCTATCATTTATGTTAATCAGCTTAGCACAATTCCTGGGTGATTATCATAATCTATTTTTATATATGCTAAACTGGCTAATTCCCAGCTATGCTCCCCAAGTTACTTGCTTGGTCTCACTCCAGCTGCTTTTTTGATCCATCAGCCTGTCCTCAGAGTAGACTTCTCCTGACCACATGCTCATGGTCCATCCCATCTAATGGTGGCCTCCTCCTCTCTCTCCTTCTCCTATTCTCTCTCTTTTTCTCTGGTTCTCTCTCTCCTTGTGATTCCCCCCTCCATACCCCCAACCAAGTAACTGAAATCCTGTCTACCTCTATTCTCCCCAGTGATTGGCTATAGCCATTTTTATTTAAACAATAACTTTAGATTGGGGAGCAAGGTTTACACAACAAAGGTCGGTGTATGTGAAAATTGATTCATCTGAAGGCAACCAGATCTTGGTGTTTAGAATTTAGCATTTGTATACACAGTATCAGACCAATGCCAGACACCTTAGGGTTTAGCAGTCTTTGATCCAAGCAATTCTGTTTCAAGAAACTGAAGAAAACAATCTTCAAAGATATAACTTCAAGGATGTTGATAGAATAAAAAAGAATACTTTAAAATAACATTAACTATTAGCAATAAAATTTTAGTTGAATGCATTGAAACAAATAAGCCTCAGTTCAGAGCTTTAAAAGTTACCAAGCTGCAACAAATACATTGTGGCTTCAATTGTAACAGAAGTAGAAGTGAATAGTGACAGGTTGAGCTTGGCTTCTCAGTGCTGTTATAAGAATCAAAACCATAACCACTAATTTCTGCTCTGTGGCACCAAGAAAGTTTTGGGGCTGGGTGGGCATTCATATCATTTTCTTGTGACTGAAAATACTTACTAGCCTGACCTAGGAGAGTCTGTTATTTCAGCTATCTAGAAGTCTGAGGCAAAAGAATTCAAAGTTCAAGGCCATCTTTTGCAGAGTGAGTTCAAGAGGGCTGGCATTTAAAAAAACCTGTATTTTTCTTCTATTCCCTGCTCCTAAAATGACAACTCTGGGACTAATTATTAAATGCTTAGGCCATTGCTTTGGCTCATTCCCTGACTAGTTTGTAACTTATTTAACCCATTCAAACTAGTCTATGTGTACCACTTAGTTAGTTACCTGTTAGTCCCAGCCTGCTTCTTCCTTCACGTTTCTTCATTGTCTCTCTCAGTATCTCCTTTTATTCTCTCACTAGTTCCCAGAATCCTCTCTCTTCCTGCCAGTGTCCCGCCTCTTATTTCCTGCCTCAGATCATTGGCTATAGGGTTTTTTTGTTTTTTTTTTTTTTGTTGTTTTGTTTTTTGTTTTGACAGATGATGCTTGTAAGAGATTCTCTGTACAGGCTGGGGATGTGGCTCAGTGGTAGAGTGCTTGCCTAGGCTGCTAGAGGCTCAGGTTCATTCTCCAGTACCACCAACAAATTAATTAATATAAAATGTTTTACATGTATTTATTGTGCATATATGAACGTGTATGTGCCACAGTGTATGTGTGGAGGTCAGAGAACAACTTGTGAGAGTCAATCTCTCCTTCCACTATGTGAGTTCCTAGAACTGAACCCAGGTCACCAGGATTGGCAGTGAGTGACTTACCACTGAGTCTTCTTTCAGGCCCCCATAAATAAAAATTTCTAACTTAAACAATTAGTCGTTGGCTCTTCCTGTAATGTCTCTGTGCTAGTTACTATGGGTTGTCAATTTCTTTTGAGGCGTACACAAGAGCCTGGTAAAGCACATATCTGGCTGTGTTCCTAAATATTATTCACGGAGGATTCGATCATAGGGGCTGCTACATAATGACTTAATCCATTGATGGACTCAGTCTTTCAACCAATTTTGGGTTGTTATGGAACTGTAGAGTGTGGGGCCTGACTAGAGAAGGAAGGCTTCTAGGGATGTGTTTGACGGGTCTACACATTGGCCCCGCCCCTTCCTGTTAGCTCCTCCTTGCTTCCTGGCTGCCTTCAGCTCCACAGTTTTCCTCTTCCGTGTCCTTCTGTGATGTTCTTCTGCCTTGCCATGAACCTACACTCAATGGAGTCAGCCGGGTGAGGACTTTAAACTTGTAAACTATGACTCCAAATTAGCCCTTTAGTTAGACCCTTAAGTTATTCTTCTCAAGCGCATGTCACAGCCACAAAGATACGACTTCCACAGTTCCTCCTCTCCCGAGTTGTGTCAACTCAGTGCTTCATTCTCCTCTGTCCGTCTGTCCAGACTGCCCTTCCTCGGCCTTGCCCTCCTTTTGTTGTTTTTCTCATTACAGATATCCTCTAGATCTCTATCTAATTATGTTCCTGGCTTATCGTCTGGTTCTTGCCTTCTACAAAAAAAAAAAAAGTACTTCAGGATAATGATGTTTGTTTTATTCACGGTTTTTCAAATGGCTCGTAGTAGGGCTTGTCACGTGACTGTTAGAGCACAGACTCTACAGCTGTCTTTCTCTTGTACTCTGAAAAGTTAGACCACGCATTCCTGCAGTCTCTCCCTCTTTGGACTGAGAGTTAATACAAGCAACCTGCTGTAACATGACAAGGCTCACAGAGCTGAGTTCTCTCTCTTCCTCTCTCAGCTGCCACCCCAGCTCCAACAGATACCCCAAACAGCCTTGGATTATAAATAAGCTTGCATCTAGTGCCTTCCTGCCTTTTCTTGTGACTCCTGGCACACAGGTTAGGTCACGTGGTGTGGAACACTTTCTGCCTCAAACTTGTAAGAATAAGGAATTCACGTGTCCTTGGGAGCTGAAGGGTCTTTGATAAGCTTTGCCCATCAGATCTCCATCGTGGCTGCCTTCAGCCTGATTCTAATAACCACCCCCTGCCCTGTTGTTGTTGCTGTTGTTGTTGTTGTTGTTGTTGCTGCTGCTGCTGCTGTTTATTTGCGGGGGGGAAAAGAAGAACTTTAAAGGCATTTATTATTTGTGTGTATGAATGAGTGTGTATGAGCATGGAATGCACTGCCGGGAGAGGCCAGAAGGGGATGTTGGAACCCAGGCGCTGCAGGCCATTGTGAGCAAGCGATATGGGTAGTGGGGACTGAACCTAGGTCCTCACCAAGAGCCCCAAGGACTCTTAAACGGTTGAGCACCTCTTTAGCCCTATTAATACCTTATAATAAAGGCTTCTAAAGGGTACTTAATGCCAGCTTCCTTTCCACAAACCGGCAACATCTTTTATTATTTACCTGACAAACAGGTGTTTGGTTCCCGGTGTCCACTCTCAGCTTCTAAGCAATCTGTGCATCAGATGAGTCCCAGACAAACCGAAGAACTTCAAATCCCAGAATCCCTGGGTCTCAAAGTGGACTACATTTCCCAGAGGCCTCCGCGGCCACCACCCTTAGACCCCCCCAAGCTCTGACCCCCCGTGAGCCTTCGCGGGTCTTAGGGCGTCTGTGGCGTGGCTCCAGGCTCGGGGCCAAGGTCCCCGGGCAGAGTCCTCACACGCGGCGGCTCGGAGCCTATGTGAGGCGGGAGCCGGGGTGGGGAAGGTGAGTGAAGGCTTGATCTCTTTCGACGTCAGACAGGGTCTAGGCTGGGTTCGGCTTTGCCTCCTGCGCGCCCCAACTCCCCGGAACGCGCGCTCCCTGTGGCTTGGCCCTTGACTGCCAAGTGTCCTGCTCCTCACCGCCCAGGCAGCGCCAACCCAGGCTATGTTTTCCGTGCAGCTCTCTTGTCCTGGGCTACTGGTCCCCTTTCTGGAGTTTTTTTCCTGGTGTTCTGGAAATTGATCCCTTGACAGCAGCATTGCAGTTGAGTGGACAAGGTGTTGGGGAGGAAGAACACCGTCCCAGCCCGTGGTTAGATCTGAGAGGGTGAAACCGGACGCGCCCCTACTGTGGCCACTCCGGCATTAATTTCCTGTCTGAAGGAGCCGGAAAGTGCCAGCTGAGATGTAGTGAACAGTCTAAGGGTGTTCACATCGGGTCTCAGTGAGTCCCCTCTGTTCTGGAGTACAGTGGTGCCTGAGTCTGGAAATCCACGGACAAGAAGACTGGTGACCTGTCAACTCTCTGATGCTCATCCCCAGCTCCTGGTACCCTGTCTAGGGGCAGAAGAGACAGGCTCAGCTGATGGGACGCTTTCGAAGTTGCTGCTTCTGAGGGGTGAGAAGCAACAGGTGCTACCCCTTTCTTCTTTTCCCCCTCAGATCCTCCTTTATCTTCACCCATCTTTGGAAGAAGAACCTACAGAAAGAAGATGGCTCCTGAGCAAAGGGAAGCGGCGTCTCAGGTAAGCAAGCACCTTGCCATTTCACTTCTCAGTGGAAGGAGTGGGTTTTGTTTGGTTTTCCTTCCGACAGTTATCCACAGAGTTCAACCTTCACCAGGTGTCAGAGCCCATGCCCTCCTTGGAGGAGTTGGTCCTCCTTCCACAGCTGGTGGATTCTGTGGGGGCACACCCCGTGTTCACAGTTCTAGTCTTCTGTATTTCTGGATAGAAAGGCTATTGTTGCCTGGTGCCAGTCTGGTGTCTGCCTACAAATTCCACAAGTAACATGCCAGGTCCCCTGGAACAGAACACACATACATAAAGAAAATTCTTTCTTTTTCTGTCCCTGCTTCCCTCACTTGTCTGTGTCTTTCTCTGCCCTTACCAAGATTGACTTTCTGTTTTCTCTTCTTGACAATCCTATGTTGCTTCCTGAGCCTTCCCCCAGCCTATGGTGGTTGGTTTTGTTTTTACCCACTTTACCTTATGGGTTTTATGTTTTGCTTGTACAATTTTGTTAAAGTTTTTTTCTTTTTCTTTTTTTTTTATCGTGTGTGTATGTGTGATATGCATATTCTCATGTACTTGGTCATGTGTGAGGATGTGCATCTATCTGCACATGTGTGTCAAAGCCTGCGGCTATAGGGTGGCTTCTCCCATGGCTTTCCAGATCTGTGTTGAGTCAGGGTCTCTTACTTGAACTCAGAGCCCATCGAGTTGCCTGTTCCTCACAGGTGTCAGTGACATTTGAAGATGTGGCCGTGCTCTTTACTCGGGATGAGTGGAAGAAGCTGGATCCCTCTCAGAGAAGCCTGTACCGTGAGGTGATGCTGGAGAACTATAACAACCTGGCCTCGCTGGGTAAGGTGCTCCCTGGGGCATAGATCAGAAGTGAGACCTCGGCGGCTCCTTCCCTGAAGGAAGAGTTCATTGTGAAATCTTAGCAGAGTTTTGCCTTCAGGTCTTACAAATGTGTCCTTATAAGTAAGTATTGACACACACTTCCCACAGCAGGCCTGGAACTGCCCGCGTGCTGTGGAAAGGGCATGGCCCTGAGAACACCGCTTCCCTTGGTAGAAATACAGAGCAAAGGCTCATGGTCCAGGTATCTTCCCAAGCAGCAGGCCTTCTGTACTTGCTTGGCCCATCTCTCAGCAGAGGACTTTGTTCCATCTCTGGAACCTCTTTCCCATCATCTTTGATAGAGGTCTGCATTGTACTTTTTCTGCAAAGGGCTGTGTGAGGTAAACATTTAAGGCTTGATTTCTGCAACTTAAGAGATCTTCTCAGTCCTGTGTGGTTATCTGGCTTCTAATTAATGAGTCCATTTTGTCTCCAAGCAGGATTCCCGTTTACTGAACCAAAGGTGATCTCCCTGCTGCAGCAAGGAGAAGATCCTTGGAAGGTGGAGAAAGAAGGCCCTGGAGGCTTCTCTCTCGGTGAGTGAGTGTGCAAGCCTGGCAGTCTTTGCAGGCCCCAGTGTGGTGAATAAGGAGACGGTGCAGCTTAGAACATGGGTTGAAAAATGTCTTCAGGTTCTCAGTCAGGGGCTGTGATGGAACTAACTCAGTGGTAAGAACACCTGCCTGGTACACATAAAGTCCTGGGTTCAATTCCTAGCGAGCACATGTGCACACACACACACACACACACACACACACACACACTCACAAATGAAGCAAAGTAAAACAAAGCAACTCAATAAATTTATCTGCGAATTAGATAAGAGCAAGGAAGGGAAACTGAAATCAGGGTCAGCTCTGTTATTCTCTCCTGATCATGTCCCGAATGAATTTCTTGGGACCTTTTTTCTTGTTGGTTGTTTCTGAGGACGGCTTCATCTTCAGAGCTCATTTAAGAAGTACAGTGTGTTTAATGGATGATAAACAACTCACTCAGATTGGAGTTCAACGTGTGAAGGAGGAGGTAACGGTGGGAAGGCTATGGAGGGTTCCTGTATCAAGTGCCTCCATGCTATTCTGAGAGCTGTGTCCTGCAGGTGGGCAGCTGCAAGCATCTGACCTGCAAATGGCCACTGTGTACTCTTGGGAAAGCTGGTTTTAATCAGAAACAATTCAAAGGTCTCATAGTTAAACAGCTGAAGAAACTGTGGTATGTCCCTCTTCTGATAGACAGGTCCAGAGAGTGTCAAGGAGTGAGGCAGGTTTCATAGCACTGTGGAGATGAGGTTGAAAGAAAATTGTGTGCACAGAGAGACAGGTGAGGAGGCACCAATGTACCCTTTAAAATGAATCTGAGAAAAGCATCTTTATTTGCATGAAATGCTTTAAATGGTTACAAAGAGCTGTTACATTCAGGAAGTGCTGTGTCACGCACCGTGGAGGGTGGACTGAACTTGAGGCCCAGCCAGGCAGTCTTAGGGAGCCACTCTAGGAATGATGGGAGAGCTAGTGGGGTCTAGATGAAGGCCCCTGCTTTGGGCTCTAGAGAGACCCCATGTGATGAGTTTGGGGTGGGGATGGTTTTCATTTGAAGTGTAAGTGAAGCGCTTGGATACAGATCTCTGGTGGGGGATTCTATAAGATAGATGGGTTGGAACTCACAAACAAGGTCAGAACCCTTGACCTGACCAGCTGGGAAGAGGATCCTGGGAAACTATTTTAGCAAGGTGGTTAAGAGAATAGGCCTTGGGAGCTGACCTGGAGTGACCTGAAGGGAGATGCAGCAGAGGTGTTGCCATGGTGATAGAAACTTGGGGCTGATGAGTTGGTGAAGATCCCTCACTGGTGGATCAAGACTCCCACTGTGGGCTTCTGCTTGCTCAGCCCTTCATAAATGCCAAACAAGCTCTGTCTAGGTCCCAGCGAAGGGGAAGTAGATAGGAATAAAGCAGGGTCTTGCTCTTGTGCAGTGAGAGGAATAAAGAAACCAAACACCCACAGCCAGCCATGTGCAAAAGTCGAGTGACGACTATGAAAATGACACCGTGCTCTGAGAGTGCAGGACAGAAGCCACTAGAGTCAGTGCTGTGTGTGGATACGGGTGACGCTTGAGTGTCACCTGGCTGAGTGGTGACTGAGGAAGCCAGTATTGACCAAGGAGAAAGGAAAAGAGGCCAGGAGATATTGGTGGGAACAGATTTACCTGGTGCCCATCTCTTGGTTTGATCTGAGGATTTAAGAGTCTGAGGAGTCAAGAGCAGCTTGGAGCTGGGTCAGGGAGCCTGAGGGCAAGGAGGGGAGAGGAGCTGGGGCACATCTGAACCCTCAGATCAGTCTGTGAGTCTGGGCCTAGAGAAGAGCCACATGACACTCCACCCTATCAGCCCTTTTATTGTGTGAGAGCCTTTCTTCTCTAGTCTAAGCGAGCATTTCTGAGGCAGCAGTCACCCCGTTGGCTTTTACATCCCTGTTTATGTAGAAATGGCCAGATGCCACCCCAGAGTAAGCAGAACACAGGTAGTTAGGATGCCTGAAGGGAGAGAAATTAGCCTGAGCAGAGAAAGCCTGAAGTTTAGAACTGTCCTGGGAGAGGCTGGAAGACCTGATGAAATGGTCACTTGTCTTCCTCAGCTCTGGGAGACCTGTGTGGATGACTGAGGAGTGAAGTGCCAAGTGGAGCCACTTCCTGCTCCGTTCTGCGTTGACTGTGCAGCCCAGGCTGGCATTGAACTCTTGACTTCTCCTACTTCAGCCCCTGAGCACTAGGATTATAAGTCTGCCTCTCTGTTCCTCTCAAGGAATGGCCGTCCTTTCTTTTTCTCAAACGTGGACTTGAGGTGGGAGGCCTACAGATGCACATGCATCCGTGATGCGCCTGGACTCCAGGGAGATCCCTTCTCAGCAGGTGCTCACAGCCCACAGTACAGTGGAAGGATCTGAGCATTTGCACCTAAGATCATGATGCATAGGTTGAAGTCTAGGTATTTTTTTTAATTTGATAAATTAACAGAGTGAGGAATCAGTGCTTTTTGGAGTAGTGAGGGGTGCTTTATGTGTTGAGGCAGGGGTTTTTAGAGAAAACAGTACCACAGAGATGAGACTCTTGGGCCAGAGGAACAGTGACAGTTTATTGCAGTGGTCCCTCTAGAATAAGATCCTGAACTTGGATTAGTGCTGGTTGTTAGAGATGCTTTACTGGTGGGATGTAAGAGAATTTGATGACTGTCTGCATGTGTGTACAGGGAATAAGAGATTGAAAGATGAAAATAAAATTTATGGAAGAGCTACTAAAAAGTTCACAGTGTCGATCTAAACAGGAATCAGAAAGGCCTTGGAAAGTAAATTGCTTTGGGCTCGAGAGATGGCTCTGTGATTGAGTGCTTACTGCTCCTGCTGAGACCTGGAGTTTGACTCTTTTTACCTACATTGAGTGGCTTACATCCAGTCATAGCTCCAGGTCCATAGTCCAGTGCCCTCTGCTGGCATCCGTAGGCACTGTACTCACATGACCATACACACATATACACAAACATCTTTTTAAAATGAAATAAATTGCCTTGGTAAAATAGTGTATAAGAATGGTCTGCCAGAGGCAGAAGTGCTGAAAGACTGGAGACAAACAGGTACCGCACTGCACAAAGTGCAGGTCACTGTGAATTTAGAGGTGAGGGCATCGCCTGGGTAGCAGTGAAGTAAGGGTTCCTGGTTACAGGAGATGGCAGGTTCAGGTTTCATATCCTGCACTGCTAGGAGTCTGGATTTCTGGGAGTTTCCAGTGTCCTAGATTTCTGTGTTTCCCCTACCCCCACCCCCAATCCATTTGTCTATCCCAATACACTCTCTCTCTCTCTCTCTCTCTCTCTCTCTCTCTCTCTCTCTCTCTCTCTGTGTCTCTCTCTCTCTTTCTCTCTCTCTCTCTCTGTCCTCCCCCACCTCATCCCTTTTATTCCCTTCCCCACCTCCTCCCCTACCCAGGCCCCTCCCTCAGGAAACATTTTCTTAATTGAGATTCCATCCTCTCAAATGACTTTCACTTGTGTCACATTGACATTAAACTCTCCAGCACATGAAGCAAGCTGTGTACCAAACCCAGTCTTCGGGGTATTTTCCAGAGCCAATCATTTGCTCCTCTCTGGCTCCTGGAATACCATCATCTCCCAGTTTCCTTAAATGTTTAAGAAGTCTGCTGATTTCTTTCAGGTCTTTGGCTTTAAATAGAATTTGTATGTGTATGATTCCCAGATGCCTGTCTTCAGCTCTGACCTTTCCCCAGATCTCTAAAACAACACACAGCTATTTCAGGGCTCCTTGCACTTTCCTCTGAAGCCCCTCAACTATCACAAATAGACCTGAAGCAGACCCCCTAGGGCTTCCCATCCTCTCCTCCCTCTTTTTGATAATTGGTGCCATAATTCACTTTCAGAATTCATAGGCATGAACGTAATTGTCTTCTTTCCTTCCCAGTACTCTGTTCGGCCATTAATCTCAGTCCTGATAGCAACTTCATGTGTATTTCACTCCTTTCTGACCTACACAACCTCAGCTTCCAAGAACCTTCATTTGGTTTTGCTTCTGCCCCATTTCTCTCTGTTCTCTGCCAGCTCAAATAGTACATATTCCCCAGGCATCCTATCATGCTAGTTAAAATTCCACAACCATCACCAATACTGAGAAGGCCTTACATGCTTTGTCTCTACCCCATACTTTGCTCTTTTACCATTTTTACTTTTGTTCAGCACATTCTAGGCAAGGTCAGGGTCTTTGCTCCTTCCAGAAGTCAACTGTACTTCTGTTTTTCCTGATGGCTTTGCCCAGGACTCTCTTCACATAGCCATATGGCTTCTATCTCCTTGTTTGTCACTACACCCTCTCTGCTTATCAAGCACACACATATCCACATGCACACATATAAAAGTGTACGTTTCTACAATGCTGGGCCCTTGTCTTACTCAGAACATTATTTAGCTACAGTATTCACCTAGTGAGTGAGTGAGTATGAATGGAAGGGTAGTCTCTGCATATGTAATGATAGACAAGTAAAATTAAACTAGACTTTCCAGAAACTCCGTCTAATTCTGCATACCTGACAGGTAGCCAGGGGAGGGAGGTGTTGGCAGATGGAGACAAATCTTTTATACTTTTACACTTCACTGTGGGAAGAAACCTAGACCTCATCAACGAATCATTGGCATTCTAACAGAGAACTTAAAAGAACATGCAGCACAGGAAGATTTGGATTTAGGCAGGATGATCTGGTTGTTGTGTGGAGACAGTTATCAGAGGGCAGGACTCAAAGGGCATTAGTTAGGAGACCGTGGTAGAGACAGTAATGCATAGGAAAGAGAATGCCATCTTAGGGCCTGTCTTAGTCAATGTTCTATTGCTGTGGAGAGACACCATGACCATGACAACTCTTATAAATTTAATTGGTGCTTGCTTACAGTTTCAGTTTAGTTCATTATCATCATGGTGGGGAGCATGGCAGCATGCAGTTAGACATGGTTCTGGAACAATAGCTGAGTAGATATTCTCATTCACAGGTAACAAGAAAAGAGAGGGGAAGACAGACAGACAGACAGACAGACTAGGCCTAGCATGGGCTTTTGAAATGTCAAAGCCCACTGCTAATGACACACTTCCTTCAACAATGCCACACGTCCTAATCATTTCAAACATTTCTACTCCCTGGTGACTAGATATTCAAATACATGAGCCTACAGAGGCCATTCTTACCGAAACCAGCACATTTTATCTATGTGGAAGATATGCTTATAGTGCCTGACTGCAGTGCTCAGAACTCTGGTAAGGGCAAAGAATCAGAAAGGGAGCCTTTCTTTATAAGAAGGCCCAAGGCAGTACGTTAGACTCTTCATTGCTGTGACAAATACCAGAAAGAAAACATTTAAAGGGGGCGAGAATTATTTTGTCGTGTGGCTTTACAGATTTAGTCCATAGCTGCTTTGCTTCGGGACCTGTGGTGAGGCAGGGCATCATGTAGGTGAGCATACGGCAGAAGAGAGCTGCTCATCTCAGGGTACTCCAAAAAATGGGGTACCAAGAGCCTCCTGGCCCAGAGAGGGTAGTGGCAGGGGCACAGAGTAGGACTCTGGTGATGGCTTTAGAGTCTGAGGGTCTCAGGGCTTTCTGGCTCTCTGACCTGTACTGAATGCTGATGATAACTTCTAAAAAGTCCTAAAAACTTCTGAGGGTAAAAGACTGCAGGCTTAGGTGGTTAACACCTGTAGCCTAATATCAGAGGATTAGGCAAATAGCCTTTGTACTATCTCAGCAGGAACTGCTGGGCTCTAAACCTGCTAGTCTGAGGTCTCAGGAAGAAAAAACACTTAGAGAAGTTATTATAGAGTTTATTACTAAGTGTAAAAAGTTTCCTATGAAAGATATCTAAGGGGAAAAGTGGAAAGGTCCTAAGTGAGGAAAAGGAAAAAATTCTAACAAAGGAAAAATTCTAAGTGAAGAATTCTAGGCAGGGGAAAAGGAAAGGGACAAACAACTACGACTACTACTACATCTACCACAGCTACTACTCTCTTTGTCTTTGTCTTCAGCACTTATGCATCCTTCAGAGTACATGGTCACATGTTACAAAGTTTATCACAAGTTCACACGAAAACCAAGTCATAAATTGAAATAGAAGTTTACAACACAGAATGTTTACATGCATATTCATTAGGAGTAATTATCTGGCTAAACATCCATCACCTGTCTAGCTCCACAGGTTCACTGAAGGTTTAAAACTATAACTAAGAAATTAGTGAAGTTTTGTATAGATAAACCCAGGCAGTATTTAATCTTCTGTCCTAGCACCTATAAAATCGTGAGTTCCCTTTTAGTGACCTTTGGTTAATTGTTTTACAACCTCTTGGAATGTGCTCTGAGCAGGAGAAAGTTTGGTTACTATCTAAGGACAATTAACTGATGACACTCAGGAGACTGGCAGAGTTCTCATTGCAGTTTTGACTATCAGAAAGGGAACTAATAGCAGTCCCACTATAAAAGAGCTTAATAATCACTGATATAATTTTAGGAATTCTTATAGGATCATCATTAAGATTTAAGAAGTCATATATTTGTCTATATAGCATCACTACAAGACATTACATCTTCATGGATCTGCAGAGATCTGCTTCAAAGGGGTGTGCTATTGCCTAGTGATTGTTACGTATGTTTAATAATAATAATAGGAAAAGCATATTAATAGCAGACATTTTTCCTAAAATAAGTCCCTTACAGCCTTGCTGAATAAGGATTCACTTGTCGCAGATTATATAATAATCCAAGGCAAGCATATCAGAATGATCGCCTGGTAATTATTAGCTTGTCCCATTATGGCTCCTGACAGTGGGAAAAGTAGGGATAAGATATACAAGATATTCTTCCATTAATCTATTCTTCAAAGAAGGCTCCACTTCCTGACTTCATCCAACTCTCTATGATCCCATTAAGTTGGGAATCCATTGTTGATCCAGTTAGTACCCTAAACCAGTCAGCTAGTAGTGAGGCTTTTAATATATGAGCCTTTAGTTGACATTTCAAACTCAAATTATAACACCTGTCTTGCTTGATGCATGGATATGGCTACCTTTCCAGCTTACAGTTCTTGACTTTATGCCTGTTTTGTGGCACCTCTGTAGAATTAATTTAATAATGTTTTCTTAGGTGAACTGGTTTAGAAATCTCTCTAATCATCTATGTTGTGTTTGAGAAGGAGGGATCCATGAGGACTTGTGACTAATATATATGAAATTCATGTTTAAGTAATCAAGACTACTTGACTTCAAATTAGGCAGGTATAAATAAGAAAATAATTACTACACAAGCCAGATGTGGTAACACATGCCTATATTTCCAGTACTCAGAAGGTAGAGGCAGGAGGATTTCTACAAGTTCCAAGCCAGCCTAATCTGTCAAGTTAAGCTATATAGTGAGACTCCATATCAAAAAAGAAGTGATATATATAGATATAGATATATAGATATAGATATGAGAGACACCATCAAGAGGATTTATGAGAGATGGAACATGTTGATCTGCTTGTTATATGTAGGGAGGTACGGAACAATAAGACATCAGTACATCAGAAGTGATCACCTGTCATCCCAGCTCTTGAAAGGCTAAAGCAAGAGGTCATGAGTTCAAGGACAGCTATGCTGAGATTGAGATTCTGTCTAAGAAAATAGGAAATGCTGGCTAGAGGAATGGACCATGTATATTTGGAGTCAAACAAGGATTCTCATAGTAAACTTTTGAATTGAATCTGCCAGATATTGTTGGCAGGAAACAAAGAGGGCATACTTAGCAGGGTGACAATGTAGGTGACTATCATGAGTTCTCTGGGTTCTAGATACTACATTTTCCAATTCCTTGTCCTCGTTTAATCGCCGTCTTGAAATGGGTTTGCTTCATTTTTTTCTTCACTCTACTTCTGTTCCCATTAATTATGTTTCTATAGAAATTCTTGGTTCCACTCTGTTTTTAACCACACACCAAGACTCTATTTAAATAGCATTAGTATTTATTCACTCTATGTTGCGCTTACTGGAGCCCGATGTTGGACGCCAAACTGTTGCAGCCCGTACTGCCCGTTCCGGAGGGTCAGGGTCTAGCGAGAGAGAGAGTGGGGATAAAGGGGAAGAGACGCGAAGAATGGAGACAAGACAGAGATTCTGATCAAGTCTCGTTTATTGAAGGGAATTCTGATCTATTTATAGGCTTTTGCCACGTGCCTTGTAGGCGCGTGGATACCACGTGCCTTGCAGGTGTTGATATGACGTAAGCCTTACAGGCATGTATGGCGTAGATAGCACGTGGACAGCACGTGCACCTTGCAGCTGGGGGCAGTAAACAGCAACACAAAATATGTGGGATATCAGAGTGTGCTTCAGCTGTTGTAGGCTATTGAAAACCAAATCTTTCGTCAGGGTATATGGTTCCAGATGGCTGCAAAGTTGATCTAGCCGCTTTCTGCTAAAGTCGGCTCCCAACAGGTCCCCCTTTTTAAATTTTTTTCAAAAGGGAAGGCTGGGAAAACTTACGGAAACCGTGCCTGTCCTAGGTTGGAACAAAGGACCCCAGCCTCCCTTTCCCGTCCTTGGATACTCAACAGCCATTGGTTGAGCTCCTGTCTTAGGATGATGAGGCCTCCCTTCTTTTAGGGGCAAGGGTCTCGGTATGCTCTCTTACCCATCACTGACTATCCGGCTTAGCGCGTAAGTTAGGGGTTAATCCTCATCAGTCTTGATGACAGAGGTTTCAGAGTCCCCTACTTTCAGCCTGTAATAGTGGACCTGTATGGGTTTCATTTGTATAGTATCTCGTACAAAAGCCATCAGTTTGTTGAACCTTATTAACCCAAGAGACAAGAGACTTAGCAATGCCTGAACAGTCAATATAAAAGCAACACTCTTTTTTAAGGGTAACACATAACTCCCTCTATCAGAGGAGTAAAAAGTGTAAGCCTCTTCTATTCTGTTTATAAATGTCTTATATCAGAATCTAAATCTATATAAATACAAAACTGATCATAGCTTTGATCTAAAGAAAACTAAGGAAATCCCTGTTCCTGCTCTAGTCAATCTCAAACCCAAAAAACAACTATAGTAACTGTGGTAGTGGGTTTTCTCCTAATCTAAATTCCCACTAAATCTAAAACAATCTAGTTCCCCACTAAATCATAAGTCAGGGAATCAAGAGTCCAATAGAGCCACCCTGGAGATATGGGTGGTGATATCTTCTTCAGCACTGATAACTTCCCAAGTCAGGTTTACTCGTTGATCTGTTCCAATTTGAAGGCAATTGTGAAGCATCTTTATGTTTCCTGTGAAGAAAAAATACGCTTCTCAGGGGGTTTCTCCTCCCTGGATTTGTTATTGTTGTCTATTTGTTTAATCAGTCTCTCTGGCAGCCAACGTGCAGCATCTGCAGTTTGGGAATATATGCAAACAGAACCTCTTCCCCAGATAAGCACTGGGTCTGGCCCATTCCAGGTTCCAGTTAATGGATCTTTCCAGAGGACTGTTGCAAATTTTTTTTTTGTATCAGGATGCCAGAATCTATCTGCAGCAGATTTTCCTTCAGAATCCAAATTTAAAAAATTTAAAATGAAGAGTGCATGATGAAGGATATTTCTGGGGGATCCCTTGGTAGGGTACCATTCCCCCTTTTTAATTTTTTCAAATTGACATTTAATGGTTTGATGTGCCCTTTCTACCATACCTTGGCCCTGTGGATTATATGGAATACCCGTTTTATGTAGTATTCCCAATCTTTCACAAAATTGGTGGAAACTGGAGCTTGTATAACCTGGGCCATTGTCAGTTTTTATCTGTTTAGGCACACCAACAGTCTTTTAAATCTATAACTATTTTATAATAACCTAAAGGTATGGCCACCAACAGTCTTTTAAATCTATAACTATTTTATAATAACCTAAAGGTATGGCCACCGGTGTGGGCAGCCCAGGTTGTAAGGCTCCCATTTTAATCATGGTTGCATTAACAGCCCTCAAGTCTTGCAACAATCTCCACTTTCCTGATTTTTTCTTAATGACAAATATTGGGGTGTTCCAGGGAGAGTTACTCTCTTCCAAATGCCCTGCCTGTAATTGCTCCTGCACTAGCAACTAGGCAGCTTGTAATTTTTCAGTGGTTAGGGACCACTGATCCACCCAGACGGGCGAGTCCCCTTTCCAGGTGATGGGATCCGCACAACGTCCTAGGGGTGCAGCTGAATCAGTAGCCCCCATCAAAAATACCCCAAGCCTCTTCTTTCATTGTTACCATAAACTTCAGTAGGATGAATAATTTCATCTTCACCTTTTCCTAATCCTTTGCCTGGGGAAGGCTCAGAGTTTACCATTTGAGCCATGATTACTTCATTAGGGCTGCACATAATCAATCCCAACTGGGATAACAGATCTCTGCCCCAGAGATTAATGGGAAGGCCTGAGATGACATAGGGTTGTATATTTCCTGTATTTCCTTCTTTATCTTTCCACGTTAGCACCTTAGAGCTTTGTAGTGGATTTTGACTTTGGCCAATACCCCTTAAATTGGTTAAGGTTGGGGTCAGAGGCCAGGTAGCAGGCCAATCACTTTGTTTTAGGATAGTCACATCAGCTCCTGTGTCAACCAAGCCTCGGAATGCCTTTCCATCTAGCCAGATTGTCATCATAGGTTTTTGTTTAACTATAGGCTGTACCCAGTATGCATCAGAGGAACCAAAACCTTGATCCCCTCTTTTAGGATTCTTATATTTGTGATTAGTAGGGTACAATGGAAGTAACAATAGTTGAGCTATCCTCTTTCCTGTAGGAATGGTGACTATGTTCTGAATTGCCTGCGCCATTACCTTAATCTCACCCTGATAATCATTATCTATAACTCCAGGAAAAATTTGTAATCCCTGCATAGTAGTACTGCTTCTTCCCACTATCAGGCCAAACACATTTGGATAGAGTGGTCCAAACACTCCAGTGGGTAAAGCCTGAGGTCCCATTTCTGGGGTTAATACTGTGTGGGTGGCAGAACTGAGGTCCAGTCCTGCGCTTCCTGGTGTTGCTCGACTAAGTTCAGAAAGGGATTGGTGTTTGCTGGTAGGACACTGACTGCTCCATAAGCCTGTTTTGGCTTGTGTCGGTTCGGGGCCTGGAGCTGGCCCCTGTTCCCGTTTCCCTGATCATAGAAAAGGGTGTTACCTTGTGCGTCTCTTTTAGACATACAATGACTAGCCCAATGCCTTCCACGTTTGCAACGTGGGCAGAGCCCAGGCTGTTTTCTGGGCTGTCTCTGGCTTAACTCATTTTCTACTTTGCAATCTCTTGCAAAGTGTCCAGGCTTACCACATTTAAAACATGCCTTTCTGTCTTTATTTGCCAAAAAATCTCTTACAGATTTTCCTTGCATAGCAGCTGCCATAGCTAAGCCCTGTTGATAAGAGGGACCTATGTCAGAACAGAGTCTGATATATCCCGTAAGGTCTGTCTTTTTCCTATAAGGTCTAATGGCCGCTTGGCAGGCAGGATTAGCATTTTCATATGCAAGTTGTTTCACATAATCTACACCTGCCTCTGCATTGCCAAAAATCCTCCCTGCTGTTGTCATTAATCGATGAACAAAGTCAGAAAATTGTTCATCAGGCCCTTGCCTGACTGCTGTTAAAGATGCACCAGGGTCTCCCTTTACCGGGAGTTTACGCCAAGCCTTCATGGCTGCATTTTGAATTTGAGCATATAAACCTGGGTCATATTGCATCTGGTTATCACTAGAAGCAAATTGCCCTTCTCCTACTAAGGCATCAAAGGACCAACCATTGCCTGCCTGAATGTTTCTCCTAGCTGTCTCTTTACAATTCTCATGATACTCTGATTTCCAAATAAGATAGTCTCCACCACTAAGAACTGCCCTCACTAACATATTCCAATCACTAGGAGTTAGCCACTCCTCTGCAACAGATTCTAAAATTGCAAGAGTAAAAGGAGCAGTGGCACCATATTGAGATACTGCATTTTTTAATTCTTTAATAATTTGAAAATTAAACCCTGTGTGATGTCTCCAAGCAACCCCTTGAGCGTCTCTGGTCTCTGATACAGGGAAAGCCTTAGTGTCTCCCTCCTCTGGCTGATCTGTAGCTGAACTAAAGCTAGAGGATAGGGACTGCCTTTGGACACCAGGTTGAGGAACATGAAAATCCGGGGGATTTTCGCAGTTAGTCTCTTGAGACCTCTTCCCTGTCCTTAATTTCTGTAACTGGTTACTTAAGCCCTGATACTCTTTTTCTAACTCTATCAGTTGTTTAAGGGTAGTAATTTTGTCCTGTAACTCCTTTTTAGGATCTACAACCATTGTCTCCATTGGGGGAGCACTTGGAGGTAGAGGCACATAGGGAAAGGGCATTTCAGCGTCATAAAATTTGACTTCCTCTTCCTCTCGATCAGCACAATCTGGCTCTGACAAATTGTCATCAACCTTTGGCTGTATTTTGGATTCTAACTTATGCCTCTTTTTATTTTGAACCAAAATGACAGCATTCAAGAACAAAAGCAGAAAATTAACACATGTGAGCAGCAAACAAAACCAAAACAGAGAGTTGAATTCAAGCTGACAAATTTCTTGTCCCATTTTCATTACCTTTCTCGAAACAAACCAAAACAGAGAGTTGGATTCAGGTTGACTAATTTCTTGTCCCATTTTTCTTACCTTTCTCAATGCGGCAGATTCCTGCGGCAACCAACAGATTCTTCTTCCGTAAAGTCCCTCACTGGGTCTCTCGTTCCCGCTGCCTCTCGTTGAGCGCCAAACTGTTGCGAACCCCCCATGCTTGGGCACCAAACTGTTGCGCTTACTGGAGCCCGATGTTGGACGCCAAACTGTTGCAGCCCGTACTGCCCGTTCCGGTCCGAGGGTCAGGGTCTAGCGAGAGAGAGAGTGGGGATAAAGGGGAAGAGACTCGAAGAATGGAGACAAGACAGAGATTCTGATCAAGTCTCGTTTATTGAAGGGAATTCTGATCTATTTATAGGCTTTTGCCACGTGCCTTGTAGGCGCGTGGATACCACGTGCCTTGCAGGTGTTGATATGACGTAAGCCTTACAGGCGTCTATAGCGTGGACAGCACGTGCACCGCAATGCCTTGCAGGCGTGGATAGCACGTGTGCCTTACAGGCATGTATGGCGTAGATAGCACGTGGACAGCACGTGAACTGCAATACCTTGCAGGCGTGGCCACCACGTGCACCTTGCAGCTGGGGGCAGTAAACAGCAACACAAAATATGTGGGATATCAGAGTGTGCTTCAGCTGTTGTAGGCTATTGAAAACCAAATCTTTCGTCAGGGTATATGGTTCCAGATGGCTGCAAAGTTGATCTAGCCGCTTTCTGCTAAAGTCGGCTCCCAACAACTCTACATATCTAGTCTCAATAGTCAACTTTTATATCACATCTTTGGTTTCTTTTTTCCCTTTCTAGGATTGAAGTGCAGTCAGAGAACCACTAAGTCAACTCAAACGCAAGGCTCTTCATTTCAGGAACTGATTGTGAGAAAATCTAAAAGAAATGAACCTTTGAACATGAAGTCAGAAAATCTTTTCATACATGAAGGCAAATTAGAGGGAAAGTGGGATAAGAGTACTTTGACTATAGAAAGAAGCCATAAAATCAATGAATTGAGCCCAGCGTCGCACAGAGAAAAAGGGTCATCAGATTGTGAAAAGCAGATATCATATTTGTCTAATCCACCAGGAATCATATCAGATAAACGCTATAAATGTAGTATGTGTGAGAAAACCTTCATTAACACCTCATCTCTTCGTAAACATGAGAAAAACCATAGTGGAGAGAAATTATTTAAATGTAAAGAATGTTCAAAAGCCTTTAGCCAAAGTTCAGCCCTTATTCAACATCAAATAACTCATACTGGAGAGAAGCCTTACGTATGTAAAGAGTGTGGCAAAGCCTTCACTCTCAGTACGTCCCTGTATAAACATCTAAGAACCCACACTGTAGAGAAATCCTACAGATGTAAGGAATGTGGTAAATCCTTTGGTCGCAGGTCAGGTCTTTTTATACATCAGAAGGTCCACGCTGGAGAAAATCCTCATAAATATAACCCAGGAAGGAAGGCATCCACTTCCCTTTCAGGATGCCAGAGAATTCATTCCAGAAAGAAGACCTACTTGTGTAACGAATGTGGCAACACCTTTAAGTCTAGTTCATCCCTTCGTTACCATCAGAGGATCCACACTGGAGAGAAACCTTTCAAATGTAGCGAGTGTGGCAGAGCCTTCAGTCAGAGTGCATCACTTATTCAGCATGAAAGAATCCACACTGGAGAAAAGCCCTACAGATGCAGCGAGTGCGGGAAAGGCTTCACTTCTATCTCAAGACTCAACAGACACCGAATAATTCACACAGGAGAGAAGCTGTATAACTGCCATGAGTGTGGCAAAGCCTTAAGTTCCCATTCAACTCTTATCATTCACGAAAGAATCCACACTGGAGAGAAACCGTGTAAATGTCAAGTGTGTGGGAAAGCCTTCCGGCAGAGTTCAGCTCTGATCCAGCATCAGAGGATGCACACCGGAGAAAGACCCTATAAATGTAATGAGTGTGGGAAAACGTTCAGGTGTAACTCATCCCTAAGTAACCATCAGCGAATCCACACTGGGGAGAAACCTTACCGATGTCAGGAATGTGGGATGTCATTTGGTCAAAGTTCAGCTCTTATTCAGCACCGAAGGATTCATACTGGTGAGAAGCCCTTTAAATGTAACACCTGTGGGAAAACCTTCAGGCAAAGCTCCTCACGTATAGCACATCAGCGAATTCATACTGGAGAGAAACCCTATGAATGTAACACATGTGGGAAACTTTTCAACCATAGGTCATCCCTTACCAATCACTATAAAATTCATGTGGATGAGGACCCTTAAAAAGTAACTTTGCGTGTGTAAAAGCCTTAAACCAAAGCTCTTCAGAGAATATGTGCTTGAGAGATGTCATAAAGATAAGATGGGGTTCCTATAATCATTTAGTTATTGTCAACTAAATTCCATGGATAAATTTTGTCTAACAGGTAGTTGCAAAATATTTACACCTATCCAACACTTTAAAAGGTGAATTGAGATCCAGTGGCTCATACGTGTAGTCCTAGCTACTGGGGACTCTGAAGCATGAGGATTGCTTGACTCCATGAGTCTGAAGCAGCCTGAACAAACCTAGGGAGATTTCCACCTCAAAAGATTAGTAACCTGAAATGAAGAATTCACAACTGAAGGCCTTGTAAAGGTATTTGTAAGATGGTGCTTTTCTCTCTGCAGCAGTGTGTGCTAAACACAGTTGTAATCATAGGTATCTAAGCAAACAGAGCAGTGCGCTGGACCTCTCATTAGCAAAATACTAAACTCTACTGTGGTGATATTTTTTATACCATTTTAATAACATCCAAAAGGGATCAACACATTTTTAAGAAAAAAGAGCCAAAATAAAAGATTTAAATGAACTGTAATCTACCTCTTAGTCTCTGAAATCTATTTGTTACTTGACCTGATTTCAAATGTATGAGGATATTATTAAAAATGAAAAATAAAAAGCTTGTCTCCTGGTATTACTGTGAATTGGAGATAGTCTACATAGTTATTAATCCTGTTCCCAGAGGGTTTTGTTGTTGCTGTTGTTTTGATCTCTTCAAAGTCACTTACTACTAAATTCTACCTTTTACCCATGTGCTGTCATCTAGGTCATGTGTTAAGTACAAAAATAGCAATTATGGGAGCTGAAGAAATGGGTCAGTGGTTAAGAGTGTTCTGCAGTTCAAGTGACCCAGCCTCAGCTCCCAGTACCCATAGCAGGTGGTTCACAAACGCCCCTACCTCCAGGAAAATCTGATCTCTTTGTCCTCACAGACAAATGCACACATTGTACATTTGTGTGTGTGTGTGTGTGTGTGTGTGTGTGTGTGTGTATACATATAGTTTAAAATCTTAGTGTGAAATAAAGTCAGAGTTACTAAGTGTGTATAAATTTTAATCACACACACAAAAACCCACTTCAGAAGACGTATGGCAAATCTAACACGTGTAGGAAAATGCTGAAGAACTTGCTGTTATTTAGAGATACGTGTGTGCCCCCAAATTTATAGGTTGAAATGCTAGATTCCAGGGTGATAAAAGATTGCTAGGCCATGTGAATTAATTAGTGGAGAGTCAATCCTATGCACAGTAGTTTTTGTTCTCGCTTGGTGAGATCAACACTTTTCTTGTGGCTCTTATTCTCAGTGATCAGAAGGGCTGAATGGCTCTTCAAGGTGCTCAGTGCTATTCCAGAGGACCTAAGTTTGGTTCCCAGTAACCACGCTGTTGTCTCAAGTATCTGTATGTCCTATAGTGGCCCTCTAGTGACTAGTGTGAGAATTGATGTTGAATTTGAGATACAACAGAACCAGAGAACTCCAGGTGATTACTGCCCTGGAACCCTTTACTGAGCTTCCTTCAAGCTTTTATTCCAAGATATCTCAGTGCTCAAAGCAGGGAGAGAGAAGCAATAATAATGTCCAGAGTAGCTCTCAGCACTCTCAACAGATGTCCTCAAAGGGTAGGAATTCTTACAAGGGAGTCTTATAGCAGCGCTTTCTCGAATCTGCCAGCAGTATAACTAATGACACAGAGCTTTCCAATAGTTTAATGCTTAGGCCTTTAGCTAAGGCAGTCTCCCAGCTAGCTCATCTAACTCTGCCTGGTTATCTTGCCCATGACCCACCACATGGCTAGCTCTGTACCTTTCCTTGCTTAGCTCTAGTCCATCTGTCCTGTCATGCCCCACCCCCATCTCCCACTTCTCTCCCTGCATCATTCTCTCTGCCCGGAAGTTCCACCCTCCATTTCCTGCCAAAGCTATTGGCCATTAGCTCTTTATTGCAACCAATCAGCAGAGAGACAACCTCTGATACAATTCTAGACTGCCTTTAGGCAGGTGAGGAAGGTCAAATATTTACAAAATAGAAAATCCACTTAGGATCATAGAAACGAAAAAAAAAAAAAAATCCTGCCAGCATTTAGCTCTCTGCCAGTACAGAATTAACAATTGAAAATACAGAGACACACATTCATACAAAGTAAATAATAATAATAATAATGTTATCCCAATGGAAACTATTTACAATAATGTCCTTTAATAATCTAAGCTGGGGGAAGGAAACATCTTGCTCATGACATTCCTTGGGCAGGTGGAGGCATTCCTCCCAGAGGAATAAACAAAGGTCCAAAGGAGCAGAATTCATAGGATAAATATAGGAACGTTTATATTATATGCAGGCTATATGTCCAGCTCCGTGGGATGTGACATCTTCTGGACACTGCAGGCAGCCACTTACATGTGGCATACAGTCACATATATATATATATATATATTTATATATATATATTTATATATATATATATATAAATTTAGTTCTCAGAGGTGCAGTTAATTATCATGGAGCAATGTTTACACTCATAGACAACAGATTTTGTTTTTTATATTTTTTCAATAAAATATTTTTATTAATTATTTGGGAATTCCATACAATGCACCCTAATCACTCACACTCATTTCCCATTCTTCCTGGGTCTACCCTCTCACCCCGTGCCCTCTGCTCCACAAAACCACTCCTACCACCCACAAAAAAAAGAAAGGAAAAAAGAGAAAAATATACCAAGTCAAATTGTGTTGCTTTGCCCATATATTCATTGAAGCATGGTCAAACTCCCAGTGACCAGCCCTCTAAAAAATAAAAATAAAAAATAAAACGAAACAAAAAACTGAGTTCTTCCCCAGAAGCCACCAACTGTGAAGAGCTACACCTCAGCTCCCCACCACACTTTCTAAGGACTTCTTCACTAGCTTCCTGTCTGAACTGTTTTTTTGGAGGGGCGAGGGGGTGTTGTGGATTGTCACAGAAGCCCTCAGTATCTCTCATTCTCCATATGAGTCTGCAGTCATTGATAACACTGGAAAAGCAGCTTCCTTGCCCGTAGCAGCCCCCAGTAGCATAGATCATGGACTTCCACATGATTTCCTTCGGCAACACAGATCATGGATATCAGTATGGGCGCTGGTGGCAATATGACCACAGATACCAACATGGCTTCTGGTGGCAGCACAGAGCTTAGAGGTCTTTCGAGGAGGCTTAATCCAGAAAATGAACCGTTCTTCACTTCGAATATCTTGTTGCTTGCTCTGAGTCAGAGAGATCATGCCATTGAGCAGTGCGTTGGAGGGGGTGGGCAGTACCTGTGCGAGTCACAGGCTGTTGTACACCATTCTATCCTCAGTGCTGGCCACCCTGCTGGTTACAGCTTGAAGGCAGCACCACTCCCCTATGCTTTCCTCCCCGCAGCAGAGCTAGCAATGCCAGTGGCAACAGCAGCGGGGACTCCATGACTCAGGCCAGGCCAGCAAGACGAGCAGCCTCACCAGCCTATCAGGTAGCGTCCAGGTGAGGTGGGCCCAGTGGTGGCCTGGGGACTAGCCCTTTGTCTAGTCTTCGACATGCTTCTTTACTGCCTAGTCTCTAGTTCCTCTCCTCTCTGCCTCTCACACCACTCCATTCTGCCATCTTTCCCATCTCTCTATCACACATTCATTTAATTAAAGTGGCGTTGCAATCTGTTGCATGTCACACAGCTTTACATGCAAATACTTATGAAATGCGTCAGTGATCTGGTTCGAGAAGTTTGAAATAGCCATGAATCCTGGACTACTGCTGAAACTCATCTCAGATATCCAGTTGTTGCCCAGAGTCAGGGTGATCTTACAGCACATGGGGTGGGGTGCCTGTGTGTGCGTGCCTGTGCGTGCGTGCCTGTGTATGCGTGCGTGCGTGCGTGCGTGCGTGCGTGCGTGCGTGCGTGCGTGCGTGTGTGTGTGTGTGTGTGTGTGTGTGTGTGTGTGAGTGAGAGAGAGAGAGAGAGAGAGAGAGAGAGAGAGAGAGAGAGAGAGAGAGCTGGATCCGAGTGAGCTCAAGGCAGCTGCACACCTCCCTGCCCTTGCAGCCGGAGGGGCAGCACCGTGGTCCTGAGCTCTCCTCTCCACAGAAGGCTGAGCTGTGGCACTGGCCTAGTGAACTATTGTTAGCCCGATCTTCAGAGGCCACAGAGGACTGGCCCTACTTGGCAACCACATGGTCCTTTGTCAACGCTGCTGTGCTCCTGTACCGGTCACCACCGGCTTCGATGCAAGTCCCGCTTCTCTGTGTTCTATGTGCTGCTCTGTTCCACCACCATTTTTACAATTCCTTAAAACCCATTTTTTAAAACCACCCTACCACAAGCTCTGCAGGTTCAATCCCCGATGCTATGTCTCTCCTCCAATCGTCTGTGGGTTTCTCAGGCTCCCCAGGGCAGCTCCTTGGCCCCTCGGGTGCTGGTGACTGCCTCCATCTTTAATTGAGTCGCCTCTAGACAATAGATTTTGAATCCTGACTTTTGTGTTTTATAGCTTTGATTTACCATCCTGAGTTTCCATCTGACACTTGATGATCACATCACTCTGCAAGTTTTTTTTTGGGGGGGGGGGATCAAATCTTTCTCTTAAAAAACTTTATTACTTACAAACTTATTTAAATACAATAAGATGATGAGAGCTGCAGGCCCCGTTTTTGTTATTCCAAGGAGTACCTACACTTTGTAAGAGGTGCTTGGTTGCTGGTATTCTAGAGGGTGTACCACTCACTGGAACTCTTTTGAGAAAAAAAAAAAATCTCCAGTCAGTAGAGACTTGATTTATACAGGAAAATCTCAGGAACCACAGGGCATTCTACCAGGCCATCTTGGCCACATGGGAGGCATCTGAAGAGAATCTGTCACCTACAGGCATTAGCTTGTTTACATTTGGCTATGACCGAGTGCCCCAACCTGGAAGTCTGTGTCTGGCACAGACTTCGAATTAAAGCAGATGTCAACAGGGCAGCTTGTGCTAAACTCTGCTTCTTAGACTGTGAGGCCTAGTCCCACTGAAGTTCCATCTACAAGCTAGGGACATCGGGGAGGGAACGCAGGACCAGCCATCCAACACTAATTCCATTCCAAGGTTCTCATCTGCTACAAGATTACAAAGACAACTGCACGGTTCACAGCACATCAAGAGTCTGAATAGAACTCCCTGGTTTCCTGTCCTTATGACTGAGAAGTAAATACTCTCTCACATTACCCATCTCCCAAATCCAGCTACAGTAGTCGGGCTGTCCTCACGGGACAGACTCAGCTCAGCAAGACTCAACGGAAGTTAATCGCAGTCTAAGGCTCTCTGCTTGTGAAACCCAAACCCAAAATTTAGCATCTTTCTGAGTGTATCAGCACCACCACTCCAGACAAAGGGACCTCTCACTACCACCTTCAACCATGGCTAATTTCCAAAGAAAAAGTCTGGTAGAATTTGGATGTATGAAAGACAGAATCATTTTGATAAATGTAACATATGAAATACAAATGAATAGATCTCAGGGATACTCTTATACATACATACACACACACATACATACATACATACATACACACACATACAGACAGACAGACACATACATACACACACATACATACACATACATACACACATACATACATACACATACATACACACACATACATACACACACGCACATACATGTAACTTAACAACATGCTATGTATTCATATTCCTGTCCAGAAAGAGAATAGTGAAATAAGACACATTAGCTGCAGGAGTGGATGATCTTGTCCATGGTGAGAACCTCTGAAACTTGAAGTATTTTGACCTGAGAGTGAAGGAAAGCCATGTTTTGTACAGTCATATATAGGCTAGAATTTTAAGCACTTCCTGTTTAGCTGAAAACTCAAGTGAAAAAAACTTTTTTTTAAAGAAATCACCAGTGTTTATTTAGGAGACTCAGCAGATTTGGATTTTGAAGTTTAGTCAGTCGGGTCTGGGCCCCTTTAGAATCTCTGCCTTCCTAGAGATCAGGCACGTGTTCTTTCAAGTTTTTAATCAAATACTACTATAGATGTTACCTTGTGGTTATTTGGCTGATGTAATTGTTTAAATATAATAATCTTGGCGTTATACAAAGAATCACATGAAGAAAGTGAAATATCTTGCCAAGTCAACTTCTTTTGGCAAAAAGGGTGGGCCAGAACCCAAACCCGACTAATGAGTACATTCAGTAAAAATGGCTCTTTTATTCATGAGGTAAGTAAGTGTTGACTGAGTCTCATCCCATTGACAGGAGTTCTGGATCTCCCAATCAATGAGATTAGCTAATTTGTAGATGGAAATGGACCCTCAGATTTTTATCTCTATAAGGGAGTCCTAGCTCTTGGACTTTGAGTATAGCCTGCTTTCCCAAGTGCACAATGCTGGATTGTCTTTTCAAGACCAAATACCAATGTCATGTGTCATCAGAATACTCTACATAAACTATTGGGGGCTGCTGGAAGAGAGGGAGAGAAATCGCCACTTGGCATGCGAGGGAATGGTACAAGTAACCTATTATCCCAAATTTCTTGGGCCTCATTGCATGTACAGTAGGTATCAGCCTGCATTTGTTCCTTCTGTGTGAAAGCAGAGTGTGAGAGGAGAGACTCACACACACAGAAGAGATGAGGAAAGATACCTACTGATCCCAAACAAGCTGAGTGTTTCCCACAAGGGCTTCAGCACAGACCCACTGTCCTCCTCAGGCCTCCCGAGAATCGGAGCTCATGTTGAGAAACAGCAGCCCACAACGTGCTCTCACCAGTTGGCCTCAGTGGAAGAAAGGGGCCTTAAAAATCCCAGTAAACGAGCATTGGAGATATGACTCAGTTGGTGAGATGCTTGCCTAGCTCTCACAAATCCCTGGATTCCATTCCCAGTGGAGCCTAAACAGGCATGGTGATGGCATACCTGCAACCCCAGCCTTTGGGAAGCAGAGGTGGGAGGATCAGCTCAAAATCATCTGCTACTAGTGAATTGTAGGCCAGTCTGAGTTATAGGGAAGCCTGTTTCAAAAAAAAAAAAAATTCTAGGAACTGAATCTGAAGAAGTCAGTTTCTGTCTTTGGTGGTTTCCACAGTAACCATATGTGTTCAGAGGAAGGCAGCTGGAGAATGACAATTCATGACAAACACATGTTCATAGGATCACAGGGCCTTAAATAAACTGCCATAAACACAGCTGGCTACTAGTACAACCTAAAGAACCCAATGGCCTATTTCCCTTCTGTGGGAAAAGTCTTCTGATGTGGGGATCCCTTTCTATAAAAGCATCTTTGACTCCCAAGAATGCTGCTCAGTCCACTCTGCATTCTCTCATCTTTGGTCACAGATCTTCTGTTCCCTGTATTTACGGTTTCACTTGACAAGGGCCAGCTCAGGATCCAGGTAAACTGAGGAAGGAAGGAAGGTATGGCCTCAGGATGGTGGGGTGGCAAAAGCTGACACATGAAGATTTACAGAGCTCTATTTGCAGCTTTTATTCTATAGGGGTCTTGAGATTACTTGTATCAATTTAGATGTTCTATAAAATCATTATCAGGAATTATGAAATCATCAATTCATCTATATATCATTACTACATGAACATATATCTTCATATTGATTTTACAGTAAATCTGCCCATTATAGTGGGTAAATGCCCAGGAAATTATTAAGCTATGTAATAGTGCCAGGAAAGGCATATCAGCAGTGAGAAGCAATCCTCGGATGAAATCTCTGTGTCTTTGCCTCTCAGAATGTACCCACTGTAGCCATGCAAAATGGTGGGCCATCTCCAGAAAACTCACTTACTTACCATAGCCCTTCCTAGATGGCTTCTGACAGCTGCCTGGTATAGGTCTTTGAATCTCAAAGCCAACTACCAGTGACATATCTCCTCCAAGAAAGCCACACCTACTCCAAAAAGGCCTCTATTAGTTAGGATTTATATTGCTGTGAAGAGACACCATGACCATAGCAGCTCTTATAAAAGAGAACTTGAATTAGGCTGGCTAAAAGTTTAGAGATTTAGTCCATTACCACTGTGGAGGGAAGCATGGCAGCACATAGGCAGACATGATACTAGAGAGGTAGCTGACAGTTCTCCATCTAGATTGGCATGCGGCAGAAAGAGAAAGCTGCTGGGCCTGGCTTGAGCTTCTGAAATCTCAACTCCCACCCCCAGTGACATACTTTCTCCAACAAGGCCATACCCATTCCAACAAGACCACAGGTCCTATTCTTTTCAAATAATTCCACTCCTTATTGGCCTATGGGGGCCATTTTAATTCAAACCACTACAAGGCCACACCTACTAATCCTTCTCAAACAGTGCCACTCAGAGGCTATAAGAAAGATTTATATTCCAAACACCACACAATTATAGCAAGTAATACAAAAGAATTCAGAATTTCTATCTCCTGACAATATTAACATCAGTGTTAGAATCATGTTCCTTAAGGAAGGAAAATGCTGAGCATGGAGCACACGGATGCAATGCCTGTGTGCAGGAGGTAGGAGGACCCTGAGTTCATTCATAACCAACCTGAGCTACCCACCAAGGTGAGAGAGGGGGGAGGGATTTAGAAAGGTTACTTGAATCTTAAACTTCCTTCACTATTATATATTGGCATAAGAACTGAAGAACCTCAGAGAACCTAAGAAGTAAGTATGATTATTATATTGTTCTATAAACTCACTTTTATTGACTGTTTTTACTCCAGAGTTCCTACAGTAGGGACCATGCTTGAGAACTCAAAGAGAAACACAGAAGTAGGCAGAGGCTTATCTACCCAACTCACATTAAGTAAATCCTGCTAGATATACATTTTGTTAACTTCCCATCCTTTAAAATGTGATGAGGGTTTGTATTTAAATCTGCTTCAGGCTCTCTCATTTTCAGTACAATATGCCATAGAGGAAACCTGCTCTATTCTGTCTCTGTTTGCTTCTCAGCAACACAGTTTTGTGGGGCAAAAACTGCAACCTTTTCAAGGGAAGCAAATGACTCAAATTTCCTCTTAATGTTTTCAACATCCAAATAAAGCCTTCAATTTGACGGAAGTCTCGTCCATCTGTCTGACCATCAGCCTGCCCTGGCTGACTGAGATCGTGCCAACATTCCCAGCCACAAGTGGCATGCAGTCCTTATAGGAGGCTTCTTAGTTTGGGTTTTATTGCTGTGAAGAGACACCATGACCACAGTGACTATTATAAAGGAAAACACCTAATTAGGACAGGGTTACCATTTCAGAGTCTTAGTCCATTATCATCACAGCTGAAAGCATGGTAGAGTGTAAGCAGACATGGTGTTTGAAGAGCCGAGAGTTCTACATCTTGATCCACAGGCAGCAAGGAGAGACTGTCTCTCTGGATGTGGCTTGAGCACATATGAGACCTCAAAGTCTGATTCCACAATGACACACCTCCTCCAACAAGTGCCACTCCCTATGGGCCAAGCATTCAAACACATTGTATGTGGGGCCATTCCTATTCAAATCACCACGAGAGAAAATGTTCCTGTTCTAGGAGAGCTTCACATACAACCTAAGCAGTTCTGTTAGCAGCCAGCAGTTTTGAACCACAGTGGTGTCTGACTCAACAGCAGAATCTCAGAATTTTGCATCCCTTGGTCCTAAACACCAGGGAATATTTCTCATGTTCTACTTTAAAAAATAACTGTATAAATTATGGCTAATCAACAATAGTGGAAGAAGTGGAGTGTAGACAACATCCTCAGTAAGAGGGACAGGAATGAAAAGAAGCAGAACAGCCTGGTAGATGGGGCTGGTGGTGAACTGCCCCAAGCCTGGGTTGCTGTGAAGTCCTGCAGGGAGCAGTGGGGCTGGGGACCTGGCCAAGGGATTACATATCCTGGGACCTACAGCTTGGCCTTAGGAGGGAGATGAGGGGTTTAACAAAGGGTTAAACCCAGCAGACTTGGGGTGAGGGACCCTGAAGAATGAAGAGGAAGAAGGTGCTGTTGAAAAGAGAAGTTGGAGGGAATGAACAGGAGGGAGGAGACAGAGAAAGTCCCCGGGTCTCAGCCTGGTTCCATGTTTTTCTGAGTTATCAAGCATGGTCCTTATTGTGGATTGCTGTCTGTTTTTTTTCTGCCCTGTACTCAGGTGAGATCAGGTAAAATCTTCATTAGTCAGATAAGGCTAGAGCCTGTGATTGGGCAGTGGAAGGAAGGGGTGGAGCTGAAAGTTTTAGAGAGAAGACAGAGAGAGAGAGAGAGAGAGAGAGAGAGAGAGAGAGACAGAGAGACAGAGAGAGAGAGACAGAGAGAGAGAGACAGAGAGAGAGAGACAGAGAGAGAGAGACAGAGAGAGAGAGACAGAGAGAGAGAGACAGAGAGAGAGACAGAGACAGAGAGAGACAGAGACAGGAGAGACAAGATGGAACCTGTAGGAGAGGATGATGAGCTGGAACCATGTGGTCCTAGCAGCCATAAGTAACTGGGCATTTCTTAGATAGATCACTGAGTAATGTAGGGCACATTTGTCCAATCTAGGTGTGCAGCTTGTATCAACATCAATTCAGTTGTGGGTTCTTTGTGTGGTCGTTTTGGGGGTTGAAGATCTACTGTTATAAATCTGGCTGGTAACTTACAAGCCTTTGGAGTTTTCATTTTACAGGGTTATGAAGATTTTTGCAAGCAACAGCCCACTTTCTGCCAGCTAGCCATAGAGGGTGGTTGGCCAGCTAGCCTCGGGAACCATGGGAGCGAGACCTCTGTTGCTGGTTCATAGCTGGCCTTAGCGTGGATTGTTTTTTCATAACTACACGCTACAGTCCTCACTGTAGGAACTCGGCAGTGGAAACACAGTCAATGAAGTGAAAACATGGAATATATTAATACCTAGAAATACATGGTAAAATAAATGTGTCCTGGGTGCTCTGGGATACTTTCATCTATGTCAGTGAGTACTAAGGAGTTGAAAGCACAGCAGACTTTCTATACTATAATCTCTCGCCCCTTCCTCTGTGCTCTTCATAGGCAATCAAGTTTAGATACAAATCAGGATCTTCCTGATCCAAAGCACTGGGATTGCAGCCCTGCGCTCTGTGAGCATTTTCATTCCTTCTAAAGAGACAGGATTGGGACATTGATGTTAATACTGACATAGATGGGTATCCTGGATAACTGTGTTAATTATTATAATTGTATATAAAATTATAATAATCTCAAATATTAAAAGCTTGGTTTAAAAAAATAGGATGCCCAGAAGTGTGCAGTGCATTAAACTGTACAGTGAACATTTCATAATATTAATATTTATCCTAAGCTGTCTCTTGATTTAAGAACCATCTTCAATATATTTGAAGTCTAGGCTGGTACCCAGGACCTACTAACAGGAATAAATAGTACTATGCTCACATTTGGTTTTGTTTCATGAGACAGATTCCTGGTCTGCTGTAGTGGTGTACACCGTTAATCCCACTACTACAAAGACTTCTGACAGGTGGGTCCGTGAGTTCAAGTCCAGCCTGGTTTGCATAACAAGATCCAGGTTAACTAGAGCTACACTGTGAAACTTTGTCTCTAAAACCAATCACCATAAGATAGAGGAAAGACACAGTAGTTAAGAAGTCTTGCAGTTCTTTCAGAGGGTCTGGGTTAGATTCCCAGAACATACATGTGGCTCACAAACCTCTGTAACTCCAGTAACAGGGGATCCCACACCCTCATCTGACCTCTCAGTGCAGAGTGCAGAACACATCAGTATTCATGAGAGGATTAGAAATTTCGAGGAAGCCCTGGAGTTAGAATCTAGAAAAGACAAAGGTTTCATGTGACACTGGCTACCTACGAAGCCTGTCCTGATATGGGGTTCAGATTCCCTTTACCCTGGGCCTTTTTCAGCCTCTGGGCCTATAGAGGTAACCATAGGCAGACATCCTAGACCACTGAGTTCAGGTATGTCATCAGCACAGCTGTCTACATCTGGGAACCAGCATGAGCCCCTCAGACTTGTGAGTGAGAAAATAGGATAGAAGAGTTTTCTAGCTTAGATATGACTCTGAGACCTGGCACCAATGAACTTTCTGATCCTGGGTTCTCTGCCCTTCCTCCAGTTCTTGGGTATTTCTCAATTTCCAACTTAACTTGCTGTCAGAACCTAAGGCAAAAGCATATCGAAATCCTGAGTATGAACAGTTTGTATGATGTATTAACATGTGTACATACTTTAATTCTCCATAATCTAAAAAAAACTTATAATCTATAGTATGACATTGCCAAAAGTTAACATCATTAAACAAAATTCTTTTTTGAAATTAATTAATTTATTTATATTTATCCCAAATGATGCCGCCTCCCAGTTCCTCCCTCACAGAGTGCCTCCACCACCTCTCTCCTCCCCTTCTCCTCTGAGATGGTGGGGGCCCCCTAGGTATCCCCCTACCCTGTTGTATCAAGTCTCTGCAGGGTTAGGCATATCCTCTCCCATGGTTGCCAGCCAAGGCAGCCCTGTGTGTGCATGTGCGTGTGTGTGTGCGTGTGCGTGTGCGTGTGCGTGTGTGTGTCGGGGAGAGAGGGACTGGTCTAGCCTATGTATGTTCTTTGGTTGGTGGCTCAGCCTCTGAGAGCTGCCAAGAGTCTAGGTTAGTTGATTCTGTTGGTCTTCTTGTGGAGTTTCCTTCCCCTTCAGGGCCTTTGATCCTTCCCCCAACTCGTCCATAAGAGTCCCCAACCTCTGTCCAATGTTTGACTGTGGGTATCTGCATCTGTTTCAGTCAGCCTCTAGGTAGAGCCTCTCTGAGGACAGCCATGCTAGGCTCCTGTCTGCAAGCAAGACAGACTATCATTAATAGTGTGAGAGTTGTGCTTGCCTGTGGGCTGGGTCTCAAATTGGGCCTGTTATTGGTTGGCCATTCTTTCAGTATCTGCTCCATCTTTGTCTCTGCATTGCTTTAGACTGGACAAATTTAGGGTTGAAAGTTTTGTGGGTGGGTTGGTGTCTTAATCCCTCCTCTGGGGGTACTGGCTGACTACAAGAGGTGGTCTCTTCAGGTTCCATGTCCCCACTGTTAGGCATGTCAACTCAGGTCACCCACATTGACTCCTGGGAGCCTCCCCATCCCAGGTCTCTAGTGCTTCTAGAGATTCCCCCCACCACAAGTCCCTCCCCCTCCCCCACAAGCAGCTTCAGATTTCTATTCATTCTCCTGGCCCTCTCTCCTGTCTCTCCCTGCACCTGCACCTGATCCTGATATCCTCCCCCCATTCCTCTCCTCATCCCTCTCTACCCAGATCCCTTTCTCCCTCTGCCTCTTATAAATATTGTGTTCCCCCTTCTAAGTGAGATCCACATATCCTTACTTTGGCCTTCCTTCTTGCTTAACTTCTTTGGGTCTGTGGGGTGTATCATGGGTATCCTGTACTTTATGGCTAATATCCATTTATCAGTGACCATGTATGTCCTTTCAGGTCTGTTACCTCACCCAGGATGATATTTTCTAGTTCCATGCATTTGCCTGCAGAATTCATGATATCTTTGTTTTTACTAGCTGAATAGTATTCCACTTTGTAAACAAACCACATTTTCTGTATCCGTTCTTTGGTTAAGGGACATCTGGATTGCTCCCAGTTTCTGGCTATCCCGAATAAATCTGCTATGGACATAGTCCTTGTGGTATGGTGGAACATCTTTTGGGTATATGCCCAGGAGCATTGTACCTGGGTCTTCAGGTAGAACTATTTCTAATTTTCTGAGGAACTGACAGATTGATTTTCAGAGTAGTTGTACAAATTTGCAATCCCACCAGCAATGGAGTAGAGCCTTTCAAAGGGCAGTTATGCTAGACTCGCGATGATTCCGCAGGGGTCTGGCTGTCTCTGCTGAGCCGTGCCACTGCTGCTGATTCGTATTTGCTATCCCAACACTACTGAACTGGACTGTTGGTATATTTATGCTGGTATATTTGCAAGTGGATCAAGCTGTCACTACTAAATCCTGTGAACTGAACTGCTGATTTCCTGACAATGCAGATGGGATTTGCTCCAAAGAACAATTTCTTTTTTTTAAAAAAGGGGTTATTTATTTATTGTATATGAGTACAGCGTAGCTGTCTTCAGACACACCAGAATAGGGCCTCAGATCCCATTACAGATGGTTGTGAGCCACCATGTGGTTGCTGGGAATTAAACTCAGGACCTCTGGAAGAGCAGTCAATGCTCTTAACTGCTGATCTGTCTCTCCAGCCCCCAAAGAACAATTTCTAAGTAGGTCCATTTCCCCTGTATCCTAATAACCTTTCTCTTCCATTACCTCTGGTGGGCTGTGGACTAGAAGGGAGGTTAAAGTATTTAAGAACAGTTCTTAAAATTAGGGTTAAGAAAAATGTAAAATTACAGGGTACAGACCCATGATTGCAGGTCGAGGTATGAACCAGGAGGAAGATGGGGCTCAGAAGGGATGGGGCAGAGCTCAGGACTGCTGAGCTTGCTAGGGTCCCAGCAGGTGGGAGAGTCAAGATAATCCTGGATTCTTCCCTAGGGCTTTCTATCTTCACCCTCCAGGGTTCTTCGTTCACATTCGCAGGTTAGCAGATCCGCCTGAACAGTATGAGACCCACAGAAATCAGACTGCTGCGCTTCTCCAACAGGAGATCGCTGCATAAAGCCCTGTCAGAGGGTCTGGTCTTCCCCACTTGTCCTACAAGAAGGCCACCACCGTCACAGCACTGAATGAATGTCAACAAGCCCTGTGAGGTTCTTGGGTTGCCTGGCTGCTGTTCCTTCCCCTGAGCCACTAACTGCTGACTCTCCCAGGACTCCCAATGCTGCATCTGCAGCATACTGGAATTTTCAGGTACCTCAAATATGACATGGGTCTTCCACCCCGATTCTGAACAGCTCTGCTCTACAAGTTCCACAAGGAATGGTGAAGTTTCTTGTTACCTCAGACTGGTTCCTTGGAGCGACTCCTCCCAGACCAGCCCAATTGTACCCCGCACCCCAATTGTTTTAAAGGGACTCCCATTACTTTAGGTAGGTCGGTAACATCGTTTACACTTACTGCCTCTCTTACGCTGTATTTCAATAAACTCTCCTTCACTTTCTTGGTAAATTCTTTTTACCTACCTGTGTCACTGGTCTTTGTTCACAATTGTCCCTACCACAAGCCCCCACGTCTTAAAGGTTCTACTCCCTCCCAGTAGCTCTATCAGCTTGAGAACAAGCCTTGAAAAGCTCCCAAGCCTTAGGGAAACAGTTGAGAGCCAGGCCATCCATACCGGTGCACAAGTATGTTGGCAGCAGCTGTCATGCAACCATACAAAGGAGAAGGAAGGACTGAGGCTTCTGCAGAGGAAGCTGGACCCAGACTCCAGACAGGGAATACATGAGTTTTGACTGATGGGAGAGCACAGTGTAATTGCCCAAAGCAACTTTCCCATCTCTGCAGTTTCTGCTTCCCTCCTCTGCCCAGCTCCACAGATGAGGAGAGAACACTTGAGACTGGTGGACTGCAGTTCAGTTCCTTTTACGTTCAGAACTTTACAGAACCTCTGGTTGGATGGGGGAAAGGTAACAGGATGGATTCCTGGGTGATTTCAACAGAAGCTGAGGACGACCATGGAGGGCTCACTCAGAACACAGTCTTTGCCTTCACTTTGCCAGCTGTACCACACTCAGGCTGTGTGACCACTTTTCCTCTCAGAACATCAGTCCCTTTGTCCGTCCAGAGGAATTGTAAGTTCCTACACTACAGGAAGACAGAGTGAGGCAATGTATTATGATAGCGTCTGACAGAGTTCACAGCCCACAAGGCCCGGTCCCTATAGTCACACAAGACATACCCCCTGCCACAGTGGAGAAAGGAGCACACTTGTACTCACGAATGAATGGTGTTGGATTCCTGTCAAAACCACACCTGATAAAAGGGGCAAGGATAAGGCTGAGGACTTACCCTTGAGCTGCTGGCAGGTAGGGCTTGAATGTAAATGTTCTCACAGGCTCCTTCGAGTCAACACTCAGTCCTCAGCCGGCCCTGCTGTCTCAGGATTTTGTGGAAACTTTATGAGATGGAGCCTAGCTGGAAGACACAGGACCTTAAGGCGGGGCTAAGGGTTGTGTAGCCTAACTCTGGGTTTTGGTCAGCATCAGGCCCCCCTACTCTGCCTTAAATGGAATTGGTGTTAACCGTGCATTTCACCAAACAGCCTCCATCCCTGTATGTACCCCAGAGACAGACTCTCCATGCACTGACAAATGGCTGTGCAACCCTAGACTCTGCATCTCCATTCACATTGCTTAGGGTAAAAGCCTTGATCTCTGCTAGAACCCTCTGCTGTGAGATAAGTAGGCTTATTTTTCTCCAAGCCCCAGCACACATCTTCTCTGGCTGCTGTCTTTGACTTGGTTAGTGTCAGTGTGTATAGGACACAGTGGGAGTGACAATTGGTTTCAAACTGTGAAAACCTCCTCTGGGGACTTGGGATGAATTCGATCCCATGAAGTATAAACTTAATTGTTGAAAAGGGGTGGAGCAACTCGATGTTCCCAGTCTGAGATAGCCATCGACCCCACCCAGGCTCTTGAAGCTCAGCCTACATACTTTAATATCGATGCTTTCTTATCTCTGCAGTACCAACCAATTCCTCCTATATCCCTGAATCCGTATTTAAAGCAGCATCCATTGACATTCTCCCTGGCACGTCCAAGCTCTAGGTCACTGTTGTCAGGGATCAGCAGCTCTCCAGGAATTACAAGGCAGAGTGGAAGCAGGTGGGGGGCCAGAAAAGAGCCCTGGAGTGGAGCCAGTGAGGGTGAGACCTCTTGGGGGACTGAGAGGCGTGGCCGCTAGTCTGCGGTGTGCTCAGACCGGCCTCATACCTGCTCTAAAACATAACTTTCAGTGGAATATTCAGCTTTGATGGTGCACTTTCAAAACCGAACCGCTGATTCCTCCCAGTTGTGTGTATCCAGTTTGTCTCCAGAAGCCACTTGAGACTTGGAAATGGTCCAAGTGGAGGAACCACAGCGAATACAATACAATAAGGTCCTGTGGAAAAGAGTCCTGGGAACAGACGAGGAAGCTGATGTTTGCCAATAAAATGTGTGGCACAGTTAGATAGGCTTGTTGCTCATCGTGCGGTGTCCAGGACACGCCACCAAGGGCCAGGTGTCAAGTGGGAACCGGGCTGGAGGAGGCTGTGTAAGGTCCATTCCATCTGAGATGCAGGTTAACACGTACCTGCAGGTTTGGCTCATTCGTCTTGTTTTCTGAAAGAAATACTGCTGGTAACCAATCAGATGTATGTTCCAAGTAAATAGGAAACAAGTGAGGTTCCCAAAAGATTCTTTGGCATTTGAACCTTGGCGTGGTGGGTCCCTGTGTAATCTTTCCTGTGGCTGAGGCTGGGAGACTGAGGTACAAAGCGCGGGCTTCCCCCGACACCCCCTCCGCCCCCCCCGCCCCCCCGCCCCCCGCCTCCCCCCCCCCCCCGCCTGTCATCTGCAGCTCCTCCGGGGGAGGCGGGGCTGTCTGACACAGTTATTAAACCTGGTAGCTGCGTTGGCTGCGCCGAGGAGCACTTTAGAAGAGCTCGCAGAAAATAAGGGTTTGCCAGCTGGCAGTCTGCTTGTTCTTTCTCGCTGACTGCAACGTTGCTGGGCAGAGCTTTCTAGTCATTCTGGCTGGTGACTTTGGCAAACACCTGAAGCGTGAGTATCTGACACCTAGCCAGGGAAAGACAACAGGCTCTGAACAATTCCAGCTTCGAGACAGGAAGCCTTAGACCGGGACAGGAGAGGGGACAGGCTGTGGTGGGTGGAAAGGTGTACACCGGAAGCAAGTCTCCAAGCCTCACCTGGGGTGGCCGAGGGGTGGGGGTGGGGGGTGGGGGATTAAGTGCCTGGTTGTACTAAATCGCGTGAGGACCGCTCCTATGTTCGGACAGAGCACGAAAGAAGCTTGGGCCTAGGCAGCGAGGTGCACAAATCTGTCCAGCCACTTGGGAAAGGTGAGGAACCGCACTTGCACTGCTTGGGGACTGCAGCAGCCTCCTTGAAGCCCCCTAGCTGGGCGACAAGTTCACTGTCTCTGGGGCTGGATCCCTGTAGGATTCAGAGTTCTGAGACTTCAGGCCTCTCTGCCAGGCTTCAAGCTCTTTCCCTTCCCAACACACGGTGTTTGTTCTTACATGGAAAGCATATATTTGGAGACTAGAGACAAGCGAAAAAAGCCCAATTCCCTCCTCAAAGAGTGTCGTGAAAGGACATGAAGGGTTTGTTTGCTGTTGCCACTGCTTGCTAGAGGAAAACTTGGTGTTCAGTTTAGTTTTTAATTTAATTTTGGGCAAGATTTTCAACTTTACAGACCTGGGCAAAATGCAAGGCCTCTTTCTCTGTGCGTGTGTGGTCTGTGCATCTCTTGAAGAATTTGACTTTTCCAGAGAGGTCCCGAGAAGTGCTCAACACAGTCCAGTGACTCCCGAATGCCAGAATGCCACGTTCAGAGACTAGGGTGTCCTTTGATGTCCATCTGGCTCAGAAACCTGCTCTCTTGTCCCGTCCAGTCTCCTGCGGTCTCTGCACAAGACTTGCTTCCCTGTGATTTCTTGAGTCTGACTTGCAGCATTCTGGGCTGTGGGGCATGGAAGACAAGACCTTCCCTAGAAGGTGCCACAGATCCAAGAGTAGTGCAGATTGGGGATGACAGCCATGAATAAGTGGTGGAACTTTCCAGGTTTACATCTCCTCAGGCATAACCAAGACACGGCAAAGCAGTCTCCAGCTCTGCTTGAGATACACCTAAGGTTTGGGCTGATATTACAATTTTATTTCCCTGTTTAACGGCTTTGGTCAGCCTGACCTTTAAGCGTTAGTTTAATAAGAGCAAACAGGACAGGAGGGGGAAACAAAGAGAATGGGGTGGGGGGCTTTAACACTTAGAAAATCCCCAACCAAATGTAGCTTAGATGCTCAAGTGATTATAAATTAGTCTATAGGTAGAAAACAACTATTATGGATATATGTGTGGGCCCTTGAATTTTATTAGGGGATTGTGGTCCTGGCTCCAAAATGAAGCTTAGTATTTGATGCTTGAATGTGCACCAAATCTTGATTTTTTTTTTCACTCCATGGTGTGGCTTCTCAGTTCCTTGTCAATCAAAACCAGATTGTGACTAAGTTATAGTGCTGTGAAGAGCAACCGATGTGGTTCGGAGATATTAAGTGTGACGTAGAACCAGGAACAAGCCTTCCTACTGCATTTATAGTAAAATAAAAAAAGATGCTGTTCCCAGTGTTCCCTGATCTTAAAATAAAATGTGGATAAGTAAGTGGGATATTGAGAATGGGCCAGCCAAAACAGCGAACCAGAGAGCCAAGACGTCGAGGCTGTTTACAGAAAGAGAAGTTAGTTGCTACCCAAAGGGGGTAGAGCTGAAAATGAGTGAAGGAAATCAGAGTTTGATCAGATCTAACCGATTATAAGACGTCAAGGAGCATCTAGAAGAAAATACATTGTTACCACTTTCCCTGCCCTAGCCACTCTTAGCCCTGGCTCCAGACCTTGGACCTTTAAGCCGCTTCTAGAGCCCAGGTCATTTCCCAAGCTCAGATTTTAACTCATCTGGCCCCATCCCAAGGGTGAATCTGTTCTCATAGCTCTCTGAGTAAGAAAATGGATAAAGAGACACCTGTCCATGCCTCAGATGGACAGGTCTGTTGCTGCAGGGGCAGGCAGGGGTCAGAAGTGTTGAGAGAAGCCATGGCCTGATGGGGTTAACTGGGGGGTGGGGTGGGGGGACAGCAAGAGCCTACACTCAGGCTAACCAGCTCTACTGAATGGAGCCAGGAGTCTAGCTTTCAATTTGTTAATGTGAAAACAGCAGATCTTTACAGGTTGGCAACTAATTAAAATATCTAAAAGTGCATTGTGCTTGCCAAACAAAATGCCCCTTCCAGAGTTGTCTTACAGTCAAGACTGGGCAACCTCACCAGACCCTGCCTTTTCAGACCCTTTTCAGTCAAGGGCACAGGGATCTATCATCCCAGAACTTCTAGCTTTGGTCCTTGAAGTTTATGCTTGGCTTGATCCATCCATCAATCCATCCATCCTTCCTTCCTTCCTTCCTTTTTTCCTTCCTTCCTTCCTTCCTTCCTTCCTTCCTTCCTTTTTTCCTTCCTTCCTTCCTTCCTTCCTTCCTTCCATCTTTCTTTCTTCCTTTCTCCCTTTCTTTCTTTCTTTCTTTCTTTCTTTCTTTCTTCTTCTTCTTCTTCTTCTTCTTCTTCTTCTTCTTCTTCTTCTTCTTCTTCTTCCTTCTCTCTCTCTCTCTCTCTCTCTCTCTCTCTCTCTCTCTCTCTCTCTCTCCGAAAGAAGAAACAAACTTTGCTGCCCACATTTTCTTCCTGGTGCTGCAGGTAGAACCCAGGGCTTGGCACATGCTGGTTGCATTCTTTCTGGAGGCCCATAGTTTTCTGACCTGAGATCTCTGGAATGTTGACATGAAGAAACAATCTCTAGATTCCTAGAGGTTTCTCTGGCTGCAAATCAAAGGTGGCTGGTTTGTGTAAACTGACCACCTCTGTCTCCTCCCTCAATCCAACCTCACTGAGGTCCCTGGCAGCCTCCTGTGGAGGTGGCAATGATCCATGGGGACTGGGAAATGAAGGAACAGTTTTGACACTGTCCATCTTCCGGGCTGGAAAGTTGGCACATGGGAAGGAGGTACCAAAAAATGAGTTGTCTGATGTATATAAATAGTACCGACAGTGACATAAGATCTATTCTCAGTTCATGAATATCTTAAGTTTTCCTTCTCTAAGCCACAGAAACAATTGAAAGTGGTGTGTCTCCAATAGCAAGAGGACCATTCAATGCCACTAGCTCTTCACAGTTTGAAACGTCTTTGTGGGATGCAGAAAAATTCCAGAGACCTAGAAGACTGTCTTGGTTCATTCACCCTCCCTCACACTTTGGGGCCAAGGCTCTCGTATTTTGACTTGATTCTGTATTGGTTTTGTTCAGTTTGATTTGACATATATTAACCATACATATTTATGGGACACAATTGAATGTTTTATACATATTTATCTTATGTAATGATTAAGCTGAGTTAATTAGCATATTATAATTTCTTTAGTAACCTCTTTGTGATAAGACCGAGGGGAACACTTCCGCCCTGCAGGTGGGAGTGAAAACTTGTACATCGACCTTGGAAGTCAATATGGTAGTTTCTCAGAAAACTGGGAATTGATCTACTTCAAGAACCAGCTACACCACTCGTGTGTGTGTGTGTGTGTGTGTGTGTGTGTGTGTGTGTGTGTGTGTATACACATAGAGAGAGGGAGGGAGGGAGGATAGATAGATAGATAGATAGATAGATAGATAGATAGATAGGACACTTGCTTAACTATGTTTATAGCAGCTTCATTTCTAATAGCCAGGAACTGTGTACAACCTAGATGCCCCTCAACCAAAGAATGGATAAAGAAAATGTGGTACATTTATATAATGGAGTATCACTCAGCTGTCAAAAAGAATAACATTGTATAGTTTGCAGGCACATGGATGGAACTAGAAAAAGTTATTCTGAATTAGGTAAGCTAGACCCAGACAGACAGCCATGGTGTGTACTCACTTTTAAGTGGATAGAATCTTTACAGTAAAAGACAATCATGCTATATGTAGTCCATAGACCCAGAAAGGCTGAGTAACAGGAAGAGCTCAGGGGAGCTCTCCCTGGGAAAGGGAAATAGATTTCATGGGTGGACTTGGGACTGGTGGGGTTGTTAACAGGAGGGGAGGAAAGAGGGAGGAATGACTGGAATTCTGGAACTGGGAGCATTTCAGGCATGACATGGAAACCTAGTGCAATGGAAACTCCACGGAATGTCTGAGATTACCTAGCAAAGGTAACTCCATGGAATCTATGAGAGGAGCAAAGACACCCAGTAATGTGAGGCACAGAGCCTGAATGGCCACCTTCTGTAACCAGGCAAGGCCTCAAGTGGAGGGATTGAGACACCAACCCAGCCACAAAACCTGTGGGCTGCAGTTTGTCCTGCCTGCAGATTGTTCTGGGACGGGAGCCTCGCACAATCGTCATCAGAGAGACCTGAGAGACTTCATCCAACAAGTGTTGGGAGCAGACACAGAGTCCCACAGCAAGACACTTGGGCAGAGTTTGATGAGTTCTGCAGAGAAGCGGGAGAGGAAGGATCAAAGGACCCAGAGGAGTCAGGAACACACTCAGAGAACACAGCCCCCAGAATCAATTGACTGGGTCTCGTAGGGACTCACAGAGATCAGGGAGCCTGTAGGGGTCTGACCTAGGTCATATATATATATATATATATATATATATATATATATATATATATATATGCTAAGCAGCTTGATGTTCTTATGGAAATCCTAACTGTGGGAGCGGGGCTGTCCCTGACTCTTTTGTCTACTTGTGGGTCCCTTTTCCCCCTGCTGGGTTGCCTAGTCCAGCCTTGATGCAATGGTATGTGCCTGGCCTTATTGTAGCTTGTTATACTGTGTTTGGTTGATATAGGTAGGAGGCCTGCTTTTTTTCTGAAGGGGGTGGAAGGGTAATAGATCTGGGGGAGGGGGAGGTGGAATGGAAAGACTTGGGGAAAGGAGGGGAAACTGGTTGGAATATATGAGAAAAGAAAAGAGAATGGAGTTATGAGAGGGGAATTTTGGGTGCTTGTGAGAAAACGCCAGGAAAATAAGACGAGAGCTATGACCTCAGTTTCTTCAAATAACACAGACTAGTCCTGGAATGTGCTTTGTTTTGTGCCCCTCCCAGGTGTAATCAATAGGAATGAGTTTGCTTTAGCTGTTGCTGTTCATATGCCTCTATGGAAAACTAATTTTTTTTCTTTTTGCTATGTGAAACTTTTTCTTGTGGGTTTATACTTTACTCCGGTGACTCTTCTTAACCCTCAGACTATAACTTGCCCGACGCTCTAAATAAAGTTGGCTACTGCATGAGACTTTGGTCCACCTCGTTTTGGGGCCCTGCTCTCCCGTGTTCACACCACCAATTAGTGGCGCCTGAACAGGGATCCGAAGCTGGCTGTGAGATAAGAGCGTGGGCATCCTCACAGAAGGAGGTAAGTGAGCATAACGAAGCAGAAAACAGGGGAGTTCTGCATTATATTGAGTTTGTGCATTCTGTTTTAAAGAAAGGGGGAGCACAGGTATACTCGCTGGCTTTCTGAAGGAACTATAGATGAAGTATGAGACAGAGTCTGAAAGAATATTGAAGAGGTGAAAACAATAAGGGGGAAAGATTCCTGTCCAATTGTGGGTCCATTGGGCATTACTTTGAGCTATTATTGAAATACTTGGGAAAGATAGGATGTTAATCAAGACGGAGGGATGGCTAATTCCTTGAATGAATGTAAACTGGATGATCAATCCTTAAAACTGATAAGAGACAAAATCAAGAGTAAAAATAGCACACCCTGGGCTGGTGACAGCTCCCTCAGGTCCTTAGTGGAGCCTCCTTTTGCCATGTGTCTTCCATGGCCTGAAAATGACCCCGAAGCATGGGTGGCAAATAGGATAATCAGTCTAATACTGAATTCTGTCCGTTTTGTGATGAGGAGAGCTTATGAAAATGATAACTTTACAACCTGTGCACCGCAGGAAAGTACAGTTCTTCCCTGGCCTCATGGGGTATGCTTGGTATTTCCAGTGCAATTTCAACAAAATCAAGATGTTTATAAGCACTAATGAATATATTTAAAACTCTAGAAAGAAAGGCAGTGTTGAATAATCCTTGAATATTTTCTTAGGATTTAAGAACTACAGTTATTGGATTTCAGACTAAAAGAGGCATCTGTGTATCTTGTGGAACTTTCACTGCCTTTAATCTTATTTTTCCCCACTAAATTGTCTCCTATAAGAGACACAAGAAGACAAACCTTTGGAATAGATTTATTTACATTGCAATGGCCATAAAATACTAACTTCTTATTTTACTCTGCTTGATCAATTAGTAAATCAGAGGAAAACCCAATGCCAACAATTATATGGATTGGATCCTTGTTGTATTATAGTAACCTCAACAATTTTAAGAGTATCATAGTGTGGAGTGAAAAATTATAAAGGCCATTTTATGAAATATGTGTAGATTCCTTTGCCCTTAGACCTGGGCAGAAAAATGCAGGTTTCAGAACGCGGAACTGAAAATAAGATTTCAGGCCCCCCAGGACACTTGCTGGATGAATTACATTCCTCAAGCCTCAGGCAGTAGGTCCACCTATGGGTGAGAGAGGCCCAAGGCAGGAAGACACATTCCTGACCACAGATAAAGATGCTGCCACCTAGGTGGGGCTATAGCCGGAAGAAGTGAAGATAGTTAATCTGAAATAGTTGGTAAATGACAGGGTGGGTTTCTCTGGAATGTTTCACTATTCTTATGTTATGTATCCTTGGCAACCCTTCACCCCATCCCCACTCCCCTGGTTTGTGGTTTTCCTCTTTAAAAGACCCCTTAACCCATCACTAGAGGCCAAACCTTGCTCTTGAGAGAGGGCTTGTGGTTTGACCGTTGGCCAACTTCCCTAATAAAGCCTCTGCTGATTGCATACAGGTATGGTTTCTTGTGATCTTTGGGTGGTCGTGATCTTCTGAGACTTGAGGAAGGGTCTCCCGAGTATGCGGATCTTCAATAGAACTCTATCAATTCTCAAATTTTACTTGCAAATTACCATGGAAGGGTAGGAAATCATTATCCTACTGGTAAGCTATGGGGTTTTCTCATGAATTTGTGATTACCAAAATTATCCAACCTTCTCCCATTCCATAGACACTTATTTTACTGATGGTTCATCTAAGGGATGATTGAGAGTCACCGTATACTTCTTTTTCATCAGCACAACAGGTGGAGCTGGCTGCTTTGATCCATCTATTACAGTTAAGGCCTGTATAATGAGCAAGTGGATGCAGTAACCTGTCCCACTTTTACTTCTCCAGAAGAAAGTTGGGAAGTGGTATGCATCTGTCATTGTAGATGGATCCACTGAAACATCATGGATTCCTCCTCAGCTCCTCCAGTCCTGAGCCATCAAAGACACTGGTGGAGTGTGAGTGTGCCCTTCCCCCAGGCCTGAGAAGGCTTGCAAGTCTTTTATCACAATAGACCAAACAACAATAGGACCTAGGAGAGGCATTGCATTACCAGCCTTGGTGCCTTGGAGCCTGCTACCTGAGCTAAGAAGAATGGACTGCCTGCTGAGCTAGCCTTGACACCTTCCAGACTGCTATCTCCTTGCCCAGCCCCTGGGCTGAACCGAGAAGAGACTCTGGGGGGTGGGGCTTCCCCTTTATATGTGAAAGCAAATTATTAAACTTCGAGACTTGATCAGAGAACTTTGTCTTGGCTTCATCTCTTCCCGCCCTTTCCATCCTCAGCCTCTCTTGCAGGTGAACCGGGTTCAACTGTTGCTGCTGGCAGCAACATGTGAGGAGACAGTGTAAGTCACCAGAGAGACCAAGCTTTTAGCTAAAAGACAGAGGAGATTATGGCTCTACCATCAGAGTCAAGTTTGCCTACCTAGGGCCAAGTGACAGCCTATGCACAGGGAAGAAGTTACTTCACTAATGACCCTGTGTTTATGCCTGTACCTTGAATTGGAATAGACATAGTCGTTCATCTGGAGAAGAGACTAATTTTTCCTTAGGATTTGAGTTGCTTCCCATTTGCTTAGGACATCATAAAATTTGTAATTCTATGAAAGGCAAATATAGATTTATGTTTTACAAGATACTGGAACTACTAATCATATGGATCTCTTTTCAAGCTATTCTCTAGATTTTTCAGATCAATATAACAATGTAACTAATAGTGCCAAATATAGTTTGGATCTCTGTTCCTGTAGTATTACACGCTATGCCTTCACTATTCTAATACCCACTGGGTTATTATCTGCTTGCTTATGGGATACTCATGCATCAAATGACAATTACATTTATCTACATTTCAAATCAAAGACGGTATGAATATCCTGTTATTAAAAAGACAAAAATGGAGGAGATGGCCAAACGCATCCAAGAATAGGGTCGAGCAAGAAGGATTCTGTGTGCTTGTGAGAAAACTCCAAGAAAATAAGAAGTTTCATGACCTTAGTTTCCTCAAAACAGAGAATTTTTCTTTGTATATGTTTTCAAGCTGCTCCCTTCCAGGTGTAGCAGATGGGAGTGAGTTTACCTCAGATGTTGTTATTCATATGCTTCTATGGGAAAAAATAAACTGTTTTTGCCACATGTGGCTTGTCCTTGTGATTGAGCACCTTACTCGTGTGATTCTTAACTCCCAGAGTATAAATTGTCTGAGGCTCTAAATAAAGTTGGCTACTGCATGAGACTTAGTCTGCATCATTTTTAGCCTCCCCTTCCCCAGGTTCTTGCTGCCAACTAGAGCAGTAAACAGCAGAGTTCATACATTCATACATTCATATATTCATGCATTTATGGAAACTGTCCCCCTTACCAGTTGTATCTGGTTGAAGTCCTACAGACAGCAATTTGGCCATAATGGTTGCTTACTTAAGAGTGTAGAAGGGTGATAAGACAGAAGGATAGAAATTCGCCATGATTTTGTACATTTTTGCAGACTACAAAAAGCAGTAAGAATATTCATTAAAACAGGGGAAATTGCTAAAATAACAGTCTCCCTTTTCTTCGAATCTTCTAACCATTATGACAGACAGATTTAGCAGGAGTTGGTGGGTGGGAGGACATCCTCCCACGTCTCTTTTCAGTGTCTGTCCTCCCAATCTCTGTGCATTCCGTCCAGCTTCTCACAGTTAGTTACATCTGCCCCAGGGAAAAAATCTGTGATCTCAAAATGTATTTAAGTAGGCTGCTACTTTACTGATTTTTACCTACTAAAATATAAATGCTCCTTTTGTAGAGTGAAATCTTATTACTCAGACTTAACAGTTAGACTAAGCATGCTTAGTGGGCACAGGTCTCTGGGTTCAACCCCAGCAGTAAAAACAAAGCATTTCACAGAGCAAAGCATATCATGTGCTCGTTGGATGTCTACAATGAATAGCCAAACTGTTCTCCTGCTGATTGTGACTATCAATGTCATTCTGAGTTCTCTGTGTTTCAGGGGGAAAAAAAGATGTTCCACAGAGATTTACGTTGGGATGAGGCACAGAGGAGACAAAGGCTACACTGAACCTCAAGAAGCATGGAAGAATTTGAACATGGCTTAATTGGTGCTAACGTTAATGATAGTAATTTATTTGATTCAATAAAGAGCCATGGAAAAGAAACAGGCTGTCACTCAGTTTCTCCCAAGCAAGAGGCTTACTCCTCAGCCTCCTGAGACCCAATCCTGTAGTGAAACCTCTGCTTCATTTCAGTAGTAAAAAGCATGCAGAATTTATTAAAAATTTAGACATGGCTTTATGTATTTTATTTATTTATTCTCCAGCGTGCACAAACTGATTGTAGAAGTATAAATATACTACATTCCTAACATCTTCAACAAAAATATAACCAATATGTACAATTGCTGTATTAGAAATACAAAGGGATACTGACTCCACCAATGTCTTTCTAAAAGACACAGGGTACAATGATACGTCACCAGCTAATTTTACATTCTGCACTTGACATCACAGCGCCAACTGGGGTCAGCAGTCCTGTGTTCTACAATTTCTTCATGTTTAGATAACAACTGTGCAGTTTGTAGTCGAGCCAGAGTTTTGTACTTCTCTGTGCACATGAGGTTCATAGCCTGTGGGGCGGTGGGCTGTGAGAGGCAGCTGGGTACCTGGTCGAGCACAGGCCTCGAACCCTGGAGAACCTAAAGGGATGGTAGAAGTTCAGCCTTGCTCCAGGGCCCTGGTTCCTTTCACTTAGCATAAGCCATCCACAGCCCCTCCCAAAGAAAGGTTTGTGGCCTTAGGTCACATAGCACTGGTAGAGGGCATGCCTATAGGCTGCAGAGCCTCAAGGGATCTCCATATTCATGAGTTACCTAAAGGTCAGAGGGCTTGGGGTGCAGCTTCTTCGTTTCCGCCATGATAATAAACCTTTTAAAACCATGGACTACCTCTTGTCATTGGGGCCTGCAGTGGGGGACCTTGGAGAAGGTCTTCAACCAATGAGCCACCGCCTAATCTCCCACTGGAGGACTTCTCTACATTCTAGCTAAGCGAGCCACCTTGACCAAGAGCTTCATCCACCCCGCAGGGCACCGCCGGAGCTTCTCCCCCTTGCCCCTTTCGGCTGCAGGCCAGTCCAGCCCGTATGTCCCCCGTCTCAGTCCCTCTTGGCCTCCCAACGGCGCCTGGGAGCCCAAGGACTGAGACCAGCCAGTCTCTGGCCAACCGTGGCCTCTGCCCGGAGACCCCCCAACCCAAAATCTCTGCCCCTGCGGGACCTCAGACTGGGATCTCCCCATACCCGGAATGGAGCTCAGTGGCTTCCCACAGCCCAGTGTCCACCCAGCACTGTGTGGAGTGAACTCAGTCAAATTCCCACGCTTCGGCCCCCCTGAGCCATGGCCCTAGCCGCCTGGGGTGACAGACGCGGGGGAACCACAACTCAGCCCAACAGGACCCACGCCCACGCGCAAGCTACAGCCCCACAACTGGTGGAGGTACCCAGTTGCCTCTCACAGCCCAGTGCCCCACAATAGCCCACAGAGCAAAACTGGCAATAATGCATATTACGTTTACATGTGCAATCATATGTTACATGTACAATTACAAATGCGTGACAGTGTGATACATAAGTAGACAAACGCCATGACACAGAAGAGAATTATTAAGTAAAGCACTGATATTGTTTGACACAGTGAGAAGCACTGCAATTCAATTTTTTAAAATGTGAAGCTATTTACATTTTGCTACTGATCACTATGATAGGCTGGATTTAGTGGAAAAATTCAAAATCAGCAGCCCCTCACATCTGAGTACTACTCGGATTGGCAGCCTTCAATTTTTCTGGAGTCTACAAAAAGAACACAAAAATAGGCTGGCAGGGTCATTTTCAGTCATTCTCAGGCTAACAGCAGCTATGAGCAGACTGGTGCTACCCTTAGGCCTTCTCCATGTGCAGCGTCCACGAAACCACTTACAGGTCTGTCCTCGGTGACTAACCCACTTTGCAAAGGCTGGTGCATCTTAACCATGTTTGTGACCTTTAGTCATGTTTAAAGACATACTCTCTGGTGCCAATCCAGCAAGGGGAGGCTGTCTTGAAAGAGCAGTACGAGCAGCTGGCATTCGCTCCAACACCCCAAGCTGCTTCACTGCAATGTTATATCCAATTATGTTTCTTTCTTTTAAAAAAATAAATAAATAACTCAAAACATAAAGCTCTAGAAGTCTAAATTAGCAAAACTCAGAATAAAACAAAACCTAAAGACAGGGGTTGCCAGCCATTGTAACTGAGCAGGACACACTCTAAGAACACCATCCTGCCTCCTGAGGCTCAGACAGGACACACAAGTCCACGTTCCATCCCCTGGCTATGGCATGGCTATGTGGTTGGCCATGGCTCACCCACTGGGGAAGAAGCAGGCAAGAAGTCTTGGTACTTAAGCAATGGGTAACGTTTGATGCTTCTGGAAAAAGGCACTTCACAAGCAAGGCCAGAAGGACATGGAAAGACAGGGTCACTTCCCAGGTATTCTCTTGATGTGGACAAACCTTATCTGGAATTTTTTGGTTTTTCAGAAACACAGGATAGCAATCCTACTTAAAGTTCAAAATAATCATTAAGTGTAATGATTGAATGGATATAACAATTACTCTCTGAACACAATCTTTAAACTTATTTTTTAAAAGGATGTTGTAAACAAGTGGACAAGCACTGTGCTCTAAGGACTTCCTATCTGCCTTTATCTCCTTGTAGTTCAAAGGCTAGCTTTTTTCATCTTCCAGATGAGATCGAGGGCTAGGACTGGATTGAAATCTAAGAGGAAGATTGTCAACTCCGTCCAGGCATGGAGACGTGCTCCCAGTGGGGATCACATTGTGCCGATCTTGGAATTTGGAATGATACTGCGTGATGTGGCAGAGACTGCTGGGCTGTGCATTTCAAACAACAAGTCTGCAAAGCGACAGGGCAATTTCTTCACAGCATCTCACATGCAAAGGGGAGAGGACAGAGGGGGAGAAAAAGTCCCATGCTACTTTAAGGAAGGGAAGGAAAGAGGCAAACTGGTTCACCATCCCACCATCCTCAGGATGTGTGTGCCAAGGCTCCAGTGCCTGGGACGTCTTCTTGTGTTTTCCTTTGGGTGGCTCACTCTGGACCAATGAGCCTGTGCCTCAAACAGCAGATACCTGTTTGTCTTCTGCAAATATGGCAGGACAGAACCAACATAAGAAGTCAACAAGTAGATAATTTTTTGTACTATCATGCGTTCACGAAATGCTCTGGAAACCACCTGGCACTTTCAGCTTCCTGTGGAAAAACACAAACATGCCCTAATCCCTATAATAATATCGGATCAGGACTATGCCATATGCCAGTAAACAGGTCCTTCCATTTCTCTTGGGCATAAGTATGCTGAGTTATAGGCTGCCATGGACACTCAGCAGCACAGTCCCTTGCCATCCAAGGTCAAAAAATTCAAGTAAAGGTGAAGAAGTATATAACTCCCCCTTTTTTAATTTGATGTAACTGATTTTTTTAGAGCTCCATGGGCTCATTCCACAATTCCTGTCCTTGTGGATTAAAAATATATATTATTATATACCTAACTTATTTATAAATTTTTATTTTAAAAATATTTTTATATATTAGTTTAAGATATAAATGGGTTATAGACTAACATTAATTGTTATAAATGAGGTATAAAACTTAAAAATTAATGATATCAATGTTAAAGCAAACTTTTTCTTTAAATAAATTATATATTTAAAAATATTTAAATGAGTAAAATAATTAAACTTTATCAATCTTATGAAATACTGCCTCAGAGTTCCCCATAAGTCTGCTTGCTGACTGCAGCAACCTGGTCAGAAAATCTTGATGCAATCCATCTAGACCCTGGAATTTTAGAAAAATTCTCAGTCTGTCTCCATGCAGAAGGTAGCTTTCTTAGCTGCAGAATTAACCTGTGCATGATACTGTCCCTCTCCTGCTAAAGTACTAGGTATCTGTTATGCTCGATTGATCTCTGCTCACTGCCCAGCAAATTCTGATTTTCATAACAAAAAAATCTCCTCCTGACAAGTATGCCCTTGTCAACTGTTTCCAACCCCCAGGAGGGAGGGCCTCTGTGGACAATAACTCAGGGATAGCCTGAGTAAACGGGGATCTTGGCCCAGACTGTGCTCCAGCAGTTAACTCTTTAACTGTTTAAACAGAAGAGACGAATAAACTCTATTACCCTGAGGATAGGTCTGTTGTATAACCGGAAATTCGAGATCAAATCCTTGAACATCTTTTGTCTCCTCTCTTAGTAGCCTCTTTCAAGGTCACTTGTAAGAGACATAAAAGCCTCTGTGAAGTTTGCCTCCCAGATGGCTTTCTCACTACTGCTATAACAGTGGCTCCACCTCTGCCTCCGGAGGAGTGCAGTCCAGCTGGGACATTCTTGGAGTTTTACTAGCTTTCGGCTTTGGAATCCACTCTGGTGGTGCCAAGCACCCGCCCCCGCCCCCCTTGAGCTTGTCCAGCCTGTAGTTGTTGCATTGGCACAGACAGCGAGGTGAAAGTGAGTTGTTGCACTTTCTCTGTAGCTAACTTGTCCTTGGAAGGAATTTCAAGTTCTGCCGAGGCAACAAGCAACAAAGAAGTTTCCTCCCTATGATATCTAGCAGTTCCCTCTTCTAGCTGCTTGTCTTCTCCCGCATCTAGGGTCTCTTCCTCCTCCTCATAAGGCAGCAGCTCAAATGCTGGCTCTGTATGCATGGGAGTGATTTCCCTCCTTCTTCAAAGAGTCCCTGGACAGAGGCAGCTAGCCTGAAACCCAATTCTCTCTCACTTCTAGGATCTAAACTATCTCTAATCAAGGTCCAAAGACTAAAGGTATTTATAGGCATTTTATCTGGTCCATGCACATCTTAATAGTTTTGAAGCCTTTCTCCGACCTTTTTCAAGGTTATTAAATTTACTGTACCTTCCTCCGGAAACCGAGGACAAACCTTCTCTACAAAATTTTTTTAATTATGTAATTTCTTTTGCCTTACTTTAGTCCCACAAGTGCAAAGCATATTCTTAAGCATTTATACAAAAGCAAATGGCCGTTTCCACTTCACGTCTTTTCTTTTTCTTGTTCTGATCACCCTTGCTTTTTACGAGCTCCCTTATCTGTGTTCTCTTGTATCCTTGGAGTAACTCCAAAGATGCTCAATTTCTTCTTAGAATCCAAGAAGGGGAAGTTGTCAGGAGCAGACTGGTCTCTAATTAAATGATCTTTAATAAAGGAATGTCTGTACTGTCAATTCTGTAGACTTCTGATATTTTTGAAAACCAACTATCTATGTAAAGCAATCTGGACTGTTGTCCATTAATTACTCTCAGCTATTTCTAATTTAAATCTACAAAACACCCTAACAATAAGCTCAGAGCCATGAATTTGCTATTAGGCCCTTACCTCACATTGCTTAATCATCTAAAAACAGTTTATAATAGCAGTCATAGAAGGACTGGGTCTAAGCCTTGTACTCTTAAAGGTGTTATATAGGCACAATGCCTATATGAGAGTAACAATGTTAATCCCAATTTTATATCAATAAGAAATTCATGCCAATGAAAACTTTAAATTTGTACAAAATAAATTCTGTACCAATGTAAGAGATTATAACTTCAACTTTGTGTCAATTATAAAGATTTCTACCAATGGAAGATATACCTATGTAATGTTTTGCTTAAGAGTAAATTTGCTAACCTATCCCTATTTGTCTGTTTCTATGATTTCTATATTACTATATCCCCCCTTTCTTTTCTACCCCCTTCTTTTTTGCCTAAGAAGGAAGGATAGAGAAGAGGGCAGAAAAGGTAGAAATCCCTGGATTTAAGCTTTCTAGTTCCCTCCCTGTCTGAAGCTACATTTGTAAAATATACTTTAAATAACAACATAGCTATAATTTTAAAATAACCAGAACCATTCACCCCAACATAAGGAATTGGGATGATGATCTTCTTTGTCTGCTTCCAGCTGAATTGGGGGGGGGGAATTCCTCCCATCTGGGGGCCAAAAGGGAAGTAGGAAAATTGTCTTAGTCTAAGAAGAGCTAGCTGGCACCATTTGCCTTGCAGTCACTATGTGCTGAGGAAGTTCATTGCTTAGCTGACACCTTGTCTCCCTTCTACATTTTACAATAAAGCTCAGTAATTTGGGAGGGGCTAATGTGGGAGGAGCGAAGGAGAGAAAGTGGAGAGGAAGAGGAGAAGGAAGAAGAGGAGGAGCTAGGAGCAGGAGAGATATAAGAGCCATGGAGAACCACACATGGATCCAGGATGGTCCAGGACGGTCCTGGGTAACATTTTATATCTTAAGGTTAGATATTGGGAAACAACTCTAATTGTGTGGGCAAATTGTTAATTGAACATTTCTAAATACATAAAGCCTTCGGATTAAAAAAAGAGAGAGCTAAGCAGAGCCACCACCGCATAGAAAGTGGACCCAAACCTCAGCCTTTTTAAATATTATGCTGAACAGCTACCTACAATTTTGTTTCTTCCTTCCACTGAACAAACCATTGCTCACTGCACCAACAGATGAACACAGTGTGTGGACATTATGACAGTTCTGCTCTAGTTGCTACTACCAACTACAAGCTCTAATTCTGTGCCTCAGTATTCTGAAATAAGAGATAAACACTGTACCCAACATTCACTAAAACTATCTGAAGGACAAGATGTTTGTACTACTGTCTGTCACATATGTCCTGGATGCAAACCGAAGCTTGAAGGTGATTGTCTCAGCGCATCCTAATGTAACTCCCATTGTTAACTATTCAGCTTTTCCTCACTGCCTGCAAGCTCACTTTAACCTTCTTACCTGGCAAATACCATGGCCAACAACTCACGCACTGAGTCCTGAACATAAGGGCAGGGTCCATGTCGACTGAGGCCATTCGGATTGATGACAGATTTCCTTTGCTGTCATCCTCAGCTTCTCAAATTTGACCAGTTCAGCTACTTTTGAGTCATTTCCTGAGATTAACAGAGAAGGAACAAGCAGTCACATAGTGTCCATTCTGAGTTCCCACCAGAACAAACAGCGCCCACCTACGCTCACCCTCATAGAGGAATGTGAGGTCCTTCTTGATGACTGGGAGCAGGGGAGTGACAGGAGGCCTTAAGTCTAGCCACTCAGGACATTGCAGTATTTTGCTATGTTTCTGGAAGGATCAAACAGATCTTGTAGGTCCTGGGAAGGAAATTTCATATATATGGGAAGTTTGCCCCTGTGGTTCATAGTCTTGCCATTGGTGCCAGATTTAGGCCACTGAGGGGGGAGAAGAGAGTGAGATATGACTAAATGATGCTCTCTGAAACAAAGGAAGACATGCAAGGCAGCACCTCTGTGAGTGAACTTTACATGCATGGAAATTTCTAGAATGCCTCAGAGTTCATGTCAATCCAGCCTGGGTAGTAAGTGGTAGCTAAAATCAGGTCAGGACCAAACTGTCTGTCTTTATGCTTCTTCCTTTTATGTCCTCTTAACATTTTAAATATACATTCACTCATTCATTCATTCACTAACCCTTCCATTTTCATTTATTCATTCACTAATTCATTCATTTACTAATTCACTCATCCATCCATCCATCCATTCATGTGAGCATGTGTGTGTCGAGAGGTATTCCAGCAAGTATGTGAAGGTGAGAGGAACAACTTCCAAGAGCCAGATCTCCCTTCTAACTCACATGACCAGGCCTGCAGCTGGCACCTTCACTGGCTGGCCCTTCTGTTTTGTTTGTTTTCTTTTAACTCAGGGTCTTGCTCATAACCCTGGCTAGCCGCACTGAGCAGGTTGGCCTCACACTCAGAGAGCTCCCTGACTCTGTCTCCTTGAATATGGGGATTAAACACCACCACACCCAGCCAGCCAGCTCTGTATGCTCTCTTGATCTGTTCTCTCTCTCTCTCTCTCTCTCTCTCTCTCTCTCTCTCTCTCTCTCTCTCTCTTTCTCTCTCTCTCCCCTACAGGATGGATCTGAACTGTCCCCTAAAGATCCTTGTGTGGCTTAGTCCCAAGTGCATTTACTACTGGGAAGTTGTGCAGGGACAATTTAAAAGTGGAAGCTAAGTTAGGAATAGTGGCAATACCTGTGATTCTAGCACTGGGGCAGCTGGAGAATCATATACATGAGACCACTGATCTACAAAGTAAGGCCCTGTCTCCAAAAAGGGGATAGGGGGAGAGTGACTAGTGAGATTAGTGAGATGCCCTATGTAATTGGGGATAAGGTGACTCCTCTCATCATTCTCTTCCTTATTTTATGTTCCAGACACAAACAACTGTTCCACCAAATGCTTCTGCTGAGTTATACTACGCCTAAGTACAAGCCTGGGTACAATAGGGCTTATACATCTATTACATTAAGTTAAATAAATCATCTATGTATCAGTAGACTCAATGCCGTAGAGTTCAAAGTTCCTCATGGAGAGCTGCATGGCGATCTCCATGGTGCTGAGCTGAAGAGGCAGATTTGCCTCTCATGCAACAGCTCCTGGGTCCCTTCCTCTGAGCAAAGCCTTCCAGTTTCCTTGTTGTTTTACAGATGGTACCCGAAAGAAACGGAAACTCATCAGATGTCAAGCTGCACAGCAAGCCTGTGGGACTCCTCAGGGAACATTGCTAGTTCCTGAGGTTGCGGTGGGGTGGAGTTGGCAGAGAACTAAGAGAATGACGTAAGAGTTTTTCTCATCCAGCATGGGCAGTACAGACACTGCCTCAGCCACCAACCAGTTCGATGTCAGCAGCTCACAGCACCACCAGGTGACAGCTGCCTCAGCAGGTAAGTGGAACTGAGCAAACCACAGAAATTCCTTGTGCCAGTTCGGTAGTTCTGTATTTTTTTTTTTTACCATTGAAATACTTTTACCTCGTTTGTCAAAGGTGAAAGAGAGATGTCAAAGGTCAGAAGAGAGCTATTTACCTGATTAAATAACTCAAAGTCATTACTCAGTTTCCCAGTGAAGTGGGAATCTGACAATTGCTAGGTCTACATTAGCTCAAATGAAATTTAAATATTTAATGCCTAGGAGAGTTAATAACTGAGCTGGCAAAATGGCTTAGTAGGTAGGCAGATGCTTGTCATACAAACTCAGAGATGAGAGTTTTTTGATCTCCATATACTGTAGCACATGTGGCCATACATACACATTACACACACACATCACACACACACACACACACACACACATAGACACACACATACACACACATCATACACACATAGACACACACATACACACACATCATACACACATAGACACACACATCACACACACATACACACACATCAAACACATCACACATATATCACACACACATACACACATCACACACATACACACATTACACACATACACACATCACACACACATACACACACATCACACACACACATCACACACATACACACATCACATACACATACACACACATCACACACACACATATCACACACACACACACACACACTATGGGGAGGGGGCGACCGGAAGCAATTTATTTTCTTCTATTGGATCTTAAAGCAGATTTTAAGGTTTTTTGTTTTGTTTTGCTTGTAAGTGTTTTGCCTGCATTTATGTGTGTGCACCACATGTGTGCCTAGTGCTCTCGGGAGTCAGAAGAAGGCATAGGATCTCCTGGAACTGGATGGTTGCAATCCATCATGTGAGTGTGAGAAACAGAACCCAGGTCCTCTGCAAGACCAACACGTGCTCCTCACTGCTAAATCCTCTCTCCTGCCCCAAGGTTTTAATTTTCAGATACCTAGATTTTTATGAAATTCATCTAGGGAAGTTGGAGGTGTCATCCCAATTTGTCAGACTAACAAGCAGGCATCTTGGAGTGGAAGGTACAGTCTGTCTCACCAAAGTTCCTTCTCTAAGCCTGCATCTAAGTGAGAGAGATAACCCATGTGCTGCCACTGTTGCTTTGTTTGTACAGTGGTGAAATTTGAACCAGAGGCCTTGCCAACCAAGCACTCTAAGGGAAATTAGTCACACAAATAACTTGTTTTATTTTCTTCTAGTTTTCTTTGGAATATGCCATTGTTCTTGAGTTTTGCTTGGTATGGGTCTAAATCATGACCCAATGGCTGGTCAATATGGGAAGTATTGGGACCCTTATAAGGAACTCACTGAAAATAGGCCCCAACATTTGCTCTGTAGCTTCCCTCTCCCAACTTTTGTCAGGCAGATGCCTTCTCCAAGTGAAACTCTAGGAACAAAGACACAGACTTCTACTAACTGGCTTTCACGTACTTCACAAGACAGGACAGAAGATAAATGACAGGTACAGACTAATGTTCTCCACTGTGGTTAGTCTGATGCCCAGACTCTCTTCAGTGAGGAATGGGAATCACAAACAGAACTACACATCAACCAATGCATATGCAGAGGATGCCCAACCTCTGACCCCCTAAAAAAGGATTTCTTAGTGTTGGGCTGGGAACGGAAGTGACAGAGGGTTACCATCCCAGGTAGAAGACACAGGTTTAAAAGTAATTTAGACCCAAACCATGTAAAACTGTGATGGCCTCGATGACCACTTCCTTTTCTGTGGTGTCCTTACTGGTCATGATGTACCTGCTTTGCTGCTAAGCTTTGAAAACTCTTAGTACCTGATCTAGCAAGTCTAGGGGAAGCAAAAGCCACATGGAAGCAGAAACAATGTTAACAGATGACAACATGATTAACTAAAGCAACACACCTCAGTACCCCTCAAAAGGTTACATTCCCCTCCCTGGCAGAGCTGTGACATGCTACCTCCAAACCCATATCTTCCCTGAGAGATAGTTACATGGTTAATAGACAAATACAAAAAATATACACATGAGTACATACAAAACACATACAAAAATGAGCACGTACACATAATATCATGAAAGCATAAAAAATTCCCATATACAGTTAATCTTTATCATAAGGAAGAGCCTATTTTAGTTTACTAAAATATGCCTCCTAATTTATTTACTTGACATAACTTAGTAACAAGTGTATGATATACTATTCTCCATTTTAATCAGAGGTTCAACCACACCAACATGATTTCCAGAATACAACATGAACTGGTCCCCAATGTTTGGAGTTTGAGGTTCATTCTAAATGTTGGTGAATGATAACTATCCATGTTCCACCAACAAACATGCATAAAATGTCACTGCTACATTTGCTAGAGAGAGGTCTATGAGAAGGCAGGAAGGCTCTGGTGCTCATCGGGTGTAGTAAATCCGGTAGTGTGACTGTAGCCACTCAGGGTTACTCGGAGACAGTGTTCCCCTGACAGGCAGGGCAGCTGGGATGTGCTTGCTCTGCCTCAGACCCATGATGCTTTCACCTTGAGACTGACCAATCCCAATATCAAGACAAGAGCAGATTTTAAAAATAAATTACTAGCAAGATAAAGGCTCTATGCCATTACAGATCATGAAATAAACCATTTTCATTTACACTTGCAATAAATGTAAAAATGTGGGAAATGGTGGAAAGGTATTAGGGGCCATTCTAATGAAGCATGTTCAGTCTGCCCAGTGCCCTATCTCCTAAACATATAGCAGGTTTCTCTAAAACCCATCTCTTTAATAAGTTAATTTTTTTCCAGTATAAAAACACAGTAAAGAGAATGTGCTCCTGTGTCTGACTGAAGGATGGAATGAGAATGAACCCAAGACAAAGCACCAGGAAAGAATCCACTCAAGTTCACTGCACCAAGAACTCAGCACCAGTCCAGACAGCTGCTTCCTGATCTGATCTTCATGATGAAGGAACTGAGGAAAAAGAAAGAGGGAAAGAAACTCAAAACATGCATATGTATTTTAAGTACTGGTTAATATTGCTTACCCCTGGATCTCTAAATCTGTGGAAATATTTAACCTACGCTGTTTTATTTTCAAAACATACGTAAAAAAAAAAAGTCTAAATAAAAGCAAATGTGTAATAAAAACAAAAAAAATCAGACAGAAACAACAAAGTACAAGAGTAGACTAGATAAAGAAAACAAATAGTCACAATCTAGAAAGATCTGTGCAGGTGGGGGGGGGGTTGTGAGGGGAGGAGCAACACTTCTATGTGAGCTGATCATCTAGTGTAGCCTTGACAGAACTCACAAAACCTGCTGGGTGATCAGATCAGAAAAGGGTCCCAAGGCCTTCAGCAGCACAGGGGGATGAGCCGGCCCAGTGCTACCAAACATCTACCTCCACCAGGCACGCACTGCCCACCAAACCACCTGCAGAGTCCCTGGCGCGCAGACATTTGCTTATGTCTTACCACATTCCCAAGAGAACCAACATTGGCCTTGCATTTAAAGTAAAAAGGTATTTCTGAGACTGAGAGTGTAGAAATCTGTAAGGATATCTGCAACAGTTATCTTCGATGTTTTCATTAAATTAATCCGAAGACAACTGTTGCCCCAAATTTTATCTTCTAGTAGTTCACACTTAGGGGCTAAAATAGAATACATTTCCATTCTTATCCCTGAGGCTCGGGCCACTGAGCCACTCCAATAGCTTCTTGACCACTCCCCTCAGGCTGGAAAGGGAAGTCCGGTATGTCAACAGGAAGTCTTGTGTGAGTGTTGGATCCACTACAGAACGCTCTTCCACCAAATGCATGGTCAGCCTCTCTGAGGTGCCCTGCAGCAAGAAAAGGTCTAATCAACTACGAATGGGACAGTGATAATTGATACACACACACAGCCCAATCTCAAACCTTTCACAGAAAACAACCTAGGTAACAAGACAGAGTAAAAACTAGTCAGTGGCCATTTATTGACCATTAAGTAGTAACAGGTACCAAGCTTGTTGGCAAAGGCAACAGGGAAGGGAATGAATGTGAACCTAATAAAACACGTTTAACATTTGGCTTCAGACATTTTGAAAATGTTAAAATATAAAAGTTAGTGGTTTTTTTTTTTTTTTTTTTTTTTTAGAGATGAAGAGATTTAAACATCTATATATTGGAGTAAATCTGCGATAATCGCAGACACGGATTTTAGTAACTCTCCTGCTTTAAAGAAGGTCACAGATGAAGTCAGGTATTCATTAATTTGTATTAAAGTAATACTTGGTCTTAAGAGAAAAAGTTAACAGCAGGATGTTATCAAGTAGCTATTACTCCATGATAATAATCCATGGCTTGTGTTCATACAGAAGTCAGAAGTCAGGGGTGTGTGTGTGTGTGTGTGTGTGTATCTGCATGTGTCTGTGTGAGCTGTGGAAGCCACAGGAGGACATGTGTGTTCCTCTATCACTCCCTCACTTTATGTCCTTGAGAAAAGGTCTCTCAGTGAACTGGAGCTTGCTGTTTTTCCTGCTAGGTTGGTGGTCGGCAAGCCCCAGGGAATATTTCTGTTTCCAAACCACCCTCCACTGCTGGGGTTATAGATGCACCTGGCCACACCCAGCTTTTTACATGGCTGATGGGATGCCCAACTCATGCTGTTGTGGAAAGTGCTCTTCTGCAATGAGCCAATGCCCCAGTTCCTGTTCTTTTTATTTCCTCGAGACAGGATCTCACTCTATAGACCATGTTGGTCTCAAATTCCTGGTGATCATCCTACCTCAGCACCCTAATTGTTGAAATTAACACACTGGCCACCACACCTGCCTCACTTAAGAGGTTTGTTTGTTTGTTTGTTTGTTTGTTTGTTTGTTTTAAGCTAAAGATAAATTATAGACATCACTTGCTACATAAGATAACCAAAGGCGTATGTGGAGACAAGAGCAGATATCCTAGCAAATAAAACTCACCACTTTAAAAGTTTCCATAATTTACTCTAGTTTGTGTATGGTGTACACGAAATTACCTTTTTATCTTTTATGCGATGGGCCTGCTGACAGGAGTCAAACAGTCCTGAGGGGGCAGTGAGGATTAACTATAGGAAAGAGAAGGAAGACACAGATAGATTCAGGAGAGATGTCCAGTGAATACTGCAGCCCAAGTCTATTTCTCATAGGCTTTTTATACTTTACAGTGTCGTGGGAAACAAAGTCAGAAGCTAGCAGAGACATACTGCTAAACACTCAGGATATCTGTTCCCATCCGGAGACCTCCCTGTCTCCTCCACCAACAGGAAGCTCAGTCCCTCCCCTTGAGCTTCAAGTGTATCTCCCCTCTTATCGTTCCCTGCATCAGCAGGCCAGGATTTCTTCCAGCAGACCCTGACTCACCTTGACTCTGCCTGGCAGGCAGGTTTTCAGGGAAGCAGACAAAATGGCTCCCAACACTTTTCATATGATAAAGATAAAAAGGTGGTCATCAAGTTATATGTATACTAGATAAAATATTCAGTTTTCCAAATTATGTTTTAAAGGTGTTGTCTTCCTGGGGAGACATGAACAAATGTTGGCTTCTCCCAGATAGGGTAACAACAACAGGCAGAGAAAAAATACCCCACTCAAGTGAGTTTAGCAAAATGCTGAGTGCATTTGAGCTACTTAGAGAAGTGTGAGTCTTACCAGCTGTTATGCTACTGGATAAAATATTTCTTTCACTCGAAATGGTTACTTGCTTAGGATATTCAAGAAGGGACAGAATTTTATGAGCCTCTCCCAACCCACTGTCTACACTGATGGATCCAGTCTTAAGCAGGACTCCTGCAAGTAATTACAGCTGTTGAGAGGGACCAAGAGGACACTGGCCAGGCCATGACCAGAGGACAATGTTCCACAATAGCACACTCAGTGTTCTGGGTTAATATTCATGAGTTTACATTAATTTTTTAAAGCTGTAATACTAAATATTGTACCAACCGTTCTAATGACAAGAGCCATATCATATCATATCATAATCATGACGCTATAATTTTAAAAACTTCCCAGTTCCTTCTAATCATGTGTACTTCACTTCCCACACCAACAGGAGAAGGCAAACAGCTCACTGTCTTATGCACATACATGTATGTCTTAGTTAGGGTTGTATTCCTATGAACAGACACCATGACCAAGGCAACTCTTATAAGGATAACATTTAATTGGGGTTGGCTTACAGGTTCAGAAGTTCAGTTAATTATCATCAAGGTGGGAGAATGGCAACATCCAGGCAGGCATGGCGCAGGAGGAGCTGAGAGTTCTACATCTTCATCTGAAGGCCGCTAGCAGAATACTGGCTTCCAGGCAGCTAAAATGAGGGTCATAAAGCCCACACCCACAGTGACACACCTACTCCAACAAGGCCACACCTACTCCAACAGGGCCATACCTTCTAATAATGCCACTTGCTGGGCCAAGCATATACAAACCATCACAATGTACATCAAAATTCCGGAGAAAAAAATGGGAGAAGATGTAAACAGTTATTATTTCTGAGCAATGAAAACAATGGGTGGTATTAACTTTCCTAAATAACGTGCTCTTTGTCTATGTCCTGTAGTCATGGTTCAGCTAAGAGAAACAGACGATGTAGGGAGGTGCCGATGTCTCCTGTACCTTGGCTGGTGCTCACTAATTCTTCTATTAATTTATAAATGAAAGTTAAAAATTCATAAACCACAGGAAATATTAACAGTTCAACTAGATTATAAAAACCTCATTGCTGACCCTAGGTGTGTGGATGTTCTTCAAATATGTGTTCTTCCCTTCTTATCTCAAAGGTAGTTTCATTCCTTTTTAAAATATAGCAAAGATGCTTCTGTAATTTTTACAGATGAAGAAAAAATTTTGTCTTCAAATAATCTTACATAGTCATTTTTTAAATTTAGTTCTGAAAAACAATGAAACCATTTTTTCTCATTTATGTTCTAAAATACATGTCTAAGTTAAGACGAATAAGGAGATGTATGAAAGAAAATGCCTTTTGAAGCTAAATATACTAAAATTAGTCTTCACTAAAGACTCGAGGAAATTAGAATAAGTTTGGTTTTAAATTTTCAGTATCTAGACAGACATTTGGCATTTCCTCAGTCACAAATTAAAGTAAGATTTAAAAAAAAAAGAAGACAGAAATATCTTGAACCAACTTTCTGATATGGACATACGGAGCTGCTTTCTAAAAGGATGACTTTAGTGGGAGCATGTTCCCTTTTTCTTAGTTACTTAGCTATAGGTCTAGTCCTGCTTGTTACAGAGAGACAGCAGGGTACTTGGGAGGCTCCAGTCCTACCCGTCACTGGCTACAAAGCTAGCTCTACAAAAATACTTAAGGAATTCTTCAGACTAAAGAGAGAGACAAACACATCTGTTGGGTTTAGTCTGGTGCTGCTATGTATTCAAATGCTAAATTCTGTACCCCAGATCTGGTTACCCCAAGACAAGAGAATTCTCACATATACTAGCTTTTGGTGCACAAACCTTTCTCCCCAAGTTACTTGTTCAATAAAAGTCTAAAGCCTGTGATTGGGCTTTAGAGATAGATAGGTGGGACTTCCTGGGACGAAGAAAGGAACTCTGGGAAGAAGACAGAGGAAGGCCCTTTTACCAGGAGACATGGGAGGAGATGGACATAACTACAGGCCTAGAAGGTAGAGCTAACCACTTGGCAGAATGGGGCTAAGTGGTCTGCTTAAGTTAGATGAGCTAGTTTAGAGTCTGCCCCCGCTAAGGCCTAAGCTTTGAAATATCAAAAGGTCTTTGTGTGGTTACTTGGGGGTACTAACTGATTAAGGAATAACTGCTATCATATTAATTTTCATCATTATTTAATATATACAGAATATTAATACTCTTTTTTACACACACCCTTGAGATCAGTAATGCTTAGGTAAGGGAGGGATAGGAAACCTTCAATGCTGTACAATTGACAACATGACAGGATGCAGCATCATCCTTTCAGGAACTCCAAATATTAAGACTCTCTGTTTCTTGCCTCAAAGATACAGACCTGCATCATGAACTAAAGGGCAGGATCCATCTATCTGTTGTTTCCTAAAAACTTGCCTCATCAAAAAAGTTAAGAACTACTTTAGGGTGAAAACACAGAAAAATGAATTCTAAACAAATGGAACTAGAAGACCAGTAGGAGCTGCTATTTTTATATATGACAAAATGGACTTGAAACCACAACTAGGAAGAAGAAATAAAGGTTACTCATGCTGGTTAAGGGAGCAATCCATCAGGAAGACAGAGGAGGTTACAATTTCAATCGTAAACTCATCGACCCTCGTGCACCTAATATCACAAAGGAAATACTACTTACAGAAAAAAAGTTACAGATTAACCCCAGTGAAATCAAAGTGGCAGATTTTAATACAACAGTGTCATCAGGTGACAAATCATCCAGGCATAAAATATACAAATATCTGACTTAAATGACATCATGGATCAACTTGATCTAACCAACACAGGACGCTCCATGAAACACTACAGAAAGCACACTCTTCTTAGCAGCCCATGAACTTTCTCTAAAATGACATATATTGCAGTAAAAGACTCACGGACAGAAATCAGTGGTCATCTCAATAGACAGAAAGCTTCTTGACTAAACCCTTCATAGAAAAGACTTACTTTCTTTGGCTTGTAGGGTGGAGGGGGGCATGCGTTACTGGTCTTTGCTTGTATATTATGTTTCTGTTTTTAGGGGTTTGGGATTGGTTTGTTTCTAAAGAGAGAGAAAGATAAGGCATAGAACTGGGCGGGAGGGAGGTTGTGAAGATCTGGGAGAACTTGGGGGAGGGGAAAATTATTTTCAATAAAAATATAATTTAAAAAGAATTTCAGGCCGGGCAGTGGTGGCACACGCCTTTAATCCCAGCACTTGGGAAGCAGAGGCAGGCAGATTTCTGAGACCGAGGCCAGCCTGGTCTACAGAGTGAGTTCCAGGACAGCTAGGACTACACAGAGGAACCCTGTCTTGAAAAACAAAAACAAAACAAAAAATCTCAGAATGGAAGCAATAAATCTCAACATAAGGTAAACTGTATATGACAAACCTGCAGCCCATATTATATTTGATGCAGAAAGCCAAACATCTCCAGTAAAATCACCAACAAGACAATGATGCCTGCTTTCTCTGATTTTCTACAATACGATACTGGAAGTCTTAGCTAAAGCAAGAAGACAAGAAAGGCAAATCACAGGGGTACAAACAACAAAGAAAGTCTCTATCTGCAATGACACAGTCTATACATTAAAAACCCTAAAGAGTCCACTAAAAAACCATTAAGACTAATAAACACTCTCAGTAAAGTGGTAGGATACAAAATTAATACACAGAAACAATTTGGCCTTCCTATATCAGTAACTAACTAAAAAAGAAACAAGAGAAATAATTCCATCCACAGGGCCCAAAACAACAAAACAGACAAACAGAAACACTAACAAATAACACACACACATAAGCAACTTTAAATTAAATTTAACCAAAGATATAAAAGATCCCTCTAATGAAAGTTTTAAGACACTGAAGAGATAAATTGAAGACACTGAAGATGGAAAGATGCTCTGGGACTGGAAGAATCCGGATTGTGACACTGGCCGTCCCACCAAAGGCAGTCCATCTGTAGAGTCAATGCGTCTCCAGTCAAAATTCCAGTGCAGTTCTTCACAGAAATACAAAACAGTCTTAAAATTCCTATGGAAGACACGAGGCCACAGCAACCCCGAGTAATGCTGGAGGCACACCTGGTCACAAGTTCTTTTTTACGAAGAATCAGATCCGCACTGCCACGCACTCCTGGAGTCATCCACCCTGCTCTCATGACTCCTTCCGTGTATCCTTTGTCTGTGGTGTGTGAAATACCAAAGCTGTTTCCCATGCACAGCATTTCTGATTTCCCGTCTGGATATGTCACCACCACAGAACCATGAGAATCGCTGAGCAGGAATTCAGCTGAGCAAAAAAATGAGACAAAGCAAAAGGTCACGCTGTGATCACCTTAAATGCTGGAACGACCTAAACTAGCCTCAGGGATCTCCTACCTCAAAGATGGAACAAATTACCTGAAGAATCTTAAGTGTTTACCAAAAAAAAAAAAAAATCAATAATTATAGTAAATATCCACATATTTTGTTAGGCCCAGAACAAAGTAAAATCATTTTTTAAAACACATATTTTTTAAAATGACACATGAAAAAAGTTTTCTCCGCATATCAAAGAAATATATACATACATCAAAGTATATATATATATATATATATATATATATATATATATTACATGTTCCTCTTTATATGTAAAGAAAATAAAATAGTCATCAGGGTCTCAATGCCAACACCAGTTTGTTCTGATGAGCGGCAGCACATTTATGATGTACATTGCAAGGACTTAAAAGCTAACACATCACAAAGTCTCCCGATGGCAGAGGACCTCAGGGTGAAGTGGCTGCCTCGCATGTGAAGGGCCCCATGCACAGTATGAGTTTGGCTCCCAGTATGAAAACAAAAGCGAAATCTCCAGCAACACTGCGTGAAACGGTGGCACATGAGAAATACAAGGGTGGATTTTGGATGCTATGAATAAATGAGTGGCCACCAGTTTCCGTCTATTCAAACTCATTACTGCTGAGTTCTTAGGAGGGAAAAACAGGATCGTGGTTTTCTCTGCTGTCACTGATCCTCAGGCATCCGGAGTGGTGGAAACCCCTGCTGACCTCTTCTCCATCGTTTAACACAAATGGTTTCAGCTCTCTCCACCATGCGAACACCAGAGCTCCAGTCTCACCAACATCGCCATGTTGGCAAAGGCAAAGCTGGTGCATGAATTCCAGGAGTTGCTCTGAAAGGTAAAACCATAATGTAAACAAGTCTTCGGAAAGAAATACTCCAGAAGGACAGGCTGAGGGGCTTCCTGTGCTCTAGCTAGGTAATGCCACGCTCCGACTACGCTCTACATCTCAACCGCTACGCAGAAGGTTTCAGTGCACGGGCGGCTCTGCTAACCAGCGGTGGGTGGTACCCGTGGATTCTGTCTGATATGACAGTCCTCTGAGAAATCTCAAAGTATATCTGACAGAAAGAATAGGTTCCGTCTTGTGAATCTAACTTCTGGAATGGACAGGCACATGTGTGCCAGGCCATGACTTTTTTTAAGCTTGTGAGTAGCAGCAAAATAATTGTGTAAGAGATGATCCACATCCAGTCACATGAAAGGCAGAAGTTTCTACACTTACAAACCCAGTGGCCCTCAGATTTTAAACCCTGAGGGGAACAAGAGTGCCATGGTCCTCTGCTGTTACAACAGAGTGTCCTGCTATTTCTAGACTGTTCTATGACTACCACTCCTTACCCTGTTGACCACACATTCTACCCTTTCTGTCCCTGGAAGTTGATACATTTTCTTGCAAAGTTCAATTAAGTATAAGAAATATATGAGAAAATAATTTTTTTTTCAGAAACAGTTTGAGTTTAAATATGTGCTTAGACAATAATGGGGATCAAGTGTTACTCCATGTATGACTGGAACGGAAATAGGCATTATAAAATATCTTTTATTAATCAATATTAACTTTAATGGATTGTGTCTTTCTTATGAAGGCCTGCACACACTGGGAAGTATTCCAATACTGGGTGAATCAGTTCTGCTAGAATGATTTTTAAACTATCTTGGATGGATATGCTCCATCCAAGATAGTTTGCTTCTTGATACGATTGCTATTCAAATAATGTTTAATGAAATCAATTTGTGAACTAGCACTAAAAAATACAACTGGGTAGAAAATGTCAGTGTCATATGTAAGAAAAAGGATAAAGGGAGATAAAAGGTTAAATATAAATGTATACTGTTGCCCAGATTCAGTTGAAATACCAAATTCAGGGGATGAAGAGAGTTAGGAGTTAAAAGCATGAACTGTTCTTGCAAAGGACCTAAGCTCACTTCCCAACACCCCCATCGTCAAAGCCACGACGACTAAATCAGCAGTCCCTACAAAGTCAGGATTCGGGGAACACAACCAACTATGATAAATTCATTTTCTTCAAAGTACTGAAACAAGGGCACACATCCAGTGATCCTTGGGAACCCAGAGGGAAGTTGTTTTGTTTTTTTGCAGTTGTTAGAAAGTATCAGCAATTTCATCAGCTCTAACTTAAATGCTCATGTGTGCATGCACGCACACACATCAGCTCTGTCGCTTCGCAGCTGAGTGATGTTATACAAAGGTCAGCCATCGCAGAGAGGCTCGCATTAGAACGCAAGCCAGCCAGCTTTATGTTCATTTGTAGGAATAGGAAGGGCTCCTGCTTTCCAGGAATTCTCAGAGAGGCTTTTCAGATACAAAAACAAGTCCTACATTTCTAGGAACAATAGACAGACTGTGCATATCTTAAAAATATCTCACAATCATTCTAAAATTAACACATTAAAGAGAGAAGATGCACCAGTTAGTTTACCAAAAGGATACCTTCAAGTTGATGCATTTATAAGCGGTATTTAAGCTTTTAAAATGCCACAGAAACCACTCTAAAATAAGGTGGGATGTTGAACATATAGACTTTTCCTACAAACTCTAAGAGATGGATTTGTTTTAAAATATTGGCCTAGGACAAGGATAGTGGAAACGAACTCTGGCCATTGGAATGTCTGACCCATGGAACCCAAAGTGCCTAACCATTATACTTTTGGCCCAAGCTTCTGCCTCCTTGTGTGGAGATTTCCTCTGAACAGAAACACTCTCTTTAGGAGGGAGTTGGAGTATGTGAGGCCCAGCAGGGAAACAAATTTCACATGTCTATGAAACCTAAACTCAGCTTCACCAGGATCTTTCTCCGAGTTATGGATGCTGTAAGGAACTGCTGGGGGAGGTGACTGGCAGCCAAACTGAGGAAAAGAGTCTCTTCCATGTCCAACTTCCAGCAAGTGGTGCAGAGGTCTCCAGGTTTGCAGTTCTCAGCAGCTGTCACCCACGTTCTGGTGGGCTTTTCAGTAATAGGCTGTTTAGAGCCACCCATGTTCCTATACGTAACCACTTAGCAATATTTCTGTTAATAAGCCCCAAAGAAAACTCACTAGTTCATCAAGTTAGATTTTGGTACAAGGATTTCTATGGTCTATCTCAGGATCCTAACTTGCGATGAGTAGACATATGTCATCTCCCTGCGTAATGTCTATCCCACAATACCCTGCTCCATTTTCCTTCCACAGCCCATGCAATCTGCCATGTCCCACAAGGTAGAGGGGGAGAAGCATGCCAGAGCCATGCTTGCCACACTCAGGCCAGCAAGAGTCCCTTCAGTTGGTCCCTGTATTAAAAACAAGCAAGCCCTGATCTTGCTGGTTTGGCTAACACATTTCTTCTTAATGTTTTCACACCCATGTGAAGAAGCCTTTTAGTTTCTTGGGGGCTGCTATAAAAAATCCCTTCAGACTGGGTGCTTAAAAACCTGCTCTGTCATGTTTGTATAGGCTGGAAGGCTTAAGTCGAGACATGTGCAGTCCCACTGGGGACTTGGGGAAAATCTCATCCACACTATCTGGCCTGTGGCTGAGGAACACCTGTCTCCTCAGGGGCCTTCTCTTATGGGCCTTGTCCTCTCACTTTCTTATGCTAAGGACTTTAATTTGCAGTAAGATGCTATGATATCAGCATGTAGAAAGCTGAAACAGACAGATGATGACTTCAAGGCCAACAGAGAACACATGGTGATACTGTGTCTCCAAAGACTGAAGCGGCTGGGGAGTGAGGGGGATTGGAGACAGATTCTGAGCTATCTGAATTTAGAAGCTGTAAACCAGCTTCCTGTCACTATGACCAATACCTGGAAGACTCACCGTAAAGGGGACAGGGCTTCAGTTCATGTCTATTGACCTACTGCTGTGGCCTGTGGTGAGGCAGTGCATCATGGATGGATTGTGTGCAGGAAGCCTGTTCACATCATGGCAGCTGGGGTGACATAGACAGACAGACAGACAAAGAGAGACAGTGAGAGACAGAAACAAAGACAGAAACATAGAGACTCAGAGAGACAGACAGAGACAGGCAGGCAGGCAGGCAGGCAGGCAGACAGACAGACAGACAGACAGACAGACAGACAGACTGGGCACCAGCATGCCCTTCAAGTTAGTGACCCAAATCCCTTTGACCATACCTTCTTAAGACTTGACCACCTTCAGTTAGTGCCACAGGCTAGAGATGAAGCCTTGAAACACACAGGCTTATGAGGAGCATTCAGGATCCAAACCAAAGGCCACCTGTCAATCAGGCTGATGGGGTTTCCAGATCTTTCTTAATTCTACCTGCAAATACTCCTTCCTCACATAAAGGGCATAGTCACAGATCCAAGGTCTAGACAGGAGCTGAAGGTGGTCCCATTTAGCCCACACTGTGCTGTATCCTGCTTCTTTCTTCAGCAGCTCCAGCCTCTGCCATCATAGAAGCTGTCATAACCATCATCCCCCCCCAACCTCAAGCATTCTCATATTGATAGCCCCCTCCTTCCCAGCTCTCCTATACTTTATGGCCCTTTCCCAAGAGCTCTGATGTGCTGATGTCACCACACATCAGATGATGATGGATCCATGTTCCCCTCCCTCATCAGTGCAGTCTTCACTCACTCTGACTACTGGATCGGCCTCTGTCGATACTGCCTGATAGATTCCTTTACTCCCTTGCTTCTCAGTTCCTGGAGTCATAAGCACTGAAGGTCAACCAACCACATCTAAATAGTGAGACCCTGTCAAAACCAAAACAACAACAAACCACTGTGTTAGGGGATCATGGAAAAGGCTCTGTTAGCAAATCGCTTACCTTACCAGCATGAAGACCAGTGTTCAGCCCCCACAACATATGTTTTTATTTGTTTGTTGTTCTTAAAGGCACTAAGCACATAAAGACAGGTAAATTCCTGCAACTTGCTGGAGCCAAACTAGCCTCCAGTGAGTTCCAGGCTAGTGAGAAACCCTGTCTCAGAAAATGAGGTGGGTGGAGTCAGAGGAGAGACAGCCAGCATCTTCTTCCCGCCTGTACATACATACATATATGCATACATGTGTACCTCATGTACACAAGCATACGCACGCCATTCTCACTTAAGCATCTATTTTTTTCATGTAAAGAACACATTTGTAATTTTATCATAATTTAAGACTCTGATTTTAAAGCTTTACAACAGTTTTTGCTCGTTGAAAAAAAAAAAAAAAAAAAAACGCTTGAGGTGAGAAACTTCAAAAGGTGTCAAAGGTGAGGCTTTGACTTACAGCCTCAGAGTTTTCCGCCCCAGTCTCTTGGCCCATGACTTATCCAGCCTTTGGTGGAGCAATGATCTTGGGGAAAGTGCCCCAGGCTGCCCTTGAGCTAATTGACTACAGCAAGAGAAAGTCACAAGGTTGGGTGAGTGACTTCACTTCAAGTTCATGACCACAAATCTCCAATGGACATGACCTACTTATTCAGGCATTTCCATTATGAGTCTCTTTTCCAGTCAGAGCTTCATACTTTTCCTTCCCATCCCCCACAAAGATGACCGGCCTCCTGCTTCACACACGGCTGAGAAAAAAGATGCCATCAAGGGACAGTTCTATTCTCTACATACGGAAGCACTCACACCTCTACCTGTCTTGTCATACCACGAGCATTCTGCTCCCTGAAAACCCATCCCTCAGAATGACAGCCTAGGTGAGTGGCAACCACACCAGGGTCACTGATGCTCTGGATTTACACCCATGAAGATGCCTGCTAAAAGGTATGCAGAAAGTGTTTGCCACATGAAGAATTTCCGTCTTCCATTTATGTCTTTTTCTTCTGCCATGTTCTCTGCAGAACTAACATGTTCTCTGTTAGTTACATAACAACAATGTGGAGGCTTCCCTTTAAAACAAAGTCTGTCTACATTTGTCCCAGCCCTGCAATCCTCCTCCCAAGCTCCACACTGCTTCAGAGGAAAGTTCTGTGGACTAGTCTGGAGCATGCTGTCATTGCCCCTCCTGCACATACTTCCCAGTCTCGCCATCTCCTCTCCAGTTCCATGTCTGGTCAATGGCTTCTCCATTTCTCTAAAGTTCCTCTGTCAAGGTTATACCTGACCTCCATGTTCTCAAACCTGATTTAATTCAAGGTAGCCATCTGTAAAGCCATCTGTAAGGTGATGCCCACTCCCATTCCTCCAATCTGTTTTCTCGCTGGCCCATGATTCAACAAATGTCATGGTTTGCCTCCTAGCTCAGCAAACACATGTAACCAGCCTTTGTCACTGGGTCACCCTCCCCATGTCCCCACATCAATCCACACTCTTCCCTAGTAGTGTATTTTTTCCTGGAGTTTGTACCCTTGGCTTTAAAGACCATACACTTGCTGAAGACTTGCTAATTCACTCCTTCAGTTGGATATCCCTGACCTCCCAACTTTCAAACCATCCAAATATGGGATTGGGACCCTCACTGGGTGTTTCGGAAGCATCTCAAACTTAACATTTCCTTAATGCTACCCTGATCCCCCACCCCTCAACCCCAAAACTCCTTCTCTCAGGTTTCAGGATAGTATGCCTATCTCTATTTCTAGGTCTCAAGGCCACCATGTAACTTCACCCAAGGCTACCAGGTAGCTTCATCCTATGGGAGTGTTTCCAGAGATGAACTCTTAGAACAGGAAATGCTGACTCTGAGGTTTATGCACCCTTCTAAGAAGGCAGGTACCCTCAAGTATCTATGGAGCCTAAATTCTGGGAACCACTCTGACCCCCAAACACACAGGTGCTCAGTCTCATATGTAACTGTTTATATTTGCATAAAACCAATGTGGTACTCTCATGTACTTTAATCAGCTCTGAGTCACTTACAATGCTAAACATAATAAGCAGATAGTGGCTACGTTGTGCTGTTTAGAGAATGATAGACGTGTGTGTGCATAAGACGGGTGGTATTTTGTTTTTCAAATACTTTTAACCCACAGTTAGTTGAACCTAGAGATGCTGGTGCCAGAGTTAGTAGAGCCAGAATCTATCAGTATCTCCAGAACAATCCAAAGGTCTTTGAAGTTCCAGATTTTATCAGCTCCAAAGTTATGTCAAGTTTCTTCTCAGCACATTTTTGCTTTTGCATGAACCTTTCAGGAGCCATCTAGGAAAGGCTAAAACTAAGAAGTGACTTTTCTGGAGTTGGCCCATCATTTTGCATGACTGCAATGGGTTAACTCTGAATTGCAGAGTCTTCAGAGATCTCAACTCAGGATTGATTTTTGTTGTTGATATGCCTTTCCTGTCATTATTACATAGTCTAATGATTCTTGGGCATCAACCTACCTATTAGGCAGATTTTCTGCAGATCAATGAAGATTTATTATCATGTATGTAGATGTATCATGTATGTATAATGGTATGTAGATAAACTGGTGATAATAATGATTCTATAGAATTCCTAAATTTATACAGGTAATTTTGAGCCCTCTATAGTATGAAAGCTGCAAATAGAGCTCTGTAAATCTTCACCTGTCATGGGCTAAATACAGTAGGACAGAAAGCAGACTTGGAACAAATTTACAATCAGGTTAAACTTTTCTTCTAGGCTAGCCAAGAAACCAGCATCTGATGACTAAAGGTCATAAACTGGGAATATACAATTTATTATAGGTTCAAGGACAGAAGATAACATTTTGACTTCAAAACTAATGAGGCACAAGGCAGATGCATTGCCTTTTGACAAAACCATACTGACATGTAATATAAAAATTGCTTTGAGCTTATAATGAACTTATGGATCTAGCATATAATGAATGCTTAGTTATGTACTAGTCTTAATGGAAACACATGTGAACATTTCTGGTGTAACGCCTTATTTGATTTATGATTTGAATTTATGTCTTAAACTTGCTATAAACTTTGGGAATGTAAAGATGCTTGGAATACGATGTGATTGTTTATCCTGAGAATAATGTTAAGAACTAAGAATGTCAATAGAGAGGGGCTTTTTCATTCTTTCACCCATAGAGAGTTGAGGCTTTTATAACCTTCAGCAATAAAAAGGTAAAGGGCCTTTGTTATTCTGTGAGCAATAAAGGCTGCAACTTCTTTTTCATCCAGAATGAGTGAGGGTTTTTTTCTGCATTAGTGCTGCTCGTAGGAACTTTCTCATGGGAGCTTTTGATTCCAAGTGTATATATGCATATGTAAGTTTAGATATCTGTTTATAAGTGTGCATGAACACTTGTGGAGTTGATAAGGTAGGTGGTCAGGCCCAACCAGAGTATGTGTGTGTGAGTGTGTGTTACATATTACCTGCATAAAAGATTTTCTTTCTGCATGCATGACTCTCTTTTCCTTTTTCTCTGGCTCACAGAGTTAATGAAACTCTGAGCCTCTTGCCAATCAGTGAAAGATTTCTGAGTAAAAGAACAAGGGGCCAGAGTAATCAATTTCTTTACTTACTCGACCCCTCCCCCACCTGCTAAGAGCAGTTGTTAACGACCACAGGATACCAAAGAGTTAAGTCATATATTTAAAAAAATAAGCAATTTTACCCCTCAAACGACTAAGTTTTGCTCCTGAAATAAACCAATGCACCCATCACTGTCTTCCAGAGAGAACTGGTGCTGGGCAGGCTTCTGGCATGAACCTTTTCCTATTCTGAGGCAGTGGGAGTCACAAGGGTCATTGGCCCCTGGGTGATTTAGGTACACTGAATTAAATAGATACCAGAAAGTTCATTGGACTCACTGAGGCCAGAACTCAGCCCACACTTCATTCAGTACCCACGACACTGGTTCCCATTCAACCCAGACTCTCAGCAGGGCCACTGCATGCCCCTCAGCCTCCTTGTTGGCAGCTCCATGTTCAATAAGTTAGGCTTGAAACTATTAGTCATCTTTCTGCTGCCAAGACAAAGTATTCAAGATAGTCAACTCGAGAGGCAGGGCAGTGGTGGCGCATGCCCTTAATTCCAGCACTTGGGGGGCAGAGGTAGGCGAATTTCTGAGTTCAAGGTCAGCTTGGTCTACAGAACGAGGACTACACAGAGAAACCCTGTCTCAAAAAACCAAGAGAGAGAGGGAGGGGAAGAAAGAAATAAAAACATTTCTTTAAAGTTATACAAAGTAATAGGTTCATCATGATGTCCTCACAATACCGTACTTGGTCTTTATTGACCCCCCCCCCCCTTTCCCTCTCCCCTCTCACAAGACCCCTTTCCTCCCTCAAAGCGGCTCCTCTTTGCTCTCATGCCACAGATATTGCAGCATGCTTTCTTTTTATTAAGATTCACTTATTTTCTGTTACGTGTATATATGTGTATGTACATATGAGAGCAGGGCACTAGAGTCCAGAAGAGTGTGGGGCCAGACCCTTGGAAGGCAGAGCTTCAGAGAGTGATGAGCCACCCACCTTGTCCTGCAAACCATCTGCAAGAGCAAAATGCCCTCCAACTGTCTCAAGTCCCCACCACCCTTTCTTATCCCCGCCCTCATTTAGAGTCTCACCTCTCACAGTCTCCTTACATATTCATGTTCTATACATATATATGTGCATGTGTGTGGGTATGTGTGTGTGGATATGTGTATATACATATATATAAAGTTAAATCAAGATTCCATATAATGGGAAAATGTGATGTTTTCTTTGGATATGGCTTATTTCACTTAACACAGTGTAAGTGTTACACTATGGCAGGAGAGAAGATTTTTTTTCCTTTATCTTTATTTTATATGTGTTTTGGCTAGTTTTATGTCAATGGTAGTCATTTGAGGGAGGGAACCTGAACTGAGAAATTAGCTCCATAAGCTTTAGGCTATATGCAAACCTATAGATAATTTCTTAATTCATGATGTAGGAAGGCCCAGCCCACTGGGAGTGGTGCCACCCCTGGCTGGTGGTCCTGGGTGCTGTAAGAAAGCAGGCTGAACAAGCCATGATGAGCAAGCCAGTAAGCAGCACCACTCCATGGACTCTGTATCAACTCCTGCCTCTAGGTTCCCACCCTGACTTTCCTAAATGATGGACTATTACCTGGAAATAAATTATTTCTACCCAAGTTGCTTTGGTCATGGTGTTTCATCACAGTAATAGTAGCTCTAAGACAACATGTATGAGTGTTTTGACTGCATTTGTGTCTGTGTACTACATGCACGAAGTGTCCATGGAAGCCAGAAGAGGGCATCAGATCCCCTAGAACTGGAATTAGAGACTTTTGTGAATCAACAACGTGGATGCTGAGAGTTGAACCCAGGTGCTCTGGAAGAGCAGCCAGTGCTCTTACCCACTAAGCCATTTCTCAAACTCCTGAATAAACTAGCACCATGGACATACCTGACATGTCCATTAATTACCCTTCCAACCGTGCATAAACATCTGGACTAACCACGCCTTGGCTATAGTGAATAAAGCAGCAATGGCTGTTCAAATATCTCTGTGGTATGTTGAGTTAGAACCAGTTGGGTATATAGTTAGATCTTCTAGCAGTTGTATTTTCAGTCTTTTGAGGAACGTCAATACTGATTTCCAAAATGGCTACATCAGTTTACAGCCCTATATGAGGTCCAATGCATAAAGGTTTTCTTCTACATCATGGCCAGAATGTATTGTCATTTTTCTTTCTGTCTGATTGCCAGTCTTACCAGGATGAGGTAGAATTTCAAATTTTTTAGGTTTTTTTGTTTGTTTTGGTTTTTTGTTTTTGTTTTGTTTTGTTTTGTTGAGACAGGGTTTCTCTATATAGCCCTGGCTGTCTTGGAACTCACTCTGTAGACCAGGCTGGTCTCTAACTCAGAAACCCACCTGCCTCTGCTCTCTCCAAGTGCTGGGATTAAAAGCATGTGCCACCACTGCCCGCAAGGTGGAATTTCAAAGCAGTTTAATTTTTATTCCCCCTGATGACTGAGGAAGCTCAACTGTTTTCACATATTTATTGGTCATTTGTAAATGACCTTTTAAAAATTCATTGGTGTGCATGTGCGTGTGTGGTATATGTGCATAAAGCATGTATGTATGCAGCTGAGTATACACAAGCACACATGTACGGGCGGAGGCTATCTTCTATTATAGGCCACTTTCTTCGCTTGAGACAATCTCTCATTGAACTGATCACTTTCTGGGGCCAGCAAGGCCTCCTTCCCCCTGTTCAGAGCTGAGGCTACAGGTTCATATGCAGACATGCAGAGCATTTCACATGGGCACTAGGGATCCAAACTCAAGCTTTGTGCTGTAGCGGCTGGCACTCAATCTCCCCAGCCTATCATTTGTATTGTCTACTCATTGGTCCATTTACTGACTGAGTGACTCAGGGTTTTGATTTGTTTGGTTTTTGCTTATAAAATTATTGGAGCTCTTTATAGAATCCAGGTATTAGCATATTTCTGATATACATACAATTAGCAAAGATTTTACCCATTCTGTCTCTTTAGCTGCTGATGGGTTCTTTGCCATGCAGCATTTTGATTTGATGTAACTCCTTTTGCCGATCACTTCCTGGGCTGTTAAGGGAGCTTTTCAGTATGTCTTTGCCTATGGCTGCATGGAAAAGTGTTTTTCTCATTTTCTATAGCAAGTTGGAGTTCAGGTCCTACACTGGGTCTTTGAATTAAGGCCTTACGTAACGATCTTTGGTCCATTTTGAACTGACTTGTGCAGGTGTGGAGAGGTGCATCTCCCTCATTTTGCACATATGCAAGCCAATGTGGTGGTTCACTTTGCTGGCTATGGGAGTTTCAGTCCATGTTCACTTGGTCCTGTTGCCTTTGGTCCTGTGGTGAAGCAGCACACGATGTTGGAAGTATGTGGCAGGGGAAACTGATTACATCTGGCCACTGGAAACCCAATCAAAAAGAGGAAAGGGCCATGTCCCAATATCCTCAAGCACATTCCCTAGTGACTAAGCATCCTCCCACTAGGCTCTACCTTCTAAAAGTTCCATATCCTCCCAATTGTCAGAGGCTGAGGACCAAGCCATCAGCACATGGGTTTGGGGAACATTCTAGATCCAAACTAGCAAATCCCAGAATGTTTTCTGTGCTCTGGTTTCTTGGGAGCTAGAAAAGGGTACCTCACTTTCCTATCCTAAACTCACAATATGTCACCTCTGGGAGCCTCAAAAGTAACAGACATCCCATGATCAAACCAAAAGAGCTCCTAAGTCACATTGCTTTTTAACAGAGAGAAACGGACATTCTGCCTACATTAGATTCTCCTGCTACAACTGTGCAGTGTCTTACCACTTCCCTCACTGCTGGGACAAAGTACCTGACAACAAACAATGTAGGGAACCGTGATGCAGTATGGCAGGACATGGAAGGCATGGGTACAAGAAGAAGAAGCCAAATTAGGAGGCAGAGAGCAACGAGGAAGTGAGGCTAGGTTATGGCCTCAAGGTACCGCCCAGTTCCTCCAGCAAGGCCCCACCCTCCTGAAGGCATCGCAACCTTTGTAAACAGGGCTACCATCAGGTGCCCAAGTGTTCAAATACTCGAGCCCATGGTGGACATTTCATGATCTAATCACCATAGATACGGAACGTGAACAGACATGGAATATGGCTTGTACATGGAGAAGAAACATGTAGATTAAAGTTTAATTATGTTGGTTTAGAGCTTGGTTGTGAGTCTGTCTTGCTATCTTTCTGACTGTCCTGCTAACAAGCTCTGCATTCTGTGTGTCAATGACATATTAACATTTGTGCTGGCTTTCTTTTTCAATGTTCTGATGATGAATTTAAGGTCAGTCAATATTTTGTTCCTTTTTAAACACAGGCTGAGAGGACACGGCAAACATTAGTAAGTGATGTGATGTCTCTATGACAATGTGAAAAACAAGTTTCTCAGCAGGATTCTGCCCTGTTTTCTCCCTCTGTCCAAGGGGAAGGGCCTGGCCCCCTTTCTTCATCAAGCATTGCATTACCTCGGCCACCCCTCGGCCCTGACAGTGGAAACTGTTGCTGCCATTTCTACCTGAATAGGTAGTCTGCTTTCCAATTGGGCCATGAGTCCAGTATTTCTTTCCATGAGCAAGCCATGAACCTTGCCCTGGTTTCTGCCGGCCCATGGTCACCCACTGGCTATAAGCTGGACCTCCTTCCCCCTGCTTTTCAGAGCAGTAGAAACCAAGACAGGTATTTAGTAATGGTGGCAAGACGATGAAGCCGCTGTTTTGGATGTCCTCTGCAGCTGAGTGCATGGACAGATTCACGGGGGCGTGTTAAACAACCCGGCCACCAGCTCCCCTTCCTCTCTCCACCCCCACCCACAGCATGTCTGGCAAGGAAAGAGTGTTTTCATGAAGTTCCCAGATGACACGGAGCGGAAGAGCCCACAGTAGTCAGGGAATAAAGGGCAGTAATGAAAGCCAAAGGTGCACGTCCTGGTCCACACAGCTGCAGGGCAAGCGGCAAGGAGCTGGATGCAGTGAGAGCAGGAACACGCACTGAGGTAAGGTGGGTGGGGCTCCCATCCGTGATGACTGCTATGTGCAAAATCCACGTCAGAAAATAGTTATGAAATTCTTAACCCAAACTGTTACCTAAATAACTGGTAAACAGATGGAAGGAATGAGGAAGGAAAGGAAAGGTGTAAGGGACCCAGACAAGGAGGGAAAGGGGAAGGAAGGAAGGAAAGGGGACTGAGAGGGAGAGTCGGGGAGGGAGGCAAGACTGAGTTAGCTCTACCATTTCTCTGCCTTCTAAAACAAGGAAGCTATACGGATGAAAAGTTGAAGGATTTTTTTTTTTAGCTCCAATTTTCTGAAATTATGGGATGTTTTGATTCTCCATTGCTATGTTTTAAACATGCTTCAGAACCTCCCTCCTTCCCTCTCTCTCTCACACTCACTCACACACACACACAAACCACTCCATCACATGCCTTTTGGAATCACTTTCATAACATTTTCAAATATATATATGTGTTAACACATGCATACCTTCAGTTCATTTTATCTGCTGTATACTACTCCAATATGTAAATGTTACCATGATTGCCTCAGCTACTTACCAGCTGATTGACATTTTCCATTCCAGCTACTGTTATTCAGAAAATAATGAAGACACTTTTACTTCTATTTAGTCTTTAAAAAAAAAAACAATGTGCATATAATTGTGTGAGGTAAGTATATATGGTGTAGTGCCCACAAAGGCCAGAGGATTCCTTGGACCTAAAGTTGTTGAAGGTTGTGAGCCACTCGATGTGAATGCTGGGAGATGAACTTAGGTCCTCTAAAATTTGTAATGATTTTAATTCACTGGTTACTAATGAGCTGAAACATATTTCCATCAAAATCATACACTCATTTATGCAGATATATAATTTTATTTATTTTTGTGTATATGTAAGACAAAGGGCTCAGACTATGTAGCCTACATTGGTGGTACATGTATGTACCACCACACCTAGTTCATGTTTTCATTTTTGAAAAATCTATATATCTTTCCAATCCTTCCATTTCTGGGAACTGTTAATTCCATTTTCTTTGCTTCCACTGAGGAATCCATTCCTGCTACAGATTTTCTTGCTCCAAAGGCCTTTCTCAAAACCCTTGGTGGCAGCCTCCATAATCCCACACCCCAGCATTCTGTAAGCCTGGAAATGTATCCCTATGGACAATGCCACATTCTGCTGCCATCTCAAGCAATAGCCGGGCCCCTTGGACCACAGCTGCAGTAGCCTCTGTGTGCCTGCGGAGAGCAAAGCAAACAAAGCAACCAACTAAACAAAGAACACATTCCTCTGTGGAGCCTATCTCCAGCAGGCCACCTCCCCAGCTCTCCTTTCCAGTGTTACATCCTGGAGCCTTGGATGGGTGAGATCTTGCCACTTCCTGAATGCCCTGAGGGCCCTTTGCTACTGTCCCAGTGCAAACCTCACTGTGTCTGTTTCATGTCACTGATCTTTAACAACTCCTGTCACTTCATCTGCATCTGCTTAGTCAACGCCTTTAACTCTGCTTGTTCTCCTTTCCTGACCAAAATGTAAATCTCTCAACTCCTCTTCTGCTTGTTCACTTACAATTCTCAAAATGTAAACCTGGTTAAAAGCAGCTCATGGCAACCACGCTACAACCTGAAGGCTAAGTTGCCTTTAAAGTTCGTCCAGCAACTTCACTGCTTTTGAACTGAAAACCTCCATTGAAGTTTCAGGACATGCAGAATATACAGAAGCCCTTTGCCATAATGCAGCATGACTTCTAGTCCCAGTTTTAATAAGAGTCTCAGTTCTATCTGAGGTCTCATTAGCAGTCCTTACTGTCTACATGGCTATTGGAATTACAGTATTGTGAACCCTCACCAGAATGTCCCATTAAGACATCAATGATGGGGGCCGGGGAGATGCCTCAGTGGTTAAAAGAACCGATTACTCTCCCAAAGGGCCTGGGTTTAATTCCTAGCACCCACACAGTGGTTCACAACTGTCTGTAACTCCAGCTCCAGGGGGCCTGACACCCTCATACAAACATACACACAGGCAAAACACCAATGCACATTTAAAAAGTAATAAATGATATATAAAGAAAGACATTGATGGCATTCTCAGACTTCTCTAACGTGAACCTGCAAACTCTTCCACATTCCTGACTCGAACCTGTTCCAAAGTCGAAGAGCCATTTTTCATCAAACTCCATCTCTCTCCTCACCAGTTCTGTGTGCTAGTGACCTTAATGTGGCAATGAACACAGTCCTGAGAGATACAGTGTGGGGAAAGAAAGGTTTATCTGTGTGTCTTAGTTAGGGTTTTATTGCTGGGAAGAGACACCGTGACCGTGGCAACTCTTATAAACGAAAACATTTAATTTGAACTGGATGACAGTTCAGAGATTTAGTCCATTTTCATTATGATGGGAAGCATGGTGGCATGCGAGCAGCCATGGTGCTGGAGAGGAGGCTGAGAGGTCTACATTTGGATCCCCAGGCACCAGAAGAGAGACACTGGGCCTGACTTGAGTATCTGAAACCCCAAAGCCCATGCCTGAGTGGCACACTTCCTATAAGGCCTCACCTACCCCAACAAGCCCACACCTTCCAATACTACCAATCTCTATGAGCCTACGGGGGCCATTTTCATTCAAACCACATGGGCTTAAGATCCCATGTCCCTCTTCTGCTGTGTGAGCATGTTCTTTAAAGCATAGCTAGATTCTTTCATGATCGCCTGACCTGCAAGAAGGTAAGATATACCTGTAACACGTTCTAGGTGATAATGTCTAAAATATGGTTGTATTCTAATAGATACCTATAAAGCATCATTAGCTTTAATTTGTAAAGGCATTTCCAAGATAGCCATCATCTCTAATAAATGTGCAATCTCAGAATAATTTCTCTCAGAACTTAAGGCAAAAGTGTACTAAAATCCTGAGTATGAATCAGTTGTAGGATGCACTAATATGCATACATACTTTGATTCTCCAAACTCTACAAGATGAAACGTATAATCAACAGTATGACATGGCTCTAAGGTAGTATCAGTAAGCAGATCTGTATTCTTAACTCAGCATAAGCCTCTTTATCTAGAAATTTAATAGGCTGCCATTAAATTTAACTAGCTAGTTGAATGTCACCTTGTGACTCTAGGCTTTGGATTGGATACCTCTGAAGATCGTTCATTTTGAAGCAGGATTTTCCAATCTCTTTTCTATTGCCTTCATTCCAGCATTTATTTTTTCAGTCTTTTCCTTCTCTAAGTCTGTTTTATTCTCATCTCTTTTAAACGGGATATCTAAAATTGCAATTGTTACTGAAAGTATAATTATTTGTATGCTGATAATTGTAATAAAATTATATGGAATCCAGACGCCCTGTGTCGTTGTTTTTCATTTTTAAACATAGAATTATTTTTCCTTTTCAATCTGTAACTCTCTTCTTCCTAAAGAGACTTTATTTTATTAATTTTTAAACTTTTTCTTTTCTTTTCTTTCTTTAGCACTGAAGCATAATTCCAAACAGCTTTTTTTACCTGTTCAAAGGCTCCTGTCTGGGCTTAGATAGATATCTTCTGCTTGTTGTCTCTGTCGAGCTGTTCAGCTTGCACCTCCCACTGCGGGTAGCCCTGGTCCAGACGTTCAGCTAGCTAGTCAAGCTGGCTGTTGGCTCCGCCCCAGCCCTTGGGCTCACAGGGAATAGGTGGACCCAGTGTTTCGCTCAGTCCAGCAGTTTACTGGAAAAGCCGAGGCTTCCGTTGTTTGGAGTGCAGGGACCTGATCTGTTCACTTTGCCAGTAACTCACAGACTGTGTAGGATGGGTGCTTTACTGTGGTCCGTAGCCTGTCTGTTCTGGGCCCACATGCGTAGGCCCCAGGGCAGCTTCCTCTGACCTCTGTTTGCACCAAGACTCTCACTGGAGTAGTATGGGCTGACTTCAGCCTCTCTGCTGTTCAGTTATGGCAGAGGCGCAGCCTGCCCCGCCACGCGGTCAGCTTGCGTGTGCCACTGTGCCTTGGGGATGGGGTGGGCGGTGGTTGTGGAATGCTTTGAGTGTCTAAGCATGCACATGGACCCCAAGTGGCCTGGCTCCCATGTGTCTTCCAGCCACCTAGGTCTCTCTAAAGCTTGCTCCGACCCTTCTGTGCCCTGAGGCTCTGATAGTGGATCTGGTTTTCCTGCTCAGCAAGGGCTTCTTAAAGAAGTCAAGCACTCAGCCTCTGGCAGTCTCCTGCTTCTTCCCTGCTCTTTGGCTAGGAAACCGCCTTCCACCCAAGACTTTCCTCAGGCTCTAGGAAGTTTGGATTTTCTTCCGCACGTTGAGCACCAAATGCAATCGTGGGTCTTTCTATATGTCCACCTCAGTTCCCAAATAATGACATAGATGCTTATATTTATTTATAATACTTTTGGTCTTAGCTTAGGCTTGTTCCCAACTAGCTCGTAACTCCATTATCCCATTTATACTAAGTTCTGCCTAGTTATCTCCTCAGTTTCATACACCCAACTTACTCCACATCTCAGTAGCAAATCTCCCGCGCGTCTCTCTTTCCCAGAGTTCCTCTCTCTGTCCGGAAGTCCCACCTTACTATTCTTAGTCTGTCTTTTGCCATAGGTCATAGGCTTTTTACTTTAACCAATCAGAAGGTGCCTTAGGCAGGGAAGGAAGGACAGAGACACTTCTTCACACAGTGTACAAAAACAACACTCCAACAAGACAGGGTGGCGCATGCCTTTATTCCGGGCACTTCTGTGACAGAGGTAGGTGAATCTCTGTGAGTTGCCCGCCAACTTGGTCTACATTGCGAGATCTAGGACAGTTAGAATTATGGGGTAAGACTCTGTCTCATTCCATACCTTAAATAAGCCAACCCAGCCACAAAACCTCTGGCCTACAATGTGTCCTGCTTGCAAGATGTGCTGGGGTAATGGCGGTACTGAACTTGTGAGAGTAGAAAGCAGTGTCTGATTTAACAGGAGGCTAACTTACTCCGTGAGAGGGCGCCCATGCCTGACACTTCTTGAAAGGCCAGGAAATAGAAACTGAATAGTCTAGAGATCTAGAGTCGAACCAAACACGACTGGTCTTTAAAAAAAAAAAAAAAATTGTCAATGATTCCTAATGATATTTTACTATGCTCAGAGATTGCCGCCTCGTCCAGTTGTCATCAGAGAGGCTTCCTCCGGCAGTAGGTGGGAGCAAATGTAGAGATCCACAGTTAAGCTTTTATGTGGAGTCTAAAGTGGAGGTCTCCATTGGCGCTCTGGGAATCCCATGGAAGGGGGGGATTGTGGGAGTCAGAGGGGCTAGAGGACACCAGGAGAACATGACCCACCAAATCAACTAAGCAGGACACGTATGGTTTTTACAGAGACTGACGGGCCTATAGGGATCTGTACTGGGTCCTCTGCATATTTGTTATTTGTTGTTCTTGTAGGACTCCTAAGTGTGGGAGTGGGTGTGTCTTTGACACTTTGGACTGCGCTTAGGACAATCTTTTCCCCTGTTGGGTTGCTTTGTCTAGATTCAGTTGATGGCTTTTTCCTTGTCTTGTGGTATTTTCTTTTTGTGTGTATAATTGATTGTTGTCTCTTGGAAGCCTGCTCTTTTATGAAGGGATGCTGAAGGGGTTGTGGATCCAGAGGGCAGGGGAGGGGGTAGATGGTAAGCGTGGTGGGAAGAGAAAGTGTTGTTGGGATATATTGTATGAGAGAAGAATCTATTTGGAATGAAATTAAAAAAAAAAAAAAAAAAAAAAAAAAAAGAATGCAACTCACAGGATTAGCTCCCTCCAGGTACTCATTCTCTTTATAATCCTGCTACTTAATGTCTGTGACCCTCGGCCTCCCTCTCTCCCTTCCTCCTGTTCTTGCCTTTCCACCTCCCATTGTTCTCCTGAGCTCCCCCTCTCTCCATGTTCCACTCTCTAGTTCTTATCTCTGCCCTTGTTTTTAATCCTGGCCACATCTACTCTTCTGAACATGCTCAGTCTGCTCTATTCTCTGTCTGCTCTGAGCTCTCACAAATGCCCCTGGATGGCTTCTCTCTGTCATATTTACAACAAGAAAATCCCTGGTTAAGCATAACATGAGCAGTCATGTCTTCAGTTTATCCAGAAACCATGAGCACAGTTAACAGAAACTCTCTGACCACAGAAGAGAGAGTAGAGATGGGATTGAACAGCTCTCCTGGCACTAAAAGTTGCCATTCTAGAAATGAAGCCTCCACAAGAGAAGACTAACAGAGAGAGGAAAAGTCAGCTCCCTGAGCACCTTTCTAGGTGACCATCCCACCCTATTCAAGTCCCTACTTTTCAATAGTTATAGTTTCCTTGGAAGGTCAAGAACAAGGCATAAAGAATGGAGTCCTGTCCACTCACTTAATATCAAATTTTATTCTGGTATGAGGTGGGCACAGGTACCAGTTACAAAAGGACAAAGTGTATCCACAGTTCTTCAGGGAGAGGACGACTGAGATTGTTACCTTCGCTGATGATCTGGATTGCCGTCTGAGGTTGAAACTTCTGAAGGAGGCTGGGGTCTCCTTGGTCGGAGGCATGAACCATCTATGGCCCTGATCATGGGGAGCTCTCGTTGAAATGATCCTCTAGCATTGTCACTGGTGATGGGGACAATTGAAGTCATTTTCCAGTCCTGAGGCTGGTATACATAGGTATTTGGAGGTACACTGAACCTGTCAAGAATTCTCAATTATGAGGATATAGGGCAAGCTGGAGGTGGGTGGAACCATCACAGAGAGGATCTGAGAAAACAGACAACTGATAAGCATCTCTTCCACACTCTAGTTCTTCTCTGCCTGTGAAATTCCCTCTTCATTTTTCTTCTGAACACATCCAAGTCCACAAGGCTCACAGGTAGGCCTTTCTAGAGAATGGCGAGATCTTCCTGTGTATGCAGGTAGACGTGTGGGTAGTGGGTGGTCTTGTCATTCTTTCCTCTGCTTAGGGAAGAGGAGTAATTGTGCCTGTGGTTGCCACTCTCTAGAATATAAGGTAAAAATATTAAAGAACCAATCTGAAATGTGTCTGTGCTGCCTAGAACCCAGGATCCTGGGCACAGCCTCCCCATAAGGAGAAAACAAGGGTCCTCACCTTGGTCTCTAACTACATAGAGTCCTGTACAGATCCTTCAGGCTCAGCAGCAGGTGCAAACAGCTACTCCAGCTCTTCTTCAGGCCCTTGTGTTAGAGCCTCTGGGAAACAGCTCTAGACTTTCTCAGGATCTCCGTCCCTGGAGGGCCAACCTTCCCGTTCAACAGTTTCCCATTCCTACAGGAAGACACTGATTTCCCAGTGACTCCATGATCTGTCTGAAGGACCTGCTAGGGACAGAGGATTTTGATGAGAGCAGTTGAGTTTACAAGTATGCTCAACTGGCCATTTTCCAGAGACTCTTCTTCATACTGCCCAGCCAGACTTTGATGTATGAACGTTTGGGAAATGAGGAACCCTTGTGGGCAAGCTCTGGATTTAGCATGTTCCTGAGTCCCTTTCAACCACAAGACATGGTCACTCTGTGACAAGTGCAAGTGTGTTTTCTTTTATACAATATGTCAAAGAGTAGAGAAGGTTTTCTAGGGTACACTGCCCGCCTGGGAAGCTTTCCCATTTGAAGCTCAAAGCCTGACTCAGTCCCATTCCTTCAGAGCCATGGCTGAAAATCAGGATCTCAGAAAGCTGAGACGAGTTCCCTTGTGCCCAGAGTCGGCACTATGTAAGGCCTAGGAAAGCAGTTCTGACTGGGGAGGAGAATATGGGACAAAATATTTTTCCCACATAGGCAGACCTTTAGGAGTTGGTGCCTGGGGGATTCTCTACTTCCTGGTCTCCATATGGCTTCTGTCGAGGATGTCAGCCAAATGTTCGGTTTCTTCAGTGGCTCTCTAAACAGCAACAACAAAGTAAACTGCATTGACTACACTCATGTGATAGGATTCTCTTAGTAACTAAATTAGACATTTGGTACAAACGCACTGTATGGCAGCATGTGAGAGGAAGGCTTAGGGCAGTCACTAGTTTGAACCAGCTTTAGTCAGAGAATGAGACCAGTCTCAGAAAATGACAACAACAAAATGCCAGATTATTAATAACTGATGGTATGGACTCACTTCATAGAGAAAACTGAGTTTGGAAGACAATTACTCAGGGTTTAGCCTAGCCCACATCCTGAGTTCTAGGACAAACCTGGGTTAAGTAAAAAATAATATGTCTAAAACTTAAAAAACAAGCTGAAGATTGTATTCCCAGCAATGAGACAGAAGAAGGGGCATCAGCTGAAGTTCAAGGCCAGTGTTGATTCACTGTGAACCCTAGAATATTCTGGCCTCTGAGAGATTACAGTAAATTAAAAGTAAAGAAATGCCGTGTGGTATAAGAATTAAGGAGAGACAGAGTCAGGAATGGAAGGGAAATCGATGAAAATCTGAGCAGGGTGATGAATGCCCGTCACCCCAGCACTTCTGTGAGACTGGAGCACAGGAAGTTCAAGGTCATCCTTGGAATCATAGTAAGTCTGAGGCCAGCCTGGGCTGCTTCACACCCTGTCTCAAAATACATGAATAAATTAAAACCAGATCTGTTCTCCATGTCAGCTGACACAAACCCGTATTTCCAGCCTTAGAAGGAGTTCAACCAAGGCTAGCCTGGGCTGCAGACTAAGAATTTATGTCAAAAGGAGACAATAGCAAAAGAATGTACTTAGAGAATCCCTTGTCACTCAGAAAGTAAGGGAGAGACAGACAGACCATATTTGAGGCCATTGTAGCACACGATGATTACAAAGCCAGAGTAAGCCATACCTGAGACCCTGTGTTAAAAGACAATTGCCTATTGTGTCTCACATCTGGAATTCCAGCTGTCAGAACACTGAGTCAGAGGGATCCTTGGATACTTTCGACCAGGCAGGGACTATCTATCATGCTCCAGACTGCCTTGACATAAAGAGCTAAGTAACCAACAAACAAAGCAAGCAGAACCAAGGTGCCGGACCTGAATATCATGCTGGTCTTTCTCCAGATCACAGTTATGGGTCCTTACAAGTTATCAGCTATAGCATGGCTCAGTTTTCTTTGCTGTAAAACGTACATACTGAATCAACACCTCAACATGTTGCATTGGAGGAGGAAATGAAGTCACATTATTGGAGAAGGGAGAATTCTATGAGAGATGCTCTTCAGTGCCTCTGAGAGTTCTTCAGCACCAGGCAGAGTGGCTCAGGCCTGTGGACTAAGCACTATGGGAGCAGAGTTGTAAGGATCACACTGCAAGGTGGAGGACAGCCTGCCTGGTTCACAAAATAAATCCCAGCCCAGCCAGGGTTACTTGTAAGGTAGTTTCAGAAACAATGAAAATCCAGCCACCCTCACAAAAAGACACAAGAGTTGGCTTTTCCAAGTTACTGGCATGTTCCCTCTGGGCTTCCACAGAGTGAAGGAACCAGCAGTCACTGTGTCCTGACGGGTCCAACAGAGCCTGGAGTGTGGAGCAATGAGGTGCTTTCACTTCTCTGGCTTCTGCAAGTCTGAGACTCTGTGGAGATCCAGCCCCTTATAAAGCTGTGGGATATGATTGAATCAGACACACCCTACCGTGTGTGGTGTGGGTCAAGACAGGATAAACAGAAGTTTCTTAGCACCATCTCAGGAGGATGAGGCAAGAATATTGTCCAGAATTGCATTAGACCCTGGGCTACTGAGAGAGACACTGTGACAATTTTAAAGAGCAAATAATTAATAATAAAAGACCTACAAACAGAAGTGTTAACCTGCCTTACTGGTTTTATCATATATGAGTAACTTTTTCACGTATGTAAACATTTGGTGGAAAAACACATATGGGAAAATTTTTTTAACTCTGAATTTATTTATTTATTTATTTATTTATTTATTTATTTTGGTTTTTTGAGACAGGGTTTCTCTGTGTAGTCCTGGCTGTCCTGGAACTCACTCTGTAGACCAGGCTGGCCTCGAACTCAGAAATCTGCCTGCCTCTGCCTCCCAAGTGCTGGGATTAAAGGCGTGTGCCACCACCGCCCGGCCTGAATTTATTCTTAAATGTCACTCTGCAAAACTATAGTTAATTTGTAGTAACTGCTGAGACGGACTGTGGTCGACTACTCTGCAAAGGGGGATATGACAAAAAAAAAAAAAGTGGCAGAAGTCCTGGTCAATGGGACAGGGGTTAGCTTCCAATGACAGGAGGCGGGGCTGCAGGTACCCGGAAGCTGCAGGTACCAGGAAGTGAAGCAGTATGGTTGAAAACCCGGAAGGGGACTGTGTCTGGGCATCGCCCCAGATTTAGGGAGGAATTTGAAAGAGACTAGGTTGGACACAGCAGAGTTGGTGTGACAGCGACTATAGAGAATAAAGAGAAAGAAAGAGATGAAGAAGCTGGAGATAATGGGCAGAGGTGGAGGAGATAGAGAAAAGCCCCAGGTCTCAGGAACAAGCTCCTGCTAGAGCAGTTGTTGCAGAAACTCAAGAAGGCAAGGTTTCTATCCTGTGCAAAGCACTGCCTGCCGCTGTCCAGGTGAAGCATAGTGAGGAAAGTACCACCAAGAGCAGAGGGGTGCACAGCTCCATCCCAGCGGTCTGCAGTCCAACGTGTGGGAAGCAGGCAGGTTGGAGCGAGGCAGGAGAAGTGTGAACTGGGCCCCACAGTTCACTCCATAAAGCTTGGCAAATAAATGCAAATATAAACCTGGCCCGGTGTCGTTTTGCAACCTTTAATCTCAGTCCCTGGGAGGCAGAATTAGAGTCCATCTTGATATACACAGCAAGTACCCGATAAAACAGGGCTGTACGCACAGTAGGACTCTGTATCTAAAACAAAATCCCAGGAGTTGTAGGGATGAGCCAACAGTTCAGAGGACTTGCTGTTCTTCCAGAGGACCTGGGCAAGGTGCCCCCAGAATATGAACATGCATGGTGGTATACAACCCTGTGTGACTTAAGTAAGCCCTGCCCAATCTCTCACTTTTGGCTCCACTACTCTGGAATCCTCGCCCCTCACCTCCCTGGTTCTTCCCCTCATCCCTCTGCTAAAGAAAGAAAGAGAGAGAGAGAGAGAGGGAGGGAGGGAGGGAGGGAGGGAGGGAGGAAGGAAGGAAGGAAGGAAGGAAGGAAGGAAGGAAGGAAGGAAGAAAAAATAGTACAATATGCTCTTTCCAGACCAACTTGCTTTTAGTTGTGGTGCTTTGAGTCAACAATAGAAACCCCATCCAAGACAGCAGGATTTAAGGGTGTGTGGGTAGAGTCCATCTTATGCTGATGCTTCAATGTTCTCAGCTTCAGTAGAGGTTCTCCTACACATCCACACCCCAAGATACAGGACCCCACTCTTTAGCCCACATGTTAACCATGACACCCTCCCAGGTTGACACATGAATTTTCACTGTAACCCAGCCATCCTTTTAATGAAAACTCTGGCTTGATTTCCCATAACTCAGGCTCTGTGGCTGCTAGAGCAAAGATCCAGGGAACACATAGAAACCTTTTGACTATTCCCACATATCTCCTGCCATTCAGTTTTATCACCAAATTAATTGTGGTCCTTCAATCTACACTGAGATTCTAAAAGTTGGTTAATTTTAATCACAGAACTTATTCCTTTCCTTTGGCAATTTATCCAGAGATACTAAGAACAACCAAGCAGCAGCAGCATCTTCCTTACCTTACACAAATTGTCAAAAGTCTTATATACAGGCTCATAAAAAAATCCCATCCTCTGACAACTCAGACAATAGTCAATGCATTTGCCTCTGTAAGTTTGTAAAACAATTCATACCATGGGGCTTCTGTAGTGCCCGAGCTTCTGTGGGACACTTCAGTGTCTGGAGAAGCTTCTGTAACTACAGGGCTTGGGTCACTTCTCCTTTGTAGTACAAACAGCTTCTCTTCTAGACATGTGCTTACCCCACTCCATTGCTGCTGCTGTTCTTTATGATCATCTCATGGTTTACCGGCATCTCCAAAACTGCTGGGGTCCCTTGCTGTAACTGGATTGCACTTTTACCTCTAGCCTCTCACAGCCTTTCTTGCTGGAGCCAAGCCTCAAATGGTTTGTATGACTCAGGCACTGCAATGTGAGAGGTCCTGAGAACTTGCCCATCTCATGGGGGAGCAAATGGTCTTTGATATGAAATGTAGTGGATGCCCAGACACTTCTCCAGAAGCTGCTCCAGTCTCTTGCCCCAGGTCTATACTGTGGAGAAACTTCTGTGGGAGGCTGTGTTGCCTGCTCCCACGGAGAGATCCGCTGAACACTACAGACACCTGAGCGGAACCTCAAACAGCATCATCTCATTTTGTGGATCTTGAATAATTGCTTAGAAGAAATCCTTGTAAATTACATGTGCCCAAATTTTAAGGCATTGGACAGTCTATACATGCAGACTGTCCTGGCTAACTGTTGTCATTCTTCAGTGTGTTATGATCCTGTTCATTGGGAAAGGGGAGTGAGAAAAAGGTTGGAATGTTGCCTGTCTGGTTTTAGTAACTACAGGTTAGCTCCTGTAGCACTGAGTCTTTAGTAGAGACTCCAGGGGTCCCCAGGTTACTGCTCACTGACTTTCCACCTAAATACAACATCAAGTTTGCTCAATGGTGCTCTCTGAAGGAAACCTGAAGGCTTGGAGCAGAATTATACACCAAGTCCTGTTGTCAGGGTTTAAAAGGCTGGGGAATTAACCAAATGTGGCTCAAGCAGGTCTTAGGATTATATGTGATGGGTAAATGACTCTGCCTGGTCCATATGTGTCTTTGAGTTGTCAAGCATGGTCCCACTGTAGGAACTCGGCAGTGGAAACACAGTCAATGAAGTGAAAACATGGAATATATATATTGGTTTTTTGAGACAGGGTTTCTCTGTGTAGCCCTGGCTGTCCTGGAACTCACTCTGTAGACCAGGCTGGCCTCGAACTCAAAAATCGGCCTGCCTTTGCCTCCCAAGTGCTGGGATTAAAGGCGTGCGCCACCGCCGCCCAGCAAACATGGAACCTAGAAATACATGATGATAAAATAAATGTGTCCTGGGTGCTCTGGGATACTTTCATTTATGTCAGTGAGTACTAAGGAGTTGAAAGCACAGCAGACTTTCTATACTATAATCTCTCGCCCCTTCCTCTGTGCTCTTCATAGACAACCAAGTTTAGATACAAATCAGGATCTTCCTGATCCAAAGCACTGGGATTGCAGCCCTGCGCTCTGTGAGCATTTTCATTCCTTCTAAAGAGACAGGATTGGGACATTGATGTTAATACTGACATAGATGGGTATCCTGGATAACTGTGTTAATTATTATATGTATATAAAATTATAATGACATGAAACACTTAAAAATTGCTAGAAACAAAAAGGTACTCTACCAAAAAATATGTGGTGTGTTTCATTGAAGAGTAGACATTTACTAATGTTAATATTTATCCTAAACTCTTTCTTGATGTAAAAACCATCTTCCATGAATTTCAGGGGTAGGACTATATACAGGGACCACTGAAAGGAATAAGGATTACTATACTCACATTTGGTTTGGTTTTGTGAAAGACAGCTTCCTAGTGTGCTGTGGTGGTGGACAATTTAATCCCACTACTGCAAAGACAGAGAAAGGTAGGTGTGTGTGTTCAAGTCCTGCCTGGTCTGCATAGCAAGACCAGCTAGAGCTACACACTGAGACTCTGTCTCCAAAAGAATCACCATGGAAGGCAGGAAAGACCAAGTGTTAAGAGGACTTGCTGTTCTTCCAGGGGACCTTGGTTAGATTCCCAGTACATGCATGGTGGCTCACAACCCTCTGTAACTCCAGTAACAGGAGATCCCACACCCTCATCTGACCTCTCAATGCAGGACACATCACACATAGCTTTACTCAGTATTCATGAGAGGATTAGAAATTTCAAGGAAGCCCTGGAGTAAGATTCTGAAAAAAGACAAAGGTTTCATGTGACACTGGCTACCTACGAAGCCTGTCCTGATATGGGGCTCAGATTCCCTTTACCCTGGGCCTTTTTCAGCCTCTGGGCCTATGGAGGTAACCATAGGCAGACATCCTAGACCACTGAATTCAGATATGTCATCAGCACAGCTGTCTACATCTGGGAACCAGCATGAGCCCCTCAGACTTGTGAGTGAGAAAATAGGACAGAAGAGTTTTCTAGCTTAGATATGACTCTGAGACCTGGCACCAATGAACTTTCTGATTCTGGTTTCTCTGCCCTTCCTCCAGTTCTTGGGTATTTCTTAGTTTCCTACTGCTGTCTAATAAAAAACATAAATGAACATAAAAAGCCTTAAAACTGTTTTCTTGTGTTACCTTAGCCCCTTACCTGTGAATAGATTAATAAATGAATCAACCTGTTGCATTACTGGAAAATATAGATACTTTGTATTCTGACTGGCTAAGTGCCTCAGCTAAGAAGGTTATGCAAAGAATAGGCCAGCTCTATGTTCTCAGCACTGCTTTGATTGAAAAGTTAAATGTCCAGTGAGTGATTGCCAACATGGTTGAGAGCTTGGGTGAACAAAGAAAGAAGAAATAAAAGAAGAAAGATACAAAGGAAAAAGGAATATTTCAAAGGAGACTAAAGAATAAAGCAAAAGAGAGTAGATGGGCAACTTTCTTAGGAGTTCACACCCATTCATCCAAGTTGAGTTTCTCTTGTCTTGATGCTTAAAATGAATATTAAAATCACCCAATAAAGCCCAACTCTGTTCCCTTATATGAACCAATGGCTTTCCCTTCCCTTTATCACATGAGTGTGTGACTGCTGGATTTAATCACAGTGACTAGTAGATGAAGTGGGGAAGGGGCAAAACTATTGGTCATTCTTTTTTTTTTGTTTGTTTTTGTTTTTTTGTTTTTTGTTTTTTGCTTTTTGGAGACAGGGTTTCTCTGTGTAGTCCTGGCTGACCTGGAACTCACTTTGTAGACCAGGCTGGCCTCGAACTCAGAAATCCACCTGCCTCTGCCTCCCAAGTGCTGGGATTAAAGGCGTGCGCCACCACCGCCCGGCAACTATTGGTCATTCTTGACTCCAAGTAGGTTGCAGGATAGTTACTTGGGATCCTCGAGAGCCTTTCCCAGCAAACTCAAACCAAGAAACCCCAAGAACAGAAAGAATGAGAGTTTTCTCTACCCTTGGACTGAATGAAGTGGTTCCCTGTTCAAATTAGTCATACATGTTGTACCCCAGTTTCCTTTGTATTCATGTGAATCTAGTAGCAACACCTTCCACCACACCTGCTAGAAGAAGCAGCTGAATATTTCTCTAGAGCAGGGAAGGGTTCTGGACACAGTCACTCAGGCTGGTGACAGTACTGAGATGAAATGAAAGATGGCCAGTCTAGGTGGCTAGGCCCAGAGTGGCCAAATCTAGGATGGCCTTCATCATAGGAGTCCCCACTGCTCTGCCATTCCTGCCTTTTCCTCAGACCTTGGCTTCCTGCTGCTCCCTGATCTCCTCCACTGCTTTCTGTTTCTCTTTGTACCTTTTGGTGATATTGCCATATCCTCCTTCCCCGATTACCATAGATCAGCGACAATTTTAGAGATGATTTTTATTTACAAAATAAAGGGTTAAAAATCTATATGTTTCATGTTTACAATGTAACTTTAGGTCATATGAACATGTTTAGTAAATGTGTCAAATATTAAATTACCTGGGCACAGTGGCTCATGCCTTTAATCACAGCATTGGATTAGGCAAAGCAGAGGCAGACAGAAAGGAATGGGGACTCTCCATGGTGAGTTCCCGGATGATCAGGACTATGGAAAGAGACCCTGTCTCAAAAAATAAATTTAAACTATGGATAACTGGTTTGGGTTGTCAACTTGACTATATTTGCTATTAACTAACATCAAAAATGAGGACCCAACTTATTTGATTTTTTTCCCTAATTTTAAATCGGTAGATCCACCTCTAATCCCAAGGCTGGAAGAAACAAATTTTTCATCTGGATCTGTAGGCATGGAGGGAACACACCTTTAATCTGAGCCACACCTTCTGCTAGAATCCTATATAAGGACATGGAAGAAGGAAGCACTTGCTCTTTGGCTGCAAATCATCACTTGGCTAGCAAGTCCATTCCTTCATCTGCAGTGGAGCCTGCTTCTTCAGGAATCTAGCATTTCCCGAAGACAAGAAGAGAAGCCGACTAAGACACACCTGGAGTTTTAGACTTTGCTGTCACAGCCAGATTAGAACCATAGCCTGTAAGTCATTCTAATAAATTCCTTTTAAGAATATATTTATACTTAAATATATAGATGCATATATATATATACATGCATATATATGGAGAGATTTATTCTACAATTTCTGTTGCTCTACAGAAAACTGACTAATATAAATAGTTGAGCTTGTTTGTACATAGTTTGTTTGATATTTAAATTTGAGCCTAGAACTTGTTATATAGCCTAAGATTCTCTAAAATCTGAGCCATCCTCCTGGCTCAGCCTCCTGAGATGAGATTAAAGGCTCCTGGTTAACCTTTACTGCTCTACCCTATTTATCCAGGGAGGCTGGGATTGATTCAGTCACATTCCAGAGCTTTATAAACAACTGGATCTCCACCTGCTTGTCAGGCTTCCAGAAACCCAGGGAAGTGAACACACCACCTCCACACTCCAGACTCTATTTCACCCACCAGGACACAGCGAACCCCAGTTCCAAGACTCTGTGAAGCACACCCAAGCTCTGGAAGGAAAATGCAGGTGATTTGGAAGGCCATGTGGGGGGATCCACTTTTGTGTTTTGTGGAGGATTACTGGAATATTTGTCTTCAATTGCTTTCATAAATTTTATAGCTAAATGTGTGCCTCTGGCATGCATCTCCTCTCCATGTGAATATGAAATCATTTGGTACTCAAAGCAAGCCTCATGGAAAGCACTGTGGACTGTGTTCATAGCCAAGACAACTTGGCAAAACATGGCGAACTACCTTGAATTTGAAGCCATATCTGCAATTTGCAGACATACAGAAGTTGGTCCTCTCCTTGTACTTGGCTTCTCTGGTTTTTCCTTTGTTTAAGGCAGCATCTTGTTGATCCAAGGCTAGGCCACACCCCACTGTACAGCCACAATGACCCTGAACTTCTGAACCTGCCTCCACCTCTTAGAAAAGAGATGGGATTATAGAAACATGCCATGCACCCTTTTTACATTTTCCTTGACCTATAATTATTTGTTCATCTAATTCATCTGATGTCTTAATATATTTGAATCAAAGCTGGAGTTTATAAGGATGCATAGATATGGATTTCCACTACTAGGATAACAAAAGGGAGTTCAGGGAGGAAGTGAAATGGGGGGAGTGGCTGAGGTCTTAAAAACAGAGTGGCTAGGGAGGCAGAGGCAGGCAGATTTCTGAGTTCTAGGCCAGCCTGGTCTATAGAGTGAGTTCCAGAGAAACCCTGTCTCAAAAAACCGGAAAAAGAGAGAAAGAGAGAGAGAGAGAGAGAGAGAGAGAGAGAGAGAGAGAGAGAGAGAGACACAGAAAGGCTTTGAGAGCTCCTCCAATATACATGAATGTTTTCCCTGGTTACACTTCACCACCAAGGTTTCCCCTTAGGTGAGAATGAACCAGCATCTGTAGATCAGGAAGAGTCCATTGTCTTTGCAATGCTGCAAGAAGCCGCTTCCAGAATCTACTCACAGCTGAGAGACAGAGAGATTCTCATTACACAAAAATGGTTTTAATATTTTCTTTTTTCATTTCTGAACAGAAAGAAGCAAACCAAGGTGAAAGTTTGGGAAACACCGAAGAATCGAACGTGGGAAATAGTGTGAAGGGGGCAGGACAAAAGCCCTCAGGTATTCAGAGGCAACTCTGAGTTAAAAACCAAAATCTTCTATTATTGTTGTTTTTTCCTGAGATGTACAGACATATATACAAGACCCCAGATGTGTCAAGAATAGACTTGAACTCAGTGGTCCCAGGTTTCTGTTCTTCTTGCACAAAACCCTAAGTCTTGGAGGTTGTTAGTGCCTCCGTGGGAGGGGAGAGAGGAGCCTTGAGTCTAGCTAGGGACAATGTCTCCAGGTAGTACTTGTCCTGTACACAGCCCTTTCTATTCTGTAATATATTTTCTACAACTGAAGACACCCACGCTTACTTGTGAGTGTGATCCATGCTGCTAAGAGCAGGACAGATAGTAATCCTGGGATTGCAAGCAACTGTTCCTAATCTCTTAGTAACTGAATGAGGCCACTTCTGGCTTGTCAGTGTGCAGGAAGGGTCCCTAAGACGAGTTCAGATGCGCATGTACATTGCATCAAAGGCACTTATCACAGCCCTCTGTCCTTTGCAGGTCATGCCCGTAGCTCATGGACTGACCCTGAAATCAGAGTCTTCCTGCAGGAGTGGGAAGTAGTTGAACAGGAAATGGGCCACACAGGCAAGAAGAACCACAAGAAGACCAAGTTTCTTTGCCAGCGCCTCTATCACCGGGGCCTGAAGAAGAGCTGGAAAAGCTGTTTCCACCTACTGCGGAGCTTGCAGGATCTGCACAGGACTCTCTGTAACGAGAGACCAGGGATTGAACCCTTGTTTTCTCCTTATGCAGAGGCCCTGTACAGGATCCTGGGCTCCAGTCCCCAGGAAAGCTGGTTCCCAGGTTAGTCTATTCTGTAGAGAACCTTTTCAAGTTCTCTAAAGAGCAGCATCAGGTGACCGCTCCTTCATGAGCACGAGCAGAGCACACAGTGTGGGAATCCCCATTCTCACAGGCCTCCATTGCACATAGCAAAATAAATGTGTGTCCTCTCTGTCTGTGTTCCTCTGTCACCCCAAGTAAATGGAATTTGGACATGTTCAGGGTAGACCATGCCACATAGGACACACCATTGCTAGATGTGATTCAGAGAAAGTGAGGGTGACATTCTTATGAACTCTGTTTCTTCTCCTTCTCAGGTCCTCTCTATGATGGGGCTGGTGACTCCATGCTCCCTGTGTACCCTCAACCTCCCAGGTACCAGCCCTCGGATTATGGCATCACCGTTCCTTCTGCACAGCTTCAAGGGAATCCACTGCCGATGATGTCGCAGGAGGATTCCCCATTTCCCACATGGGAGCCCTGGAATCCCAGCTATCCATTGTCAGTTCCACACCTACTTCCTGGCTTTGTCCCAGAAGACTCGAGCCTCCAGAAGCCATGGTCAACCTGTGACAACCTGTGATTTACACCAAGATCCCCAATGAAGAGAAGTGGAGATTCCCTGTTTATTCCTTGTAAACCTCAGGATCATGCAGTATTGTGGATTTAGGCATCTTTCTCTACCTCATAAGAGAAGAAAATGTAGAATTTAATGAAGGTCCATGAAGAACTCCCTCATGCCTCATCCTTGTCACTTCAACAGGGTCCACAAGTAAAGAGGAGCAGCGAATTGCTATTTGAGGTTCATTCCCTGGTCCCCTGCAACTTGCCCTCCCCTATCTATCTCCATCTGACTCCTGGCATGGAGTCTCCTCTCCTACGAAAGGCAACCTCTGCTTCCATAGGCACCTGCTCATGCCTTTATTCTCTAGCCCCCTTGTTACAGAATCTTTGTCCAGTGTTTCACAGTCTCAAATTCTCCGCCAAGCAAGCGAAATGCCTGGAGCGACAGATGTAGCTGGGCAGTCAAGCAATTGCTTAGCAAATACACAGACCTTGGCTCATCTACAGCAATGAAAAAATAATTGAAGAGCTAGTCTTACCTTGGACGTATTTGTAAGATGTGAAGAAACATAAATAGCACAGTGGCTTGAGATTGTGCTCCATATTGTCACAGACTTCGCCATTTGGTCCACAGCTGATGGCAATATTTGTTGCAATTTGGGTGCTTTGGGCTTCGGAGGAATTATGTTACTAGTGCTCGTTACTAGTACTTTGGTTTGAAGACTCATTCCATGTCCCAATGCTCCTCTTTTTTTTTTTTTTTAAACATGGCACTCATTGCTTTAGCTCTCCACCTGTTGGTTCACTCACCCTTCCATGGCGGCCATTTGCTTCTTGTTCCCTCCGCCTTATGTTCGGCTGGCCTAGACATTTTCATTCCAGAGAGGGTAGTGCACCTGCAACAGCTTCCTTATCTTCTTCTGCAATGAAATCAGGAAGCTAGGGAGGTTAGAGTGTCCACGGGGTGTAAGTAAGGAACAAAGGATGCTTGCGTGTCCTAACCCATCATCATAGTTTCTATGGTAAAGGGAACATCTCAGGATACGAAGGCAAATTAAAGCACTTTTTATGGCTGGAAATAATCCTATCACATAAGCAGAATCTGAAATAATATCTAAGGGTTTTCTTATTAACTGTAATATAGGAATCAAGACAGCCATATATACCTGTTTAGCTGAAAAATGAAGTATTAAAAGATTGGCTAATATCCAGGCCTGGAATCCATCCTATACTATTAGACAAGCCATCAATAAATCACATAAATACCTTTGGAATGGGATTATATTAGACAATGTATTAGTCACAAATTGAGTTCCTATGAGAAAAATACCATAGCTTGTCCACTGAAATATGACTTCATATTCTTCTACAAAAGTCTACAAATGAGATGTAAAAATCCATTGAGTTTGGTAATGCTCTTAAAAACTGATTGCTGGCTAATGGTAATGTAATTGTTGAAATTGGGGCCTCCCCTATTTACTAACTGAGCAAGAGTAAGGTAAGCAGTTAATGTTTTGTGGCCCTTATGGTCTAAATAAATCCATTCCAAAGGTTTATCCTTTTGTGCTAAAATAGCTGTAGAAGCCAATTTAGAGAGTAAGTTTAAAGAAAGTGAAGTGTCTTCTGGAGACACAAATGCCTCTTTTAGTCTGGATTGAAATGCCTATGGTTCTTTTCTCGCCTTTTGAGATAATATGTAAAGACTATCCAACATATTAAGTATTCCTAAGGCATACTTTAGGCATTCCTAAGGTAGGATATAGCCCATTAATACTGCCTAATAATGTCTGAAAGTGTTAAGTGTTTTAAAATTGTCTTGTGTAATGGACATCTCATTGTGGTTTCACAGTTGTTTTAGTTACTAGTTGCCCCAGATATTGCAGTGTCTGATCTTTGTGCATTTTCATGGGCGGTAATAATATCATTTTTTCATAGCCTACCTGGAGGTCTGTCACACATGGATTGTAGCTCTTCCTCTTTTGAAGGTGGCTGACAGAATAACATCCATAAAATAAATAACATAAGGCTGAGGCAAGCCCTGTCTCACAGGCTCTGAAACCTGTCCTACATGGTATTAACACACAGTAGGGGACTTTTTCCTGCCTTGAGGTGATGCAGTTCTTTCATATCAGAACTAAGGTACTTTAGAATTGAGAAACAGAAAGTGCTGAATGCCCCTCATCATCAGGATGAATGTGTACAGTCTGAAAGCAGTCTGTTAAATTCCAAACTGATAAAGGCCAGTCTTTACGAATAGCTGTGAGTATACGTGAACCAGGCTTAAAGTTCCCATTGGCCACGTGGTCCATTAATATTTCCGGATCGATCAACAATTTCCATTTATCGGACTTGTTTTTAACTACAAAACCAGGAAAATTCCGGGGAGAATATATATATATGCCCATTTCCCAGCTGTTCTCAGACGAACTGCTGAAAAGCCTGTAACCTTTTCTTTTAGAAGGAGCTACTGAGATGTCCAGTAGCTCCTGGATTTCTGTGCAATTTTTATCTGTGGTATTTTTCAGTGGCCTCTATGAATAACCCAACCCATGTTGACGATTTTGTCTTTGTGCAATATTGGTTCAATACTACTAAGTCTTTTCCCAATCCTTTCTCTTCTTGATATCCCTCCCATCTTTTGTATCAGGCACTCCCCTTGTGAAGACTAGGTACTACTAAAGGTAGGGATATGGCATTAGATTGTGGTAAGATGTCTGTTCCCCAAAGAGCAATCAGAACATGAGAAACCTAAGGTTGTCACTAGGCCTTCTGGACCTATACATTATAATTTTGTAGCACTTTGTTCTAATCTCATTAGAGTTCATAATTCCCAATCCTATCAGCATTGAATTTGCCTCCATAATAGGACATGTGGGCAGCCATTCTTTTATGGTTCTAATAGAGACATTGGTCATAGAGCAAATCAATCCTGTAAAAGTTTTCCTCTTGTTTTTAAAAAATTAATTGATGAATTAATTAATTATACTTTTTGACCAAAGTTTCCCTTCAAACTGCTGTTCTCGGTCTCCTCCACCCCCCTCCTCCCATCCACTCCTCCTCTGTTTCTATTCAGAAAAGGGGGAGGCTTCCCACGGATACCAAACAGCCCTGGCATAGCAAGTTGCAGTAGGGCTAGGTAGCTCCACTCCCCTATTAATGCTACAAGAGGAAAAGGGTCCCAAAGATGGGCATCAGAATTAAAAATAGCTCTTGTTCCTGCTGTTAGGAGTCCCACATGATGACCAAGCTAGAAAACCATAACATATACACAGAGGGCCTAGGTCAGTCCCGTGCAGGCTTCCTGATTGGCAGTTCAGTCTCTGTGAGTCTCTATGAGCCCAGGTTAGTTGATTCTGTAGATTTTCTTATGGTGTTCTTGACCCCTCTGGCTCCTACAATCCTTCATCCCATACTTCTGAAGGATTCCCCAAGCTCTGCCTAATGTTCGGCTGTGACTCTCTGCATCTGTTTCTGTCAGTTGCTCTATGATGATAATTGAGCTAGGCACTAGTCTATGATGATAGCAGGATATCATTAAGAATCATTTTGTTGACTTTTTTTTTCTTTTGGCCAGCCGTGTTTGGTTCTCCTAGATCTCGGGGTCCTTGGCCCTGCAGGCAGTGTCAGGGGTGGGCTCCCTCTTATGGTGTGGTTTTCAAGCTAACCAGTCATTGGTTGTCCCTCCCCACAATTTCTGCACCACTTTTATCTCAGCATATCTTGTAGGCAAGACAAATTGTAGGTTGAAGCTTTTGTAGCTGGATTGGTGTCCCAGTCCCTCTGCTGGAAGTCTTGTCTAATTACAAGATACAGCTGGTTCAGGCTCCATTGCCAGAGTCTTAGCTAGGGTCACCCTCATGGATTCCTGGGAGTTTCCATTGCATTAGATTGCTAGCCCATCCTAGAGACGTTTCCTGATTCTAGTTGTCTCCCCCAGTACTCTCTCCCTCCATCCTTCCCTGACCTGATCCCTCCTGTTCCAAACCCATCTCCACCACCCATTCATTCATTCTCTCCCTCCATCTAACCCTTCCCAGTGAGATTCATACATCTGCCTTGAGCCATCCTTATTCCTTAGCTTCTTTGGGTCTATGGATTGTAGCATGCTTATCTTTTACTTTATGGCTAACAGCTACTTACAAGTGAGTACATACTGTGATTGTCTTTCTGGGTCTGGGTTATCTCACTCAGGATGGTCTTTTCTACTTCCATCCATTTGCATGCAAATTTCATAATGTCATTGTTTTTTAACAGTTGAATAATACTCCATTGTGTAAACATTCATTTTCTTGATCCATTTGGTCGAAAGACATCTAAGTTGTTTCTAGTGTCTGACTTTTACAAATAAAGCTACTATGAATTTAATTGAGCAAGTGTCCTTGTGATGTGGTTGAAAGTCCTCCGGATATATACCCAGGAGTGATAGAGCTGGGTCTTGAGGTAGATTGATTCCCAGTTTTCTGAAAAAAAAAAAAAAATGTCACATTGCCTTCCAAAGTGGCCATACAAATTTGCACTCCCACCAGTAATGAGGGAGTGTTTGCCCTGCCCCACGTCTTTGCCAGCATGAGCAGTCACTTATGCTTTTAATCTTTGCCATTCTGAGCTGTGTAAGATAGAATCTTACACTGACAGAATCTTACATAGAATGTGATTTTTAATCACATTTCCCTGGTGGTTAAAGATGTTTGAGAATTTTTTTGTTTGTTTTTGGTTTTGGTTTTTCGAGACAGGGTTTCTCTGTGTAGCCCTGGCTGTCCTGGAACTCACTCTGTAGACCAGGCTGGCCTCGAACTCAGAAATCCGCCTGCCTCTGCTTCCCAAGTGCTGGGATTAAAGGCGTGCGCCACCACCGCCAGGCGTTTGAGAATTTCTTTAAGTGCTTTTCAGTCATTTGAGATTCCTCTATTGAGAATCTCTGCTTAGATCTGCACCCCATTTTTAATTGTATTATTTATTTTGTTGATGTCTAGTTTCTTGAGTTGATTATATATTTTGGACATTAGTCCTCTGTCAGATGTGAGGTTGGTGAAGATCTTTTCCCATTCTGTAAGCTATATTTTATCCTGTTGATGGTCTTTTGCCTTTGAAAAACAGTTTTCAGTTTCATGAGCTCTCAGTTTTTAATTGTCCATTTTAGTGCCCTTGTGATAAGGGTTCTGTTCAGGAAGTTGTCTCCTGTGCAATGAGTCCATGGCTATTTCCAACTTTCTCTTCTATCAGATTTAGTGTATCTTTTTTGTTGTTGTTGAGGTCTTTGATCTATTTGGACTTGAGTTTTGTGCAGGGCAATAAATACAGATCTAATTGCATTCTTATGGTTTCAGATATCAGACCAGCACCATTTGTTGAAGATGTTTCCCTTTTTCTATTATATAATTTTGTCTTTGTCAAAAATCAAGTGTCTATAGCTTTGTGGATTTACTTCTCAGTCTTCTATTAGATTCCATTTACCAACCTGTCTGTTTTTATGTCAATGCCATGTCGTTTTTATTACTTTTATTCTGTAGTACAACTTGAAATCTGGGATGGTGATACCTCTGGAAGTTCTTTTATTATTCAGGATTCTTTTGCCTATCCTAGGATTTTTGTTTTCCCCATAGGAAGTTGGGTATTTTTCTTTCAAAGTTTATTTTAAAAATTTTGGAATTTTGATTGAATGGGACTTGCATTGAATCTGTAGATTGCTTTCGAAAATATGGCCCTTTTTACTGTGGTTAATCCTACCAATCCATGAACCTGAGAGTTCTTCCATCTTCTAATATGTTCTTTAGGTTCCTTCTTTAAAGACTCAAAGTTCTTGTCATACAGGTCTTCACTTGCTTGGGTAGAGTTACACCTAGATATTTCATATTGTTTGCAGCTTTTGCAAAAGGTGTTGTTTCTGTGATTTCTTCTTTAGCCTGTTTATTGTTTGTATATAGGAGGGCTATTGATTTTTTTTTAGTTAATTTTGTATTCAGCCACTTCATTGAAGGTGTTTATCAGCTATAGGAGTTTCCTTGGAGAATTTTTGGGGTTGCTTATGTATACTATCATATCATTGGCAAATAACAATACTTTGACTTCTTCCCCTTGATATCCTTTAGTTATCTTATTGCTGTAGCTAGAACTTTAAGTGCTGTATTGCATAAATATAGAGAGAGAGTGAACAGCCTTTTCTTGTTCCTGCTTTCAGTGGAGTTGCTTTGAGTTTCTCTCCAATAGCAAGCTATTGGCTTGCTGTATATAGTCTTTATTATGTTTGGGTCCCTTGTATCACTGATGTCTCAAAGATCTTTTTTATAAAAGGGCATTGGATTGTGTCGTAGGGTTTTTAAGTATCTAATGAGATAGTCATGTGTTTTTTTATTTTAGTTTTTTATATGGTGGGTCACATTGACAGATTTTTGTATGTTGAGCCACCCATGCATCTCTAGAATGGTGATCATGGTGAATTATATTTTTATTACATTCTTGAATTGTTTGTGAATATTTTATTGAGTATTTTTGCATCAATATTCATGAGGGTAAATGGTCTGAAATTCTTTTTCATTGTTGAGTCTTTGTGTGGTTTGGGTATCAAGGTGACTGTGGCCTCATTAAAAAAATTGGCAATGTTTCTTCTGTTTCTATTTTGTACTCAATTTATGTGATAAAAAGTATCCATTCCAAGATATTGTTTTCTCTCGTACAAGAATTCCTATGGGAGAATGAGTAGAAGGTAAAAATAACTGAAATGCAATCAAGCTTGAAATACAAGAAATTCACATGTACATCCTGTAATCTCTTTCTACCAGAACCAATTCTCTGTCAGCTTCAGATAAGTTTTGTTGGACTACTTAAGTCTGGATCACCTTGTAAAGTTTGAAATAAAAACTTAACTCTTGAGTAGTTAATCCAGTTGTAGGATGAAGCCAGATAATATCTCCCAGAGATTTTTGAAAATCATTAAGAGTTTGTAACTGATCTCTTCTGGTCTGTACTTTCTGTGGCTGAATTTTCCATAGGCCTATTTTATATCCTAGAGAATTGATAGAATCTCCTCCTTCTATATTTTTCAGGAGCAGTTTGTATTCCCCAACATGGCAAAAAAATTTTTATTTTAACAAACATATTTTCTAAAGTATCTGTATCAAAATTAAGCAACAAGTTATCATCCATATAATGATAAATTATTGATTGTGAAAACTATTTACAAATTATTTCTAATGGCTGTTGTAAAAAAAATAGGTGGGGCTGTTCAACATTTCTTATGGTAAAACCTTCTACTGATACCTTTTAATGGACTGTGGTTAAATATGAGCACAGTGAAAGCAAACTTTTCTTTATCTTGTTCTTCCATGGGTATTGAGAAAAAGCAATCTTTTAAATAAGTCATTGTAATAAACTATGTCTTCAGTAACAAAGGAGTTAGAAGGGAATCCAGGTTGTAAGGAGCCCACAGGTTGTGCTACCTTATTAATGGCTCTTAGATCATTGTGCAACTTCTGTTTCCAGATTTCTTTATAGGAGAATTCCAAGGGCTGGTGTATTCTTCTATATGTTGAACCTCAATCTGTTCTTGGACCAGCTGTTCTAGAGCCTGTAGACTTTCCTTATTTAAGGAGCATTGCTCTACCCAAACAGGCTTATTAATTAACCATTTAATGGTAGGGCAATTGGTACTCTATGAGCAGTGGCTCTCCTTATAAAGGTGGACAGCCAACTTCTGCTATGTCTTGCCTATGAACTGCCTTTTTGTATTTGGGATTAGCATTCTCAAAAGATAAAACTCAGTACTTCTTTTGCATCTGGATATGATATTACTCTATTTACAACTGAAGTTAAAATTTGTAAAAACAAAAAATCAGTAAAAGATTTATTTGAGCCCTGGATTATCTTGGTGAATGGTTCAGATTGTCTTCTTTGTTGTTCAACCTTGTCCCAAGCATTTAAATATATTGGTCAACATTGCTCTAAGATGGCATTATCAAGCATAATCTGCATTCATACTCAGCATATTTACCTTTACCTAGCAACTGTTAGTTGACAATACCTCTAGTTCTATGTTGCTTCATAGCTGAAGCCGCCTCACAAGATACACAATTGTATAGTGAGGGCCAGCTTCCAATATCACTGTCATTAAATCTTTCCAATATTTAGAATTATATGATTTTGAGTGATTCGATGATTTGTATAAGCTTGGCCCAGGGAGGAGCACTATTAGAAGGTATAGCTCTGTTGGAGTAGGTGTGTCACTGTGGGCTTTATGACCCTCATCCTGTTCACAAACTTACCTGCATTTGCCAGGAAGTAAATTATTACTGAGAATCATATGTACATCATGGAAAGTCAAGCTATAAGATTGAGTAATATACTGAAATTTTTTAATAAAGGCAGAGAAGTTATGATCCCAGTCTGTTTTCTATTTGGAAAAGTTCACTTAGTGAGAAAGGGACATGTACTCTGGTTAGACCATCTACCCCAGCAACTTCCCTTAAAGGAAGGACTGATGCTGGGTTAGGTTGAGTTGGGGGAGAAGAGTTTATAAGGGGTTTAGCTGTAGACTTAGAATGAGTGGTAGGAGGGCTGAAAGTAGGTGCCAGTGCAGAATGATTGGAGCCACCTTCAGCTGGCACAGGAGGAAGGGAGGAGACTGGAGAAGTCAAGCAAGGAGGCTCTGGGGAAGTTTCATGAGAAGAGGAAGCTGAGGAGGCTGGCATTTTAGAAGAGGTTCTAGGGACAAGTCTGCAGCAGAAAAGGGGTTGTTCGTTAGCGAGACTGTGGATTGTAGTGTCATCTGGTAGAGGTTTTCATAGCTAGAAGTTGAGTTGGAGGACAAGAAGAGCAGAGATAGTGTTTGGAGCAAAGATAGGTAAACATGTGGGCATAAGGGACATCTTTCCATTTATCAGACTGCTGGCAGTATGTATGAAGATCCCTTAAAATGGTTGGATCTAACATGCCATTAAGTGGCCATTTGGAGCCGTCATCCAATGGGTACTGAATCCAGACCTTATTGCAGAAGTATACAAGCTTTGATGCCCTAAAGTTGAGTGTTAGCTTTAGAGATTTGAGATTTTCCAGGAGACATCCCAGAGGGGAACCTAGAAGCACAGTCAAACATGACAAGGCACCCATTGGTGGCGGGGAATATGTTATTGAACAATTCATACCAGTGTCTTGAGAAAAAAATCAATAACTAATACAAATAAGCAGCCAGTCTAGACATACCAGGTTATCACGCGAACAATAGAGGCTAGTGAGTCCCAGACTCACAGGTAAAAGGTCTACCTAAGCTTAGGACTTTTCTCTATGACTGCAAAAGCCCAAGAGGGAAGGGTCACAAAAACCACTTTGGAGAGAGAGAAGTCACCCAAGGGTTGAAGTACTAAATTGGGTGTCAGCTGGGAGGCCGGTCATAGGGATCTTGGAAAGCCCATCCTCTAAGCCTATAGAGGGTGTCCAAGCTTCTCTGGGAGAAGGGACCCTGCCCACCAACTGGAATGAAATCTTTATCAATCCACGTGGTCATGGTGTCTGTTCACAGCAATAAAACCCTAAGAAACAGGTTGGTACCAGGGACTGGGGTATTGCTGTGATAGGCCTGACCAAGGCAGCTCTAATAAGGACAGCATTTAATTGGGGTTGTCTTACAGGTTCAGAGGTTCAGTCTAGTATCATCAAAGTGGGAACATGGCAGCGTCCAGGCAGACATGGTGCAGGAAGAGTTGAGAGTTCTACATCATCATCTGAAGGCTGCTAGCAGAATACTCACTTCTAGGCAGCTAAGATGAGGGTCTTAACGCCCACACCCACAATGACACACCTAGTCCAACAAGACCACACCTACTCCAGCAGGGCCACACCTTCTAACAGTGCCACTCTCTGGGCCTTGCCTATACAAATCATCACACTCTGCCAATCGGCCCGAGTTCAAAGCAGCAGCAAGAAGCCATCAGAACACCACCAGCAGGTTTTTGATGAGTTTCTTTTTATGGTGTCATCACAAGCAGAGCTCAACTACACAGTGTGAGGTGGACCAATACATTCATTCGTGTTATCAATGAAGAATAGCGAGGTGGAGTAAAGCAAACCATTGCCTGAGCCCCGCTGTCTGTGGGGTCATATTTATATTCCTTCCTTCATCTCAATGTCCTTTCACATGTTTGCTTTCACAAAATATTCTTTCACCTGCGTCTGCTTCAGCAAAACATCATTTGACATAATTGACTTTCCAAAGAAACCAGAAGTTTCCACTTCAGTCTGGTTCACCATAGTTAAGACATTTGAGAGTTTGGATCTTCTTGAAACTTTTAGAAATTGCTTTTCTTATTAAAATCATATCATATGAATGAAATCCAACATCAACTGTTTTTCTGATCCATTCATCTATTGGTGCTGGCTTTGCTTTTGAGCCGCTGATCACATTTCTGCAGTCAGCGCTAGCATTTTCAAAAGCTGACAATTCAACTGATGCTTTTCTAGCTAGCGGATCTGATATACTTCTATGTATAGCTGAAGTCAATCTCTGTAAAAAAAAAAAAAGTTAGTGAATGTTTCTTTAAGGGCCTTGAATAATCTGACTAAATGATTCAAGCCTTTTTCCTGTTTCTTTAACCCTTACAGCATTATGCCGTAGGACATAATGCAAAAGTTGCTTCATCATGTATAACTTGCATTGCGGACACTCGCCTAGTAGCTGATCTTGAGAAATTACCCCTTGCTCTAATTCTCTGATCTATCTACCTAGCCTCTTCTCTCCGCTATGAACACCATTGTAACTGGGGTCCAGGTTCTAATATTGTTCTTGTCATGCCTTTCCAGTCTTGGGAGATTATTTTATTTTGAATTGCCTAGGAAATTAGTACCTGTTTTACAAATGGTGAGTGCATTCTGACTTTGTTAAATTTTCATTATATTTTCTGAAATCCAGCATGTCTGCACCATATTGTTTATGTCCTTGTTGATTTTTATTGTCTTCTGCTATTTGTTGTATACTAACCAGATTAGCTAAGGTTTATTTTCCAACTTATTCTAACTCCATTATGTGGTGGTGCATTAGGCACTGACTTTATTTCTTTTGTCTGTATCTTAGTATCTTTCTCAACTTTGTTTAGAATGTAAATTTCTCTTCTAAGATTGTCTCCATTTCTCCTATCTCTCTTCTTGTATTTCTATTACCTTAATATTTTCCTTATTTTTATTTTATAATGTTCTTTTTAACTTTTCTTCTAATGCCTGTCTCCATTTTTTTATATTTCTCTTTCTCTTGTTCTAATTTTTCTTCTAAGGCCTGTCTTCATTTTGTATAATTTTTTTCATTTTCATTTTTAATTATAAAATTTTCAATTTTTAAAGCAGCTCTCTTTTTGAGAAGGTATAAAAAGCCATTGTGATTACCAATATAAGGTATATAATAATAATCATAATTGGTAATGTATCCATCTCAGCTGGGTTGTCTCTTTTTCTTTTTTTTCCTATCTTGGAACCATTTCAAAAGGCATTAGATAAAGTCTGAAGGTCCTTGTTACTGTGTCTTTTATCTTCATATTACTTACTCCTTTAAATTTATCAATTTAAGGTCTTACTCCTTTAAATTTATCAATTTTAGATTATTTATATCTATGAATTTTCATATATAGTGTCCTTCCTTTTTTAACATTAAAACATGATTTTTAAGCATTTTTTTTACCTGATTGGAAGTTCTGATGCTTTTAGATTACTTGTTTGCTCTCAGTTTGTGTCTGTTCAGATGCTGCTCTGTGCTTGGCCATACCCCTGTCTTTCAGCTCACACACAAGCGGTATCTGAAATGGGAGCTGCTTCACCAGATCCAGGCCCATCCTCCATTCTAGGAAGTTGTTCTTAGACCTAGCTGTTAGCAAAGTTTCTTTAAAAAGATTTGCCTCTGCTATGTATCTTTGTGGTGGTTTTGTTTTTAGCCCCAGGGGGTCTATTCAAGAAGCCTCTGAGCTCCAGCCTGAGCTTTGTGACCAAAGTCACCAGCCCCATTATAGAAAGGACCTGAGAGGGAGAAGAAACAGAGTTCATAAGAATGTGTCACCCTCACTTTCTCTGAATCACATCTAGCAGTGGTCTGTCCTGTGTGTCATGGTCTACCCTGAGGATGTCCAAATTCCAATCTCTTGGGATGACAGAAGAACGCAGACAAACAGAGAGGACACACATTTTATTTTACTATGTGCAATGGAGGCCTGTGGGATGGGAATTCCCACACTGTTGCTCTGTTCTATGCTCTAGAGAACCTGAAAAGGTTCTCTACAGAATAGACTAACCTGGGAACCAGTTTTCCTGGGGACTGGAGCCCAGGATCCTGTACAGGGCCTCTGCATAAGGAGAAAACAAGGGTTCAATCCCTGGTCTCTCGTTACAGAGAGTCCTGTGCAGATCCTGTAGGCTCAGCAGTAGGTGGAAACAGCTTTTCCAGCTCTTCTTCAGGTCCTGATAATAAAGCTGCTTGTGGCAGGTTGTGGCAGGATTTTCCCTGTCCAATTACATTAAAATATTACTGCAGCAGGAGTCCTATGATTGACAGGAAAAAGGGAGGCGGAGCTAATAGGAGAGAGAGAGAGAGAGAGAGAGAGAGAGAGAGAGAGAGAGAGAGAGAGAGAGAGAGAGAACCTCTCAGGTGAGAGAGGAGAAAGAATCAAGACAGAGGACGACAGGAAAAAGATCCTGAACCAGCATGGCTTTAAATAGTCATAGGTAGATATTTCATATAGGGATAGAATGATTGGGATAACTTGTCTAATCTGTGTGGGCATCTTGTGATTTGAGAGTGTTGCTAGATAAATCTGACTGATTAACTATAACCTTCTAGAATTTTGATTTTACCCGGTTACTGGGTATTGTGATATCTAATCACGAGGTGGGTGGTCATTAAATGGCTGGCGTGGTAGCGAGGGAAATCAGCGAGTCGGGTGGAAACGTATTGGGGGCCCCAGGCCGTAGAGTCTGCAGAGATGAGAACACCCCACTAGAGGATTACTGAAATGTGGGACCACTGACCAAGTGGGGGTTATGGCTGAGAAGGAACTGGCAGCCTCACAGACAAGTGAACCGAAGCTGGGAACACTGTGATCGATCAGGGGTGGGGGGTGGGGGGGTGTTGCTAGAGACACAGGTGGCGGGACCACACCGGGACGGAGAGTTGGCGGCAGTAGCAATAGCTGCTGGAAGCCTGCCGACCTTTATTATTATTTTTTTTCCCATAACAGCTGCTGACAAATAAATTTGGTCTTCTTGTGGATCTTCCTGCCCGGGTGTCCCACTTCCTGTTCAACTCCCGCAGGAAGCCCCTTATTTCAGAGTAGCCCGTGAGCTATGAGAATGACCTGTGAGGGATAGAGGGCTGTGATGAGTGCCTTTGATGCAATGTACATGCGCCTCTGAACTTTTCGTAGGGACCCTGCACACTGACAAGCCAGAAGGGGCCTCATTCAGTTACCAAGAGATTAGGAACAGTTGCTGACAATCCCAGGATTACTATCTATCCTGCTCTTCATAGCATGGAGCACACTCACTTAAAAGTAAGTATGGATATCTTCAGTTGTAGAAAATATATTGCAGAATATTTTAAATATTTGCCTGGGGCAGTGTGGACTCTAACAATTTAAGCCCCCAAGGCTTTTGGCAGTGTGAGTTCCAACACTGATAGAGCAGTCTGCAACAAATCACCCTTGTGACCTCTCACCACAAAAAAAGCAAAGAAGAAAACCAAACAAAATAAGCCCAGTTTGTGGTCTCCATGTACTCTCTGGAGTGTTGAGGCCTGCCCCCCTAGCATAGCTGGGGCCATTTTGTTCCATGCCTGCCAGCTATTTCATATTACAGCTATAATATGCCTGACACTGAAAAATAACTTGACTCAGAGTAAGGTCATACTAATAACATACCCTGTTATATAATATACATTATATAATGTATATTATGATGTTTGTTAATCTTCAGAAATTCCACAAAGGTTTATGTGAACCCATCAAATTATGAGCTGTTATGTCTAAAATAGCTTGAGTCAGAGCTGACCACTGGGCAGCTCTCCTGCACCTGCATATGTCTCACTGTAGTTTTTGTGGTTTTCTTTTCCTTTATAAGCCAGCCCTCAGAAATGTTTATGGCCGTAGCCTCGGCCCCCAAATTCTGAGCTATGATCCTGATCAATCAGTATTAGGGTATGCACTCAATAAACCATCCCTGTCTGACTGAAATTGATGTTCATATGGTTTATGGGGCAATTCATGGACCCCAACAGAAGCATGGTCAAACTCCCAGTGGTCAGTACCTTAAAGAACAACTGAGTCTTACCCACACCCCCATCAGAAGCCATCAAGTATGGAGACCTGCGTTTCAGCATCCTTCTCACGCAGTTTAAGAGTTCTCCTTGATAGCTTTCTTTCTAGGCTGTTACTTTCTTTGTGGTGACGCGTCGGGGTTGTCACAGAATATTTATATGTTCGTCTTTTCAACTGTGACTCTGCAGTCAACTTTACAACTGCAAAAGCAGCTTCCCTTTACAATGTTGGGGTCTGGCAATCACTGTACAAACCACTCAGACTGATCTCAGTCAAATAGAGATGGTTTATTGAATGCCACACCCCAAGACAGATCTATCAGGGCCACAGGTCAGAAGTGGGAGCTGACTACGATGTTCTGTCAAGATCCTATAGAGATTTTTAAGCCTAGAATCTACAAACATCTGTGCCAGGTTATTCTACCAATTGAGATTCGGGGATAGGGAACTTCCTTAGGAACGAGTCTTTGTTCTACACTTCTGCTCCCATTTGTAGGGGTATTCAACTGTGACAGGAGACTTGCCTAGTCTAACATTCATGTCTGAACTTGCCAAGATAAAGACAGACAGGAAAGGGCAAGTCCCAGGGCACTAGGGAGTGAACATTCTGCTGCCCCTCTTTCCTTTTGGACCCCACTGTAGTGACAAGGATGAGGCATGAGAGAGTCACTGTAAGGACCTTTAGTTAACTCCACATTTTCCCCTTATGAGATAGAGAAAGATGCCCACACCCACAAGGTTTCACAGTCCCAGGGTTTTCAGAAAATAAACAAAGAAAGGCCGCTTGTCCTCATTGAAGATCTTGGTGTTATTCTGCTGTGGGCCATGGCTGCTGGAAGCTAGGGTCTCCTGGGGCAAAGTCAGGAAGTAAGTTTGGAGTTGACATTGAATGGCTGGGGTTCCAGTGCTCCCCTCTTGGAAACAGGGACTCCTCCTGTGACATCATTGGTAGTGCGTTCCCTTGAAGCTGTGCAGAAGGAACAGCAACACCATAATCCCAACGCTGGTTCCTGGGAGTTTGAGGGTACATGGAAAGTGGAGGGTTACCAGCCCCATCATCAAGAGGACCTGAGAGGAAGAAGAGAGTCTTCATGAGCATGGCGGCCTTACTCTCCCTGAATCATGCTAAGTGATGGTCTGTTCTGTGTGTCAGGGTTCAACCTGAACATGTCCAATTCCTATTCCCTTGGGGTGACAGAAGAATGTTGACAAACACAGAGGACAGACATTTACTTTTGTCATATGCAATGAAGGCCTGTGGGAATGGGGATTCCCACACCGTGTGCTCTGCCCTATCCTCATGAAGGACAGGTCAGCTGATGCTGCTCTCTACAGCACTTGAAAGGGCAATGAATACAGAATAGACTAACCTGGGACATGGCTTCCCTGGGGACTGGAGCCCAGGATCCTGTACAGGGCCTCTGCATAAGGAGAAAACAAGGGTTCAATCCCTGGTCTCTCGTTACAGAGAGTCCTGTGCAGATCCCGTAGGCTCAGCAGTAGGTCGAAACAGCTTTCCCAGCTCTTCTTCAGGCCCCGATGATAGAGGCGCCGGCAAAGAGCCCTGGTCTTCTTGTGGATCTTCCTGCCCGGGTGGCCCATTTCCTGTTCAACTACTTCCCACTCCAGCAGGAAGACCCTGATTTCAGAGTCAGTCCATGAGCTTCCTGTAGAACCTGCAAGGACAGAGGGCTGTGATGAGCGTCTTTGACACTAGGTGCATGTGCATCTGAACTTTTTGTAGGGACCTGTCCTGCACACTGACAAATCAAAGGTGGCTCACGTGCTTGCAAGAGTAGAATTATCATCTAGTGTGCTCTTAATAGCATGGAGTACCTTCACTTGCAAGTAAGCTTAGGTGTCTTCAGTTGTAGAAAATATATTACAAAATAAAAGGGGCTGTCACAGGACAAGTGCTACGTGGGGACATTGTCCCTGACTAGACTCAAGCTTCCTCCCTCCTCCAGGGGAGTGTTCACAGTTTGTTGTAAAATGTACAGAAACCTGAGACAACTGAGTTTAAGTCTATCCTTGACACAGCTGTCTACATCTGGGGTTTTACATAAGCCTGTATGTCTCAGAAAAAAATCAAATATGATAGAAGATTTTGTTTTTTCTCACAGTTGCCTCTGAATACCTGAAGGCCTTTGTCCTGCCCGCTTCCCACTCCGTCCCACATTGGATCCTTCGGTGTTTCTCAAACTTTCGCCTTGGTTTGCTTCTGTCTGTTCAGAAATGAATAATGAAAACATTTAAAATGCTATCATGCAACAAGAATCTGTCTCTTAGCTGTGAGCAGATTCCGGAACCAGCCTCTTGCAGCATTACGAAGACAATGGACTCTTCCTTCCTGATCTACAGATGCTGGTTCATTCTCACCTAAGGGGAAACCTTGGTGGTGAAGTGTCACCAGGGAAACCATCCATGAATATTGGAGGAGCACCCTGTTGGATTGCCCCCTGTTGGATTGCAAGTTAAAAACCAAAGCCCCTCTCCTTTGAGAAGACCTCAGCCACTCCCTCCATTTCATCCTCTTCCCAAATTCCTTTCTGTTATTCTACCACTAGAAATCCGTATCAGCATCACCAGCTTTGCTACATATCAGATGAGTCATATGACAAATAAGCAGCAAAACCATAACAAGGGCACTTGGCACATGGCTATAATGCCAGCTCTTTCCCAAGAGATGGAGGTAGGTTAAGAGGTTCAGGATAATTTTGGCTGTAGAGTGGGGTGTGGGCTAGCCGTGGATCTTTGAGATGCTGCCTTAACAAAGGAAAGACCATAGAGGCCAAGAACAACGAGAGGGGCAACTTCTGTACCTTTTCAAATTGGGGACATGTGCTCACGGTCAAGGCAGTTAACCATGTTTTGCCAAGGTGGACAATGAACACAGTCCCAACACTTTTAATGAGGCTTACTACAAACACCAAACCATTTCATGACAGAGATACACTTTTGGGCTATAAAGTTTCTGAGATGAATTGAAAGACAAATTTTCCAGCAATCCCCCAGAAAACACAAGCATTGAATCTCCCTGTCCAATTAACCTGCATTTTCCTCCCACAGCTTCAGTGTGCTCCACAGAGTCTTGGAACTGGGGTTCGCTGTGTCCTGGTGAGTGATACAGGGTCTGGAGGGTGTAGGTAGAGCTGTGCTCACTTCCCTGGGCTTCTGGAAGTCTGACAAGCAGGTGCAGATCCAGTTGTTTATAAAGCTCTGGGATGTGACTGAATCAGCCCCAGCCTCCCTGGATGTATAGGGTGGAGCAGTAAAGGTTAACCAGGAACCTTTAATCTCATCTCAGGAGGCTGAGCCAGGAAGATGACCCAGATTTCTGGAACTCTTAGATATAGCAAGGCCCAGTATCAATTGAAAATATCTAATTCATTAAGTAAAACAAGGTCAAGTAATTAAACTTTCTTTTCGTGTTATGGTCTCTTTACATTGTTCTGGACATTGTGGATCTCACTATTTAGACCAAGGTGTCCAGGACGTCACACTAATCTACATGCCTTAGTTCTCTGTCCTGAGTTCTGGAATTAAAGGTATTGGCTACCAACCTAGTCAGTTTGGTAATTTGACACATTTGCTAAATATTTTCACTTCATCTAAACTTTGATTGAAAACCTGAAACATACAGAATGTTTTTAGCCTATTATTTTGTAAACTAAGAATCATCTTTAAGATTGTAGCTAACCCATAATAATTGGGGAAGTGGTGTCTGGCAACATCTTCACCAAGAAGCACAAAGATCAAAACATGGAGACTGGGAATCTCAGGAAAGTACAGCCTGTGGGAAAGGCAGGTGTGGTGGAGCAGTGGGTCCTCCTGTGAAAGAGGCCACACTGGGTCTGCTAACTCTCGGCTTGGCACAGCCCCGCTGTCTTTCATTTCATCTCAGTTCTGTTGACAGCCTGAATGACTATCCTGAACCCTTCCCTGCTCTTCATATGCACTCAGATGCTCCTTCTAGCAGGTGTGATGGGAAGGTCTTGGCACTGTGTTCACTTTAATGCAAAGGAAACTGAGGGACAGCATGGGCTGAACAGAGACCCATGTCCTTAATTTTCAAGGGTAGAAAAAAACAAACCCTCATTCTGTTCCTTGTTAGGTTTTCTTGGTTTGAGTTTGTTGAGAAAATATCTTACATAACCCAGGCTATCCTGTAACCCACTCTGTAGACAGAGATGACCATCAACTTCTGCCTTTCCTGTCTTGATCTCCCAGTTGCTGGGGTTACAGCCAGGAGTCAGGCACTCATATCATGTGATCCTGTGGAGGAAAAAACCACTGGTCATATAGAGCAGCAAGGCTGGCACTCACTAAGCAACTTTAATATGGATTTTAAGCTCCATGACAGGAGAAATCAACTAGGAAGACCAAGTGTTAACTCCTCAAAGAAGAGAGGCAGCTCTTCTTTTCTCTTCTCTATTCTTTGTCTTCCTTTGGAGACTCACACTGTCCTTTTATCATACTAGGCAATTGTGTGGCCTATGTGTTGTAGTCCAACTGTGAACAAGGCCTACTAGTGATGTCCCTGACTTCTTTTCCTGAATCCTAAAGTTTCCGATTGAATCTCTTGGCTCAGCTATTTATCCATCTTTTTCTTCTTTGTGTCTTTTTATGTTCCTTTAAACTACCCTGTCTTTAACCTTGAGCACAGAGCCACTGAACCAACCAAGCAAGGCGCATATGGGCCTATGTTTCTAAAGCAGCAGGTCCTCTGTATATATTTGTGGCTCTTAGCTTGATATTTCTGCAGGACCCCAACGATGGGAGCTGCTGTGTCCTTTACTCATTGGCCTGCTCTCAGGACTCTTTTCCTCCTCTTGGGTTGCCTTGTCCAACCTTGTCTTTAGTTTTATTGGACTGTCTGCTTCACATGTTTAGTAACAAGTATCACTGAAGTGTGTTCTTTTCTGAAGTGAGAACCAGGGAGACCTATTGAGAGGAGAGGGCACGTGGAGGTGGGAGGGAACTGAATAGAGTGGAGGGAGGAGAAACTGTGTTCAGGATTTATTGTATGAGAGAGTCTGTTTTTAATTTTTTTTAAAGTATTACTTTGTCCAGCAGCTCCCCCCATCCTTTTTTCCTTCTTTCTTTCATGACCCAGGTTCTCAGCCATGTTGGCAATCACCATACCAGTTGAGCTGCATAGTCCTTTAGCATCTTTTCAATTATGGGTACAGGGAACATTGATCTGAGCTATTCCTTGGCTTAAGCTAAACAACTGAGATCTTTAGTCAGTCTGAATAGGAAGCATCTGTAGATCAGCAATTAAGAATTCCTTGTTTTACAGATGAAGTCAGGAGTTAATTCCATAATCCATGCCCTGGTATGTGACTAATAGATTCCTACAGAGTGAAAATAGTTTTAATGCTTTATTTATTTGTTCATTTATTTATTTTACTAAACAGCAGCAGGTTAAGTTGGAAATTGAGATGCAAACAGCTGTGGTGGTGTCAGAACTGTACTTGGTAGTCTGGAATCTCTGTCCAGTCTCACATGTATAGGCCCAGAGGCTGTGAAATGCTCAGTGTGAGGGAGGCTGGATGTCATCCCACTTCATACCAGCTCTCTTAGACAACCAGAGTCACATCAAAGTCCTGTCTTTCCTTTTCTCTGCTCTTCTTCTTCCTTCAGAGATCCCTACTCTCCCTTTATCACACTAAGCAATTGTCTGGCTATTCAGAATCTCGGGGCTTCCTGGCGAGCCTTGGTAATCCTTCCAGGGTGAATAAGGCCAGGTCTGGCTGGACAGTGTGAAGGGAGGATCCCTAGAAAGTGCTCAGATGTGCGTGATGTAAAAATGCTCATTGCATTCCTCTGTCCTTTCCAGGTCTTTCCATCAGTCACAAGGTGACTGAGAAATTGGGGCCTTCCTGCAGTAGTGGGAAGTAGTTGACCGGGAAGTTGACCTCCCAGGTAGGGAGAGGCACAGAGATATTGCCCACAGGCTCTATCACCCGGGCCTGAGGAAGAGCTAAAAGAGCTGTTTCCACCTGCTGCTGAGCCTGTAGGATCTAAACTAGACTTCTTAAAGCCAATGAAAAAGACCAAGCAGTGAACATTTGTCTTGTTCATACGCAGAGGCACTGCCTAGGATCTTTAGTACAGATGGGAAGATGGTGGCCTCCCTGGTTTTTCTCTCCTATATTCACCTTTCAAATCCTCTAGCTATGCTGTCTCGACAGAATGGATAGAGCCTTCTACTAGTTCCCTTGTGCAAGGCTGGAAGGCCTTTCCCACTCTGCAGACTTCCTCTATCTCCCTATTTCTTGTTTGTTCAGTACCAATATCATGGTCCCTACTGGTGCAGGATATGTGATCATGTTGTGAACCCCAAGATTGTGAACTATTTATAATTGTGGTGTGGCTCAGCCTTTGATCGTAGAGTTTTCTATTTACAATAAACAAATAGTTGTGTGGCTCAGCTCTAGCACACACCATTAATCCAAGAGCTAAATAAAGTCAACCATGGGTCAAGAGGCAGAGCAAGTAACAAGCTGACTGGAGTGAACATAAGTAAACAGAAAGGGGGTCTTTGAGTTGAAGGTTATTTAACACAGTGTAGAGAAGGAGAAAGGGCCTTCTCCTCCTGAGACATTGGTAGAGCTCTTTCCTTCTGGGACATTGGTGGGATAGGAAGGTCAGATGGGTGGCTTCTCTGCCCCTCTGAGCTAGCAGGCTTTCACAAGGGCATCTGCCTCCTGAGTCTTCATTTGGTAAGTTAAAGGGCTGAGATTTTTGTTTTTAAAACAACACCCTAGGGATCATGCATACTAGGGCAAGCATTTTACCAACTGAAAGAAAGATAACACATTTTAAATGTTGAGAAAATGCAGTAAGTAGAATTGTGGAAGCCAATATGTTGAGTTGTTTTGTTTTGTGGGATAGGGTCTCATGTAGTCCTGGCTGCCTTAGAACTTACTGTGTAGCCTAGGATGACCCTCACAGGATCCTCCACATGCTGGTTTCAGAGCTCTATACTACTGATCATGGTGTCTGGGATTGATTTATGTATTTAATGAAACTTGGTCAATACCACCAATTTTATTCAATTAAGAATAATTGATGGGAGGGACCCAGAGTAAGGACGTTTTCTACCAACAGTATCAATCTTAGTTTGATCTTCAGGACCCACATTGTAGATAGAGAGAACTGACTTCTGTATGTCTTCCTCAGACCTCCAAGTTTGAGCCATGGCGTGGGTTCACTGACCACCCACTCCACAGTCTCTAGATAGATTCAGTTAAATTTCTTAATTTAGATTTTAGTTACATTAATGTAGAGACATAGTGACTAGTAATGTGTGATAGCAGTTTTCCATTTTAATAGGGGAGTAATCTAAGAATTCTGCCTTCTCCATAAACTTTTGGACATGACCTAGTCAAAGTTTTGGTAAATGGCTTATCACTTGCAGTTTCCAGAGCCAATGTCCTGTGGAATCCTGAAGGCTGACCAAGTGCCTTTGGCAAGTATTTCCAAAGGGTACATGCATCTGTGATCTAGTCCTCAATCTGAGACCTGTTCACTGATGTCACACCAGTGATGCCAGCAATTAGGAAGCTGTAACAGAGGGATTTCTCTAAGTTCCAGGCAAACTTAGACTAAATAATAAGTTCCAGATCATCCCTGTGTATACAAAGACTATCAAAAATGAGGAGAGAGAAGAAGAAGAAAGAGGAGGAGTGGAGTAAGGAGAGAAAAGAGACACATACAAGTAATTAAAGGAGCAGTCCAGGGTACTTCCTGTATTCCCTGCTTCTGGACCACTCCATATGCCCTGCAAAGTGCACTGGGAATTGGGATGCTTTCAACATTGACTGACTGAATCTCTGTTACTAGTGTCCTGTTTGACTTTCTCCTCAGGAAGTGTTAGGAAGCTGGGATGCTGTCCATCTTGGGGCAGTATGGGATACCTGAGAAAGAGAGATCCATTGTGACTCATGATATGGCCTTTAATCAACTTTGCTAAATGTGAAGGGATTCATTGTTTCATAATGGGATCTTCAGAGACAACTCACCTTGAACAATCTTTTAAAGACAGACCCTTTTGGTCTTGCCAAAAGATGGACTCAGAACATTTTCCTCTAACTGACTAAGAAAAAAGTAAGTTGTTTTTTACTCTGTTGCATGAATGGAGGCAATAAGTATGACAAGGAAACCATAAGCTCTCTGGAGCTAGGAAGGCTGAGGTTTGAATGGTATTTTCAGGAGTTAAATCTGTAATTATAGCAAGGAGCTAATAATCACCTCTTAGGGTTGTCTAGATTACTAAGACTGTCTATAAAGTGATTAGCATAGAGTATTTCATTAATCTGGTCATGACAGCTCATATTTATGACCCCAGCTCTTGGGGGGAAGGAGATAAGAGATAGGAGGACCAGAAGTTTAACTCTACTGAGTTAGGCAGTATTTATGGTGTTAGATTCTCAGCAGTTTTGTTTTTTGAGTTTTGACGTCATGTAGCTCAGACTGGCCTTGAATTCCTGATCCTCCTGTTTCTAATCCTAAGTGTTGGGATTACAGGCCTGCAGCTCAAAAGCCCAGTTCTCTGAAATTAAATATATATATATGTAATTTATTATGTCTTCTGGCCACAAATGTCTGTTGAGTAATTGTAATAGAAAATGATGAGGCTGCCACGGTTGTAACCGGAGGAATACTGTCAGAAGTCTTAGGACAAACTTTCCCATTCCTTTTGATTTGCTGGCTGAGAAGACGAGGAGAAAGAAAGAGAGAAAGGCAAAGAGAAGGGAGAAAGGAAGGGTAAGCATCTGCTAAGCTTGTTTTTAGAGGCATTTTCAGGTAAACTTCTCCAAATCCAGTTTAGAGCGGAGGTGCCAGATGACAGACATATCCTGGTCACTGAGCTGCCCTACCAGGGAGCATTCAGGGACTCTATGCTCTGGTGGCTCTACCTGGAGCTGAGGTGCCGAGAAGGTTGAGGCACCGGTGACTGGCAGGCCGAGTGCGATGAGAGTCCCACTTTAAGATGATGGGAAAGGTCAGAGGTTGGCCCTACCCAGCGTGGCCACGCCCAGCAAAACTCTTCTTTAAGAGCCCGACCCCGCGTGGTAGACTAAGGCGGTCTTCCAGGTTCACCCAAGAACAGAAAGAACCTCAACCTGACAGGTTGACAGAACCTCGTCCTACAGGCGCCTCCGGCGCTGCGCAGCCGCAGTGTGGCTGATCAAGCCCCGCCGTCCCTGACGTCACAGACCCCTCGCCCCTTGCAGGATTTGTGGGCGGGCACGAGGCTCCGTGACGCATGCGCGTTTGCTCGGCGTAGGTGGCGCTGGATCCACCTGGGGAGGTTGTGGGGTGACGGCGCGGACGCCATTTTGTCGGTGTTTGTCGCAGCGGCTGGAGAGAAACGACGGCGGTTTGGCGAGATTTCTCGGCCAGAAGGCCTTTTGCTTTTGCGGAGGTGAGGTGGGCAGTGTCGCGCAGAGCTAGGTGTCTGAGGAAAGAGTGGGCTTTGGGCGTCAGCACCCGAGGATGCGTCCGCAGGGCTGGCGGGGTGCCTCACAGCCAGCGGCGACAACACCCGAGCTGCCGCGGTTTCGCCGCTCGAGTCAAGGCCCGCAGGCCCCGGCTTCGCCCGACGGTGCTGTCCGGCAGCTCCGGCCTCGCTCACCTCTTGTCAAGGCCTCGGCCGTCCATCGCAGGCACCAGCAGGGAGATCCTTGGCGAGACGCTTTCCCGGCGCTTGTGGCGTCCGGAGTCCAGTCACCCAGACCCCTACTCACCCCTATCGGCGGCCTCGGCCGTTTGCATAACTGGAGGCTTCTCCAAAGTCCGATATTCACCCTGTTCTTCAGCTCTAAGGGCCCTGGCCAGCTGCCGGGGGAGGTAGGGCAGGCACTGCGGCGATCCAAGTGGCTGGAGTTCACCTCCAGCTTCGAGGAACAACACGCTTGGGAAGGAAGGTCCGTCCTTCGTGTCAGGCGGTCACCCCACCCCCCAACCCCCTAAACCTGGGTCTCCTCGATTGCCCTGGAACTATGTAGACCAGGCTGGACTCGAACTCTAGAGATTCTGCTGCCTCTGCCTCCCGACTGATGGGATTGGAGAGCGAGCGTTGCATTTACATTGTGACAGACAGCCCTGTTGCCGAAGTAGCCAGCGCTCCAAACCAGTGGACCGGTAGCCACCTGGTCTAGACATGTTAAAGCTGCAGATGTTTGGCCTAACTTTGAACACGCACCCGAGAGTCTTTTGTTCCCCACTTAAATGGAAGACCAACGTTTCTAAAACGTGGTGGGGAATCATATTTCTAATATGAACATATACATATGGGTTCCATTGTATCTTTTATTGAAATAATATCGAGGGTTGTAACATGTTTTTAAGTATTGGAGATAGTAATATTTTGAGGTAGCCTTTCCTGTGTATGAGAAGGAACTTTAATCTCATGAGCTCAGAAATCTTTTACTTTGCCATGTAAGTAAATATTTCTTTGTCCAATGTTTGAAGCCTGTGCCGTTCAGGCTGTCCTTGAACTCTCTCAGAACATCACTTGCCTCTGCCTCCAGGGTGGCATGTGCCACCACACCTGACTAAGAAAATTATTTCCAAACTTTGCTAGAGATCAGCGTAGGCATGGGGGAATGTTCATCGGAGCCTGTTTGGGACTGGGACCCACTGACAGGTGTGTTTGCATATTAGTAACTTGATAAGTTGAGATTTGCCTTGTGAGAGGTAAACAAGCTGTAGCAATGTGAAGTGGAGGGGGAGGGGGAATTTGAAGCAAGCACCCAAGTCTTGTGAAACCCTAATGGCCAGTCATAATGATGAGTCATCAGAAGCTGTACATTTGACTGCTGTTTTTTTAAGAGTGCTTAGCCTGTAGCCGGTAGCTTGAGATTCAGAATTCAGTTCCCAAAGAAACAGAAAAAAAAAAAAAAAAAAGCCTTAATCAAACCAAAACCTTAAATACAATTTTGATAATAGAAGGAATGTGTCAGCAGAATTCCAATGGAAATAGGAAGATGAGTGTTTCTCTGAAGAAAGCTTGAGTTTTGGCTTTTGTCTCAAGCAAATTTACAATGTTGTCTATTTTTACTTTGCCATATTAAAATGACTATATCAAAAGGAATGTTTGGCTTACTTTTACCAAGATACCTAACAAGAATTTAGGATTTTGTGTGTGTGGCTTAATCCATGCTTTCTCATTTTTGACTGAGCTAAAAGAGAGGCCACATTATCAGAAAGATGCCTGGCAGGCATAGATTAGAAGAAAGAATATAGTTTACTGAATATTTGGACAGGGGGTATGTAGGTCAGTGGTAGAGTCTTGCCTAGCAGTTAGGAACCTCCTCTCCCCTCATTAATCCTCATTAGTCAGAAAATAATAGTAGTATCACTCCCTGATGTTGTGATGTGCACACCCTTTTTGAGGAACACTTGGAAGAGAACTTAAACTGCCTTCTTTGCAAGCCTGGGGTTTGATAGATTTGTTAGCTTATGTTTCAGTCATTTAGGCAAGCTGAAGGCAGTCAACTAAATTGGTTTTGTTCCATTTGGGCCTTATTCAGCTTCTTTGGGTTTTTTTCTTCCCCAAATCATTAAACTCTGTTAGCAGAGTTCAAAATTAAAGATTTAACTATGAAACTGGAAAGACTGCTCTTATAAAGGACCTTTAGGCTTTAGGGCATCCTGTGCCCTCTTGTGGTGTCCATGGGCAACTGCACTCGTGTGCAGCTCTTGCCCACCCCATTCCCATTAAAAATAAAGTTAATCTTTTAGGGAGCAGAGTGGTTAAGTGGGTAATGCTGCACACCTTTGATCTCAGAGACCCAGGTGATGAAAGGAGAGAATTAACACTGGTGTGCCACAGTCATATACATGTAAAAGGATAAATGTTAGATACTGAGCCTGGAAGAAATCCTTAGGAGGTTGGCGATGGAATCTGGAAATTGTTACCATTATCTGATGTCACTGGCATTTAGAGAAAGGAACTCTACAGAGTTTGAGGAGAAAAAAATCTCATTAATGAAAGGCTCTTTATCTTTAAACCAATTTGCTTGTTTCTCTCACTTTTAATTATTTGTATTAAACTTTGCCAGACTGAAGGACGTTTATGATACTATTGGGATAGACTATCACTAACTATAGTTGTAGGTATTATTTTTGTATTCAGATCTGGCCAGGAGGTAGTGGCGCATGCCTTTGATTCCATTACTCTCAAGGCAAAGGCAGGTGGATCTCTGTGAGTTCGAGGCCAGCCTAGTTTACAGAACTAGTGCTAGGCTTATACCAAGAAAATTCCTGTTTCAAAGGGGAAAAAAAATCTGTGTGCATTCATTTCAGTCTTGATTTTTAAAATCCAAATTGAGAGATGGGGAATGTAGCTCAGTTGGTAAAATTATTAACATTATAAGTGACCTAATTTTAAAAATCAGCATAAATAGAAGGAAACAAAAAAATCTTGTGTTGGGAGTGCACATGTACCTTCTGTTCTGTGTGCAGGTTAGAGGTCAACATGGAATATCTCCATGGGTTTCCACATTTTTCAGGCAAGGACTTTCATTGAACCAGGAGCTTGCCAGTTAAGCTAGACTGGGCTGACCAGTGAGTTTCAGGGATCCATATGCCCCACCCCAGCCCCAGGCCTGGAGTTACAGGTCTGTGCTATGGTGCCTGGCTTTTTATGTGGGTATGAGTGATCTGAACTCAGGTCCTCATACTTGCACAGCAAGCACATTACTGAGTAATCTCTCCTACCCTTGAACAATTTTAATTGGCCCTTTTACAGAAAAATTAAATAGCCAGGTGCATTGATAAATGCCTTTAATACCAGCACTTGGGTGGTAGAGGCAGGCAGATTTCTGAGTTTGAGGCCAGCCTTGTCTACAGAGTTGGTTCTAAGACATCCAGGGCTAGTTGAGAAACCTTGTCTAAAAAACAAAAAAAAAAAAAACTTAAAGTTAATAAGTAGTTCTGAAGAAAGTTAATGAGTGGTTCTGAAGACAAGCACTAAGTTGAGAAATTGTCCTTGTACTGTGTAGTGAAGGAAACATAATAGAGGCTCCATGCTATCAGTCATTTAGTAACTAGGGTCAGTTCCATTCAGCATCCTCTCACATAGGAGTGGTATTGTGTTCTAAGCTTTGAGAAATGTACCTAAGAGCCTATGTGACCCTGTGTATGAGGTATTCCTATTCAAACAATGGTAATGTATAGTTATACAACCATCTTTAGCTTCCCACTCACTCTCACCCTCCTTCTTGTTAACAGATGCGGCATTCCAAACGAACTCACTGTCCTGATTGGGATAGCAGAGAAAGCTGGGGCCATGAAAGCTACAGTGGAAGTCACAAACGGAAGAGGAGATCTCACAGCAGTACACAAGAGAACAGGCACTGTAAACCACACCATCAGTTTAAAGACTCTGATTGGTAAATGACTTGTATTTTAAGTTTTAACAGTTTTATCATTTGCTATATAGCTTTTGTCAAATTTGGAATTCAGACATGTTTATTCCTTCAAAAAAAAAAAACCAGTTAACAGAGTACCATAGGCTAGTTTCTATACTGCCTAGACTAAAGCTGTGAATAAAATAGTTTGTCCTATGTCTGCTGGGATTGATGGGAGACAGTAGCTCAGCAAGTGACTAAAACTAATGGCTCTGAGGATGTACTTCAATGCTAGAACACTTGCTACCTATTACGTGTGAGGTTCCCAAATCCTTAGAAACCCGTCCATCAGAAAAGGAGAAGGAAGTCAAGGATTGTATTCAAGAACATACACAAAGTTGAATAATAATGATACCAGTGAGTAGTTTTAACTGTCCATAGGAAGGTGGCATATATATTTGGGTATGCAAGAAGTGTCTCACAATTGAGATGTCATAGAAAGTGGTTAATCAGATGAGAAAAGCAGCAAATGCTATCTGAGACCAACGGTTAAAGTGCTTTGAGGATTAGCCATTCATGTTACATCTATATGTTATATTTATAGAACATCAGTGGATATGTCTGTCTGAGATTTTTAGAAACTTGCTTTATATTTTGAGAATTGTTTCTGCAGGCATTCTCTGGTAATTTAGGAAAGAGCCTCAATAAAAATTTGTGATAGTATGTCTGATTAAAATTATGATATAAAATTTGGAGGTAATATGTTTATATAGAATTAAAAGAATCTTAAAGTTCTAAATATAAAGAAAGGCTAGGTGAGTAGTTTCTTTCACTCTGCCTTCCATTAATTTCCCTTTCTCATTTGTTTTGTTGGTTCTATGTTTTCTCCTTGTTTGTGCAGATGTTCCATTGGGGCTGTTTACCAGATTGCTTTCTAAATTAGCCAGCTGGGGTTACTTTAAAAAACAGTATGTAATTTTTTTTCCTTCTCCATGCTAAACAGAGTTGTCTGCCAAAGAGCTTGTTTGTAGTTCTTGTAAACTAATCATGTTTTATCAAACACTTATGTAAGGGGTGCTGGGTAAGGTCATGGCAAGATTCAATGACCAGACCTTATTAATGAACACTATACAAATTGTACCCCATTATTAATGAGTACAAGATACTCTTTAAGGCTTACCATCCTACAGCTAATTATACATAGTGCTACAGTATATTATATATGTGAAAAGGTTGATTTGAGTGATTTTATGTTCATAATAATTATAAAAACCAGTCAGTCCAATTAATCACTAAGTCAGTGCTACCATCTTTGACATTGACATCAGAAAAATTTGGTGATTATTATTCGTCATAATCCAGACTATTCATTAATTGTAAATAATCTTTTTGAAAAAATTTTAATTTTATGAATATTTTAATAAAATTACTGGGAAATTGAAGAAGCAACAAAGTGTAAACAGGAGCAGCAGTATGGAAACCATTGCCCATTGCTTGACTGAATTATTTCTGTCTGTTCCTAAGGGATCTTTGTGTACAAATCTTTGCCTGTGGTTATTTCCTGAGAGTAGATTCTAAGAAGAGGCATTTTCAAGTTAAAGGGTATGAAGTTTTATAAGGTTCTTGCTGCATATTCTCATTTCTTTTTCTAGAAATAACATGCTCCTTGGTGCTGTCTCTAGTTTTATCTGTTTTAAATGGTTTTCTTAATCTGAATTGCTAAATTTTTAGTGAATTTGTTCAGATTTTTTAAGAATTTTTATATCAATAGTTTTCTGCTAAAGTGTATTTCTTACTGATTACAAGATGTTTTTATTATGTATTATTTTAACCCTTTGTCATATGCACTATAAGACATTTTTCTCCTGATTTGTCTTTTGGCAGTAGCCTTTGAGTTGGTCTCCCTTTCAGCAGGTTTAATCTATTTGGCCTCAAAAACCAGGAAGACCAACATGGCTGTAAATAACATATACATCTATAAATATATGTATATATTGTGGCCAAGTCCTTCAGTGTCTCCCTGAAATACAGAGTACCAAGTTTTAAACCTTTGATAAACTTCTTATGACTAGAAATCACCTAGGAGGTATGCAGACTTAGATTTAGAACTCAGTGTGACCTGGGTCTTCATTTATAAACTATATTCAGTATTAGTGCTCATAGTCCTTTCAAAAACATCTTTAGTGTAGTGTGTACAGGGCTTCTCGTGACATAGTCTCCTGGGTGAAAAAAATTGGTTCTTGATGCAATCATCTACTTGCTGTCTGCAGAGTAGATAAATGCATTTTAAGCCTCTGGCTGGCGGTGCTGTTTGCATAAGTGTAAGATGGCATTATGCTGGTCTGGAATTTCTTCTGCTTTCCACTTTGTCCAAATCCTGGCTTTCCTTTAAGACGCTTGTCTGCTTCCATCTTTGTCATGAATTCTTCCTTAATGATTTTAAGCAAATTGAATTCTTTGCCTTCCCTGAGTCTAAATGTTCATTTGCACCTTTTCAACAGTTTTTGCGTTTGTCTATTTTGACTTTCTTTCTTTTTCCTTCTTTTCTTTTTCTTTCTTTTTTCTTTTTCTTTTTTTGTGAGTAATCTTAAATTGTTCATTTGTTGCCTTATATGATTTTATTTGTCTTCCACAGGACTATGTGGAAATTTTAAAAAGCCAATTCACTTAACAGTTTTACTGAGCATTTAGTCGATATTTTTTAAAAAATCAAATCTGTTTATTTTGTCTACCATGTCCACAGCTTGTATAATTCTATAGTCTTTAATCTCTAAACTTTGGTCTTTGGTTGTCATAAATTGGAAAGGTCCTTCTCATGCTGGCTCTGCTCATGATAGTATCATCACCCCATTTTTTATTGTTGGTAGATTGTTTTGGATTGTCAGCAGGGCCAGTTTCATGTAGTATTCCTGTTAAAGATTATTATTAGTCTAGTTTTTTATGATAGACCTTGGATTTGGTGGGTGTGTAATACCTTATAAAATTAAATAGGATGCCTATAGAAGTATGACTAGCTTCTTGTTTTTCCTCTAGATTTCTGCTTCAGACCAACTGTCTCAGGCCCAGAGTTTAACCCAGATAGCCTGACTTGTTTCTCCAGAAATTAAGGAGAACTTGAGAATGATGCTAGGCAATAAGAAGGCCCAGCCTGAATTAGGTGCCAGTCTTGTTGGGTAGTAGTCCTAGGGATGTTTCTATTTCTGCTTAAACCAGCACCTGGGAAAGAAAATGACAGCATATTCTGGGGAGTGTAAAGGGGTTGGCGGGGGCAGCTGCAGCAACATCTGTCACTCCATTGCTTGTCAGGATTATTTAGCTGATTTGTCTGACTGGGCAGGTGTCCCCTCTCTCCCCCAGTGCTCCATGTGCATCCCTCTTGAAGCTTCGCACTCTGTTGAAGAGGACACTCATCCCAGGTAGAGGGGGGATGGGAAACTGGGCCGATTGAATCTGTCCTTTTCTTTCCATCAGATCAGGACCCTCAGCTGGGATCCATTGACTTCCTGAGGTCCATGACCTCCATGAAGTTCTTGCCAAGTTTTGTTTATGCATTTGTACGTTTCTTGGGGGAAAGGGTCTACACCTTCCATCAGGTTCTCAAAGGAATCTGTAGATGCACTGTGGCACTAGAAAATGCTGTTTGCTGTTTCTTTGGTATTTTTTAAGCAAGAGTACAGGAAATTAGAAAGACAAGTAAGTGGAAAGATGTCCATAGTCCTGGACCCTTTCTTGTGTGGAAGGTCTGTTTAGATGTGTTTGGTACACTAGGCAGGCCTCAGAAGTTCTGGTCTCTGTTTCTTAAACAGGAGTAACAGCTTAGACATAGAAAAGAGGAGATAGAATAGGTGACATAGGACAGTAGTGGCAGTTTGAAAATATCTTAGTTTTTGCCACTAGAAAGCTCTGCTACAATGCTATATATCGTTTAGGGATCTTAATTGAGTTTTAGTAAATGAAAGGGCTGAAAGATATTTAAAACTCCTCATATCTGTGATACACATTCTGGAAGAAGTCTTGGTCAGTGATATTTAAAATGCTTTTAATTTAAGGGAAAGGAATCTTCTTTTGCCTTTCTCTAAATTTGTGGCTCTGAGAGGAAAAGGAAGCTAGTTTCAGATGCCTATGTTGTACAATCGATCAGTGAATTTTAGAATAGGTTCACAAGTTTGGTCTTGACTTTTTAGATGGTAAAGGAACATTTAATCATAAGCATATTGTAATTGAAGCTTTGTTCCTTGGTATGAAATGGTTGACAGCAATTTTCTAATGTATGGGGTTTTTTTTGAGATGGTTTCAAGTGGCCCAGACTGGCTCCAGACTTGTAGTGTACCTCAGGATGGCTTTGAATTCTTTATCCTCCTGCCCTCGCCTTCCAGGTGCTGGGATTAAAGGCAGGCCTGGCTGTAGCAATTTTATATGGAAAAAATATGGACCTATTTGGTTAAAAATTATTTCTTAAGCTTTCTTAGATACATATAAATTTCATCTCATTGATTTGAATTTTTCCTTTTATTGAGTTAGCTGTTTAAACCAAGAATTCTTGAAAGTTTTGTTTGAACCACATTATTCCAGAATGAAGAGAATAATTTGAAATCCTTTAATGTGTTTGCAGTCATTATTTAGAAGCAAGATGCTTGAATGAGAGAGATTATCGGGACCGGAGATACATTGATGAATACAGAAATGAATACTGCGAAGGATATGTTCCAAGACATTACCATAGAGACATTGAAAGCACTTACCGGATCCATTGCAGTAAATCCTCAGTCAGAAGCAGGAGAAGCAGCCCTAAAAGAAAACGTAATAGACACTGTGCAAGTCATCAGTCACATTCGGTATGAGTGATTGGTTTTTATTTTGAATGGATTGATTGTAAAGCTCTAAAAGAGTGATAAGTTTCTAAAAGTTTCTTAATGCAATTTGGATATGCTGTAATTATATTCATGTTATTGGAATTCTTAGGAAGTGTACACATTCTCATAATTGACCACCTGTGTATTAGTTGGTCTTCATTTTGGCCACACACTCATTCTGCAAAACAGATCATGAGTTTATTGCTTTTAATAGTAAGAACATCTTATTTTGTGGTTGTAGAATATATTTAAAAATGAGGCACCCATTTTTTTCTTCTTTGAATGTAAAGATTTTTTTTTTATTTTGAAAGAAACTGCTTTACTGGCAGTTGGAAACAACTCAGCCAAGTCACACTGCTGGAGTGTTTAGCTGTTGCCAACCCCTGTGTAGTCTAGCTCCTAGTACAGCACATAATTGTCTGCATTAATTTGCTAAAGTTGTGAACCTGGGTGCTGAGTAGAAAATGTACTGAGGAAGCTAGACGTCTTTTATTTGTGAACTTTGAGATACCATTTCCCATCCCCAAGTTTTTTCTATAGAACTAGCAGATACTAGATGGAAGATTGAAATTAGTCTTTACTTCCCCTTCTTACTATGATGATGTCCACTTTTAAATGTTGCTAAAAAGAGAACAGTTTCAACTAATCTTGACATTTTCCTGACTAACTAGACAATTCAACTCACAGCATATGGTTATAGCAGAAATTAGTAAATCGTGACATTGCATTCTTTAAACTTCATACTTCAATTAAATCAGTATTTTAAAGAGACAATTGTGTTGTTTTTTTCTATTGCCACTTTAAGTATCTTATCTGAAAATCTGTTCCTTGCCATGTTTTTCTTCTGTAACATAAACTGTGCCCTGTGAATTTCTGGGGACTGAATTTGAAATTGCTCCTGCCAACTGTTCGTGGCCTGGTGCTTATCTGAATGCCTGAATATCTCCCCGCTGAATGAATTGCGTATTCTGCCCTGAATTCACTCTGATATATTGATTGGCTGGACGATCTTGGTGCTGCCCACTTGCCGTTCCAGAAGAGCCACCGAAGGAAAAGATCCAGGAGTATAGAGGATGATGAGGAGGGTCACCTGATCTGTCAAAGTGGAGACGTTCTAAGAGCAAGATGTATAGAATATTTTTCAACACTTTTTAAACTTTGCAGACAGAATAATCTTTTAAAGAATAGTTTGTCAGCGGGGGGCTAAAGACTCTTCATTGCTTTTTTGTTTTGTTTTTTGTGGGTTTGTTTATTCTTTTGTATTTCTTCTTTTCTGTAGAATTTAAATATTTCTATTCTTAAAATTCCAAAATAATCAGTGGAGTTTGAGATTAGAGCAAGACAGATAGCTCTATCTAATTGCTTTGTAGCAGCTGAAAATACAATAACTTGAGCGATGAAACCTTAGTTATGCTTTGCTAAAGATCATTTGGAAATATGCCACACTTAAGCATTCATTGTTTGAACAGCTGGATAATTGTGCTTAGGTACTTAGACCTCTCTTTTTCTCCCTTACTTTAGATGAAATCGTGGACACTTTAGGTGAAGGGGCCTTTGGCAAAGTTGTAGAGTGCATTGATCATGGCATGTAAGTTTGCTTTTTCCTTTTTGAACATTCTGCTATGTTTTACAATGTATTTTAAGTGCTTGGTACAAGTTTTCTTGAGAGGTAGTCAACAGAATTTCTGAAACTCAATATAATGTATGTGCCAGGAATATTAATGTTGTAAATGGTGGCAGTTTCTCTCAGGTGGAGGTTATTCTGTAATAAAAGGAATGCCCAAACAAGTTCTCTGTAGCATTTAGCTGCTTTTGGATTGCAGCATCAATAAAATACATCTAAATTTACATATTAGAGTGCATTTCCTGAACTACAGATTCTACTAAGACATACAGAATAAAATCTGTATTCTCTGGTGAGATATACTGACCTACCTCATTGCACCACATCCCATCAAAACCTCTGATCTGTGGTTTTACACTTTTTGTAAGTGAACTTAAAAACTTAATTGAAACTACACATTTCTAAAATGGCATCTAATTTTTTTTTCATCAGAAATAGTTAGAAAGGGTATAATTTGTTAGCTTACTGTGTATATCAGTAGTTTTAAAAATAAAGTTTGTCTTTAAACATATTTGCTAACTCTTACTATCATAGCTCCTTGATCTGTTATCCATAAACTGTTTGAGCTCATACTTGTCAATGTGGTTTTACCTTCATATTTGGAACTGTTTTATTGTTGATCTTGGTTGTGACTTAGTGGCACAGCACTTGCCTAGCATGTGCAAGGTGCTGTTGCAATCCCTAGCCAAAAAACGTTTTAGCCCTAAATTTCCTTTCATACCATTTTCCATGATTTTCTCAAAATACTGAGTTTATACTTTTTAGGAGTATTCCTGGAAATGCCCCAACCCAAAGCCCACTGTCGTAGCTATTTCTCCATACTTGCATAGAATGAGCCTGTAAGGTGCTGGGGTGGGGAGAGCATCATAACTTGTAGTGCTGTCTTTACCCAGCTGTTTGATTCTTACACAGCCTGACAGCTGTCTCACAGCTATCTTTCTGGACCAAGTCTGTATTGTTGTGTAAATTGCTACTTTATTGAATGAACAGTTGGAGCTTCATCTCTCCTGAGAATGTCTTAATGTGCTCATCTGTCTTTGTCATTGAACTGCGGCATAAAGGAGTACGTCCAGTTGTTTAGTAACTAGCTCCTGTTCCTTGTCTCTAGCACAAAATAGGTCCAGCCTAGTAAATGAACAAATGCTTTGAACAGCAGCCATGCTCTGATTCTTTGTGTGTGTGTGTGTGTGTGTGTGTGTGTGTGTGTGTGTGTGTGTGTGTGTTGGGTGTGTATTTTTTATTTTTTAAATGTTTTGTACAAAATCTAGATAAAATATTAAAAACAAATGTTAAAATTTCTAAATATTACATGGATGGTTGCTTTGTTTTAGGAAGATGATCTGGAACCTACTATTAATGGGCTCTGAAAGATGTAGAACAATTATATGGGAAACTTGCAATTATAATTGTATTTTAGAAGGCTGAGGTAGGAGTATCACAAGTTCAGTGACAGTCTGGGCTATGTAATGAGTTTAAGCACAGCCTGAGCTACATAAAGTGAAATCTTGTCTCAAAAACAAAACAAAACAAAAAAAGAATGCTTTCACAGGGTATGCAGTTTCATCCCACCACTTGTATTTTTAGCATCATCATCTTTTGTTTTCAAGGGATGGCTTACATGTAGCAGTGAAAATTGTAAAAAATGTAGGCCGTTACCGGGAGGCAGCTCGCTCTGAAATCCAAGTATTGGAGCATTTGAACAGCACTGACCCCAACAGTGTCTTGTAAGTACACATTGAACCACAAGCTGTCATACTGTGTGAGCTGCTCACTTCTGTGTACTCAGTTATTGTTTTGATCTCTTTTAGCCGATGTGTCCAGATGCTAGAATGGTTTGATCATCATGGTCATGTTTGTATTGTATTTGAGCTGCTGGGACTTAGTACCTATGACTTTATTAAAGAAAATAGCTTTCTACCATTTCAAATTGATCACATCAGGCAAATGGCTTATCAGATCTGCCAGTCTATAAATTGTAAGTATCATGAATACACAGTATATTTTATTGTCTTTATTATCTAATCAGCATATGAACACTTGGAGGTTTACAGGTAAAGCTGACATCCCTTTTGACCATCATTTCCACTTCTCATCCCTTTTCACTCACCTGACACCAGTTAAATATCTAAGTGAAACTAATCATGGTTTTCTGTTTCCTTTATAGTTTTACATCATAATAAATTAACACACACGGATCTAAAACCTGAAAATATTTTATTTGTGAAGTCTGACTATGTAGTCAAATACAATTCTAAAATGGTAAGTTAAAGGCTTGTTTTAATTTTGTCTTTAAAATTAATTTAGCTTGGGGATCCTTGAATGAGGAATTTTGCTTCTGAGCCTGTGTATAGTCTGCTGTTCATCAACAAATGGAGCATGAAGAGAATGTGTGTATCCCAGTTAGGGATAGAGGGGAAGGAGGGTGGAGAAGGGAGGATTCATTTGCAAGCCTTTTGAGGAGTGCTATAGAATGTTTTATATCTTTGTTGAGTTTCATCTTTATTCAATTTTCTCTAGAAACGAGATGAGCGCACATTGAAAAACACAGACATCAAAGTTGTTGACTTTGGAAGTGCAACATATGATGACGAGCATCATAGTACTTTGGTGTCCACGAGGCACTACAGGGCTCCAGAGGTCATTTTGGGTTAGTAGTCACCAGACTTCTTGTACTTTTAATTGTTGAAGGTCATGGTTAACTAAAGTGATGTTAGGAAGATACAGAGAAGAGTTTTGCATGTTTCTCCTGTATGACCATGTTTGTGGAACGTTCTCTGAATGCTGATGATTTGTGATTCTTAATTGATCATAACATGGTGGGTATGCTTGGTGAGAGTATAGTCTCATGATTTTGAGGTTATGTAGCCACCTGTTTTCACTCCACTGCCAAGGTAAGGCTCTGGTACAGATGCCAAGAGCTTAGTTGGCTGACCTAGACATGAAATAGACATAGAGCAGGAAGAAGGGGAGAGACTAGAGAGTCTCTGTGTTAGCCGTGGTGGAAGAAACCTGGAAGTGGAAGGTAGCATTTTGAAACTCAGGGAGCATGTGTTATACTTCAAAACGTAGAAGTCACTGGTAGGATTGGGGGCTTGGAAACAGTATAGATCAGGTGCTATTATTGATACAAATCTGAAGTTGGAGTCACCGGAAAAGGAATCTAGAGACTGGGAGAATAAAATACTGTTTGTGTGGGTGAAGTTTCCTAGGATGAAGGCAGATTAGAGAGGAAAATGTAGTTGAATGCCACAGTAGAAAGACGTTGCTTTAGACATTAGTAGTCAGGTAATGTTGGGAAAGGGTGAGAAAAGTGAAACTAGATTCCAGAGTATCAGAAGTAGTTCACTGAGGAATGGGGTGAAGGGCTGCAGTTAACCCCCTGAAGAAAAGAATATTGAGGTGTGGTGGGTGAAGAAGAAATCTTTTATCTGAGCCCAAGCTCTACTATCTACAGATGTAAATGTATTTGCTGTGTAAGTTTCCCAGTGGTAAGCATTGTAGAACGAACGAAAGTGACTAAATCAGCGCCAGCACCAACCTTTAATTCTGCCACTTACAAGGCTGAAGAAGTGCCAAGTTCCAGACCAGCCTGAGCTAAATTCTGAGGTTGTGGTCTCTGAGATAGACTATAAAGAGTACATGCATGTGAGGAAGGGTCAACAGTTTAAAGTTGTTGGATATAACATGCCTGTGTTTGTTTTGAATAGCTTTAGGTTGGTCTCAGCCTTGTGATGTTTGGAGCATAGGCTGCATTCTTATTGAATATTACCTTGGGTTCACAGTCTTTCAGGTATGTATTTAATATATTTTATTTGATGATCTATAATGAGTTTTATGTTAAACATGCTATATTTAGCATCCATATTGGATATTTGCCATAGATAATCATTGGAATTAAAATGTAAATATCATACTTCTGAAACCACAGTTGATTGAATTCTACTACTAGTGAGGTTGTAACTTGTTTTAAATGTGTATCATATCTTTTAACATATAGTTCATGTAGAGTTCATATTATGTGTTATATGGGTTTTTTTTTTAATTAAACTTCTTCATAAATTTACATTGGTGTTTAATGTGGCTAGTTTCAATTCTGCTCTGGCTATGTTAACCTCGTTTTTAAAAACATACTAGTAAAGCATAAAAATGTGGAACTAGCTAGGCATGGTGACACATGCTGATAATGCTGTCACTCAGGAGGCTGAGACAGGTGGGTCAAGATTAGGAACCTCAACTGTGTAGTGAAATTAAGGCTGGTTTTGGCTTCAGAGAGAATCTGTCTCACAGAACAAATTCTCTCTAGAACAAAGATTGGCAAATGGTGTGCTGTTGTGGAAGTACTCCCTGCCGCCTCAAAGAGAAAAAGTCTCTTGCCAGCAATTCACCCTAAAATGTTTTTGGTCTGGCCCTTGAGAGAAAAGTTGGCCAGCTTTTACTCTAGAGACACAGTTTGACCTGTGTGTACAGCAGCTGCTCTTCCGACTTAGCCAGCACAGCTCTAGGCTGCATTAGTTTTAAGAGTGAGGTCCTTGACTTGGGTATGTTGTCAGCTTTACTTATTTGTGAGCTATGTGCCTTTGTATTAATCTCCTTAAAGTCACATTTCTAAATAGAGCTTAGAACTGTGGTGAGAATTGTTGGACTGGCTGTATTACCTGGGATTCATGTTAGTAAGTGATCTAGTTAAATAATCATGAAATAGAAATTGTTGAATTTTATGTTAGATGCTTTTCATGTTGATTACCATATAAATCTCCCCAGTTTATCTTAGACTGTATAGTGCTTGCACCAGGCAAAACAGCTCTTCCAGTGTCGTTCATCTTTGAAGAATTTATGATGTAAATTGTGTAGCTGCCTGGTTTGGCCTTTTTGTTATTAATTAGGCTTATTTATTGAGGGTGGGTGCATACATGTGGAAGACAACTTTTACGAGTTAGTTCTTCTATCATAGGGGTCCCAGGAATTGAACTCAAATTGCTGATCTTGGCAGCAAGGGCTTTTACCCATTGAGCTATCTCTCTAGCCTTAGTCTAGTCTTTTTATATTAATCCATATTTTATTTTCTTTTTTATGTGCATGTAAGCAAGGTAGAGAGCACTAAATTCCTTTTTCCTGAATTTTTTTTAGACTCATGATAGTAAAGAACACCTGGCAATGATGGAACGGATATTAGGACCCATCCCAGCACATATGATCCAAAAGACAAGGTTTGTCTAAGATGCATGCAGTAGCCTTTGCTTAGACTATAATAGCATAATGCTTATTCTAACGACTACAGATTTTGAAGTAAAAAGAAATTCTGTACAAGTAATAACTTGTAGCTGTAAAAGGTCATTTTCAGAAAATCAGTATTTTAATTTTTGCTCTTGTGGAGAAAGGGGCTTTAGTACTCAGGTAAACTTTTATGCAAATGTTTCTCTACATTGATAAAAACCAATACATATGAGAGCCCATCCTTACTGAAGTCAGTCAGTCTTGTTTGGATTCCCTATTGGTGCAAGCCTGCTGTGCATTCTTGAGCAGGGTAGTGTTTCCTAGCTCAGCTGGGAAGCTGTTAAAGGTTTCCTTCCCCATTCTAGATCTGCTGAGATCAGAAGTCACAGCCTGGAGTCATCCCTTTTAAAGTGAGCGTTTTCTTATTTGTGAATAACATAGTTAAGATAACTAAAATTCACCAGTGTAGATGAAAAAAAGAAGACACTGTGTAAAGTATCATGTATGATTGTTGCTGACACTTTTTAAATTACACACTAAATGTCTGTGCATTTAGTGAAAGCTTTGTTTCTGTTTTGTCCCCACCAGGGGTTGGAGACAAGGTAATGTTGTAGAACTTTGGTTATTTTTATTCAACTTTTTTTCTTTTGTAGGAAACGCAAGTATTTCCACCATAACCAGCTAGATTGGGATGAGCATAGTTCAGCTGGGAGATATGTTAGGAGACGCTGCAAGCCGCTAAAGGTAAAGAGAAAAAGATAAATGATTAAGTAACATTTTCATTCATGTCTTCATTTAACAAGACCATCCCCTCACCCTCCAGGAATTTATGCTGTGTCACGATGAGGAGCACGAGAAGCTGTTTGACCTGGTTCGAAGAATGTTGGAGTATGACCCAACAAAAAGGATTACCTTGGATGAAGCCTTGCAGCACCCTTTCTTTGACTTATTAAAAAGGAAATGAATGGGACTCAGTGGTCTTCCTGTATACTTCTCTAGGAGCAATTACTTTAAGACTGTGTCAGTCAACTAAATATTCTAATATTTTTGTAAACATTAAATTATTTTGTACAGTTAAGTGTAAATACTGTATGTTTTGTATCAATAGCATAACTACCTTGTTAAGTATGGTGTTGATAATGAATGTAATATAAGAGTTAAAATTAATTTTCCTTTTGATGTTAATTGCCATTTTTAAAAACTTTAGAATGCCCTTTGTGTCTAATGATAAACGTGATTGGTCTCGTCTTTTGTACATGAAGGTTGACTCTGAAGTGATTTTTTTTTTTTCTCTCAAGTAAAAGGAAATCTTGACCACTTTGTGATTGAGTATTCTTTATACACCTTAAATGTAGAACTTTTCATGACAAAGGTGGATTTTTTAATTGATTATTGAACAGGCAGCATTCTAGGTGGGCAGATTTTAAAACCCAAAACTCAAACAGATTAGCTTGGTAAAGTTTCATTAAATTTTAAGTTTTCTATTCTATTGGGTGATAGCCATAGGCCCTTATGAAAAGACACCCCATTAGTCCATGACAGAGTTTAATCAGGCCCCATACACTTAAGATTAAAATCTTAATTTTATATTGCAGACAGAATTGAGCTTTGTCTATATTTCAAACCACAAATTATGTGGAGCTTTCTTCTGCATAACAAGTAGTAAAGCCAGGCTGTACTGCAGCTGTCTAGAGGCAGTTTCCCCAGTGCAGTAAGGCAACTATATAAGACTGTATAGCTGCATGTCCTAAGAGTACCATAGAAAGAATGGCTAGGCTCCTCATGCAATCCACATGTCAGCATATACCACCTCCAGGACAACTGGGGTGTGAGAACATTTCTAAAGGTACTGTTTAAGGCTAGTCCTGAAACTGGCATTTGCACACAGTGTTTCTATTTTTGATTTTCCATCTCATTCTTCAGTCCAGTTCCATGCTTCCCTAAGCCTGTCTTTCCCCCAGCATGGGCTTCTGAGCCCCATCATCAGAAACTTGTCACAGGCTGACCTTGATGTAAAAGGAATGAAAAACCATGTTTCTAAAAAGTTAATGGTTGCTTTTCAAGGGCTGGAGAGATGATGGCTCAGCAGTTAAGAGCATGTACTGTTCTTAGGACCACAGGTGTTCTTCCTGGCACCATGTTGGACAATTTACAAACACCTATAACTCTGGCTCTAGGGAATCCAATGCTGTCTTCTGACATCTGTACAACTCCACCAATGAGCACATACCCACACACACACATAATAATTTTCTCTTGTGAAAATTTAACATTTTTAAGATGTTTAGCTTGTGTTCTAATTCATATTTAGTAGTCAGAAGGAATGGGTAGTTAGGGTGGTACTTCTGTGGACAGTCAGGAAATACCCTTTGCCAAGCTTTCCCCCTTTGAGCTCTCAGCTACCTGCTCTTAACTGCCTTATTCTGGTATTGGTACACTCATTTTCTGGAAAGTTCCCTACTTTTTATGGTGTGTGCAACTTCAGCACTAAAAGGAAAGGGGGCTTAGATTGGAAAATATGTGAATATGGATCCTTATAATGGAGGTAATTTTTAAAACTAATTTGAATACTTCATATATCTCCCTAGTCCCTTCTTTTATCTCCCATTTTCTCTATATTCCCATATATATATATATATATATATATATATATATATATATATATATATGTGTGTGTGTGTGTGTGTGTGTATGTATGTACATATATATATTACATATATGTACGTACATATATATGTATGTACATATATGTATATGTACATATATATAAATTTTTTAAGAAATGTGATGCTGAAAAAAATAGCTGAAAGTTTTAGCTGATAGAAATATACTTGAGTTATTGAGAGAGGCTGGTTCTAATAGAAATTAGAGATTTTTTTTTTAATCTAAAGAAAAATGTTTTTAATGCAAGAATAGAATGAGTTTCCCCAAATATATACGCCAGCTTCAAAACACTTGGAAGATTTTTAAATCAGTCTATGTTTAAATACAGATGCTAGCTACCATGTAATTTCATCCATAATTCTGTTTTCAATGAATTTAAATATATTTGTATAATATCACTATCCTATCAAACATTAGTTTGGGCTGGCAAGATGGCCCAGTGCTTTTGCTGCCAAGTTGGACAAGTGAGTTTTCATTTATGTCTTGGTATACCCACACCTATACTCATACCTCTACACAAGTAAATATAATTAAAAATTAGCAAAACAAAAAGGGATTGTTGATTTGATACTTAGTTTAAGCTTGTCTCAAAACTTACCTTATACTGGATTGTGTATATATATATGACCCAGCCAGGACGACATGTTGACATCTCAGTGGCCTTTGCCCTCCCTGTTTTCATGACTACTTTGATGCCTGCCCTGGGTGGTGTGTTGCTGGTAACTATGGTAACTAAGTGACTGTTCATGACAGCTCAGAATACGCATCCTCAGACATATAAAGTCCTGCTGGTGTCACTATTTACTGAATCATGTTTTAGGAAAAGTTTTGTTTTGAGAGGAGGTCTTTATAAAATTCAGGCTACCTCAAAATCCTCAGGGTGATTCTCCTGCCTCACTCACTGAGCATGGGACCAAAGCAAATAGTCTAAATTTTAGTAAGATTTAAGTTTTTATTTTGGAGATAGGATAACATATAGCCTAGGTTGGCCTTGAACTTGCTGTAAGACTATATAAGACTATATAACTATATGTAACCATACTTAGCTTTGAACTCCTGATCCTTCCTGTCCCACCTCCCAAGTGTGATGTCACAGGCCTGCACCACCACCAACCCAACAAAAGAGGTTTTACAGTCATCCAAAGAGTTAGGGTTTCATAACCCTATGTAAGGGTTATATATTTCATACGTGTTCTATGTATTTCATATGTAAGTTCATATTTCTCTAGTGTGGTTTTATTTCTGCCCCAACTTGTTATTGCATTAACATTTCTTTACTGTGGCTGTAATGACTGGATTCTTTTAGCTTTTGTGTTTCTGAGTTTTCAACATCCCTTCCCCTCCATAAGATAGTTTCATTAACTCAGACTGGTCTTGAAGCCTTCAACTCATGTTCTTCCTGCCTCAGCCCCCTGAGTACTGGGATAAACAGGTATATGTTAGGAAAGACCAAGTTCTTAGCACAAAGGAGATTTATTTGTTCCAGAGAGACAGAGGGCAGGGATAAGAGACAAAGACAGGAGATAGAGGATGAGGGAGAAGGGGGAGGGAGAAGTAGGAGGGCTATTTGTTCCCTGGGGACAAAGGACTACCTCTGGATAGAGAGGAGACAGATGGGGCACATAGGAAAATGGCAGTTTACAAAGGTTCAAGGGGAAACCCCGTGTAAGGATAAGGTGTTTAACTGTGCATGATACCACAGGGGACTTTTGATTGCTGGACTTCAATACTTTGGTAGCTGAACCTTGATAGTCAGCCTGAGGAGGAGGAAGTAAGGGTGGCTAGCTTTGGGAATATAATTTAAAGGTTTTTAGCAAGGCAGAGGGAATGGAAGAGAAGGGCAAGGGCCTGCCAGAGCCGTTCGTGCCATGTTCAAGCTGGCCAGAGTCCCTTCAGTATGTGTCATCAACATTGTTGTCATCCCCCACTCCCACCCCCATTCTGGCTGGCTCTGGAGTTCTGGTGGATAAAATGGGAGGTTCTCTACCCTGTGGATTGTTGTACTGTGGCCTGGAAACCTATTTTGTTTCTTTGTATATGTTCTTTTATTCTAATGGCTTTTAAGTTGGCTTCTCTTTACCACCCATCTGAAGCAACTTTTGATGTGCCTTGTGCAGTTGTCTTCATGCTTCCCGTGTCCTAGTTCTTTGAAGTTCTTTGAACCCGTTGTAGTTTTTAGCAAATTTAGAGAGAAAAAAAACTGTCATTATTTGTTCAAAAATTTTCTGCCAGCTCCTTGTAAGAACAGCAGTTAAGCTTTGGGCAAACCCTCAAAATCATTGCATAACCCAGGGATGCTCTTGGGATAGAGGGTTTGGGGTCCCCTGCTCTAGTGTGCTCTGTACTGTTTCCTTGAGACAGAGACTGTCACCAAACCTGGACCTAGGCTGACCTAGCCAACAAGCCCACACGGTGCTGATATTATACCTGGCATATTATGTGGATGATGGGAATTCTAACTCAGATCCTCGTGCTTTCAAAGGGCAAGCACTCTTTCCCCCTCTTCCATCCAGTGTATTTTTTTAGGTTTATGTGTGAGTGTTTTGTTTGTGTATATGTCTGTACCATATGTATGCCTGTGCCCATGGTGTCCAGAAGAGGACATCAGATCCCCTGGAACTTGAGTTACAAATAGTAACATGTGCGTGCGAGGAATTTGAATCCATGTTTTCTGCAAGAACAGCAAGTGCTCTTTTTCTTTCCTTTTTAAAAGTTTATTATTTGAGCCGGGCAGTGGTGGCGCACGCCTTTAATCCCAGCACTTGGGAGGCAGAGGCAGGTGGATTTCTGAGTTCGAGGCCAGCCTGGTCTACAGAGTGAGTTCCAGGACAGCCAGGACTACACAGAGAAACCCTGTCTCAAAAAACAAAAACAAACAAAAAAAAGTTTATTATTTGTTTGCTTGCTTGTTTATTTTGTTTTTTCGAGACAAGGTTTCTCTGTCTGGCCTGGAGCTCATTCTGTAGACCAGGCTGCCCTTGAACTCAGAGATCAACCTGCCTCTGCCTCCCAAGTGCTGGGATTAAAGGCATAGGTTTAATTTTTTTCATTTTATGTATATGGATATTTTGTCTACATGTGTATCTGCATCATGTGCTTACAGTTCCCACTGAGGCTAGAAGAGGGTGTTCGGTCCCCTAGAATTAGAGTTAATAGATAGTTGTAAGCCACCATGTGAATGCTAGGAATCAAACCTAGATCCTCTGAAAGAGCAGTAAGTATACTGCTACACCATCTCTCCCAGCCCAGTGCTGTGATTTCTTTTTTGTTTGTTTTGTCTTTAAAATCTCAAATTGTCATCTTCTAGAATTTGTTTTGGGTCTTTTTAAAAAGTATCTGTCATGGGTCCCTTGTCTCATGCTTGAGCATACAAAGTACAGTCCTCACTTTAATAACTTTGTCTACTAATTCTCTTGTCCCACCATCACTGAGTTGCTGGCAAGCACATTCTCATCTCTTAATGCATCTTTTTCTCTGCCGTATGGTCCAGGAGTTTCCTGTTGGACCTTTTTAGTCTGGATATGCAAATTCCTGCATGTGTCAGCTGTTACATGGTTACTTGAATCAAATTGATCTTTCTAGGTTTTGGTTTTAAGCTTTTAAGCAAGACCTAGGTCAGTGCTTGGTTTAGGATTAGTTTTCCCCAATGCATAAAAAACATTTGAGTGCTCAGTGACTTGAAACTTTTTCTGCACTTAGGGCTTGTTTGCATTTAGAATTCCGGTGGTCTGTCCTACTCGTACCCCATGGGACCCTAGATCTCCAACCCTCTCCCCTGTGTCTCCAAACCACCCAATTCAGATTACCTTGCAGCCATTCAGCTCTTCCTCCCATATACCACCCCTGGCTGAGGCCTTCTCTGTAGCCCAGGAAGTCACTAGAGGACAAGGACAGTCCTTGAGTTCCCTGTTTCCCATCCCCCCAAAACTTCCTTTCTGTTGCCTGATGCCCAGTGCCTTGCAGTCTGCCATGTAGTTTACTGGTTTTGAACAGAGTATAGTTAAAATGGTCCCCTTTAGTCCCTGATTTTTAAACAGCTGAAGACCAAGGGTCTGAAGGTTAAGTAGCTTGCTTCAGTTATATCACCAGCTGGCAGATCAGGACAAGTGTCACTGAGTGAAGACCTGGTAACTTCAGTGACAATCTCACCATGTAATTGAAGCTCTGTTCCTTAAAACTTAGAGCTTAATTTAAATTTTGGTAGGAGGTGGCTGGAAATAGTTACAGTGAGCCCTGCATCTTCAGCAGTATTATGAACACATTCAGACCTTTGGTTGTCTGTGTTACCTATGAGTGTCCGTTGTTGGAGCACATGTCTGTTCCAGCTGCAATGCAGCCAGGTGACCCATATATCCCCCTGCCCTCAGTGTGGATACAGAGCACCCCCAGTTACTCCTTCAGTCCCCTGTATAGAATTCAGAGTGGGAGGCAGCAAGACAGCTCAAACTTCATGGGTCACTTGCTCTGGGCATCCATAACCCAGAGATGGGAGAAGAGCAACCAATCATTGATGGGGTCATTCTTGCTTCTACTCCTAGGTTCTTTGACACGGGTTCTTAATGGGAACACGGCATCATAGAGAAGTGGTCTGATTTAATCATGTACCATATCCCAAAAGAGGGTGCTGCATCCTTGTGAGTTACTATTTCTCCAGTGTCTTCAAAGGCAGCTCTGGTATTCCAAGGCTGGCTCCTTCAGGTGACTACAGGACAACAGTATTAACCAGTGAGTTCACTGGGCTCACCTCACTCCCTTGGCTAATAAGGGGGTTGCTTGGTCGGGTGTGTTGTACGGGGATTTTATACCTGTAGGTGGCCTGTTATGTGGACATTGTGCAGGTGCCCGAGGCCCTGTAAATAGGAAAAACAGCCCGTATCTGGAATAGTTATGCCGAGAGGGACACACCTCTGGCTTTTCCTGCACTGAGAGGAGTACATAGAGGGGTAAGAGTATATATCTGATAGGTTGGCACTCAGAGGCAGCAATAGCTCGGCTGAATGCATGATAGGTTGGGTGCATATCTGCCCTCTAACTGCTTTTTTGTGGGGCTGCTTTCTACAGTTTGATTACTGGGCTCCTGACCTATAGGTATGGCCAGTGGAGGTCTCCGGCAAGAGAGAGACACAGAGTATTTCTTCTTCTTCCAACCCCTTCCCCCACCAAGCCATGGTTTACTGAGGCTGTGTCCTCAACCAAAGGTCACAGCTCCTGGTGAGCAGACTTCTTATAGTGCCTGACTTTCCACAGGCTCCCCAGCTGGCTTCTCTCACTAGTTGAGTTAGGGATAATAATGGCTTCCTACTACTGTGAGCCAGAGAATGGTCCCCCCCAGCCCCTCGACTCCCTGCTGACTTCCCCCCTTGCCACCGTGAAGTCTGCCTACCATCAAGCTGGTTTCAATCACCTGTTCTGAGGATGCCCCCCTTCCTTCCAGGACCCCAACTGACAAGTAACTGAGTGTTTTCTTTCCTGCCTTTCCAATTGAGAATTGCAGTCAGTAAACATATTTCTCGTCTCAATTCACTTACCCAGCCAGTGTTTATTGAACATCGACTATAGGCCACATAGTGTTCTGTAAGAAGACAGCGGTGCATGAAACAAGAGGATACAGTTAAAAAGTAACTAGGGACAGATGTCCCCATCTCCTGAATAATCTTGAAGGGGACTGAGGATGGGGCCACCTTAAATTGGGCAGTCTGGGACAGGCTTTGAAACCTTGACTTCAAGATTAGGAGCTTGCTAGTCACAGTCTGGGAGGAAGGCCAATCCACATAGGTAGCTGACAAGAATAAAGTCTTGGGGAGCAATCAGCCTGGCCTGTTCAATACACAGATGCTTCTAGAATGGAACAGTCCCCATTAACACTTGACACTGGTAGGTAATGGGGAATTAGCTTGTAGTGAGAATGGGTGTTAACGTTCAGTTTTCACACAGGGCCAAGACTGTATAACCACTACTGGAAACTCCACTTTACCTGAGGCCACGCCCTCCAACCCCAGGGAGTTGTTGGAGACTACACCCTTTTCAGTTCAGTGGGTCTTGCCAGCAGAATGCATCCCCCTCTGAACTAAGGGAGTAAGAGTGTTGCTGGGGGGATCTTAACAGGCTTTAAAAATACAGAATGGATAATGCAGCCACAGGAATTAGGCAGACAAGCACAGGAGAGTCAGGAAGGGAAGGTAGAAAATTGTTTTCTAAAATCCATCCATCACGTGTGCCCATTACCAGGCTCTAAAGTTCAGGACTGACTTTTCTCAAATGAGTGTCACAGGAGTTAATGCGACAGTTACTTGAGACCAGTTTTGAGGTATAAATATGCCTTGTGGGGGCCCTGGCAGCTAAAACCTGGATTCCAATTTCAGGCTCTCTGGCCATTCCCGTAAACGGATGGCTTTCTCTTTGGGCCTGATTGGTGTCCTGATGTAACTGTGGTTATGACAAGTCAGTATGGTGCATTCCAGATTTGGGTTTGGGCCAAGTTTGTCCCTGCAGAATTCAAGTTAAAACAGCTTTTGGACTCTCCCCATTTGTTTTCGTCTGCTTCCTGAACTAACCACTCCCTCTGGTTCAGGAACGAAGTATGAGCATTTCTGTCTAGTGTACATACCTGACTATAAGAGGTGCCTGGTTTTTCTTCGTTTTCCTCCTCCTTCCTTTTCTCTTATTCTCCTTGTTTCTCTTTTTTCTCATTTCTCCCTCTCGCGTGCTTGCTCTCCTCTGTTTCTTTCTTTACCAAGTCTTTCTGCGCACACCCGCAGGGGTCGCTTTCGGCCACCAAGCGGCGCTCAGCCACCGTCTAGAAAGGACCTCTAACTTTCCCACAGGGTTCCAAGTTTTGCTTTGCAAGTGTCAGAAAGGTCCATCTACAAGTTTGGGGAACACTCCCGAGGCTCGAACAGCGCCGCAGCCTCAGGCGGGCTGCGGCAGAACCGAGTCCCGGCTCATAGGGCCCCTCGGGTGGCAGCGGCAGGGTACGGAGGGGCGCGCTCCGGTACCGGCTTGGCGAGGGCCGGGAGCTGAGAGGAGCTGTAGAGTGCCGGGGGCCCCCCGCCCTCCCCGGCCGGCCGCTCCTCCCCTGGGTGGGTCCCCGCGCCTTTTCTGGCGGGGTCTATTTGCATAGAAGGAACTGCTCGCAGTGGCCGCTGCGTCTGAGCGGGCGGTTAGGGGGGCGTGCGCGATCCGCGGCGGCCCGGACGCCGAGCCCCGCAGCCGCCGACCTGGAGCCGCCCCGGGCCGTAGCGCCGTCGCAGAACCGGCCGGTCGCCATGGGCGCGGGCGAGCGCGCGGCGGGCGGGGGAGGCGCGCAGGACCCCGGCGCGGGCTGCGGGGCGCGGGCGCTGGGCGCGCTGTGTCTGCTGCTGTCGGTGGGCTCTGCCGCCGCCTGTCTCCTGCTGGGCGCCCAGGCGGCCGCTCTGCATGGCCGAGTGGCGGCGCTGGAGCAGGAGCGCGAGCTGTTGCAGCGTGCGGGGCCGTCCGGAGCCCTGACCGCCTGGGCCGAAACGCACTTGGAGCGTCTGCTACGGGAGGTGAGGGCGCGCGATCGCCGGCCGAGGGATGTCTAGCTTCACTAGAGGGTGTAGGGTTCCGGGGGCGGCGTGATCGTCACCTTCAAGAGCGGGGCTCACCTAGTGGATTGCACGGGGGTCACTGGTGGCGAAGGGTCCTACTGTCCGGCTTCTGTGCCAGGACTTGCATCTGTAGGAAAAAGAACTCATAGAGGCTGTTTAAGGAACACGAAGGAACTAGGGTAAGGAAAGCCCTTGGAATAACAGTTCTGAGCGCGGCGGCTCCACTGAAGTGTGCGCTCAGACCCATAGCCTCTCGCCTGCTCTCAGCGCTCAATACTAATGAGGCTCTTGCGACCCCACGACTGGTCCGTCTGAAACAGTCCAGACCCATCAAGGCTCGGGCCAGCCCTTCCTCTGTGCCCGGGAAGGTTTGGCTGGGAGCCGCTCTGGCCTGGATGTGCTGTGTTCCTTAGCTGGTCCACTAAAACCGTGCATCGGACGCAGCTGATCTGCCTCTGTGCGCATTTGGCTGTAGTGATCTCCGCAGCCCACTCCAAAGCGGCTTAGGCTTGTTTTCTGAGGGTTAAGATCGCTGTTGTGAGACTGAGTTGGTGGCATCTATAATCCCAGAATTTAGGAGGCTAAATTGGGTGAATCTCTTTACAAGTTGGGGGTTGGCTTAAAATATATATAGTTGAGATCCAGCTCCAGCCTGGCTACAGAACAAAAAAAAAAAAAAAAAAAAAAAAAACCACTAAAATCAACAGCTGGACATAATGATGGACGCCTTTAATCCCAGCCAGCACTTGGGAGGCAGAGGCATGAGAATCTCTGAGTTTGTCCAGGACAGCCAGAGCTATGTAGTAAGACCCTGTCTCAAGAAATCAAAACAAACAACAACAAAAAAGATGGCCACTGTATACTGGACTTCAGAGCCTCTATCTACTGATACTCCATCTGATAATCCGTTGGCTAGAACCTCTACCTTTGGTGCTGCAAGCCTCTTGCCTGTAGAACTATGGCAGACACCAGCACCCTATAGATTCTTTTGGCTTTGCCTCCCTTATGGGAATGGTTATCCTTCTCCTGGAGGAGGTGGCTGCCCCAGATCTAAAGCAGGGGAGGGAGGGTCACTTCTAAGCACAGTAAAAAAAAAAAAAAGCGGTTGGGGGTGGGGCAGGCGTACTACCTACCACCCATTCCCTAAGCTGTGCCCAGCTATGCTCTTTGTTACTTTACTTGGTTGTGCAGTGCTAGGGGCTGTAGCTCAGGGAGGAGGCTTGCTTAGCTCATGGGAGTCTTTGGGTTGGACTCCTGACATTAGACACATATATTGACCTGTGTGCCCAAGGTGGAGTGGATTTGTGATTTCAAAGGGAATGGAAGAAGTCTAGACCTAGCCTTCCTGTTGCCCACAGCTCCTTAGTCACTCTAATATAAAGCCACCATTGCCCCTCCTACTTGGGTCTGGGCAAAATCGCTGCTTTCTGGATGATTTCTTTTCCCTTCTTGAAAGTACCTGCAGAAGAGAGAACTCTGCCCCAAGCCCTGCCAGCAACTCACTATCCTTGGTCAGCTCCCTAAAGGCCAGCCCTGAACTGCTTTGTGGAGGGCCAGGTACTCTCTACCCCAACCACGCTGTCACTTCTATTGGGAAGAATAAACCACAAGCCATGACCAGGAACCCAAAAGTCCCTGAAAGACCTTTGAGGAGCACACAGACTGTATGCTTGCTAATAGGGATGGATTTGTGAGGAAGCAGCCAAGGCCCTCCCCAACCCCCAGGATTGCTAATACCATGATAGACAGATAGACAGACCTGAGACCTTGCACAAGAGAGGCAGGCACCTGCCACTGAATGAGACCTCTAGCCCAGGTCTTGGCTTTTTAGTCCCATGGTCTCTTCCCCTTCCTCCTGCTTTTCCCTCCCTCTTCTTCCTCCTTTACTTCCTCTCTCCTCTTTTCACATCTGCCTCCTTCTATTCTTCCTCTCCCTTCCTCCTTCTTCTCTTCTTCCTCTCTCTTTCTTCCCCCTTCTTCTTTTTATCCTTTTCCTTCTCATTTTCACCCTTCCTTCTCTTTTTCTTCAATTAATAATTTATTTTTTAGATAGAGTCTTGCTCTATAGTCCTGGCATGTCTGAGACTCAAATTTGCAGCCCTTCCCCTGCCTCTGCCTCCAGAGTGCTGAGAGTATAAGTATGTGCCACCATGCTCAACCTCATTCTTTTTCCCCCCTTCACTGAGACAGTCTTTCTTGTTATGTATCCCTGGCTAGCCCTGAACTCAATGCTGCCTTTCTACTTTTGTCTTTAAAGGCAAAGGGAGAAAAAAAATCAGACCCTGAGACCTACTAAGTCTGTCCATTGAGAATCTGCCGTGCCCTTCAGCACACTGTGTGGTGGTTGTGCATCCGTGTCTGAGGCCCTGTTTGTGCTTGGAGTGTAGACTGTGGGCTGGGAGTGTAGACTGGCTCCTCTCCCTTCCTGGAAGAGTCAGAGACAACCCAGCACCAACACTTCAGGGTTGTTTGTCTGCTGGAGGTGTCTCTATTCCTAGTGACAAGGCCACACTCTCCCTGGATGCCATTTGGTTCCTGCTGCTTGTTCAATGTTTCTGGATGAGAAATGCACAACTGATCAAGACAGGAGATGGTAGGAGGCACTTTATGAGGAACCCACAGCTGGCTTGACCTAGGTGTGTAGATAGTTGCTCTAACCATTAGGAACGGGGGATACATACTTAGCAAACTGAACATCTCTTTGGGAAAGGATCTTTTCACTCAGCGTGTTTCCTCTCTTGCTTTGCTCCCTGGGAAGCCCCTTTAAAGTCACCACTGAAACAGCTGTGTATATCCTAGAACCTGCTACTTGCTCTTTGTCCAATAAAGTCGCATGTAGAGGATCTGAGGCAGAAACCATGTCCAAATTTTTGAAAAAGAAGTTCTTGCCAACCACACACAAATTTATTATCAAGGGGGAAAAAGAGTCAACAAAAGCCACTGTTTATAGGGGACCCACTGTCCCTGTTCCCTTGGGAACAGAACCATGACATCAGTTTATCTGGGGGCTGGCTGATGTGCCTGATAACATAACTACAGAAGGAATATTCATCTTCTCTCCTGATGATCGACGGACCCCCTTCTTGCAGTACATATGGGAAAGAAGTGACTTTCAGAATGTCAGAACAAGATTTCTAAGCAAGAGCCATTAAAGGCAGTATCTTTAGTAGGATCTAAAAATATTCATGTGAAACCAAACATCTCCTATTCTGCTCTGAAAGTGCCTTAAGTAACTGCCCAATTAATCACCCGCTCAGCAATTACACCTCCAGCTACAGTGTTGCAGAAGCTGAGACTTCAGAACCCATAGCTTTCATACTGCAGTGAGAAACTTAATGCAAAGGATTAAAGCAATATTCAGTTGTGTTCAGCAGAGGCCCTTTCCAGCTTAGAATGGATTTATTGTTGGCTCTTGGCCTTCCATTGTCTGGACCAATCAGTTTGAAAACAAGAAAAGCCCAGAGAGTTGGGTAAAACTCAAGTTTTCTCTTTCCTATGTATATTGGTTGCATTACTGTCAAATTCAGAATTCAGTGTGGCTTTCTGAGCCCCTCTGGTAGCCAGCTTGTCGGGGCTGCTCTGTAGGGGTCTCTGTTAATACAGATGCCTGGAATTGACGTATAAATCAGCTCTGATTTGTTTTCTTGACATTTCCTGGCTCCTAACCCCCACCCCAAAAAAGTTTCCTTCCAATTACTTCCTGGCACACTTACTTTCTCTTTCTGCTTTTTGTGCTCGCCTTAAAACGTTTTTTTAATGCTGCCATTTGGGAGAGTGTCACAATAATAGCAACATGTTTAGAAGAAGCCAACTGTGTGAGGTGCTCTCTCCAAAGACACTTTAGAATTGTTGAATTGGTCCTTTCCAGGCTGACTTTGAAGATGACGGGCAAGGTCAGCTCCTAAAAGGGCGCTAGGCCGCTCTGGAAGCCGACTAGATGCTACCAGGGGATCAGGAAGAGGGGTGCTGTACGTGGTGGTGCTCACCCCAAGAAGGGAGTTTGAGACCTGGCCCTGATCTTTATAAGCTGTCATCTGACTTCTGCAAATTTGTTTCCTAAAGCCTCCCTTTTCTAGCGTAGTGGTCCAACAGCATGTGTAATGAGAAGTAAGCAAGCTGATGCCCCTGCCACTCCTGGTGGTGTGGACCAAGGTATCTCTCAAGGCTCGTCCATTGGGAGCTTCGATGTCAGGATGCCAATGCTGGGAGGTGGTATGGACTTTTAAGAAGTGGTGGGGCCTAACTGAAGTCCTTAGGTCAATCTTAGGCATGCCAGCTTTCAGATTATAGGTCTCCATCCTGTTCTGGCTTCCTGATTGTGCTGTGATTCAGTCCCCCTCTCATCCTCTGCCTCTCTCTCTTCTCCCTCCCTGCCATCCTACCATCTGCCAGTAAGACATGACCAGAGGCGAAAAGAAAGAGGCTGCCCAATCTTGCACTTTCAATCTACAAAACTGCAAAACCTCTTTTCTTTATAAAATAGTCTGTCTCTAGTATTTGATTATAATAATGAAAAACAGACCAATAGTCAGACAAGGTCTCACTCTGTAGTCCAGACTGGCTTTAAATTCATATGTAGCCTAGGCTGACCTCAAATTTGTAGTTCTCCTGAGTCAGCTCCCTCAGTACTGGGATTGTGGGCATGCAACACCATGCTTGAGAGTAGATGTGCTTTTGACGGCAGGTAATGGAATGTCTGATGTGGCCATTTAACCATGAGAACTGTTAACCGGAAGTATTGGATTGTCTGGCATAGTAAGAGAAGCTTGGAATACAGCAGATTTGGACAATTTATGGTTGACACTTGGGCGCCAGATTCTGCTGGAAGTTCCCTGTTTTCCAGGGCCCTGATGTGCAGTTCCCTTGACACCAAACAGCTAAGGTAGGGGATTGAGAAGAAAGAGTTACGCTCCTGAGAGCTTCCTACTAGTATTTAAATCTAGGGGAAATACTGGAAGCTTCCTTCAGCAGAATTCCCTTGTGACTGTCAGCCAGAATTAGGTCACATGACTATGGCCACTCTTTTACTGGTGAGGGTAATGAGCTGCCAACTTGGGGGCTTCAGCCAATCTGGATTCATCCCCTGGGGCTGGGCTTGTTGCCACTGGAATAGAATTGAGGCTTTGTTAGGAAGGAAGAGGACTGGGGAGAGTGGGAAGCTGGAGTGGCCAGCGGTGTCAACCAGGTGCTAACTATAGCCCTGCCACTTTGGATCACAGGAGCAATGGTGTGCTAGCTTCTCACCCCTTCCACCCCATGTTCCCAAACACTTGGGTCCTATCTCTAATGACAAATGTGTTGCTTCTTGGGACCCTGCTGCCCACATGCAGGTCTTACCAGAACTAAAGGAAACACCACAACGGCATTTGACTTCTTCCTGGTGCGTTCTCATGCTTTGTAGTTGTGTTCATCTGCTTTCTGTTAGCACGACAAAGTGTCAGAGGTTTGGTCATTTATAAAGAGAAAAGGTTTATAGAGTCACAGTTTGGGAGGTAGAGAGTCCAAATAGAATGGCTCTTGCTTTGGTGGAGGCTCCTGATGACATTATACCAAGTCAGACCTGGTATGGGAGAGCCAAAACAAAAGAGAGAGAAGCCAGAGCACAGAGGGGTTCTTATAACAACTCTCTCTCCCAAAAGAACTAATTCAGAGATCCATTGAAATACCCTAATCCTGTGCAAGTGCCCCATCTCCAGCAACCTAAGGACTCTCACTAGTTCCCACCTCTTTTTTTTCTCAAGACAGGATTTTTCTGCGTAGCTATGGCTGTCCTGAAACTCACTCTGTAGACCAGGCTGGCCTTAAACTCAGAGATCTGCCTGCCTCTGCCTCCCAAATTCTGGAATTAAAGCCTTATTTCTTAACATGACCACATAGAGGAACAAGCTTAGGACACATAAAATCTTGGGGGAAGGTCTTTAACCTTCAACTGAACTATCATGCTGGGGGAGCTTTAACTCTCTGTTTCCAGCATTTGCAGAGAGTGACATCGCTTCACATCACTGCTGAGATGGAAGTAGCTGCAGGCCGAGGCAACTGGCCCAGCCAATCTAAGCACTGAGATCCACCCCGTGAGCTACACCTGTCTCTGCTCAGTGTGCCCAGGCAGCTCTGCCCCTCTCCTAGCCCTGTTCCCCAGGCTGTATACCTCTGCAAACATTGCAATGTGTGCTTTGAATCCTGCAACAGAGCAGGTCATGTTCTCTGTGGCAGTGTCTGTCTCTTTTACCCTAACCAAGTATGGCTATGTATTTATTTATTTATTTGATCATGTTGCATCTGCAGTCTGCAGTCATGATGCAGAGATGAATTCTGGTATTCAGCTTTCTCTCTCTATCTCTCTATCTCTCTATCTCTCTATCTCTCTCTTTCTCTCTCCCTCTTTCCCTCTCTACCTTTCCCTCTCCCCATCTCTCTCCTTTCCCCCCTCTCTTTCCAGGACTCCAGCCTGGTGCTACCTTCATTTTGGGTTTACCTAATCTAGAAAATTCTTTACATACTTATCCAGAGACACATATTCCTTCTGTGTTTGAAAAATCCTAGCAAGTTGGCAATATTAGCCATTACACTCACTAGGTAGCCAAGGATGACCTTGGATTCTTGATCTTTTTGCCTCCACCTCCCAAGTGCTGGGATTGCAAGTGTGTGCCACCATACCAAGCTAGCATGGTCTTCTTTAACTCATCTTTTCTATATCTTTTGGGTTCTGTACCTTCAAACAATTTAGCAGAGTCCCTCTCCACTGTTATTTAGTCATTATTTTAAAAAATGGCCACCAGCCAAGCCAACTGTCTAGGCTGTGGTGGCTCTGCCTAGGTCAACCACATGGCCAGAGGCCACGTGTGTGCCACAGCTGGAAACGGCCAGCCAGAAACACCAGCCCTGCCACCCAGGAGATGCCAGTGTGGGAGATGGCTCTGTCAATCTTCCACGCTGTCTCTGCAAGGCTGGGCATTGCCCAGACCATCCCGCCAACCATGCAGGCCTGGTAGAAAAGTGAGATTCTAATGCTTAAAGATTAATCAAAGGTTTATATATCTGGTAATGATCAATAACAAGATGCCCTTACAATTAGGGGTGTAACCCAATACCCAACCTAGATATACTAACTACCTTTGACTGCTACAGACAAGTGAACGTCAGTCTCCATGTTTTCCTCTCTCATTCTGTCTCTCTCTTAGCTCCTCCTCTTCCTTCTCCTCCTCCTCCCACCTTAGCTCCTCCTATACTCCACTGAGGAGGGGTAGCTCAGATTTTGAAAAGTTTCATGGTTTGAATATCCTAGAAGTTGCAGTACATATTTGCTCAGGCACAGCAGCAGGTGTCTTGATCTGGGACTTACATCAGTTCCATATTTCTCAGGGATGTCCTCAGAAGATGGCAAGGAAGCTTCTAGAAGCTTCAGACCTACACTCACAGCATTAGAGTTTCTTTTCTGCAACAGTATTAACAGAAATATCCTAATTGGCTATGAGAATCCACTATGAATTAACAGTATTCACAGATGGAATTTTTTGTGCAAGACACTGAGCCCAGCTGGGCACCTCTCTGGTGAGCCAGACTCGAGGTGGTGGAGGTGGGTACCCATGTGTATAGGCCATCTTTAGTAGAGACTAGAGAGGTAGAGGATGGCTCAAAGAATAATTTGGAGAGAGAGAATGGAGCTCTGTTATAACAGTCAACCTTGTTGTCTTGAAATTTAAACAAAGGGTTTTTTATTTCATTCATTCATTCACTCACTCATTCATTCAGTATGTGTGCTTTGTGTATGTGTCTGTGCACATACCACAGTGCATATGTAAAAGTCAGAAGATAACTTTTGGTAGTCAATTCTTTTCTGCCTCTTGTGGGCCCTGGGAAGCCAATTCAGGTCATCAGGCTTGGTGATAATCACCTTTATCTGATGAGCCATCTTGTCAGCTCCCTGTGTGTGAGTTTCAGCCTAGGGAAGGTGCCTGTGCCTGTGTTGTCTTTGCAGGAGGGAGACCCAGCTTCTCTCTGGCCTGCTTGAGGAATCTTTGGGTAGTAGTCTGAAGACTGGGGACCAGTATGGGTGAGGTGTCTTACCTGGTACTATCTGTCATGGGAATTTCAGGAGGCCTAGGTTTAGAAGAAGAAAATGCCCAAGGTAATATTGTAAGAGGCTATCCGTGCCCTCTGCTGTGTGGCCAGGGTAGCTGCAAGCCCCTCAGTCCTCTGGATGTGAGGTAATACTTGGGCCCTTGCCGGGCCACAGACATGGGGCAGGAGAGGGAAGCCTGGCTGGAGACCAAGCACTCTGTCACAGAGAAACCATTCTATGACTCTTGCTTGACATAATGAACAACTCACAAGCCCTTGTTGGAGAGCAGCAAGGCCACCTCTAACCAAGGTCATCATGGACAGTTAGAGGCCACTACAATGGATTTTGCAGAGACTGGCCTCTTGAATCCAGCACTGGGAAGTAGCAGGTTAGAGCTGAGGAGCCAGAAGGCAGGCAATGAATGAATGGAAAATGACTGAAAGGAACATCACAGCAAAGGAGCTCTTACCAAACTGACTGACAGGAGTTTTGCTGAGTACGGGCCAGGGTGATCAGACATTATTATATGTCATAGGTCCGATCTTGAGTGCCCACTCAAGGCCCATCTGTCAAAGCCTTGGTCACTGCCCTGTAGTGCCACTGGGAGCTGCTGGCACCTTTAAGGAGCCTAGTCAGAGGGAAAGTTAGGTCACTTTGAAGAGGACATTAGGATCTGTCCCTTCCTGTCTCTCTCTTTTTCTTCTAAGCCTTTATGTTATGACTGGGCCTTACCCATTGTACTGTCCCCTCCATGATATACCGAGCCTCCACAGGCTAAAAACAAGGCCAGTGTGACTATGGACTGAAACCATAATCAAAAATCACAAGCACTATCTATCATTATTATTATTAATTTATTTAATTTATTTCATCTTCTTCCTCTTCCTTGTCTTCTAAATGTGTCCTTTTTAGATTTATTCTATTTTTATTTGTGAGTATGGGGTTCGTATGCACATGTGTTTATGGGCATTTCACAAAGTCCAGAAGAGAGTACTGGCTCCTCTGGAGCTACAAAATGTTATGAACTTCCTAGTGTGGGTGCTGGGAACTGGTCTTCTGCAAGAGCAGCAAGCACTTTACATCTGAGCCGTATCTCGGCCCGCCCCCCTTTACTTACCTTTTTGTTTTGTTTTTGTTTTTGTTTTTCGAGACAGGGTTTCTCTGTGTAGCCCTGGCTGTCCTGGAACTCACTCTGTAGACCAGGCTGGCCTCGAACTCAGAAATCCGCCTGCCTCTACCTCCCGAGTGCTGGGATTAAAGGCGTGCACCACCATCGCCCGGCAAACTTACCTTTTTAAGAGTTTATTTTATGTTTAATTATGTGTATGTAAGTGTGTCTCTGTGTGGGTGTACACATATGGGTGCAGCTGCCCGAAGAGGACAGAGGTGTTGGATCCCCCAGGAACTGGAGTTATTGTGAGCCATCTGATGTGGGAGCTGGGAATTGAACCTGGGTCTCTGGAAGCGTAGTACATGCTCTGAACTGAGAATCATTTCTCCAGCCCCCCATTATTTTGTATTCATTATCTGTATGCAGATGTCTGCTTATGTTATCCATATCCAGAAAGCTGCCTCACAGCAGAGCTAGGGAACTGGCCCCACTCCCAAGTCAGTAGCTCCTTGCTACATTGACAGCATGGTTCTTTGCTAGAGGTTGGGTTTTACCCGGACATGGTCTATGGGTCTAGCCAGCACTTCAGGAGCCTGCCTGGAGTTCAGCCAAGCAGGCCTACTTTGTCAGCTCCAAGCCCTGGCTCCTACTGGCCTGTTTTCATTTGTTTTGTGGCACTGAAGATTGAGCCCAAGGCCAGTGCATTCTCAGCAAGTGCCCTACCACCGACCTACATTCCAGGCTGACTCCCACTGTCCTTCGCATTCAGGACCTGGCAGAGCTGGGACAATCCTCCACTTTCAGAGAAGCCTGTCCCTCATCTCAGGTTTCCACAAGCTTCCTGCTCTTTTCTCTAAATATTCTTTACCTGTTCCACGAAGTCCTGCCAGGTGTCTGGAGAACTGAGGCCCCTAAGGTCAGACCTGCTCTTTTTACGATGACATGTGCTTAGTCCCCTGGTTTTTGCCACTACTCTGTCTCTTCATACTACCTCGATAGGTTCAGTCACCCACTGTCCCTGTGGGATTCAGAACCCCTGGAAACCAAAAGCCCTGTTGCTGGAGTTCTTCATGTAAGGCGGGTGGTATTCGTGTATGACCTTCATACATCCTTCAGATCATCTCGAGATCCCTCACAACCCCTAATACAATGTAAGTAGTTGATATCATGTATTGTTTAAGGGTTAAAAGCAAGAGAAAAAACTGTATCCATTTGGTACAGCTGTAGCTTTCTCTCGTGTTATTTATTGTGTGTGCTCATGATGCATGTGTGTGGACACATGTACATGTGGAAGTCAGAGAACAACATTGTGGAGTCAGTTCTCTCCTTCACCTTTACATGGCATGGTGGTTTGTTTAACTGCCAACTTGATGCAACAACCTAAGATCCCCTGGGAAGAGAGGCTCAGTGATTGGCTAGATCAGGCTGGCCTTTGGGCGTGTCTGTAGGGGATTATCTTGATTGCCTTAATGGATTTGGAAAGATCTGTCGTGAAAGTGGATGGCACTGTTCCTTGATTAGCGGCCCTGGGCTGTGTAGGGTAGAGAAGGCCAGTGGAGCACAAAGCATGTGTGGTTCATGTCTCTCCAGCCTTGGCTGGGGATGGGATATGACAAGCTGTTTAAGTTCCTGATGCCTTGACTTCCCCAAAGGAATGGACTCTCACCTGACAGGAAAACAAACCCTTTCACCCTTAAGCTACCTCTCCGTGGGGTATTTTATCACAGCAACAGAAAGCAAGCAAGATGGTTCTGAGTTCTGCGGGTCAGATGGAACCCCAGTGTGTGCAGCAATCACCATTCTGCTGCTCCCTTCGACCAGCGTTTTCAATCCATGGTTTCTTGAACCAGCAAATACAGAACTTCAGATACGAGGGCTGAGCATATTAGGAAATAATTGCACACATGTGGCTATCTCCTCCCCCAAACACGCCTCTTTTGTTCCTTTTGTTTCTTTTCCTCAGTGCTCAAACCGTAGTCACCCATTCTAGTACTGAGCTACCTCAGCCCCTTCCCAGGGGGTATTTTTTTTCTTTCATTTTTTTTTTTTTTTTTTTGAGACAGGCTCTCACTATGTAGCCTGGGTTGGGTTTGGACACCTGCTCCACCCTACCCCCCAAACACTGGCATTATAAATGAAGTCATTGCACCTGGCTCTGAAACGTGTCTTGATTCAAAACAGGCCACCTTTCTGGTAATGATCACTCATCGCCCTGATAGGGGCTGGTGTTGTTTGTATAATCCCTCCCTCACAATTCTCTTCCACAGAGAGACCGAAGTTCAGCTCATTTAGAGAATAAAGCACGTACCATTTATATCTTGCTTTTATGTTTCTGAACTTTACATCGAGATCATTTTACTAGATGACATGTGATCTTTGTGGTTATTCATTTTTTCAGCCTTTATTTTAATTGTACATGTATGGGTATTCTGCCTGCATGGGTGTCTATGCATTGTGTGCATGGAGAGCCTGCAGAGGTCAGAAGAGGGCATTGGATGCTTTAGCACTGGAGTTCCAAGTGATTCTGAGCTACCATGTGGTTGCTGGAAATTGAGCTCAGGACCTCTGGAAGAGCAACCAGTGCTCTTAACCGCTGAGCCATCTCTCCAGCCACTGTGTCGTCATGTCTAATGGCTACATAGTAGCCCAGAAAAATCTGCATCTACACATGTGTAGGGTGAGGCCTCCTCCATGTTATTGTCGGTCTAGGCCAGGGTGTGCTTCTGTGGGGAAAATTCTGTATGTCCACGTTTGTTATTCTTTGGGATGTAGGGTGACTTGAGGAGAACTGTTCTTCAGGCTTTGAAAGATTTTTGTTTTAATTAATCTTTCATTAATTTCAGTGCTAGGGCCTTGTGGGCGGCAGGCATACACTTTATCACTGTGCTGGTCAGTTTTTGTCGCTTGTCACAAACTAGAGTCACCTGAGAAGAGAGAGTCTCGGTTGAGCCTTCATCAGACTGACCTGTAGGCAAGTTCTTAGAGCATTTTCTTGATTCATGACTGATGTGGGAAGGCCTATGTCTGGGGTGGTGGTCCTAGGTGGTACAAGGAAGCAGGCTGAGCCAGCCATGGTGAGCAAGCCAGTGAGAACTGTCCCCGAATGACCTCTGCTTCTATCCCCATCTCCAGGCTCCTCCTCCAGTCCCTGCCTTGACCTCCCTCAATGCTGCTAGCTGGACAGATTATTTGTAAGCCAAATCACACCTTTCCTGCCCCAGGTTGTATTGGTCAGTGCTTTAATGCTGCAACAGACAGCAAAGCAGAGCAAGCATGGGGCTTTCTCCTCACTCCTTGTTTTAGTATGGCAGTTTTCCCATGATCCTCTGAGGTTGGTGTTCTGTTGTGAAGTCTTGCCTCCAGTCTCACGGTGGGCAAAGTTGGTTTCGTGTCCTTATTTTGCGTTTGTCCCCACTAAAAGCAAAAGAAGGCCGTTAATGGGAGATGGAAAGGGCCATAGAGTTCTTCCCAGAATCAGGCTGACATATCTTTTAAAATGGTATGTGGCAGTGCCAGGCATCAGGGCCTATTCCATACTCAACTTCTTCCTTCCTTCCTTCTTTCCTTCCTTCCTTCCTTTTTTCCTCCTTCTTCCTTCCTTTTCTTTTTTCTTTCTTTATTTTTCTTTTCACAACAGGGTTTCTTTATGTAACCCTTACTGTCCTGGAACTCATTTGTACACTAGGCTGACCTCGAACTCACTCTGTAGACCAGGGTGACCTTGAACTCACAGAGATCCACCCTCCTCTGCCTCTTTAGTGGTAAGATTAAAGGTATGCACCACCACTGCTGGTCTATGCTTGACTTCCAATTATGCAGATAAAAGTTAACTCAGTCTGGGGAAGTTCTCCAGGGACCACACACAACCTCTAGTTCTTACTTGTCCTATGTATAGGGTCAGAATTAATCTTTATTTTTATTCTTATGCTTATTTATTTTGTGTAGGAGATATACATGGATGTCAGAGGACAACTTAAGGAAGTTGGGGGAGGGGAGGTTCCCCCCAGGAAGTAGGTCATGGTTTTGGCTACATAGTATCTGGGTTCAAATTCATGTAGCAAGGCTCACCTACATGTGCCTTTAACCACTGAACCATCTTGCCAGCTCAGCTTTAATCTATAATTGTTGACACAAGTATTCAGAAAACATCCTTTCATGATGTCCAGAAACATATTTTGGGACCTAGCACAAACCACTGAAAGAAATAGGTTTGCAGATGGAGTTTAAAGAAAGTCACGGCAGTGTGTGGCTTTACAGGAAGACAGCTGAGTCCCCTCCCCCATCACAACCCACAATTTTCTCACACTGCTGGGGATGATACTTTAGCTTCTCTCATCATGGACAGTCGCTCCACCACAAAGCTACACCATAGCCCCTTTATATGTCCACTTGTGTGGATAGTTTTGCACGTATGGCCCCCAGCTTCTCACTAGCATCTCCAGTGGCCTTTGATCCTTTCATTCTATGAGGAAAGAATCACCTCTCCCACAGAGGAGCAGTGACATTGGAACCTCTGAAGGTGTACATCTGAACCCATTCCCCAGACTTCCTGCCCTGTGCCCTTTTCCCAGCCCTAACCGGCCTTGGGGAGAGCCACCATTGAGTGCGAAGGGATAGCAGCCTGCTCTGCCAGTGTGCACAACCCTTCGGACATCTGTAAGTGATGGATGTGTGGGGCGGTATGGAAAACGTTAGTCTTAAGCAGACCCAGGTTCCCATCCCGGCTCTGCCATTTCCCAGCTGGGTGACTTTGGATAATTGACTTTTTCTAAACTTCAGTTTGCCCATCTGTTAAACAGGGATTGTAGCGCCTGCCTGGCATGGTTTCCGTGGGAGTAAAGTGGGAAGCGCTCTGTGCATTGTGAGCGCTGGAAGAGCACTCTTCCTTCCAGAATGCTTTCTTTATTGAGCCTAGAAGGAATAGCTGTATAGGCCTGTTGGCTTGGCTAACTGGAGAGGAGTCTCAAGGTTACATAGCTGACCTTATGATCCTTTAGCTGGGCATGGTGGTGCACGCCTGTAATTCTAGCACTCAGGAAGCCGAGGCAGCATAGCGACAAGTTCTCGGGCTGATGGATTCAGGTGTATGAATTCACAGTGAGACTTTGACTCAAAATGCCCCAAACAAAACAACATACAACACAAACTCCCTTAACACTGTGATTCTTTTATACTGAGAAGTGTTGCTTAGTAATGAAGTGAAAGCAAACACAGAACTAACCTCCTATTTTTCTGGTTTTTTTTTTTTTTTCATTTGTACAAAAAAAGAGACTTCCCATGAAGTTAAAAAATCATATTTATGACCAAAAAATAAAAGCTAAAGTGCGAGTGGGAATAACTATGCATTTGTCATTGTGATGAGCACAGCACTTGATTTGACTGATAAGCTGGCCTGGCTCTGGGATCACACAATGCAACACAAACACAGCTCTGTACTCGTGATAAACCTGGAGAACCAGAGACTTCACACATCTGCTTCAATTCACATTTGTAAATGAGAGAATTTATTTTCCTGATGTAGCCAGGAAATCTGGGCCGAGAGGGCCAAGGCTGGGGTGCTTTCAGATGGGCGGTGTGAATGTCCAAAATGGAATTTATTTCCAACTTTTAGATGTGAAACAAATCATAAAGCAATTAAAATGTAGCCTGTTTTTTTTTTCTTAAAAAAAAAAAAAACAATTTGAATAAAACTGACTCAAGTTTGGTTCTCCTCCTGGGAAAAACACTCCACAAAGAAGCTGCGGTCTGTTCATTTGCGCCACTACCTTTTGTGTGATAAAGGTCTGGTAGCATCCTTGATGTCCTGTCTTCAGATCTAAGTTGTGTTGCAGTCAAGAAAAGGCAGCCCGATGGTCACAGTGTGATAGTCGTATGTGAGAGTGTGACATGATATAAAGGAGCAATCATGTGTACAGGTGTGCTCATGAGTGTGCATGTGTGTCCGTGTGAGAATACCTGAGTGTGTGTATATGCACCAGGGTGTGTGAGTATGCATACCTGTATGTGATCACATGCATGTGTGTGACTGTGTATGTGTGTGCAAATGCTTGCATGTGAATATTGCCATATGTCTGCATGTGTGCACATGGATGTATGCACAAGGGCACACATGCATGGGTGTGAGAGTTTGTATATATATGGGAGTGTTTGAGAGTTGCATGTACCCACACGATGTGGGGGAGCTGCAGAGGAATCCAGCAGAGTGACTGACATGTGCCCACTTGGGATCAATCTAACCTGTGCCCTTTGATAGAAGTTTTTCTACCCAGGTTCCCCAAGAGGTCCATTACACTGGGAACTCTGTGCCTACTTTGTCGACATTAAAGGTGGCTTTTTCTAGGCCTGGGAAAAGAGCTACAGAACTTGCCTCACTGAGTTTCTATGGGGATGCAGTGAGCTCTCTTTAGGTATACCCAGCAGTGTGCAGCAAAGCCCTGGGCCCCTTAACCCCCCCCCCCCCGCTTTGCTAACCTGGAGTTATGGTTATAGAACTCTTAGTGTCTAGTTCAGAATCCTTTTGGGGACCTCACTAGCTATTCCCTAGAGCCAGAGGACGTAGAAACCCACTTGGCCCTGCTTGCTGGTCCTCACAGCCTTCTTACCGTTCCTCTTTTGAGTCCTCATAAGTTCTAGTGGGCAGTCTGAGAGAAGAACAGAGTAAGGATGGGGGTGAGAGGGTTCTGTGAGACCTGGTTGGCATTACTGTGCTAAGCTGCCATGACAAAGCATCACGGGCTGGGTGGCTTGAATTGCGGGAATGGATTTTCTCTCAACTCTGGCGACAAGAAGTCTGGCATCACCGTGTTGACAGGGTTGGCTCCTTCTGAGGCCACTCTTGGTTTGCACATGCTGTATCTGCCTGTCAGCTTTCCTCTGTGTGTGTCTGTGTCTCAGCCTCTTCTTATTAGAACACTGACCTCTTTGGTCAGGGTCTCACCTTCTCTTACCTTAACTAACTCTCTAAGATGCTGTCCTCAAACACAGGTGTGTTCTGAGCTACTAGGGATCAGGACATTGTTGTAGAAACTTGGTGGAGATGCTGTTTAGCCTATGATGTCATATTCAGGCTTGACCTGGGAAAGGAAACTACAGGGCACAGTCGACCCAAAGCATGGTGACATGACACGTTGTCTTCAGAGGTTATACTCCAGAACCATGTAATCGATTTACAAGGAACCTACAATGATTTTATATGTGCATATATGCATACAGGTGGAGGGGGGTAAGCAAGACTGACACCAGCTCTTTTCCTCAGAAACGCTCTACTTTTTTTTTTTTTTAATTAAAATTAGATTTTGGGCTACCCAGAGCTAGGGATTGAACTTGGGTTATCACCTTTTCCCACTGAGCCTTCTCACAAACTTGTCACCTTTTTTTAAGACAAGGTTTCCCCTCAGCCTAGAGCTCACCAGTGAGGTTTAGACCAGCTGGCTCTCAAGCCTTAGAAACACCCTGTTCCCTCACACCCACCCCAGTGCTGGATTGCAATCTTACACCTTTATACCTGGCTTTTCTTGAGTTTTAGGGATCAAAGCCAGATCTTTATTCTTGGGTGATGCCCCTGAGCCATCTCCCCCAAATTAAAATGTTTTAAGTAAACTGCCTAGTTTTCTGTTCAGCTACATCATAGCTGTCCTACAATCCACCTGCTTGGATACAGGATGCTGATGTGAGCTGGAAGCAGAAAGCTGACGGTTAGTGATTTAGGCAGAGCCTGACAAATGCTATACAGGGACTATGCAGACCCTGACTGTCATGTGGAGGAGGCTTAGCCTCTCTGTCTCCCAGCAGCCTGAGGGGTCTCTCCAAGCAGCCAAATGCTGTGGTAAAAACCATCTATCCAGCAGGAGGGCCTCAGAAGGGATTTCTTCTGTCAGCTCCATGTGAAGAACCCTCACAGTGAGGCCAATGGGAAATGATGCATGCCCTTCAAAGCGAATGAATAGGAACGTGAATGGAGGCTTCCCAAAGAACTGGATTTTGTTTGTAGACCACCCCTTTCAATACATTAGCATGCATTTGGGAACGAGTAGTCCTCAGGAAATCTGTCGGCTCATGTGGTTTGGAAGAGAGTCACTCAGCGAGCTGATGGGAGTCACTGATTAAACCCACATTCCTTCCAGAATAGTCTGGCAGCCTCTGCCAAATGCCTGGGCCAGCCTAGCTGCTCTCTAGTTAGTGTTTGCCTTTGCAGGGAGGTTTTACCTGGAGTGGGATCTGAAGTTCAATGAGATGTTCACTGACCCCTGGACACCTGCCCTCTGCCTCCAAAGCCACCCAAGCCTATGGCAATTGGGATGTAGAATTTTTTTCATTGTTGCTTTTCTTAATTTGTGATTAACCTAGAAGGACTGTTACTTAGTTAAATTGTACAAGTTGATACATTTAGACACATTTGCACATTTGGGAGAATTTGATACATTTAGATACATTTACGCTTTGGGAACCTTTCCAACCTTTGGGACTCAAGTTCTTGCCTGTAGCTGTTGCCCTCCAAATTTCTTCATGCTTTCTTGACGTTCCTTCTTCCTGTCCTTCTGCCAGCCCATCAAGAATCACTAAATTTCTGTTACTTTTGATTAGTTTTCATTCTAAAAAAAAAGAAACATTTATTTAGTATGTATATAATGTATGTGGATACATATGCATACCATACATGTGCATGTTAAAGTCAGAGGACAACTTGGAGGCGTTGGGTCTTTTTTTTTTTTTTTTTTTTTTTTTTTTTTTCCACCTTGTAGATCCTGGGGACTGAACTTGGCTTGTCCAGTTGGGCTGCAAACAACTATCCTTAATAAGCCAGACTTGCTGGCCCTTGCTTTGGTTTTTGAGATAGGATCTTACACCATCACCCAGGCTAGCCTCAACTCACATGAAGCCCAAGCTGGTTTCCAGCTCACAGTGATCTTCCTGCTATAGTGCTGAGATTCGAGGCGTGAGCCATCATGTCCAGCCAAGACCTCGCTCCTTAAACCAGGTTGGCCTAGGACTTTCTATGTATCCTGGAATGGACTTGAACTTACAGTGGTGCTCATGTTCTGGCCTCCCAAGTGCTGGCACTCTGGATGTATCCTACCACACCTGGCTCGAGGATTATAAAACGAGCAAATTGTTCAGAGCATCATGTGAGAATTCCCATATCCACGTCTAATTTTTTTTCCACTTCTGGATACTTTTCAAGATTTTTCTCTTTATCAATGATTTTAGGCAGTATGGTTATAACATACCTTGTTGTAATTTTTTTTTATTTGTGTTTGTTTTGAGACAGGATGTGACTCACTGCTAATCCTCCTGCCTCACCCTCTCACGTTCTGGGATTACAGATATGAGTCACCACACCTAGCTGGAGGGAGAGAGGGAGCAAGGGAGGAAGAGAAGGAAGGAAGGAGGGGGGTGGGGGAGGGAGGGAAAGAGGGAAGAATGGGGGCAGGAAAGGGAGGGGGATCCAGGTAGAGGAAGGAAGAGAGATCTGCAGGTGTGCCTGTCATGTTAAACTTACAGAGGTCAGAGGACAACTTGGGAGCTGGTTCTCTATTCCACCAGGGATTCCAGGAATCAAACTCCAGTTGTCAGGCTTGCTCAGAAAGCACTTTTACTTTCCGAGCCACCTTGCCATCCTTCAGCTAACTGTTCTTATTGCTTATTGTTTGTTTTCTATTGTGATTTAAATGGGTTTGCAGGGCTTTTGTTTTTGTTTTAAGATTTATTTTATGTATATGAGTACACTGTAGCTGTCTTCAGACACACCAGAAGAGGGCATCAGATCCCATTACAGATGGTTGTGAGCCACCATGTGGTTTCTGGGAATTGAACTCAGGACCTCTGGGAGAGCAGTCAGTGCTCTTAACTGCTGAGGCATCTCTCCAGCCCAGATTTGTAGTTTTCATCAAGTTAGAAAACATCCTTGAACATTGCCTCTTCAAGTATTTCTTATTTCTTTCCACTCTCTTCTCCTTCTGTGGCTCCCACAACATGTAGTTGGCCTCCTGAAGCCCCATGGTCCCCTTGCTCTTTTCTCTTTATCCACTTTCAGAAAGTTCTTTGTTCACTGTGCATGCTTTTGTCTCCTGGTTCACTGGTCTTCGCTTCTGCAGTGAATCTGTCATTAATTCCTCCGTCATGTTCTTCATCTCAGACACGGCCTTTCCACTTCCAGGATTCTAATTTGGGTCTTTGTCATGTCCTTGGTGGCTCCCCTTCTTGAACACATGCACTCAGTTGCAGTAGTTGTTTTACATCTTCGTGTGCTAATTCCAACATCTGCAGCCATTGTGGGGTTTTGATTAATTGATTTTTCTCATCCTGGCCCCGATTTTCCTGGTGGTAATTTCTATTGAGTGTTGGAGTTTTAAAATTTCTATACATTTTCAGGAGCTTTGCTGTCACAGCTCAAGATGCAACTTTAGGGCTGAGGGTGATGCTCAGTTGTTGTTGGTTTGAATTACATTTTAGTATGTGTATAGGTATTATGTGTGTACATGCCTGTGTGTATATCTCTGTGGGGTCTCCGTGTGGGGGGGGGGGGGGCTCGTGTTCCATGGCACACACATGGAGGCCAGAGGACAACTTGCTGGGGGTAGTTCTCTCCTTCTACCATGTGAGTCCCAGGAATGAACTCATGTTGTCAGGCTTGGCAGCCTGTGTCTTTACTGGCTGAGCCATCCTGAGTCCATGGCTCAGTTTGAAGAGTACTTGCCAAGCACAACCCCCAACACTGCATAAACTGAACATCGAGGCTCACGTTAGTGATTTCAGCTCTTGAGAGGTAGAGACAAAGATAGGGAGTTCAAGGTCATCCTTAGCTACTTCAAGGTCATCTTTAGCTACTGAGGGTTTAAGGCCAGCCTAGAAAGAGCCTGTCTCAAAACAAGCAAGGAAAAAATCACCTCTAAAAAACAAAACAAAATGTAGGGCAGTTTCCAATAGAGTGAATTCATTGTCATGGCAACATGGGAGGGTATACAGATGTGGATGGCATAGGACCGTGGTTCAACGTGGCCATTTGATGCCATGTGTTGTGTATGCCACAGTAGGCGTGCTCTCAACAGTTTCCCCACAAACACATGTAAGGTGCTGTGCTGTGATCATGATGTCACTAAATAAGAGGAATGTTTTCCCGCCATTACAATGTTACAGGAACACTTGTATATGCCAGTGTGGCATATGACCTAACCTGAGACTGATTGTTCCCTCCTGCTGAGGCAGGACCCTCCAGGTGCCTGATGTATGGCATACTGTGGAGAGTGTGTCATGGAGTCCACTGCTGTACGTAGTGCCCTTTGCTTCCCTGAGTGTGCTCCGGCTGCCATTCCCTGAAGTCCTTTACAGTGGTTCTTTTCCAGACCCCAGGTAGTTTCCTCACCTACTTCTGCTCAGTAGGGCTTCACTAACTACTGGGATGGAGCCTCAGCAGATCTCTGTGACTATCTCACAGCATGGGCACGCCCTCCCAGTGATGGCTCTGGCTCCGAACTGGAGTGAATTCAGGCTTCTAGCTTTGCTTGCTCGTAGCTTACTTCTTGGATGGCAATACACCTGCGTCTCATTACCCTGTGTTAATGTCCTTTTCTCAGCTCTAATATGCATGTAAAGTACTTTCAGAGCTGTTCATCAGAAGTCCTGTGAGAAACAGCTTAACTGACTAGAGCACATGGTTTGTGTATAATTGCTTTCATCTTTACCTTATGCTTTGAAAAGTTGCCTGCCCCAGACACATTCCTACCTTCTTCAAGGTTCTAACATACAGTAATTCTCCTTGCCCCATGGTTTTGCTTTCCATGATTCAAGTTGCCATGACTAATGACAGTCTGAACATAATGAATACAAAATAAATGAGAAATAAACAGTTCATAAGTTTTCCGTTGCACACTACTCTGGGTAGCGTGATGAAATCTCACACCATCCCACTGATTCTGGGATATGAATCACGTCTTCCTCCACAGCATCTACATGGTTTGTGCTACCCACCTGGTATTCTCATCGCTGGATGACCTAGGGTTGCCTAAAGCACACGATGGTTCTCCTGAGAAAGCATCTGAAGGTCATTAGTAACCTTACTCTGTGTCACAATGCCTGTGTCATTCTCCTTGGCTGTCTCATGTAGGCCATGTATCATGCCATACAGAATCACACGAATGGTGAGGCAGCAGAATCCAATATCCTGAAAGAGCACAGTGTTGCTAAGACACTTTGTTACAATACATTGCTGTAATTGACCTATCTTACTCTTAGTGACCATGAATCTCTTTCTCTTTTTCTATCTGGTGAACTTTATCATGTGTTGCAGAAAACTATTATTTCTATAAGATTTGATACTGTTTGCAGTTTTAGGCATCCACATGTTGTATGAATCCCTGCAGACAAAGGAGGACCACTGAGTAGTGTTGATAGAGTTAGTCAGTCATACCCTGCATTCTGTCTTGGGAGTCTCTGACTTCCTGGGTGCCTTTTGGTTATAAGTTGGTGTCTGCCCACTAAAGTGCATGTTCTCTGATGTGCAGGCCCCTAAGGCTTTCGACCAATACATAGTCATATGCTCACTTCTGTTTCATACAGGCAGGCTCAGCGTCCTGGTGATCTCCCAGACTCAGTATCTTCCTCTCTGCCAACGTTTTTCAAACATAGACCCAATTTCTATCAGAATAGGTTCTGGGGATATGTGTGTATATATATTTAGGTGCATGTGTATGTGTGTGCATACAGGTACATGTGTGTGTATGCATGCATATGTATGCACATGTATATGGAGGTCAGAGGTCAATCTCAGCTGTCATTCTTCAGAAGCACTCCACCCTCCACCTTGTTTTTTGAGACACTCATTGGGTCCTTGGGTCCACTGATTTGGCTAGGCTGGCTTCCCAACAAGCTCTGGGGACTGACCTGTCTCTGCTTTTCCTGCATTGGAATTGCAAACACCTAGTTTTTTACATGGATGCTAGGACTCGAACTCAGGTCCTCATGTTTGCATAGTAAGCATTTCATCAACTGAACTGGCCCCATAGGTCTCAGGGCCTGGCTTTTGGGAGACATGAAAACTGTTCAGAGGCAGAAGTCATCCTGCTTTGGCTTAGATTGAGCTGATACTAAGATTTGTATCTAAACCTGACACTTCCCTCCTCATCTCAATTTTGCCATCTGTAAATGGGTATGACCAGGGGAGTTGAAGGTGGTTGGCACAGAGCCTGCCACATACAAATCTTTAGTTGTGATGATAACTCAGCGCTACTCGCTGTCACCATCAGCATCAGCAGCTGCTTGGTGTTTGAGTCAGTAGAGAAATGCTGTACCTGCGATGTTGCAGCAATGGGGCCTGTACACCTTTCTCCTTGAGGGAGGAAGGAGGGCAGAGAATTTTTAACAGTGTTGTGTGGTCCCAGGTAGGCCTTTGCTCTGCTGTTCATGGAATTTGTACACCAGGATCCTGCAGTGGAATGTCCAGGAGAGGACAGAACATCTGTCTTTGTTTTTAAAAAATAAGAAGTCCTCCATTGAACATAATAGCACACACTTGTAATCCCAGCACTTGGGAAGCAGGAGCTGGAGGTGTTCAGTCATCTTCTGCTACCCAGCAACTTTGGGGCCTCAATTATCTGAGATTCTGCCTCAAAATAAAAAAAAAAAAAAAATATTGACTGAGCCTGGTAGCACATGCCTTTAATCTCAGCACTCAACAGGCAGAGGCAGGCAGATCTCTGAGATTGTGTTAGCCTGGTCTACCAAGTAAGTCCCAGGACAGCCAGGGCTACACAGAGAAACCTTGTCTTGAAAAACAAAACACACACACACACACAAAAATAAAACATGAAACACATCACTGCAGCCTCACTGGGTTCTGTTTGGATGGTGTGTGTGTCACATTATAAACCTGATTCCTCGTTATACTTGTCTTCCTAATGCTGTCTCCTGACTGTAACAGTTTCATCGGGAACTCTCGATCCTTCGCTAATCCATCGCCATTGCCCAACACACACACACACACACACACACACACACACACACACACATCCTTTCATGGTTTATTTTTATTCTTGGGGATTATTTTGGAGAAAATTCCCTAGAGTAGGAATTTTCAGCCAAAAGATAGAAATGTTTTATGGCTTCATTTACAATGTTTCACAGAAATAAATCACTTTTGTACACTTTTATTGTTGTTTTCTTTTTATCTTTGAACTGGGGTCCCACTATGTAGTTCAGTCTGACCTGGAATTCCTGGACTCAAACAACTCTTCTACCTCAGATGCCAGAGCAGCGGAGTGGCTGAGACTATAGATTCTGCCATACTCAATTCTTTTCTTTTTTCCTATTTATTTATTTATTTATTTATTTATTGTTTTACTTGTTCACTTTATAGGTTCAGATCAATTCTTTAAATAAAAAAGATTTATTTTTATGATTTTAAATTGTGAGGTAGAAGATATTTTTCAGGCCATGAAAAGTGTTCTTAATAGGTTTTAGATTCAAACTGTTGGTCCTGGGCTGCTCCAGCCAGAGGCAGCTAGCTGGGCTTGGCTGGGCTTCCATGTCTGTGAAATCCGAACTTGGTACTATTAAAGAAAAGGGGGTTTGGGTCTGGTAAGATGACCCATTGGATAAAGTGGCTGCTATCTAAGCACAAGGACCTGAGTCTGGATCTCCGTCACCCATGTAAGAGCCTAGTGTGGACACCCACATCTGTTACCTCAGCATTCAACCCCATCGCTCCCCAGCCAGGCAGTCTAACCAAAATATTGAGATGCTGTTTCAGTGAGAAAATTAAAGCAAAGATACCTAATGTCCTCTGGTTTCTATACATGAACACATATGTGCAGCACACACATACACATGCACACACATGTACATAAGGGGTCCTTGTTTTGGTTTGGTTTTTGGGGTTTTTTGTTTTGTTTTGTTTTTCAAGACAGGGTTTCTCTGTGTAGCCCTGGCTGTCCTGGAACTCACTCTGTAGACCAGGCTGGCCTCGAACTCAGAAATTCGCCTGCCTCTGCCTCCCAAGTGCTGGGATTAAAGGCGTGCGCCACCACTGCCCAGCGGAGTCCTTGTTAAAACATTGGATGACAGCATAAATTCTGAATAAATCATAGCAAGTGGGATTTTATAGCCAAGGACCAAGGTAGGCAGTCAGTAGATCAAGTATTACCAGAGGGGAAGTCTGATTAAACTCTCCAGACAGGAATGGACTTCTGCTGAAGACAGGCCATGGTGACCAGATATCATCTGGGGACTGATGGAGAGTAAAGAACCCCACCAGAATTCTGAAATGGTCAGATATTAAGCCTGGGGTAGGTGTTGGGGGAGTGTGCTAAACTGACATAGCAGGGTTTGTGTCTAGCTCTGAGTTTTACAAGAAAGCACAAAACGGGCCCAATAGAAGGCTCAGAGGCTTGATTTTGTTAGACCAAGCATAGAACCTTGCCCCCTCTCCTGCCCTGTTCTCCTTTCTCTTCCTGCATCACAATGCTTAAAAATTACCTCTCAGGCTGGAGAAAGCCCCTTTCAGTGCTAAGGCATGTACGTAGCATAAGTCTGGGTGCCATACCCAATACTACAAAAAGATAGATAGATAGATAGATAGATAGATAGATAGATAGATAGATAGATAGATGATAGAAAATACTTTTCACCTTTAAAAAAGATTGTGTGTGTGTGTGTGTGTGTGTGTGTGTGTGTGTGTGTGTGTGTGTGTGTGTAGGCAAGAAGAGAGGGCATCAGATCACCTGGAGCTGGAGTTACAAGTGGTTGCGAGTTGCCCAATGTCAGCCCTCTGTACGAACAGCACTCTTAACTACTAAGTCATCGTTCCGGTTCCTAATTTTGCGTCTTTATGTTTGAATCTGAAGTCCCAATACTGGTAAATGCACCATATAACTCAAGTTAACAGATTAGTAGTACCTTTGCTTTGTTGGCTTTTAGTACCTAACTAGCTCACGCACACATCGTCACCATCACTGCCGCTGCTACCCGAATGCCAAAAGAAGAGTTAATGCCTCTGTATCTTTTCAGGACTTAAGCCCTGGCTCATCGGGGATGAGATGGTGGGCCAGTCACTTTTCTCTAAACCTATCTTCTTCCAAGCTTGCATCTCCTCACTTGGGATGACTTTAATTCTGGCCACAGAAATTGTCCCATGGCTGGGTAGTTCAGTGGTACAGCATGTGCTTAGCCAGTAGGAGGTTCTGGGTTCAATTCCCTGCAACCAAAGATTTGCCAGGAAGTCAAATCAGGCTGTGAGCACTCCAGAGCTGTCCCTGTGAGTTACCACCGCCACGTATCATCCCCTGTGGTATTTCTTTTTCTTCTCTCTCATGTCCAGCACAGGGCTGGGTAGGCATAAAGACTTTTGTTAAATTCTACTGAACCGAATTATCTAGGCCAAGGATCCCCCGGGAGGGAAGAAAGGAAAATGTCATAGTGAATTAGGCCAGAATTCCCACATCCAAGGCTATGATATAGAGGGTTTGTGGAGCTTTCTGGGTGAGGAGAGAACAGCTCTTGGGAGCCCAGAGAGCTGCTGCAAGGGCCAGTTTTAATCCATCCCTGCCCCAAGGCCTCTTTTATCCACTCTCCCTGTGGCTTCCCTTGCCTGGCAGGAAGCCACCTCTGTTGCTTTTCCTATTGTGTTTGAATGTGGAGTAACACAGCAGAGACCTGCTGCCTCCTGTTGAGTAGTCATCAGAAATATTCAGTGTTTATTATTGCTTTTCTTCTTATTAGAGAACCACCTGAAGAATTTAATGACCTTTTAAAAAGTGGTCCGGAAAATGCCACCGCCACTGTAGATCATTTAGTATCACCGGTGTGGAGTTTTCCACTTCCCGGTTCTGCAACTGATCTTCTCCCCCAACTTTTTGTCTTCTCGGTTCAGAAGTTGGATGGAGTCGCCAAGCTCAGGACAGTTCGAGAAGCCCCCTCTGAGTGCATCTGTCCCCCTGGTAAGTGATCCTCGATGACTTCTGACCTCTGGAGGCCAAGCCCTTCTCTCTGCCATACGGTTGTAAAATGTTCAGGTCACCCTCAATCAAGAGCACAGTCTGGTGGTCCAGGCTGGGGTCCTCTGGGGACCATCCTGATACCTTTCCTGTTGGTTTGACAAAGACTCCAGCCACATGGGCTGCTGCATTTTGATCAGTGGCATTGAGGTGTTCAGGGAGTATTTAAAACTGGCTTTGAAGAGAGTGGTGAGAAAGGACTAGCCTCTACACGAGTCTTCAGAATGACCCCGAAGGAGCTCCCCTTACTGTGCCATGATTGCTGTGCGCTGAGCTCTGATAAGGAAGGGAACAACTGGTGAGCCTGCACCTTGTTTTTGTTGTTGCTCCTTTGGGTAGAGAAAGAAGATGGTACCAGAAGAGTCGATCTGGGGCACCCGGGTGATCGAGTTATGCTGGCGTGGAGTAGGAGGGCCACTGATAAAACCGGGGCTTCTGAGGGCCCCATCTAAGTGGCTCAAATTCAGACGCAGAGTGGGAAGGAGAGCATGGAATGCTGTGTGGCCATTGGCTAAGAGTTTAGTGTAGACTTGCCACCTGGGCCGTCAAGGTTAGACTGTGCCATGCATAGGATGCTATGACACAGGGAGGGAGAGGCTCATGGCAATGTGTCTCGTGCTAGAAGGGTTTTCTCTGGGGGTGTGCATGTGTATGTGTTCATGTGTTTATACACATGTATGTGGAGGCCAGAGGTTGGTGGTGGGTGTCTTCTTCAGACACTGTCCTTAGTTTTTGAGGCAGGGTCTCTCATTGAACTTGGAGCCATGCTGGCTGACCTGGAGCTCCAGGACCCTCTTGTCTTCCCCAGCACTGGGATGACAGTGAGTGCTAACCCACAGAGCTTCTTACATGGGATCTGAACCTGGGTCCTATGCTTATGAAGCAAGCCCATCATCAACTCAGCCATCTCCCCAGCTCCGAGGGTGGCTTCTGTAACTGGAATAGAACAGGCAAGAGCTGAAACACCAACCCCCATCAGCATCTGCAAGTTCACTTCAAGGCTCCCAGAAAACCATTCATGTCTTGGGGTTAGAGGCTTCCTATGCAAAGGTGGATCTGATGGGAAATTCTGTCTCTGGACTCTGGAAGATTTAATGGTTGAGTTTAATTAAGCCTTTAGTCGACACTGAGGTTCTAAAGAGGAAGAAGAATGTATGTGGCTGGTAGTGACATTTGCGGGTTAGAATTTTTAAAAAAAAATTATTTAAATGGGGAAAAATTTAGATCCATAAATGAAAATATTTTTGGATGATTTATAAAATGTGTAAAATGAAGTTATCTTTCTTCTCTTCCTTCATTCTTTCTGTTACATTATGCCTAGTCCATCTCCATGAGCTCTCATCTATGGATCAACCAGGGAGTCAGCCAAAAAGAGGTCATTTCCTATCAACTATAACGTAACGGCTACTTGTGTTACAGGTCATCTTAGGATTATTTAAATATGCAGGAAGTGGTGCATAGCCTAGGCAAATATAATATATATGCAAATGAAATGTAAATGTGCATGCAAATACAATGCTATTCTATATAAAGGACTTAAGCAACATATAGGGGGATGGACAGAATTATGGAATCAGTCTCCCATAGAGACCCATGGACCCAATGGTCCCAATGGACCATTTTATAGTCATGTGATTTATGTGAACAAGTGTGGGGTTTCTTAAGATTTATTTGTGTGTGTGTGTGTGTGTGTGTGTGTGTGTGTGTGTAGATGCCTGCAGAAGCCAGGAAAAGGTAATAGATCTCCTGGGGTTAGAGTTATAGGTGGTTATAAGCCATCTGATATGGGTGCTGGGAACAAGCCTCTGGTTCTCTGGAAGAGTATCAAGTACTCATAACCACTGAGCTCAGCCCCTATAAGTGTGTTTTTTAAACTAGGATGCATAGCCATTCATGAGATATAGTTTCATAGTTTACAACCAGCATTTTGATCTCTAAGCTCTTATGGAGTGGAATAAAAAATTCTAAGATAAAAGTTTGATTATCGATATTTGCAGATGTGGCCTACAATGAGACCCTTGTCTGCCAGGCTTGCTAACAGAATGTTCACAAATCTCAAATATGGAAGGGAGATGGGGAGAGGAGGAGTAGGAAGAGGAGGAGGAGACAGTGAGTGGGACGTGCTTCGGTTGTCCTGGGGGTGGCTGGCTGCATGGCTGCAGTTAATGCAACTCTAGGGATACAGCAGCACTGTCTCACAGGCCCACTGCCTGCCTGTGTCCACGTCCTGTCACGCCCCAGCCTAAGTTCTAACTTAAACATTCTGAGTCTTTCATGAACACAAAGCCTCAGTAGTCTGGCATGCATTGCCTGAGACCAAAAAGGCCCTTCACTGCAGCACCAAGGGCCTGCGTCTGCTCCCTCTCTTCAAAGCTCTGATCAAAGGGCCCTGCAGACTTTAGGACTCTGGAGACTCAGAAGGCCCACTGTAGCTTGGATCCCCATCTGATCTAAGACACTGGCAGGTCATCACCCAGCTCCTTCCCATGCCCCAGGGAAACAGTATAATCTTTTGTCAGGTCTTAGCAGAGAGCAGGCAGATAAACAGGGCCAGAGACGGCAGTGCTTTGTGTGTTGCCTGTTGTAAGCATTGCCTGTTGTGAGTTGGCTGTGAAGGGACCGAGCAGCATGGTGAGCTTCAAGCAGGAAGATGGCCCATCCCTTATGCCCAGGTCTATTGTGGGAGGACTTTCAGGTCTGTGCTGAATAGTCTCTGTGGCTTTTGGTGGGTGAAGGGCTCTTGAACCGTCACCTCGTCTACAAAACAACATAGTGTATCTGACTGGTTTCCTCAAAAAGATATGTTCAAATTTTAGAGTTTGGTTCCTAGGAATAAGACCTTATTTGAAAATAGGGTCTTTGTAAGCCCTAGCAGTTCCTTTTCTGGTAAAGGATGTTCTTCAAGACCCCTAGTGGATGTCCGAAGCTTTGGAAAATATCTAATCATATACATGTATGTGCAATTCCTCATATGCTCAATTTACATAACCTATATATGTAAGTGTACTTTTTTCTACACATACATGCTGTGCCGGCTAGTCGTATGTCAACTTAATACAAACTAGAGTTATCTGAAAGGAGGTAAACTCAATGGAGAAAATGACTCCATAAAATCCAACTGTAAGCCATTTTCTTAATTAGTGATTGATGGGGGAGAACCCAGATCGTTGTAGGTGGTATCATCCCTAGGCTGGTGCTCCTGGATTCTATAAGAAAGCAGGCAGTACAAGCCAGTAAGTAGCACCCCTCCATGGTCTCTGCATCAGCTCCTGCCTCCTCCACTGTTTAAATTCCTGTCCTGACTCCCTTTAATGATGAGCAGTGCTGTGGAAGTGTAAGCCAAATGAACCCTTTCCTTCCCAATCTTCTTTGGTCATAGTGTTTTATCACAGTAATAATGACCTGAGCAAGACACCTGCCTATGATAAAGTTTGACTTATAGATTAGGCATAAACAACAGCTGTTAAATACAACAGATATATCATAGTAAATGTTACGGAATGGGCTCTTTCTCAAAATGTCTTATCATCCTCTTTTCTTTTTATCTAAAGGGAACATTTTGTAGATTTCCTTGAAATGTCTATACTGTCAGCTTATGCTCTTGTGCTGTGAGGCTAATGCTAAAACAAGGGTTCCTGGAACATCAGTACTGAGGTACCATGACAACCAATGTGGTACCTGAGATAGTTGCTAGGCAACTAGCAGGGGGATGGCATATACGGCACGGATGCACTGGACAAAGAGATGGTTCATGAACTCAGGATGGTCCATCCTAAAAAGGAGCAGGATGATGGGAGACTTCGCTGCACTACTCAGAATGGTGTGTGGCTTGACATTACTGATTTCTGGAATCCTCCATTAAATATTTCTGGACCTTGGTTGACAGTGGGCAGTTGAAAATGCAGAAAGTAAAATCTCAAAGATATGGGGGGGTTGCAATAATTAAGATTAGGATCTTGCAAGAGTATCCTTCATGATCAGCCAGTTTCCTGATCCTGGTAGCCTCTGTCTAGCCTTCTGGATCTATGATCAGGTTAAATGTGGTTGAAGTTTAAAAATATGTGTCTTTGAATGGAGAGTAAAATACGGCATAATAAATGATTTGAAGTCCTACAAAAGGTTATGCTAGAGCACAATCCTTCTCTCCCCGACATTGGATCCCCTCCCCATTTCAGAGGCCCCTTCTCAGGTTACTGTATGTCCTTGTAGTTTGAATGTGATGTGTCCCCCACAGAATCATGTGTTTAAACAGTCACTTCCCAGAAGGTGGCGCTGTTCAGGGAGGTTGTAGAACCTTTAGATGGTGGAGCCATGCTAGAGGAAGTCCATCACTAGAGGTGGGCCTTGAGGTTTTAGAGTCTGGCCCCACTTGCTCTCTGTTGGCTGTATCCTTAGTGCAGAATCAATATGAGCATCCAGTTTCTTGATCCTGCTATCAGGTCCTCCATGCCTGTGTCATGCTTCCCAGGCATGACTGCCTCTAACCCTCTGATGCTTCCCAGGAATGAGTGCCTCTAGCCCTCTGAACCTGTGAACCACTATAAACTCTTTTTCTCTTAAGCTGTTTTTATCAAAATATTTTATCACAGCAACAGCAAAGACACTGATACAGATCAAAGGCAGTCTGGCCTTGTGGAACATCTGTGATGCTGTATGTATGCATTATCTGATAGTGAGGCTGTGACTAACCACACATCACTTTAAAATTTTTACTTTTATTATTTAATTATGGGGGTGGGGAGGTAGATGTGAACATGAGTTGCATGTGCCTGTGGAGGCCAGAAGAGGGCGCTGGGAACAAACTTGGGTCCCCTGCAAAAGCAGTATGTGCTCTTCCCCCAATCTAGCTCTCCATCCCTCCAGTAGGACTTTTGAGCCCTTGAGATGTGACTTGCACAGCTGAGGACCTGAATTTTAAGATTTATTTTCTTTTAACTAGTTTTCATTTAAATCACCATGTATGGCTGGTAGCTGTAGCACTGAAGAACCTGCAGCAGTGGTAATTTACACACACACACACACATCTATATATCTATACATATATATATAGAGAGAGAGAGTGAGAGAGAGAGAGAGAGAGAGAGAGCGAGAGAGAGAGAGAGAGAGAGAGAGAGAGAGAGAGAAAGAGAGGGAGGGAGGGAGAGAGAGAGAGAGAGAGAGAGAGAGAGTCTCATGTAGCCCAGACTGGCTTTGAACTCACTATGTAGCCAAGGACAATCATGAACTCCTGATCTTTCTGCCTCTGTCTCTTAAGAGCTGAGATTACAGGCTCATACTACCATTCCTGGCTTATTTACAATTTTTCAGCTTTCACCATAGCACAAAAATACTCCCATACTAGTTTTTCACTCTCAAACAGTACTTGATAAAATCCACGAAGCATTTTAAACTTTATCATTGAATACACTTTTGTTTGACGATTTTGCACAATTTTGAAAGCTTATGTTTTCTGAGCGCACATAAGCTATGATGCTTTGAGGATAATGTATGTTAAGTACATTTCTTAGCATATTTTTGACTTACATTGGGTTTATATGGTATACGTATACATATATACATATGCATATACATGTATTTGTACATATACACATACATATACCATTGAAGAGTTCTTACAGTTCAGCTCATAACACTTCACATACTCCAGGAAGAATAGTGCTTACCTTCATATACATGTATGTATACATATGTATATAAGCATGTATATTTATGCATGTTGCCAATTTCCATGTGCCAGGCATGTCTGTGTGCCATTGAGCCTTTCTCTGGCTTTTGACACTTTTGGATCATGTGTTGATTGCTGTGTACTGCCTTTTGGGGTTTGCAGTTTCTCTTGGATATGATCTTAGTTTCATATCATATCATATCATATCATATCAAATCATATCATGTCATGTCATATGGAGTTAGCACTGCCTCATCTTGATTCAGCAGCAGGATCCTGTCACAGTGTTGAGATGCCCTGAGATGTACTCACCCCATTTCCCCCGTAGAACATGTGAGGTTTTTCCCATCCTGTGTTTTTATAGAGTCTATAAGGTCTATAATATAAACTAAGCTGCCTCCATCCTGTAATGGAGTAATGAAAGCCTGCATGTCATCTTGTTATCTGACTCCTTGGCTTTGTCTGAACCTTTTCCTGAGTCAGGAGTTGCTTCACACCTGCGTTATGGTTGGGATAGAAGGACAGATGCCTCCTGTTTGTGGAGAAGTTAACCAGGTTGACAGTGAAGTGTACTCTGTAGGACTGGGCTGAGAATAGCCATGATGCAGTGAGTGTTCCTCCCATGGGATGGCTCAGGGCCAGCACCTTAAAGCCTGAGTATCCTGGGTTTGAATCTTGACTCTTCATGGCTCACCTTGTGGGTCCTGGAAACAGGGTCCACCTTGGTTTGTTCGCTGCTCATTTGGCATGAGAACACTAGATTCTGACCGTCCTTCATGAATAATTCAACACTGGAAACATATCAAACCTGTACCTAAGCTGCAGGGCTCAGAAATGGATCTGGTTCCAGGTGTCCCTGAGCTCAGGGCCTGTCCCCATCACTCAGCTTCTCTCTCTGTCCTCAGGCTGCCTTTCCTCAGGGTGCTTGCTCTGTAGGAAGGTGGCTGCCAGTGGCTGTGGTAGGCCAGTCCTGATTAGCACCACCCCAGATAAGCACTGTCCTTCAGCAGCCCCATGACTGGAGACCGGGAGGTATTGTGGGCTGAACTGTGAGAGCAATTCAATTCATAATTGAAATCTTAACCCTTCCCTGTGCCTCAGAATGAGATTATATTCAGAGAGTGGTACTTAAGGTGAAATGAGGCCATGAAGGTCTCTTTGTAGGAAGTGATTTGGAGAACATATGCATGTATACACATACTCATGCACATACATACATACATACATACATACATACACATGCATGCACATGCATATAGATACACACAAATATACATGCATGCACCCACATACGCATACATGCACATACATACACATGTATACATATACACATGCAGATAGATGAACACATATATACATGCATGCACATACATACTCAGGAACACATGTGCACCCATATACACAGATATATACATATGAACACAGGTGCACACATACATATACATACACACACATGTGGCTAGAGGGAGAGTTGACAACTAGAAACATGGTATGGGGGAGAGTAGCTACCCCAGGAAGATCAGAGTTCTGTTCCCAGAGCAAGAGAAAATTCACGCAACTAGGCAAACAGTAGATGACCTGCCAGGCTTGCACCAGGGACAGATGGCTAGATGGCTCTTATTGTGACAGTAGACAGATTCTGGGTTTGGCCAAAAATTAGCTCTACTTCAGGCACTCAAGGACTTTGTTTGCCCTCTTTAAGTTTTGCTATGTAGTAGATGCTGGCCTTCTTGCCTCTGTTTCTGAGTTCTAGTATTATACGTGTGTGGTGCACAGGGCTTGCTTCAGTCTTTCGTGTGTAAACAGGGTACTTACTTCATGGGATCGTGTCAGGAACGAATGCATGAGAATTACCTGGGGACAGGCTCTCCCCCACACCTCAAGAGTGAGTTGTTGGTTGTCATGAACTCAGATCCATGTGGTCATCCAGGGATGGAGAGGGGAGAGAAGGTACAGACATTGTCTGGGAATGCTCTGGACAGAAAGAACAAAGGTTGACCAGTTATACCAGCATGCTCTCCTGGGATATGGGTGAGAAAATGCGGGTGACCAAGGAGTAAGAGAAACAGACAGGAAGAGAAATTACAGGCTGGAAACTATTCAGTCAGATGCTACTGGAATTCAGAAGACCTGAGCACAGCCTGTCACTTCTGCCCCCTCAGACTTGTTTCTAATTAGACTCCACCTGCCCTGGGCAGTCTTAGAACTTTCTGGAAAAGTGGTAATCTTCGTCATTGTCTCTCTGTGCCTTTCTGCATTGCTGTGTGGTATTGCAGGGAGGCTGCATGTGGCCTCCAGATGGTGTGTGCTGGACTTACTGCATGGGGGGGGTTAGTGGGTGGGGGGAAGGAAGGGGGTGGTGAGCCATTTCCAGAAAGAAACAAACAGATACATAAGAGGTAGAAATTCCCCACTCATGTGGAAATTCTCGTGGAGCGTAAACTCTCTTTAAACACCAAACATGGTGTGGAAATGACTTGAGCCCATGAGATTGGCTGTAGTTTATGGAGAGTGTTGCTGAGTGAAACACGAGTGGTAAAGCCACTGGTGGTTTGGTTTTCACTCCATTGATGTAGAGTAAAAATAAGCTTAGGGAAGGGGGCTTGCACTCTTCAAACATGAAATTATGTTCATTTGGCACATTTTTGAAATGATAGATAGATAGATTAGATAGATAAATAGATAAATAGATAAATATAGATAAATAGATAAATAGGTAAATAGATAGATATTCCCCCAGGAGTGGTAAATCCCAGTTGACTTGAATTTATGGAAAGATTGAGTGCCTGTAAAGGTGTTATGTAACCACAGTAGACAGAGCTGAAGGCGATCTTTGGGTCTGATCTATCTCCCTCCCTCCTTCCTCCCCTCTCTCCCTCTCTCCTTCCTCCCCTCTCTCCCTCTCTTCCCCACCTTCCCTCCCTCTCTCCCTCTCCCTTCCCCCTTTCTTTCTTTCCTTCTTGTCAGTGCTAGAAGTTAAACCCGGGGCCTCACACATGCTAGGAGAGCATTGTATCCAAGTTCTACAGTTACTGAACTCTTTTCTCTCTTTCTGAGACAGAGCCTCCCAGTATAATCTCGGCTCAACCTGACTTTGCAAGCCTCCCACCTCAGCTTCGCTAGTGCTGGAATTATGGGGTGAGCAACCATGCCGGGCATTAATTTTCATTTTTTTTTTCTGTGCTGGAGATTGAATCCAGGGACTTGTGAGTGCTGAGCAGGCAATCTGACTCTGAGCTTCCCCTCCCCCCAGCCCTTTAAATTAGCTTTCCTCTCCTCCATCCCCGCAGTGGTGCTGGGAATAGAACCCAGGACCTTGTATATGCTAGGTAAACACTTCAACCCTGAGCTGAGCTCTCATCTCTAGTGTGTGTGCACATGAACGTGTGTGCCGGAACTCTCTGGAGAATGATGTCATCACATCTCCCACACTCTTCTGTGCGCAGACATCAGCCCGTTTGCTGATTTGCTTACTTACTCATTAATATGTTCAGTCCTAGTTAGGGTGACATTTTAAGACTGTTAGAAACCTCTGCACATCCTTAGAAGAAGATGCTTCAAGTTGTACAATCAATCAACTAAAAAATGGAGTAAACTTGTGTACTAAGAAAAGTCCCACAGAAATTACAAGGAGACATTGCCACAGGCCAGAGGCCAGATCTATGCAGACAGGTTTGTTTGTGGAGAGCAGAGTCCTTCCTTGGGAAGGTGGGAGCTGGATACAGTTTTGAAGACTGGTTGGCATGTTAACCAGCTTGCATAGGTCACAGGTCCCTGAGACCTGACATCCTGAGCAAGATAAAATAGGCAACTGTGGGAGTTAAGGTGAGCTGAGGACTATCAGGAAGTGGGGCTGTGTGCTACGGGATGCCACGGAAGTGTCTGAGTGGAGTTTATCTTCAAGATGGGGACCCTAGAAACGGCAGGAGGATAGAGTGGATTTACAGATCTGGGATCATCACAGAGGCCCCTAAGAGGGTGCTCAGGGCAGCACCTTCTCAGTTTGATCAAGGTCGCATTCCCTGAGCCTAGAATGGTGCCTGATTTGTGGAGAAGCACTGAGAAACATCTGGCAAATGGCCTTTTCTGGGAAGAGGTCCTGAGGAGGTGAAGGAGGGTCATGGGTACTGATGGATAGAACAGCTGCAGAGGCACCAGGATTGTGGTACAGAGTCACAAACATGGCACAGGTAGGGGAGCAGACAGAGATCACAGGAGCTGCAGGCCTGGGGCAGGGAATGGGACAGCGGTGGAGTTGGGGGAGGGGAGGTTGCCCTGACCTGAAACAGGACTGCATTCAGGAGATGTGGTGAGCATAGTTTGGGGCTTTGGTTTTACAAACCAATTGGTAGATTCACTGACGAGTGGAAAATGCTAATTAGAAGTTTTCTCTCCTGATGTTGTCTAGCTACTCCGAGTCTATTAATTATCAAGTGTGCCCAGCACCATAAAGATCTTAGACATGCAACTGGAGTCTGACCTTTGGGATTTGGAGGTTTTCTTGTGACCACCAGAGGGAGCCCATTTATTTTATTAAATTCTGTAGAACTCTAACAGGAATTTTTTAAAAAAAACTTGGGTCAATGAGTCAGGAGGACTGTAAACTCAAGGCCAGCTCGCGCTAATGAGTGAGTGCAAAGATAGCCAGGGCAACTTTATGAGATCTTCTTTAAACAGTAGAACAAATTTAAAAGAGCTGGGAATACAGCCCAGTAGTAAAGCATGTCAGCATTCGGGGGGGGGGGGGGGTTGGAATGTCCAGCACTACAGGCACACATGAGAGTGCACACACACACACACACACACACACACACACACACACACACCACAAAATAAGGAAAGCTAGACATATACGAGGAGAATGGAGAAAAAAATGTGATATGAGTCCCCGCAGAAGAAGATCTAAGGGCGCCATTTTCCTGTGATGCATCCAGAGTACTCAACACTCCCTTGAAAACACGGTCCACAGCATGATGGACAGAAGAAATATGCCAGAGAAGGAGAGGAGCTCACAGTGCTCGATGACAAGCATGGCGAAGCCTGGGTTGTCAAGGACTTAGCAACCTAGGCCATCGGGCATTTCCCTTGTTGTCCCGTGGCTGTCTAGGGGTTGTGGCTTGCTGTGCTTACTAGTCCTCAAGAGAGGGACGTACTGCACAAAGCTAAGTTGAAATGTTGGGGTTTTGTTTTTGTTTTGAGACAGGATCTTGGCTAGCCTGGAATTCTCTCTGTAGATCATGTTGGCCTCAAATTCAGATATTCATCTGCATCTGCCTCCTGAGGGCTGGACTTAAAGGTGTTTACCACCATGCCCAGCTAAATGAAGTTTTGATGGATTTTTAAATACATGTGGCTCTGGCATCATCCTGAAGTTGAATGCTGAGTTAAGTTGAGGTCTGTAGCAATGAAAGAGGGGAAGAGATTTACCTTAAAGTCTCCACATGGTAAGGAGGCCGCTGTGGGCCATGTGTCTGAATCATGGGGAAAAGCAGGGTCTTCAGTTCCCACTCAGGCTGGAGAGTACAAGAACCCACATTCTGTTTTGAGTCCAAAGACTCCATATTGTAGAACCAAATGCTGGTGATATTCATAAAGTATGAAGGTGTTCTTCTGGAGCATTCTCTCTTGTTTGGCCTTTTGGTTCTATTCTCAGTTTGATAGAAGGCCCACCCACTTACAAAGAGCAATCTGTGTTCCTAAAGTCAACCAACTGAAACCTTACTCTCATCCAAAGACAACTTCCCAGCCCCCTACAGAGTAATGCTTGCCTGCATTTGTGGCTACGGTGGCCCAGTGAGGCCACACCTGACTTAGCACCTCACTTCCCACTCCTTACCTCATGGCTCCTGTTCTACCCTGCCAGAGCTCGCACTTTCTCTTGCCCATCAGTCCCCTTTTCTTGCCCTCCAGGCATCCACTGAGCCCTTCCTTGCTATGCCATCCTCACATCTGGCAGACACCCAAGGCCTTTGTGTCTCTCCAGCCTTCCCCTGGCTGTGGGTGAGGCAGTCTTGGGTTTAACGAGCTTCTATGGCTTGAGACTTCTCAATCTATTTATTTCCTGAGCTGTCCTGGAGCCCATCCCTCAGATCATCCCCTCTTCCTGTGTCCTTTTGAACTACTCAGTTTCTCCATCATCCCATGAGCCTGGAACCTTCTTGGCATTTCTTTGTGTTCTTTGTCACATGACTCACAATATCGGAGATGAAAGGGTGACTGGAAGATGGGTGAATGGTTAGAAAAGCGGGGGTGTATACACAGAGCAGAATTCCATTCAGCCATTAAAAAGGACAGGATCCCGTTATTCATGCCAACATGGATACGTGGCAACTTGCTAAGAAACATAGTCCAGCTACAGAAGGACAAGTACCTCGTGGTCTCAACTCATATGTGGTATCTTAAAAGGCGAATCTTACAAAAGTAGAGAGGGAGAGAAGAGAGATTGTCCCCAGATACCAAGTTGCATTTGGGCAGGAGGGATCAGGTCTGGCCATGCCTTGTACAATGGGATGGTTGTCATTGGCAAGAACTTAATCCCTATTTCAAAGCAGAGAGGGTTTTGAACAATGAAAGAAATGGCACTGAATGTGCCAAGTATCTTGCTCGTGTCATTGCTCAGTGTATGCATGCATCCAAATATCATGGATGCTTACGTATCCACTAAAAGTGATGTTTGTGGGCTAGAGGGATGGGTCAGCAGTTAGGAGCACATGCTCTTGGAGGAGTTTGGTTACAAACACCCACATTGAGCCTGTGCATTCATTCTGTCCCCATTCCTAGCTGTCTGAGTGCAGCAGAGATTAGAGTTCCATCGGCCCCCGGGCACCCTGCTTGTAACTCTAGCTTCAGGAGATCCCATGCCCTCCTCCAGCCTCCACAAGCACATGCATGCATGTGCATAAATGCATGCATACTCACATACTCACATATATATTTTTAATTAAAAAGAACCTCCCCTTTCCTTACTGAGGAATCTGGATCCATTCCTCGAGACACAGCTTGATCCTGTTTCCTGAGATGTTTCGTCTTTTCTTTAGAAGACTTGATTACTCCTGATTGTTTGACCCCACACACACACCCCAACACTTTGGGTACCCCTTACCCGTAGCACCTGTGAGCCAATAATGAAATAGAAGTGCCATCTCCATTGCCTGTTGCTACTTCTGGTGTGTGATCACTCAAAGGCAGAGCCAGGCCTGGAGGAAGGACAGCTCAGCTCTCACTACTGTACACATGGACTTCAGTTGATTTTATAAATGTGTTTATGTGATTTGTGAAGTGACAGAGACATGTCTCACAGGGACTGTTGCAAGGAAGAGGCAGTAAAACGTCTATGAATAAGCTGCCTGGCTGATACTGTCCTGGACTTTCCACACTGCCCTGCAGTGGAGCATGCCATCAGTGGGCACTCTGTCTGCTCCCATGGCCAGTCGACTCGGTGCCTAGTCTTCATCCTGACTCTTTATCATGCTTCCAGCATGTGGTAATTTTTGCCCTTGCTCATCCGAGATGTCACTCAGGCCAAAGCTTGGTTCTACTGAGTTTGCCCCAGGGGCCAATGATTGAAAAATCACTCACATTTTTTTTTTTGTGGTGCTGGCCAGGGTCCCTAAGCAATGAATCACATCCGGTTGGACTCCTAGCCACTCTCTGCTGTGGAAATGTAATCCCTGTGGGGAAACAGTTTAGATATCCGCCCCCAAAATGCCTACTCTACCCTTCACCATTCATGTGGCCTGTGCATTCATTCTGTTCCCGTTCCTAGCTGCCTGAGTACAGCAGAGATCAGAGCTCCCTTGGCCCCGGGCACTCCTGCATGGGTGCATCCTGCTATATTTCAGATTAGAATGTACCCCGCCCCCCCATAGCCACATACTAAAGTCTTGGCCATCAGCCCGTGGTGCCCTGGGAGGTAAAACCTTTAGGAAATGAAACCTTTAGAAGGAAGTGAGGTCATCACGGGGGAGAGGTTCTTGTTGCCCTTTGCTTCCCAGCCATCATGGGATGAACAGCCTCCTGCCGTAAAGTTCTGCCTCACTCTGCTGACTGTGAGATCAGATAGTTATTTCTTTAAGTCGATTCTTGCTGATATTTTATCACAGAGAAAAAAAAAAAAAAAAAAAAAAAACCAATACCCCACAACTAAGGCCACCTCTGCCTACAAGTTCCAGCCTTTGCTGTCTAAGCTTCCAAGTGTCTCCTATTTTCCTCAATATCTCCCAGTGGTCTCACAGAGGCAGAGGGGCAAAGGAAGGGCAGAGAGGCAGAGGCAGAGGCAGAGGCAGAGGCAGAGGCAGAGGCAGAGGCAGGCCCCACATGAGCCACCTAATCCCTCACTGTTGGCTCAGGGCCCTCAGTCTGCCTTCCATCTTTGGATGAAGCAGCAGCCATCATGGACTGAGATATGTTCCCTTCTACTGTTGACATTTATTTTTTTGCTATGTATTGTAATACTAATTACTAGCCCCCAAGTCCTGGTCACTCCCAGGGACAACAGAATCTTCACATAGGCCTCAGTGACACTATGTAATATTGCCCCTCAAGCTATCCCTAATTAGTGAATAAAGATGCTCACAACCTACAGATGGGCAGGAAAGACATAGATTTTTTGGTTCCTGGGCTTGGGGTCTGTGGCAGAATACCAAGAAAGAGGAGCAGAAGGTAGAGAGAAGAGAAGTTGTCATAGGGTAGGTAAGCTATGAAGACATGGCCATGAGGGCTGGCCAACTGGAGGTAAGAGCTGCCCAGATGGAGCATGGCAAGTTACAACTCGGGGTTATTGACAGGGAAGTAGACACAATAGCTTAGAGGGCAGATATCTGCCCAGCCCCAGTGCAGTAAAAGCTTATTGTAAATATAAAGGTTGTGTGTCTTTTATCTGGGAACGGAATCGTCAAAGGTGGGGTAGAATCCCCCCAGTTTGAAATTAAATAGTTACTACAACATTGGGGAACCAACATGTAGCAAGAACCCACTTTTAACAAAATTGATTTCAGATTCCAGGATTAAAAAAAAAAATGTGTTTTGTGCTTTTAAGGCTATGGAGTTGGGAAGAAATAGTTCCTTAGTAAAGTTGTTTTTTTTCCCTCCAAACCTTGCAGAGTTCCAGCAAGGACTGAAATGCATGCTGGTTTGGCATGTGTGATTCCAGGGGTTCATATGGTGAGCTGTGCTCCCGACATGGCTACACGCCAGACAGCAGAACCCATGAACTAAGGTGGCAGGCTTAGACACCAGTCAGCCTGGACTCTTCCCAGGCTAAAGTGCAGCTCTGAGCTGGGGATAGATGTCATGCAGGTGTAGCACAGTGTCTGAGCTAAAACACAACAGACACGGGAGACCGAAACAGGCAGATCTCTAAATTCTGGACCAGCCTGGTCTACACAATATAGTCAAGTTGGGACCCTCTGCTGATAGATACAGCCGCTTCCAAACAACAGTCTGGGACTCAAAATGATGTGTTTTCCCTTAAAAGTACTAAATAGGCTTCTGCTTAATAATAATTAAGAGGGTAATTAAAAAATAAATGCACATCAATCTTAAATTTTTATAAAGAAAAAGAAAAATATGAACATATTTATCAATACAAGGTATGTGTGATGGTTTGACTATGTTTGGTCCAGGGAGTGTCACTATTAGGAGATGTGGCTTTTTTGGAATAAGTGTGGCCTTGTTGGAAGAATTGTGTCACTTTTGTGGTGGGCAATGAGACCCTTCTCCTAACCACATGGGAGCCAATCTTCTCCTTCAACCTTCAGATGAAAATGTAGAACTCTCAGCTCCTCCTGCACCATGTCTGCCTGGATACTGTCATGCTCCTGCTATGATGATAATGGACAGAATCTCTGAACCTGTAAGCCAGCCTCAATTAAATGTTGTCCTTGTAGGAGTTTCCTTGATCATGGTGTCTGTTCACAGCAGTAAAACCCTAAATAAGACAGAAGTTGGTTTCAGGAGTGGGGTAATGCTGTGCTAGCCCTGACCATGTTTTTGTTTAGAAGAATGTAGATTTGGGGACTTTGGATTTGGAAAACCATGAATACTTTAAGTGCATTAGTGAAGAGCATTTTAATGGAAAGGAGAAAGCTGAGAAAGGAAAAATGTAAAATGTATGGTCCAAGGAATAAAGGGTCACCAGGTTTGGGTGTGTGTCATTTGCTAGGTTGAGCTATAATCAGTTCCCCCACAGGAGCCCTCCTGTATAGAAAGAGACTGGTTGCTCATTTAGCTCTTTATTAGTTCTCCCATGGGAGCCCCACATTCCAAGACACCAGGCTGGCTGCTCAGAGTAACTTGAAATTCTGCCCCATGTTAGCTCTCATGAGCATAGCTTTTCTTTTCCTGTTGGATAAAAGCAAACCAACTCTGCCCAAACCTCAACTATGGGTCCTCACATTGACCAGCAGAATATATCTTTTCTAGGAAAAAAATGCTTTAAATTTTTCATTTGAATGAGGCCAGGACAACACCCAGAACTCATAGCAGATCTGGGAATCCAGGAAGCAGGGACTGGGGCAAGGCTTGTAGAGAGTAAGAAACCTCTTGATGCTATACCCAGTGATAAAAAGAAAGAAAGGAAGGAGAGAGAGAGAGAGAGAGAGAGAGAGAGAGAGAGAGAGAGAGAGAGAGAGAGAGACTGAGGAGTTTGTTCACTGCATGTAGGAGGCAGGGCATACATGGAAGCCAGAGAACATGATGCACAAGTCAGTTTTCTCCTTCTATCATGTAGGTGTTGGGGATCAAATGCAGGTTGTCACATGTAGGTGTTGGGGATCAAATGCAGGTTGTCAGTTTTGGTTGCAAGCACCTCTATCTATTGAGCCATCTTACTGGTCCTGAAATACATTTTTAATATAGAGTTTGAGCATGAGGATTAAGAGAAAAAAAGTAAGGCTCTCCTGATACGGTATAAGCATCTCTGAGAGAGTCCCAAACCCCATGATTGTCATGAGTGGGATCATTCATCTTAAGACCACCTTGCTGGCTGCATGTGGACCTTGTGCACGTGACTCAGCCTGAAGCTTCCATTGGCAGGTCTATCAGCAAGTCTGTCCTGAAGCCTGTGGGATCTGGGAAGGGAATCTGGTTTGGGTGCAGACAGGCCAGGCTTTGAATTGTATCTGAGCTACCCATGGCCAAGGCTGCTCAGGAAAAGGGTCTAGCTCACCTCCCTACTGACTCATGCATAGCCAGGGATAGGAATGGCATGGGCTGTCTTTAGAATGAACTGAGATAAATGTATGTGGGATCTTTGGCACACGGGAGATGAAGAAGAGCCTGCACATCATGACATTCCAGGAAGGCTAATATTTGGAACTAAGCACAGTCTGAGAGGGTCCCTTTCCTGTCATTACCTCCCCTGCCAAAAACAATATTATTTCTGCTTAGACCCTTGATATATGTGACTTTAGTACACCCCCTCCTTGAATCCCTTCAGGTCAAAGATGTAGAGGGCAAGTGTGGATTCCCCAGGGAGCCCTTGAACTTGAGATTCTTTCCACTGCTTTGTAGATGACCTGCAGGCAGGGCCTTAAAAACCATTTTCTTTCACACCAGGGGTTCCTCCATGCTCCAGAAAGGCTTTTCCACCTGTTCTTTTAAGCACTTTCTTTGACCTTTCTCCATGAGGCCATTCTCTTTGTGACACTCATGGGCTTGAAGCGGCCCATTGTCTGCTCATTGCTTAGAAGTAGCCCGAGTGCTGCCTGGACCCCACTTGCATGCTGGCCAGCACAGGAAGATGTTAGGAGTGTTGGAGGTTAAGACCACAAGTGCAGTGAGATTCACATAGAAAGGACCATTTAGAGAGCAAAGAAGGACATGGCAGCCATTGAGCCATTGTGGAGAAGGGACTGGACTGTCCCTATCAGACTTTCTTGAGATAGGGTCTCCTATATCCCTGACTGGCTTTAAAATCACAAAATCAAAGAGTGACTTTAAATTTCCAATCTTCCAACCTGCACCTTCTGACCACTGGGATTATAGGTGTATATCACCACATCCTGTTGGTGTGTGCTGGGAATTAAGCCCAGTCCTTCATGTCTGGTGACTTGAGTCCACTCTCCAGAAGACTCAGTAGAAGGAGAAAACATAGTCCCAAAAGTTGTCCTCTGACCTCCAGGCATAGGCTGTGACACGCACCCTTCATACATGTATTTATTATTATTATTATTAATCTTCTTACAAAAGCAAATTATACTTTTTATTATTTTATCCAACAGACTTTTTTGGACATAAGATACCAGTTACTTTCTAAGCATTAAGAATACTTTAGTGAAAAGACCCACAGATAATACCATGCCCCCTCTAGTCACACGTTAGTAGGGGACAGACAGCGTCTAGAAAGTATCATCAGAGATTCCATGGCATATTCTCAGTGGGTAGATGCTCTGCAGATAGGTAGGTGCATGCGTGTGCATGCATGTGTGCATGCATGCGTACATGTGTGTGTGTGCGTGCGTGTGTGTTTATATAGGACTTTGAAGCAGCCTGGGTGGCTCTGGTGTGGAGTGAACACTAATTAGTCTAATTGTTTGGCAAACCCTTGAGTGATGACATACAGGGATGATTGGCAGGGGCTTCTCTGGCTCAAATAGCATGTAAGTTTCCCTTGTGTATGGACCCTCTCACGAACACAAGCTTGGTTCTATTGCTGAAGGATTTTCTCATACAGGCTTCCTTCTGGTGTGGATGATGGGTGTAGGCGTAGGTTTGACATTCAACCTAGTGACATTCTTGTACCTTCTCTGGCGGGCTCAGAAGTGAGAGATGACTAAAGATCCTGGTCACTCCTTGTATTTGTATGATTTGGGGTGGAGGTGTCTGTGGAATCTTTATGGGTACCACTCAAATGTGTAGTTCCCTGTACTCACAGAACAGTTGGATCGGATTGGCCCAGAGAGAAATCCAGTTGTTTTCCTACTGGGACACCTTGATAAAAATGTTTAGGGATCCCTCCTGGACCAGCAGCTGCCAAATTTGTTCTTCTGGAGTTGTATGGTTCTTACAAGAAAAATTGTCATTTCTAGGCTCAGACAGTTCTCTTTCTGGGTACAAGGAGGGAATGTCTGGTTTCCTTGCCTAGTGATATTCTCATTTGAAGAATTTTACAGGAATTGCAGTTTTCAACTGCTGTTTCCATAGAAATACCTTGAGGAGCCTGGGAGGATGGCTCGGTTTTGTGAAGTTCTCAGAAAGGGGTGCATGCATCTCTGAAGTAAGAATGAAGAGGGGGGACTTTGTACCCTTTCCTGTTAGTCACACCTGTCTTTTTCTTTCTGTCTCTTGAGTCCCACTTCTCTTTCAAAGTGGACCTGACTTTGCAGCTTCTACAAACAACACACCACTCTAGGGACAACTAATTTTATCTTGCTGTTCTGTCCTGGCTGTGACCATGCATTGGAAACGTCAGAGTCTTTGCCATGCACATGAGTTATTGCTGGACCAAAGTCAGTTAAGCTGAGAACTCCAGAACTCAGACATCTCCTCTCCTCATCTCCAGCAGGACCTTGAGTTGGTCTAACCTCAGATCTTCTGATCTGAGATCATTTAGGCATGCCCCACTACAGGGCCTTCTGAGATCTAAAGCCAATCTTCGCAAGGGTTCTCCGGCTCCGATGTTGCCTGTTGTACCTCTACTGTCTTGTGCCTCTGGGATGTGCTTCCACCACTGATAGATGCTTAGGGCTCCCCAACTCCTTCTCAGGTGAATTTCAAATGGGATAATTCTGAGAAGCATACATGGCTGATATGATGTGTGGCTGGCTTGCTACTCTGAGTTGATCCAAATTTTACTAGTTTCAGTGATGCTGCTTGCCACGCCTCCTTAGAATCAGAACTCCAGGTCTCCCTTGCATTTCCACCCCACTGCCACCTCCAAGCCTGCTTCTCTTCTCCCCTCCCCTCCTCTGCCCAGTTCTCCCTCCAGAGCTGGATTTTTTCTATATTTTTGTCCCACATTGGTGTTTTCAGCTTTCTCAGCACAAGTTCCCTGGCTTGTCTTCAGCTCCCTGTGAAGGTCACAGTTCAAGCCTGAGTCTTCCTGAGGCTGTGGACCACTCTTAGCATCCTGTGGCCTGGCTTCTGTAATGGCAACCCGTTAGCACTTCCCTGTTTGCCTGCCTCACTAATTTTTAAAATGTTTTGCTCTAATGGAACACATTTCAGACAAGAACATAGACTGCATTTGCAGCTTGAAGAGTTTCTACGAATAGAACCCAGGTACAGGCTCCCAGGATCCCCCATGTGTTCCTTTGTGAGTGTGCATGTGTGTACATGTTTACATGTGTGTGTGCACAAGGCCAGAGGTCAGAGTCTAGTGTCTTCTTTAAATATTCCCCACCTATTCATTCCTACCCTTAGGGTTACTGATGTGCTATGTGCCAGGCTTTTACATAGGTGCTAACCCATTCTAAATGCTAAAAGATTACCCATCATATTGATCTCACACAATAGTGTGGTTTGGCCCCTCTGGGTGTTATATGAAGCAAGGAGAGCAAGGCAACAAGGGATGTGAACTTGTGTGCATCTTCAGCTCAGTGTTCTGCTTGAGCTGTGGGTGGTTCATTTCTTTTCCATGTGCCGTTTGGGCGGCATCCAGCTTAAGGCTCTTATGAATAGCACTTGGATAGAGCGTCTCTCAGGGAACACGTGTGTGCATTTCTGTTGTGTTTATGCCTCACAGTGGAGCTGGGCACAAGGCATACATATGTGAAACTCCAGTAACCAGCACTGACGTGTTTTCCAAAGAGGGTCCTAGTCTCATAAGCATGCACGAAAATTCCAGCTCTGCACAGCCTCCCAACACATGGCATTTTCTGCCTTTTTTTCATTTATTCCTTTGGGTGGCTTTGCAGGTCTATTTCTGGACTCTCTTTCTACCCATGTGCCAATGCCACACCACATTATTCCAATTAACAAAGCTTTGCGGCCACTGCCGATACGGAGCCGTCCATGCTTAGACACTCCTGGGCCGCTCTCGAGTGTTCACGTTTCCACCTAAATGGTGCAATCAATTCGCCAACCTCTAAAAAGCAAACAAACCTAAAACAAAAATAAAACCTGCTGGGATTTAAACAAACATTGCATGTAGCTTAACTGGTACAGAAGCCATATCTTTGCCGTATCGAAGCCTCCACGTTGTCAAGATGATTTGACATTCCTTGGGGCACCTTTTTGTGAGAGCATTTTACGTTTTTTGAGCATTAGTGGTTTCACATGTCCCCTATTGGATGTGGCCCTAGGGCTTTAATGCTTTGGGTACCATTTAATTATTTTTACACTGTATTCAGTCTTATTTATTGTTTGTGTGCCCACAGTACACAAGTGGAGGTCTGAGGACTCAGGTTGTCAGGCTTGTAGCAGGCACCTTTACCTGCAAAGCCATCTCTGCAGTGCTATTTTAGATGTCAGTTTTTAAAGTTTGCTTTCTGCATGCTGTGGATACTCCCCGGCCCATCCCTGCCCCCGCCCCGCCCCCTCCCCGCCCCACTGTTGCTTTTGGATCCAGTGGCCTGGCTACAGTTTGTTGTTAGTTCTAGTAGTTTAATAACCTCTTAGAGTCTCTGTGTATTTTCTATCAGATGCTCTATAAATAGAGTTTTATTTGTCCCTTTCCAGTCCTTATAAGCATTTTTTTTTCTTTCATTTGCTGGCTCCCTTTGGCGGGGACCTTTGGTAATGATGGGTGGAGCTGGCTGTGGCCCACATCCTGGACTCAGAGAAAACATCGAGATCCTTTTAAAATGAAACGATTGGGTGTTAAAATCTGTCAAATATACATCAACATTTATGAGCTGATAGGATGCCTCTCTTCCTACTTAATCTCTGTCAATGCAGCAAGTTGCCTAGGCTGGGGGTAGAATGAGAGCCACATTCATGCTTCTGGAAAAATCCTGTTTGGATGAGACCTTTAGTGTTTTTTGGTTTGTTTGTTTGTTTGTGTGTGTGTTTGTTTTTGTTTTATAAAGGGTCTCCCTATGTAGCCCTGGCTGTCCTGGAACTCTCTGTAGACCAGGCTGTCCTGGCACTCTCTGTAGACCAGGCTGGCTACAAACTCCTAGAGATCCTGCTGCCTCTTTCTCCCAAGTACTGGGATCAACGGTGTGTACTAGCGTCTTTAGGCTTCCTATGTTGCTGGCATGGATTTTCTAGCATTCTGTAGAGGGAGTACACATTCATAGAGGAGGTGGTAAAACAGCCTTCCTTCTGCTGTTGGGTTCAGTATCAAAGGGCAGTTCTCATAAAGCAAGTTAGCAGCCTTATTTCTGTTTTCTGGAAGAATTTGTGTTGTGAATGGCTTTACTTTTTAACTGTTCAGAAGAAATCACTGGGTGTAAAGCTCAGATCTAGGACTTCTTCTACCAAGGGTCCTGGTTTCATGTCCCATTCTGGGCCAAGTCCCTTCTTCCGAGCATGTTCCCACCTGGAGAATGATCGAGCTGAGTCTCTCACCTCTAGTCCACTGTTTTCCAGTTACCCTCTACTTTGTTACAAACAACCCTAAAGCTGAAAGTGCATTTTACATAGGCCTCTGGCTCTCCTCCCTTATAGCTGGGAATTAGAAAAAGCTGGCTAGGGTCTCCTGAAGGCTTATCACTCACCTCTGTGGCCATGTGTCGAGGACCCTCACCCAAAAGTAGCCCCAGCCAGCACATCTGCACCTGGTCTCTCCTGGCTCTTAGCCTCCTCCTGTGGCCAATGGGCCATTAGGGTGAGGGTCCTTTAAGAAAGCCACAGGATCATGTATAGCTGTTTGAACTGGAGAAACACACAACTTCAATTCTGCCATATTCTTCATCACAAGCAAGCCACTGAGGCCAACTCATCCTCAGTGGGACGGAGATTGGACAGGACCGTTTGATGGGAGCAGCGCTGGAGAATGTGTGTACACACTTGGAACTGCCACACATCTTTAGGGTTCAGCATGGAGGTCTTGTTTTTTATGCTTGCCCTCACTATTCTAGGATTCGAGGCAGGGAGAGGTTGCTTGAGGCAGGACTAGAGGGAAGAAGTTTGAGCAGATGTAGGAATTTTGGGAAAGCTGCAGCCTGGTGGGAGAATGGGACCTTCTTGGGCTTAAAAGTAAACTATCTTTTTTTCTGTAATCTCTAGAGTTACTACCTGAAAACACAGGACTCATGGGTGTTTATACAAATTAAGATACAAAATAAACATATGCAGGGCTGCGGAGATGGCTTATTTGATAAGGCAGTTGCTTTGTAAGCACAAGTCCCTGAGTTCAATCCCAGAACCCAAGTAAAAGAAAACTAAGCTAAGCACCGTGGTACACGAGCATAACCCAATACTTGGGGAGCCAGAGACAAGATGATCTCTGGGGGTGTTGGCCAGCCTGTTTAACATGTTTGGTCATGTTAGAGAGATCTCATCTTAGAAGATGATACCTAAGGAATAACACCTGAAGTTGCCCTCTGGTGTTCATGCACTCATATATGTATGTGTGTATACATATGCAAGTATACCTGCATACATTTATGTATGCACACAGCTGCATACATAAATGCACACACGTGTGTACACATACACATACTATATGCATGGACACCTGTATATGTATATACCTGCATATATATATGCACACATATCTGTACATATATGCATGCATATATGCTCACACACAGAATACACAGCATTTGAGGATATGCAGTGTAAGCTCTTGATGCAGCATGTATGTACCTTGAGTGTGTCCTCCTGGGGTCTATATAGTAGAAGCTTGATCTTCGGTGTGGCAGTGTTATAGAGGGAAACTTTAAGTGGGTTGACATGGAAGTAATGGGGGGCATTCTCCTGATATTCTGGGTTTTGAGAGAAAGCTGTTATGACAGATCAAGTCTGACCCAAATAGCTTCCTTCTCTGTCATGTGATCTCTCTGTTTCCCACATGCTCCCATCATGATGGAATGTAGTCAGGGCCCCTTTCCAGAACTGGCATCATGCTTGGACTTTCAGCCTCCCAAACTGTCGTCTAAATCAGCCTCTTTTCTTCATGAGCTATTCCCAGTCCTGGATACTTTGTTATAGAAATAAAAAGTTGGCTATGACACCTCATCAGAATTTTGTTTTATTTTTTTGAGCTGGGGTGTCACCATGTAGCTTAGGCTATCTTGGAACTTGATACCATATCCTGTCTCCTCCTTCCACAAACTGGGATCATGGTGTGTACCATCACACATTACCATCGGCCATTACTAACCGTTAACGTCTGTGCTTAGAGTAGTCCTCTGGGTATGGAACAATGAATCCGACCTGAAAACTTGTAGTGGCAACTTCAGGTGTGACTGGTTCCCAATTGCCAGTGGTAACACCTTGTCCCCCCTCCCTCTGTGCTAGCTGATTATATGGGTGACCCTGGACCATACTGTGTACACCTGGGCCTTGTGTAGCTCCTTCCCCATTGACTTAGCTTTGTTCTGGCTCACTTTGAGCAACTGGACATTAGATAAGTATGGCCTAGCCAGAGGCTTGCTTATCTTCTTGTGTTCTGGGAAGATGGACCCTCTTGGAACCTAGCTGCCCGACTCCAAAGATGCTGAGTGATGAGTTATGAGAGGCCACTTGGGGAGAGGAAGACCACCTTAGACAAGCTTATAACTTGTAGACACAGGGAGCACCTTCAGCTGTAATCATGCAGAGAGCTGCCAGCTTAGCCCTGTCTACTCACCCGGTCATCAGTGATCATAACTAAATGTTCAGGACTACTGAGTTAAGACTGTGTAGTTATGTGACAGTTAATACATAAAATGCCCTCTGTGTCTAGTGTCATGACTGATGGCAACTCCAGGCTCACAAATCCTGGGGAACATCAGCCCTTGTTAGTTTCAGGAAGTTGAGGCCCTGGCTGTCATTTAACTAGTGGGTGACTGTGTCTCCCCCATACCTGTACTAAAGTTTAATCCCCATGGTAATAGTATGAGGGGGCAGTAGCCTAGTCTGACTGTGGTGCTGGGAACAGCTTTGGGAGGTGACTAGGATTAGACTCAGGTTGGAATCCTCATGGTTGAGTCCCAGTGGCTTTTCAAGAATCGGGACAATGATCAGACAGAGATGCAGACATGCAGGTGCTCCCCTCCTGAGGATGCTCGCAGCAAGAAAGCCATCACTAGCCACAGCCCCTGACCTTGAGCCTCTAGAACCAGAAGCCAAACAAACCTTTGTCTTTAGTACTCATCCAATCTACAATATTGTATGTTTTTAAATGTGTGTGTGTGTGTGTGTGTGTGTGTGTGTGTGTGTGTGTGTACACAGGCATGCATATTCTTCGTAGCATGCATGAAGGTCAGGGGACAACTCTCAGGAGTCAGTTCTCTCACTTCTGTTGTTTCTACCCTGCTGTGTAGCTCAGGTCATTGACCTCAGAATATTCCCTTGTCTCTCCTCCCATCCCTCTGTAGGAGTTTTAGGTGCATGCCACCATGCATAGTTTTTAAATATAGGTTCAGGAGACTGGACAGGTCATCGGGCTTGCACGGGAAGTGCCTTTACCAGCTGATCCATCTCAGTGGCCTCCATGCTGTGTTATTAGTGGCGGAAAGCAGACTGATTAACAAGTCACCTACCAAGAGCATGTTGACATGGGATGAATGAACACTCGTGGTGGGCAGAGTGCAGGAAAAAAAAACCTCAGAGTGCAAGTAGTTAAAGGCAGAGCATGGTACACTAAGGGACAAGGGTTTCAAGATGGCAGTTGAGTGGAAGGGTGGAGATGTCGATTGAAGATGGCCCGGAAACAGGAATTAGCACCCTTGGGCTGGTGACAGTGAGGAAAGGCTGCTGGAAGGGAGCAGGCATCCCATTCAGAGACAGATGGATGCCTTGGCCCAAGGCCGGGTTGCCCAGACTCCAAATGTGTTCTAGCTCTTTCTCCTTGGATCTAAAATTCCATTTTATTTTTAAGGAAAGTATCTAGGTGTTTCTGACTCATTGATGTGTAAGTCTTTGTTGACTATGAGTTCCATGTGTGAGGTGTGTGTGTGTGTGTGTGCATGTGAGTGTGCATGTGTGTGTGTGCATGTGAGTGTGCATGTGTGTGTGCATGTGCGTGTGTGTGTGTGTGTGCAGTGTGTGCGTGGGCACATATGCGTGTGCGTTTGTGTGTGGTGTGTGTGTGTGTGAGTGTGCATATGTGTGCGTGGGCACATGGGCATGGGTGTGTGCATGTGTGGGGGGCTTGTGCGTGAGCGTGTGTGTGTGTGTGTGTGTGAAGGATTGTCTGAAGTATATAGTTGAGGCCATGATTGTCTGTGACTGAGTCCTATCCTATTTCAGCAAGGTTTCTCACCTCTTAGCCTGCTTAGCCAAGCAGAGAATCTGAGTAGCAGTTTGTGATTAGAAGCTGGTGGGTCCTAGGGTAGACCACAGAGAGATGTCCCAACTGGTAACTGTGGCTGTCCCTACTTGAGGACAAACAGTTGTTCTCAGCTCTTGGAAGAAGCTATGCAGCCTTGAGCCTGTTGATGATGAAGTTGGAGGGACAGTTTGTTCGGGATGATTTGACACATCAGGCATCTGGGCCAGCCACCTCTCGGAAGTAGAATTAGAATAGGAAATGTATTCCTGGCAGCTGAAGGTGCCCTAGCAGCCTGCTGGAGCTGTCAGGGGCCCAGAGAGGGAGACAGGGCTTCCAGCACTATAAACAAAGACCAGACCAGCCCAGTCTCCTCCTAGTGGGATCATTGAGGTTGGGGCCATGAGACCGTGAAAACATCTGGACAGCTGTGGAAGGCTCCCACTCCTCCAAGGATGCTCCTCCCACTCCTTTACCTGCTCAGCAGGAAAAGCTCTTTAAGTGAGGTGTTCTTCAGGTGTGAATCTGCCTCACACCAGCCCATGGCTGGCTGCCTCTGCATCCCTCTAGGGACCTTCTTTCTCTGGCCTTTTCTTGTGACTTCACCCCCCACTTCCCTCTTAACTTCGGATCTCCTGCTGCACCATATGTTCTACCAAAAGAGTCCAACATTTTGACATTGCAACATGAAGTTGTCATCTGCAAAGTTCACACTCAAGACCTGCGCAAGCAAGTCACAAGAAAAATCCCCCTGAAAAGAAAATTTCATAATATTTTAAGTAAGTGGATGCTTTTGTGTTGGGTCACACTCTTAGCTGCATGTGACCCATGGACCACAAGATGGACATGCCTGCCAGGGATGAGTCAGCTTGTACTCTTCGCCCCCTCCTCACTCTCGCTCTGACTGCCTCAGTCCGACCTGCCATTGCACCCTGGAAAGCCAGAACAAAATGGCCCATCTTTGTAGAGGCAGAGACTTGAGAGCATGAAGGCAGAGAATAATGTCACATGACACTATGAAATAGGCAGGGGCCTAGAAGGCAGGAGAACAGAGACACTCCTTAAGCCTGATACTGTTAAGACTGAGCCTCAGCCCGGACGGTAGCATTGTGGTACTGATATCACCCTCCGCTGTAGTCCTGAGTTTGAACCCACAATGTAGGGCTTCAAATCTTTCATGGGATGTTGGATCCTCTCTGTTTGGGTCCCCCAAGCTCAGAAATGGAAGTACCCCATCACAGATTCCTATCCCCTCTACCCCCCATTTCCATACCTGTACCTGGACTCCTTTATTACAAATATCAGAAGCCTAGCTTATAGTGGCATCTATATCAGGTGTCTACTGAGCTCAGGTTTGCTGGTTACAGGCACAGTGACACCTTCTGTGCTGTGTGTGTGTGTGTGTGTGTGTGTGTGTGTGTGTTTGTGTGTGTGTATGTATGTGTGTGTGTGTACGTGTGTGTGTGAGTTTGTGTCTGTGTGTGTATGTATATGTGTGTATGTGCATGTGTGTGTGTCTGTGTGTGAGTCAGTTTGTGTGTCTATGTGTGTATGTGTGTGTCTGTGTGTGTGAGTGAGTTTGTGTCTGTGTGTGTATGTATGTGTGTATGTGCATGTGTGCGTGTGTGTGAGCGCACGCGCACACACACACACACACACACACACACACACACACACACGTGCGAACTCGCGCGCATGCTATTGTTCTCAGAGCAAGACCATCAGAATCCACCACACCAAGTAGCTTCCTTCATAAGCGTGAACGTTTGTGTGCACGCATCTGGCTGTGTTTGTGCTCTGACACCTGTGTGGAGGTCAGAGGGCAGCTTTGAGTACCAGTCCTTGCTTTTCACTTTGTTTGAGACAGCATGCATACACCAGGCTAGCTCACCCTTAAGGGTCTAAGGATTCTCCTGTGTCCACCTCCCATCTCATGACTAGTGCACTGGAATTACAGACATGTGCTTCTATGTCTGACTTCACATGGTTTCTGGGGATTCAAACTCAGATCCTCCCACTTGAACAGGAAGCACTTTCCCCTGAGCCAGGAAGACAACCTCTTATCGGTCTCTTGGCTCTGTTGCCTCCTTCTCAGGCAGGCACTGTCCTACAAGAGCAATGCCAACCTCTGCCAGCTGAGGCACGTGTCTTACCAGATGCGGGTCCTATGGAGACTCTTCCAGTCTGCTGGAGTGGCCGCCTGTTCACCCTGAACCTGTTTACCACCTGACACGGTGACTGAGTGGCTATGAGACTTTGCTCGGCCAGGCTTCAGACCAAGCGTTAGCATCAGCTCTGCCCAAACCCACATAGGCTGAGCCTCAGAAACAGTGTGTCTCCCCAGAAGAACTTAGGGTGATGCTGGTGAAAAAGAGTAGGGAAGGAGCTAGGGATGCGGTCCGGTTGGTGAAGCATGCGAGAAGCCTGGGTTTAATTCACAGTGCTGTATAAACTGGGCATGTGGTACATGCCTGTAATCCAAGCATTTGGGAGGATCAGAAGTTCAAGGTCAACCTTAGTTACTTTGTGAGTTGGACACCAGCCTAGGATACATGAGATCATATCTCAGAAAATAATTTAAGGCGCCTCTGAACGTAATTGCTCTCTAGAAATAAGCGAGATTAGTTTTCTAGCCCCTGCCACAGGCCATGCCTGCGGGCACTCATTCCATCTGCATTCGTATTTTCAAAGTCCTTATTGGAAGTCAAACAAGGCAGGAGAGTCTCCATAAATAACTATTGCCTCAGGTGATGGCTAGGCTCAGAGCCCATAGGGCAGGCACTCGCCCGTCCCTCCACACAGCAGTGTTCCATCGTGTTCCATGCCAACGGAGCAAGACCATCAGAATCTGGCCATGCCACGCAGCTTCTTCCCAATTGCTGGCTTTCAAGGTCTCCATGAGCTTTAGCCTGGGGGTTGTCAGTTCCTGTTTAACACCCGCTGTCCATTTGGTAACGGAAATAATCACATGCACTGATAATGCGTGGCAACAAATGAAAGAAAATGGTTCCCTCCCCTCCCCGTGTTAGTGTTTCCATGGATACAAGGATGAAGATTTCCATCCGTGGCTTAAACAAGAACAGTTTCAGGGCTTCGTGGTCTGGGCTGATTCCCAACCAAACATCCTCAACCCAGACCTTGTAGAGCTCCCAGAAAGAACTTGCCTGCATCTCTTCTGACCACAGCAAATACCTGAGGCAGAAACCTGAATAAGGAGAAACACTAGTTTTTGATCGCTGTTAGGGTTTTGCAGTTTCAGACGGTGGACAAGTGGCTCGGTTGCTTTGGGGTTTGTGGCACCACTTTATGGTGGGACACGTAATGCTCTCCTCTTGGCCAGGATGTGATGATGAAGAAGAAGAAGGGACCAGGGTCCCAAAGTCCCATTCAAGGACTTACGACTCAATTCTCTTTTCACTATACGGGCTACACAATCAAACTCAGGTCATCAGTCTCAGGCATACTCACAGAGCCATCCTGCTGGCACTAATTTTTATGTTTGTTTTGGGGGTTTTATTTGTTTATTTTGAGTTAATTAATTAATTTTAAAGCAGGATCTTACTATGTAGCCCTGGGTGTCCTGGAACTCACTATGTAGACAAACCTGGCCTTGAATATTTTTTTGTTTTAGACAAATCCAGTTCTTCATTCAGAAAAGTGGTTGGGACATCAGATGCATACATCTCTCATTATTGAAGCTATCTATGTTAACTGTACCATGGTCTGTGACCTGTGAGGCTAAGGGTTCATCGCAAACATTTTCATTATAGACCAAGTACAAGTAGCACTTACTAAGAAATCTAAATCCATGATCCTTCAAAATCCAAGATGCCACGGGGGGGGGGGGGTGCGCAATGCTCATGGGGTGGGGGACACAGCTAACACCAGTGCAAGGTCACCTTCAAGCCATGTATGTAAGGTGCAAACAAGGCACTGCTGGCTTCAGCCCCACCCTCAAGGTATCTCATTTTGTGTGGACACATGTGTATCCTAGAATCTTTTTTAAAATTATCCTTAAAAAGTGTCCTTTAAAAAAGTTACTCTGGCCAGGCAGTGGTGGCTCCTGCCTTTAATCCCAGCACGTGGGAGGCAGAGGCAGGCGGATTTCTGAGTTCGAGGCCAGCCTGGTCTACAGAGTGAGTTACAGGACAGCCAGGGTTATACAGAGAAACTCTGTCTCAAAAAACAAAACAAAACAAAAAAAGTTTCTCTGGTCCCAAACATTTAGGATAATGGATAGTCAACCTGTATCAAAGACGAGGGGAGGCATTAGGTGGAAGAATCTGTTCCCTATTGCAGAAATGTGGTGTCTCTGTGGGTGTCTCGTCAGACTGAGGCTTATAGACATTTGCTAGTGTCTTGCCCCACAGTGCTGCAGTAGTGGCTAGAATACAGGCTGTCATTTGCCTTCTTCCCCAGGGCAAATTTGCTGCATACACTGACGTGAGCTGCCCACACATGGGCTTAGAAGCATGTCAGGATCTTTGGTGGACATGGTCTGTGGCCTGAGGACAACCTGGAGTGGCCTTGGCTCCTTGCTGAATGACTGGAGGTTAGGTTTGTGTGGCTTTCAAACAGTCCCCTGTGGTTAGGGTGTGACCCAGTCCTACATAGCTAGCATAGAATACTTGAGACCCTGGGTTTGATCCCCACTATTGTAACCTCCCCACAAGCAAAACCGAAATAATTCGGTAGTGAGTCCCTCCTCATCCAGGGGTATGGTAGATGTCTGACTGACAGACACCAGACTGTTTGCTGTTCCCGGTGGGTTAATGTGGGCTATATCTTAACCGGAAAGGGGCAAGCTGCTGGATAGCTGGTTGTTTTCGAGAGGCAGTGGCTTGCCTGGTTAGGGTTTCCCTTTTCCTCTCCTCTGCTCCCAAATTACAGAAAGCAAAACATCCAGGTCATGTTTCCAAATTTCAATTTCGTAAACTGAAAACACATTTCAGGTCTCAGGAGACCAAAGACACCTTCATCTTGTTAACTCTGAGTCTTCAGTATTCACACAGCATGGACACATGGGGCTCGTTCCTTTTGTTACATGCACTGGAAGGATTGGCTGTTCCTTTGCTAAAGCCTCTTTCTTTTCAAGATTTATTTTTAGTTGTGGGGTATGCATGTATATGAGAGGGGGATAAGGAGGGGGATAGAGAGAGGGAGGGAGAGAGAGACAGACAGACAGACAGACAGACAGACAGACAGACAGAGACAGAGAGATTGTGAGCCTTCTGATATGGGTGCTAGGAACCAAACTTGAGTCCTCTGAAAAAGCAGATACCCTTAACTGGCCCCGACCTTATTCTATTATTTATTGTGTACATGCCGTATTTCATGCCATATATTCATGTGCATGGAAACACACAGGTGTGCAAAATCATCTTTGAGAACATCATGCATCCTGCTCAGTCACTCTCCACTTTATTCCTTTGAGACAGAGTCTCTCCCTGAGCCCGTAGCCTGTCATTTGCCAACTAGACTAGTGGCCAGCAAGCCCCGGTGATGCTCCTATGCCTGCCTACCTGGCTTTTCACATGGGCACTGCGCAGCCAAACTCAGTGTCTGATGTGCACTCTTACCGCCCAGCACTTACCCAGCCAATCTTATTCTTGTATGTTCGTTTTGAGTAGCTTTACATTTTTTTTCTAACTCTGAGAGCATCATGAATGCTAGCAATGGTACCACTGAACTATCTTGAGTTCATAAGTTGCAAAAGTTGTCTTCACATCCTTGATCTTCCTGCCTCGCTGCTCTGAGTAGCTGGAATTACAGGTGTGCACCACCCTGTGACATCATCTTCTCAGCATTCCATGTGCCCCTTTACAGCTTCTTCCATGAGTGGAGGAGATGGAGGTTCTTGATTTAAGGAAAAAAAAAAAAAAAAAAAAAAAAAGAAGTATGCCAGGGATACTAAGATCTCCTGTGAAAACCAATTCTCTATCCATGAAACGATGAAGGCAGCAAAAGAAATCTGTGCCACTTTAGAGGTTGTGCCTCAAAGTGCAGGCCATGTGGCCACAAAGCAAACTGGAGATTAATTAAGATGGAAAAGATAATAAGCCGTAGGGTTTGGTACTCTTGTGGTTTCAGACATCCACTGGGGTCTTGGAACTGATCCTCTATGGATTGGGGGCCTTGTGTTACCCTGGCAATCTATGGCTGCAGAACCTCCTCATGCCTTGTGGGCTACCTCCAGCTGTTTCTTGGTTGTGGGCAGGTGGGCGGGGAGAATGGAGGATGGGCACGGAGGCAGAAGCTCTGCAGGGTCTCCAGTCTCGGCCCCAGCTGGGTCCTGGCTTCAGAGTGTTGACAAGGAGGCCCAGCCCCCACAGCAAGAGACATTTCCCATGTGCACAGCCTCGGATGGCTCAGCTCTGCACATGGGCAAACCCACACAGCTCCCAAGCACACACAGCACACGATGTACCCTCATTTGGGTTTTGTTTAGGGGGTGGGGGTTGTTTGCTTGTTTGGTTGGTTTGATTTGGGGTTTTGTTTGTTTTTAGTTTTCTGTTTTGTTTTGTATTTCCCACTTAACCACTCATTATTTAGCACAGGGATGGTATGGGGTACAATGTGGGGTACAATACTGCTAAGCTGTCCATTATGGTACATATGGGGAGACTGGGAGAAACCTGGCCCAAAGGGAAAATGCTTCTAAGGAGAAGAATCCCTTCATTTGAGATGTATAAATAGGAACTTGGAAGAAGTAACCAAAAGCTCTCTTCTAGTATGTTGAAAGTAAGGGCATAGAGTGGTCAAGGATTTGAAAGTTAAATGTGCTGAGCAAACAGATTCTACATCTGTGAGGGCAGTATAAGGAGACAAGGAGAGGCAGAGGGAGGCAGGGAGAGGCAGGGGGAGGCAGGGAGAGGCAGGGGGAGGCAGGGAGAGGCAGGGGAGGCAGGGAGAGGCAGGAGAGTCCGGGAGAGGCAGAGGGAGTCCAGGAGAACCAGGGGAGTCAGGGAGAAGCAGGGGAGACAGGGAAAGGCTGGGAGAAGTAGAGAGAGTCTGGGAGAGGTAGGTGGAGTCAGGGAGAGGCTGGGAGAGGTAGGGGGAGGTAGGGAGAGGCAGGGGGAAGCAGGGGGCAGGGAGAGCTGCATCTGTGAGTTCAGTGGTGTAAAGAGGTGGTTAGAAGAGGATCATGGGTAAGTCAGAGAATGTGGCATGATAGGAAACTGCTTGGCAGTCCTGAGGCAGAGAAGCAGATGATGCTACATCCATAGATGTTTGGGGTTGGGGGTGGCTTCAGCTTGATTAGAGGAGGAGACAGGCAGGGACGGTCTGGGAGGGTCTCCTCAGGCACTCCCCAGGTGGCTGTGAGGACCCCGAGGAAGAAGCAAGTTAGGTGAAAGAAGGTCCAGATTCAATGTCAAGATGCAACAGCAAAGTGGAGATGCACTGGAAGGAGATGCACAGGATGGAGATGCACAGGATGCTGTAGGCATTGGCTCTGATGATGCTCAGGGACCATTGTAACAAGCTGAGGAGAAAAGGAGATCTCTCAAGAGGGGTCTGGAGAGATCACAGACAGACAGAAACAGACAGGCATGGAAGAGACGGCAGATACGTGCAGGACAGGGCAAACTGGACTGTGTCCAAGTGACAGTGAGCAGTAGCATGTGGCCACAGACCCTTGAAATCCTTGCCAGGCAGGAGGTATCTCAGGGATATGGCGAGAGCATAGCGGGGAGCTATGGGAGCAGGACGGGAGGGGGCGAGTGTGGAGTGGAGGGAAGGAACACAGCTCGGCAGGGTGCTCCTGAGAAGAAGGGGCACCAAGAGGGCAGGGGTGACCAAGGCCTTCCAAGCCCAGAGAAAGGTGGGTGGGGCCTGAAAGGCTGCAAAGGTTGCACTGATGTTTTTGTTTCTGGGTGAATGTGAAGAGCTGGGTACATGGGGTGGGAAGGTTGGGGCTGAAGTTTAAAGACCCTGGAGTTGAGGGGGATAGGAAGAAGGAGGCACCCAGGCACCCAAGGGAAAGATCTGTGCCTCTGAAAGCCCTCCCTGTCCCTGGCTGGGCAGTGGCGCTGCACCCTGTAGAAACCCCTGCCCAGATGTGGTACCACTGTTAAACCTGAGTCTTCTCTGCCCAAGGGTGGACTTGTCGGTTCCTGGTTGTCCAGTGACATTTAATGATGTCCCCCTCACCCAGTCAGGTCAGACTGCAAGGGGAGCCTGCGGGGACATAGAGGGTGGAGGGAAGGGCTTGTCTGGGAGGGGGCTGAGGATAAACAGAAGGGACCCAGAGCAGTGTGGCCTGCAAAGGAAAAGTGTCCTGTTGCAGATAAAGTGTCCTGTTGCAGATGTTCCCAGGAGGGCTGGGGGTGTGGTCAGAGCCTGGCCCGGTGCCCTCTAGCACATCTGCCTCTCAGCTGTCTCCGGGTTCACACAGCACATGGCTCTTGGGTGGGTGTGCATCAGAACAGGCCACAGTTTTCCTGTTCATGAGAAAGCTTTGCTTCAAAGAGATTGGCTTTATTTTCACTGGGCTGGGGGTGGAGGGAGGGGGGAGGCATTTAAACAAAAGTTAGAACCGCTGAAGAAAACACAGACCCTTCTCCAGCGGTCCTATGTCAACGTACAGGCATGTTCTGAAAATGCCGTGTCAGGGACTGGCTCTCCCACTAGCAGCTAAGTAATGGTAACCTGTGCCTCATGAGCCATGGGATTCTGAGACCGAGAAGATGCAGCCACACCCTGGAATGTGGGTTTTTTTTCCTCCCAGGCATGTTATTACAAATAGACTTTTTTCTATGCTGGCCCATACCAGGGGCATCCCAAAGATGCCCTTCCGTGTGCTGTTGGGGGTGGGGCATTGCAGGGGGCGGGGCATTGCTGCATCAGCTTCCCTGCTTGATCTGTGGGCACCAACATCAATTCGTCTTTGTATCCTGGTCCCTGTGACCCCAGGATGTGATGCCAAATGTAGAGATGAATTCTGAAGCTTGGAACTGCCTGGAGAAATAAGGAACGTTGAAAGAGAGATTCCCGCGTCCCCCCCCAGAAAGAGAGATTCCCCCCCCCGGGGCCCACTGTAGAGCACTGTAAGAGACAAGACCTGTCTTGGGACACCTGTCACACTCAGTAAGATCCGTGACACGTCACCGAGACAATCTTGTCATCATCTCCTTTTCCTGAGAACCTGCCTCAGCCTACAATTCCCTCTGTTTTCTGTGTAAATGTCTCTGCCTGGTTTCTCCCTGGGCTTGGTCAGAGGATACTTCCCTGGGAGCTTCCATAGAAGGAAGAGGTTCCATCCTGCCCTCTAAGAACAACGGCTCATCCTGTCCCTGCACCTGCCCTGCCCCTGTATCTCTGTGTTCTTGTCGCTAAAGCACACTTCTGAGGCAGCGTGGAATGATGTTGCACAAGCTGGGGGTTAAGTTTGCCCAGGTTCAGAATCTAAAATGCCACAGCCACTGTGGAAAATAGCATGAAGGTTTCTCAAGTTTTCAATTAAAACTAAAGTCATGGCACAATCAGTAATTATGGTTTGGGCCAAGGAATCCAGTCTCCTGAGTTTCCTAGGCTGGCTTTGAACTTCTGATCCTCTGGCCCCAACCTGCCAAAAAGCTAGGATTATAAGTGTATCTTGCCAGAGCTAGCCAAAAATTCTGCCTTTGAAATTTTACCCCAGAGAATTAAAAGCAAGGTCTGTTTGTACACTGAAGTCCATGGCGGTGTCATTCTTGGGAGCTGAAACACAAGAGCAGCGTGAGAGTCCACCAGTGGGCAGATGAGTCAGGAGCAAGGTGTGCTATAGGCTTACAGTGGAATATTACTCACCCCTGCCTGGGAAGGATGCTCCCTCACACACTAACTGTACAAAGTTAAATAAACCAGTCACAAAGGGGCAAATACTGTTCCTATGTGATTTGTTGCATAGAAGATGCCTCACGTAAGCAAATCCACAGACAGAAGGGGCTGAAGAGAGAAGAAAGGGAACCTGGTGTTTACTGTGGACGGCATATCTGTTCTGTAAGAGGACAGACCTTCAAGCACAGTGGTCGCAACCTTCCTAATGCTGTGACCCTTCAGTACAATTCCTCATGTTGTAGTGACCCCCAACCATAAGATTATTTTCATTTCTACCTCATAACTGTGATTTGCTACTGCTCTGACTCATGATGTAAATATCTGATATGCAGGATACCTGATATGCAACCCCTGTGAAAGGCACGGTCAACCCCAGGGGGTCGAGACCCACGGGTTGAGAACCACTGTGGGAGGGGCTGGTGAGGGTGTTGCTGAGGCTGCGGTGTGGCCTTTAAACCATGTCAGCACCTTGGCATCTTCCCAGCGTGCAGCAGCAGTTCTCACAACAGCCTCTCTCATGGTCATTTCCTCCTGACCCTCCCAAGAATGAGTCCTCTTCTGGGTCCACCTAAGCCTCCCCTTGTCCCAGGCTGTCCTCCACTCTTGTCCTCTGGGTATGTCCTCGCTGACATCCTGTCTTGTTTCGTATTCTCTGTAATATGTCATCTGGAATATAGCCTTCTCTTCCTCCGTCCCTCTTTGCTCTGCACTGCTGAAGGTTTCCTGGTTCGAATCCCACCCCTGCCTCTTACCAGCTGCATGTCCATTTCCATTATCTGGAAAATGAGTAACGTGGATGAGGAGAAGCACATTGTTGTGGCAAAGGACAGACTGGGCATGGGGCCCATGTTGGTCCGATGAGATTTGGCCACAGGTCCTCACTCAGAGTTAGCTGTCCTTACAGAAGCCTCAGAGCTTCTCAGAGCTGCACTGCCTAGGGGTGGGCAGAGCAGGGCTGTGGGTACACAGAACCAAGCAAAGCTGCACATCCCTGTCCTCACTGGGACAGTAAGAGAGCCATGTACAAGCCTCCCCCATGGTTCATTTAGACTAGGATGCACATGTTCCATACTGAGGTTTCACCAGGCAGGACCCATGCTCACTCAACATCCATGTCTGCCATGGGGGAGCCACAGTGATCTGCTCTTCAAGCCAGGACTCAGAGACAGCTTTATTTATTTATCTATCTACTTATTTTTGAGACAAGATTCTGCTTTGTAACCTGGAGCTCACTGTGTCTGCAAGGCTAGCCTCAGGCACACAGAAATCTACCTGCCTCTCTCTCCTGAGTGCTAAGATTAAAGATGTGCACCACTACACCTGGTCTTAGGTGGTGCATCTACATCTTCACGTGTGTAGATCCTTTCCTCTTAAGACAGAATCACACAGCACTAAAAGTGGCACAGAATATCTCAGGAGTCCATGGCTGTATTTTTTACGTCATTCCTTGCCCATCTATGGTATCATTAATGCTGAGTTAGACTGCCCTGAGGGCTGTGGTGATGGCTCGGTGGGAAAATGTTTAATTTGCAAGCACAAGGATCCAAGTTTGATCCCCAGTCTAAAAAAACAAAGCCAAGCGTGCAGCAGCACGCTTGTAATCCCAAAGCTGGGGAGGCAGAGATAGGCTCGCTGCCCTGGGGCTTGCTGCTTGTCCTGCGTAGTAAAGTCCAGGCCAAGGGAAATGTCCATCTCAAAACAAAGTGAATAGTCATTGAGGAATGACACTTGAAGCTGACCTCTGGCCTTCACATGCATGCTCACATGAATCTGCTCACGTACACAGTGTTTCTGAATACACATGATCATGCATACAGCACACATGGCACACGCACACACATACACAATTGCACTGCACGTGTGTGCTGTAATGGATTTAGCAGGCATTTCAACTGTTCTAAGTCTTCTGTGGAGAAAAGCCTTGAGCCCACACATCTGCCCCTCAGTTACACAGCATATAATGTTTCAGTCAGGAATAGACCACACATTTGACTGTGAGCCTTAGGGGCACATGATCTAGTGTCACCGCTCAGCCTGTATTAACTGCAGTCTGTGGTGTTCACCGGCATGTGAGGTCACCTGAGGATGTGTTGGTCAGGATATAGCTCCATTGTCCAGAATCCTGTGACTGAACACCTAGACTGAATGCCCAATTTCATCATGACAGCTTCCTAGACAGGATGCACCAGCACAGACGGCACATGGGTCTCCAAAGCTTCATTTACACAGTGTTTCCAAATTACCATCCAGAGAGACACCGATCAGCACAAACACCCCACCCCACCCTGGCATGGATCGGTGGTAATCACAGAGACACTTGTGACACTCGTGACACATCAACACGAACTATCTGAGATGCCAACATGTGGTGATCATCACAGTTTTCCGAGAATGTTGAAAATTCCTTGTTTCTCCTGTGAGGAGAGCTCAATGCCACCATCTTTAGATGGGTGCGCCATCTCAGCGGCAAGATTTCAGAGGTGTTCCTGAGACATACTTGTGTGGCTTCGTGGGAAGGCCTAGCCGATGTGCACTGTAGGTGACTGCAGATCAGGATAAGTCTGGGTTTTCCTTCCCTGGGGACTTCCTCCAGGGCCAACTAGAGGAAGGAGGGACCTGAATGCTCCTTGGGACCAGAGCTCTTTAGAGAGGCTTGCTACCTGCAACAAAGATGCCTGACAGTTTGGACTCTCTTGGCAAGCACACAGCCCACTGGCAATCTGCAAACACAATCTTGTTTTGGAAGGGGGGCGGGGGCGGGCAAGGAAAATGGCTTGAAGCTGCAGCTTAACAATTAGGGCCTCCCCTCAAGTGGAAGTTTCCAGCCTTGAGGCCTCCTTTGCTCCTCACACTTTAGTCGTGACTATAAATTCAAAAGTTGAGTATCCGTCACTGGACACATAACAGAATCTCAGGGTCACCCTACAAAGTGAATTCTTTCAAGGCGATCTCAGAGTCTTTTTTCCAGGATCTCTAAAAAAGGGTTTTCAATTTTTTGTTATTTTGTCTTTTTTTTTTTTCAGAGCTGAGGACCGAACTCAGGGCCTTGCACTTGCTAGGCAAGCGCTCTACCACTGAGCCAAATCCCCAACCGGGTTTTTAATTTTTAATAAAAAGTAGACAAATTTTTTAAAAAATCAAATGGGAACAGGAAGTAATTAATACAATTGCTAGTTCTTTCCTCTTTCATTTTTAGTTCTTGTTCCCAAATATAAGTAACAGTTATATCATACATGCCATTTCACGTTCTGACTTTCTTACCCGATAAGAAGTAAACATTTCTCTGTGTTTGAATGCACTCATCCTAACTGCTTTAAGTGGCATCACAGCCATGCAGCAAATGCTATGCCACAGTTGTCAGAATGAAACTCATTCCTGGGCTTCTGTCAATGCATCTATAACTGCATCAAAAGGATTGTTTTGTTGAAGATAAACTCTAGGAGTGTCTTTTCTAGAAACATCTTTTTGTTCTGAACACATAGCATTGCCTAAAAGATTTATATCAAGTTCTGCAGCATTTGGAGCTAAGGAGACAGTTTAATCAGTAACGAGCTTCCCTTTCAAGCCAGGCGGTGGTGGCGCACACCTTTAATCCCAGCACTTGGGAGGCAGAGGCAGGCGGATTTCTGAGTTCAAGGCCAGCCTGGTCTACAGAGTGAGTTCCAGGACAGCCAGGGCTACACAGAGAAACCCTATCTTAACCTCTCCACACACACATACACATATACTTGCCATTCAAGTATGATGACCCAAGTTAGATCTGTACAAAGATTTTTTTATGGGTGCTGGGTGGTCTAACTCAGTGCTAGAAGCAAAGATGGGTGGGTTCCTGGGGCTCACTAGCTGTCAGCTTATCCTAATTGTAAGCCTCAGGTCTCAGTAAGAGACCTTTTCTCAGAAAGTAAGATGGCCCTCTCCTAACACTGACACCCGAGGTCAGCCTCTGACCTCCATATACATGCATACATATACACACATGTGCTTGTTCCTGAGGGTTCCCCCACATGCGAACATGCACACACCCACATTTTCTTTTTAAAAGGAATAGAAAGTGTAGATTTGTTGAGGCTTTTTAAAGAGCAGTGATCAGCACTGTAATTAGAACATGGTTTGGGTGGAGTGATTAAGCATTTGAACTCTCCTGCAGACAGGAAGGGATGGGGGATGCTGCAGTGGAAATCTCAATCTCAAGTTCCTATGAGTTTTACAGAAGTTGTCCACCTCCTTGATTTCAGTGAAGGTGTAGAGTTTGTTGCCCAAGCTTCTTAAAATCCTGGGCTGGAGCCACCCTCCTGCTTCAGACTTGGAGTAATAGCTGGAAACAGACACTTGTGACACACTCAGCATAAACACTCAATAAGAATGCTTTATCCACTAGCTGCACACATAGCAGTGCGTTTTTTTGTGGGAGAACCCATCCGGTATATGACCTTGTCATGTCACGACAGACCTAGTTCAGATGTGGGCGCAAGGCTGAAATTGCCTAACGATGCATTCTCAGCGTGTTCCCGTCCATAAGCTACCGTGACTGTCTGCGGCTTAAGTAGCAGCTCAAGAGAAAACAGATGAGTGGTAACTAGAGAGTGTGTGATTAAATGACCTAGCTAATTTCTAGCGCTTGGGTGGAGCTTAATTATTTAATTATATGCCCCGCGGGTCCACCATGATTGAAGGAAGTATTAGAAGTCACAATGGAGCTTCAGAGAGGCAAGGCCTCCTGAGCCCTTGGGTCATTGGGATATGCCTTTAGAAGGTAGTTCTCCGGAGAGAGTTGTTATAAGAACCTATTGCTTGTCCAACTCAGCCCTTTGTACTGATGGCTTGAGATATGTTTCTCCCAACATGTGCCCCTGACATAACCATCAGCCCCATGTTCCAAGAAATAAAGCTCAGACTCAAAATATATTTACAAATACCTTGGCCATGTAGCTAGGCTCTTCTGACTAGATCATAACTTAAGATAACCTATTTTTTCTAATCTACATTCTGCCATGTGGCTGGTTACCTATGTGGCTCGGGTACTATGTGCCTGTCTCATCACATCTTCCTGGGTGAATGTCCCATGCCTGGCTCTATCCCAGAATTCTTTCTGCCTCCTGAATGTCCCACCTCCTATTTCCTGCCTAAGCCATAGGCCATCAAATTTGTAATTGACAAGTGCCACATCCATATAGACATAAGATATCTACACATGTTATATTAGGTGACATGGGGTAACAGGGCAAGTTCCCACTAAGCCTATTCTAGTCTATTTTAACTTTGAAAGTATGAGCTACATACACCTCTTTTCTTTATAAAACATCTTGCTTCAGGTATTTCATTATAGTAGTGATTAGTGCCATGTATTGGTCCTAGGAACAGCTTTACAAAGAATCCAGAGGATTGCTTTGTTCTGGGTGCTTTGAGAAAACTTTTGTTCATGGTGGGGCTTGAGTAGCACTGTTTAGTGACTTAGATGCTGCTTAAGTCCATGTGGCCTTAGAAAAAAGGCCACAGTGGTGATGGGTAGGCAGGGAAGCAGAAGACAGGGGCTATTATAGCCTTAGAGGTCAGATGGGGCTTTGTATCTCAAACATCTATGTGCCCAGGATCAGCCGGGATCAAATTCACTACCGATTCTTCTTCAGCAGCTGATTAAATATGGTGCCCAAAATTTTGCATTTCTAAAAGCTAATGGAAACCATCCCAGGGGATAATTTAAACCATCCATGGATGAGTGAGGATCCTGACCAACTAACCCTCTGCTTCTCAATTTGTGGAAGGCAGGTCCCAGAGAGGAAAGGGCACTCGTCCAGTGTCACGTAGCTTGGCAGCAGCTGTGACAGGCTTATAAACAGTTGGAGCTCCAGCTCTGGACATATTTAGCAAACATCAGCCCATAGTGTTAGAGCTGTTTGAAGGAAAGATCATGTATGCTGAGTCTTCTCCACACCAGGCACTTTTTGCCTTTGATCCTATTTAATCTTCCTGATAACCCTACAAGATAAGTAGTTGCTTCTTATTTCCCAGAGGGAAGACTGAGCCCCTGACATAAGAGAGGATTCCCCCAAGGTCAAGCCAGTCTTGCTTTGGAGGTCATTCAGCTTTCCACCCTGTGACTGTTCACAGCCTGAGCCCCACTCCTCAATGCCAGCAGACTACAGTCAGTCTGCACGTGCTGTATTCACCAGGAATAGAAAATACTCACAGTGGGAGTACTTGTGTTGGTGTTGAACATGCCTAGACATTCCCCCCCTTGCCATTATCCCCTAATACAGTGAAATTATTTATTTCATGCCAGCAATTATTTATTTTGTGAGACCTCAAGGAATCATCTAGAGTGAAGTGTAGGGGTAAGTCTCCTTGGGAAGGCTGAGCTCTGATGTCATCACCACCCCATTTGCTGTTCTCATCTGATCCTAACCCCACCTGGCTGATGACTGTTCAGCTAAGAACTTGCCCTACTTTCCTTTCTGTTCCCGTGATGAAACACCCTGACAAAAAGCAACTTAAGGTAGAGAGTTTATTTGCGCTCACAGTCGCAGGTTCTGTGTCCAGCCTTGCAGGGAAGTCATGGCAGCAAGTCACAGCTGAGACAACTGGTCACATCACATCTTCAGTCAAGAGCAATCAGAAATGAAATGAAGGCATGTGCATTTGTTAGCTTGTACTCGACTTTACTTCTCCACTCTTACACAGTTCAGAACCCCTACTAAGGGAATGGTGCCACCCACAGTGGACCAGATTATCCTATATAGGTTAACTTAATTCAAGAATCCACCACATACAAGACCACAGGCCAACCAAATGTAAACAATCTTAAATTGAGACTCCCCGGTGTCTTCTGCTAGATCCTGCATTGGCCTATGTTTTCGTGCACACATACAGAGAGAAGCAGAAGAAGACATTGGGTGCCCTGCTCTGTCACTGTCCTTAATCCACAGGGTCTCTCACTGGAGTTAGTCTGGCAGCCAGCAATACTCCTATCTCCACCTCCCCACAGTGCTGGGGTTTCCAATAGGTTCTGGAATTTGAACTTACCCAAGGAGCCATCTCCGCAACTCACTGTGAGGTTTCTGTTGTCACGATATATTGCTGCTTTAGAAAGACCAGGTAAAGAATGTGTGCAAGATGCTAACTTCCACATAAGAAAATTGCATAAACAAATATGTCTGTTGTTGTGTTTAAAAAGATGAAGCTAGAATCTGGAGAGAAGATTTAGCAATGAAGGACACTTGCTATGCTTGCAGAGATATGGGGTTCAATTCCCAGCACCCACATCTGGTTGCCCTCAAGATCCTCTAACTCTAGTTCCAGGGTACCCAGCACCCCTCTTCTGGCCTTCGTGGGTACTGCACTTACATGTGTCCATCCCTCTTCCCCACACACGTATACACAACTAAATACAATTTTTTTTAACTTTAAAAGAAAATGAGAATCAGTAGATGAATAAACCGCTCAGAGTGTAACTTTGTTTTGTGAGTTGTCGTTGGAACCTTATAAACAGTTTATGTGACTGAAAACAAAATTAAACCAACAAGAATAAAAACCATCTCCTAACGGGGAAAACAAATGGAAACAAACGGCTCTGTATACACAATTGAAGGCTTAACCTCACAGGGATTGCTTCGAGTGACTTGGACGCAGTAATTCCAAATGGAACAAAGAGACAAAAAGAACCGCCAATAAAACCTAAACTGGATTCAGTAGTCTTATTGTTGGTAATAAAAAACGGTACTGCTGTTTGGAAACTATTCTACAGACACAGCTATGCGCAATTATCTTCGAGTCTTTGGGACCCAAGATTTTCATCATAAGAAATAGACACAAGTATCAAACTTGGCCGTTTCAGTTAGACACATCATCAGCGAGAATTAGAAAGGGTGCTAAAGAGCGAATGTCACTGCGTTAACGTCAGTAGGGAGCAACTGCACCCCTGCTTGGCTTCTTTCTCCTGGGGTCAGAGCCCATCTTACCCCCAGCTGTGCTCCCACTGTCTAGGCATTCATCGCTGCTCTGGTGCTCTGGGGACTTTTTTTTTTTTTTTTTTTTGGAAGGGCAATGGCAAACAGTCTACTTCTAAGGCTTCTCAGTTCCCAGCATCAGTACGGAAAATGTGGCCTGAGGGTGGGCACCTGGTTTTCCAGATCAGCACCCCCTGGATGTGTACCAGCCACTGCCATATGCACAGGCCACAGTAGAAGAGGACTCAGAAAGCGTGTGGCCTCAAAGACTTACCAGTCATTTGGTCCAAGTGAAAATATCTTCACCCAGGATAGGAAAATACCCAGAGGCTGAGTCCTGCCTCCCAGGACAGACTTCAGTCCTGAGCTGCTCTGAGCAGGAAGCTAGCCCTGGCTGGTTTCTGTTTTCTTATTTGTTTGTTTTGTCCACTTCCTTAGTCCCCAAAGCGGCCCTGGCCTCCCACGTGTTTAGCAGGCTGGGAATTTAGGGCTATTTGTATGCAGGGATCTGGCCTATCAGAAGCATCCCTCCAGGTCTGAAGAGCCCTGCAACCATGGCCTTAGGACCCAGTTTAACTGTGCCTTTTTTTCATCTCTGAGGCTCAACATCCAGGCCTACTGGACCCTTCCCTCTGCAGGTCTGCTGATGCAGGTGGTGTCTAAGCCTTGCTAGCAGGCTCACTCGGGTGAGTGGTCTTCCATTATGTCGAACGCCACTTCCTGGACACAGTCCATAAGTCCGGGTTCCACTCTAATCCTCACCCTCCCATGCCTGTTCTCTGAATGTCTGTCGACTATGATAGTACTGAGTTCAAGTACCCTAGTTCTAATGGGAGCCTATCTAGAAATAATAGCATAAGATCAGTATGAGACAAGATCCTTAGGGTGGCCCTTGATCCTATATGACGATGTCCTTATGAAAAGAAGACACAGAGGCAGACACACGGGGAGAAGGTCACATGGGAACGAAGCCTGATATTGGAGTGAGGCGTCTCTGAGTCAGGGGATTTGAGGATTTATAGCTTCACCCGACTTCCTGTTCTCACTTTCTGCTTCCTGTGTGCTGACAGCCATGTGGCCAACCAGCTTCCTGCTCCTGTCTCATTCCAAGCCTTCTTCCCCACTCTGGTGAACTCTGTCCCTCTGGAAGTATAATCTAAAATCAACCCTTTTCCTCTTAAACTGCTTTTTGATAGGGTATTTTATCACAGAACTGAGACAGATACCTGGCCTTTTTTGATACTGCTCTGGCAATAGAAGGTGGTGGGCACTGATGTAGTGCCAGTTAGAACTGTAAAGTCCAGGTTCCTCCCCTGTCACCACTGACACTGGAGGAAGGGATCCTTTCTAATATTGTGACAAGTGTGAGATTCTGGCTCCCCAAATGGTCTCCAGCAGTACCCCATAACTGGTCTGCTCAGACGAATGTCTCAGCTCCCTACTTGATCTCTTCTGGTGCCACTCCATCCAGAGTGTTGGGGTGCCTCTTATAACTGCTCAAGGGCAGGAGTCTAGAGTTACCTCAAAGCTTTTGATGATAGTCATGAGAGTGGGGTCTTCGTTTGCTCTCTGATGTTCAGTTAGAGTCCAACATTATTCTCTAGGGCTTCCTTTTTGTTACTGTCTGAATTTTTGTTGTTGTTTTTTTTTTTTTTTTTTTTGGTTGTTTTTGTTTGGTTTTTTGTTTCTGTTTTGTTTTTTGTTTTGGTGATTTTGTTTGTTTGTTTGGTTGGTTGGTTGGTTGGTTGGTTGGCTGGTTGGTTTTCTGTTTTGTTTTTTGAGACAGGGTCTTTCTGTGTAGCCCTGGCTGTCCTAGAACTCACCCTGCAGATGAGGCTAATCTCAAACTTACAGAGATGCGCCTGCCTTTGCCTCTACCTCCCAAGTGCTAGGATAAAGGCGTGTGACATCAATGCCTGGCCTCTGCTATCTTTTAAAGTGTAGTCTCTCTACTACTTTTTCTGTTGTATATTTTGGGGGCCCATTCTGTGTTTTGTGTCTCATTTATGTTTTCCACCTCTGCTACTGTTCTGCAGTCTAGATAATCTCTTTGGATGTATTCTCCACTTCATTAATTCTCCCTTCAGCTACATCTATCCTCTATTTACTCCATTTCAAAATATCAGTCAATAGTCTCTTCATACACAATTCATAACATTTCAGACATAATTATTCTATAATTCTGTTTCTGATATTGCAATAGGAGCAATGCCTTGTTCCTTATTTCTGCTGACTGTCATTCACAGGTCCTGACTTCTTATAGGAGCTAACTGTTTGAAGGTACTTTCTATAGGTGTGATCAACCAAAATGGGGCAGTTTCTCCCTAGGCTTAGCCTTGCCTCTCATTCAGCTAGCAGCTTTGGGAAGCCCTGTACTGGACCTGAGTCAGACATTGCTGGGGCTTCTGATGCAGTGAGGCTGGGGTTTTCAGTCTAAAATGTCCTTTGCTGTTGACCAAAGACTCGTGCCTAACTCTGATGCTTTTGTCTCTGCTCCTGCACCCCACCCTCCTCCTGGGCTCTGGATCCCTCTATATGACCGGAAGCTGTGTATAACTCATGGGCTTTAAATAAAGCATCCCCTTCTTTTAACAGCAGCACTTTCTGGAGATTATTTCCTGTCCTGACATCCATAATGCTGGATACAGAGTTCTGAGATGAGGATTTTTAACCCCTCAGCCAGAAAATCAAATGTTTCCCAAGTCCTTGGGAATTGGGAAAAACGTGTCATACTCTCAAATCCACCGGAGCCTTGAAAATCAGGTCTCAGGTGAATGCCAACCACTGGGTACGCTATAGGAGATTCCAAATGAAGGATTTTTTTTTTTTTTGAAAACCTGGTGCCAGGAAAATCTTTGTCTTGCCAAAGGGATTAGCTGGCTTTCTCTAAAGATGCTAAGAGCTGTGTAATATATTTTATTTCTCTGTTGACCAAGCTGACAGAAGCACTGGTCAAGACAGATGCTAAATCTTATCAGCTTCCTCAGTCTCTGAGATTGTTTCCTGCTTTGCCATGGTTATGACTTCCACTCTGTGTCTCAGCACATCAGCCTTCGGGACTCCTTAATGAAAGAAGCAAATTGGAAGTAAATTAAGTTAAAGATTATAAGTAGCCACATTTCTTTCTTGTTAAAATATCCAAGGGAATAATATGTGGCAATTATGCAAATGCTTATTTCCAAGAGCTCAGATTCAAAGAATTAGTGAGTACAGATATTTGGAAGACAGGATAGTGTCTCTGCCTCTGTCTTCCTCACGCATGCCTCTGTGCCCGGGGAGCTTTAAACAGGGCTTCTCTGCTCATGACCTTTTGTCCTTCCTTACATACCAATCAGGGTGCATGGTCCAACCTAGTCTCAGCTGGTGGAGTGCTCAAGTAACACATGTGAAACCCTGGACTCAATCAGCAGGCATCGTAGTACATACCTGTGCCTTCAGGAGGGAGAGGTATGAGGATTAAAAATTCAAGGTCATCTTCAGCTGTATATTGAGATCAAAGTTAGCCTGAGCTACATGAAATCCCGTTTGAAGGAAAAAAAAAATCAGCCATGGATCCACTGTGATACTTCCAGAGAAACAAGTGTGTGGACACACAGTTCTATTCCCAGAGAAGAAAAATAGATGCTGTTTTACTTCCCGTAGTTTTGATGATTCTACTGAAGTGTCCTTAACCAGTATCTTTGTTGAGCTCTGCCTCTTGCCCTGATCTATCCATGGATTCTGCAATGTTGACTGTAACCTGGAGCCCAGGAGTGAAGCAAGGTGCTGAAGGACATGGGCCTTGGAGAGAGAGACAGAGAGACAGAGACAGACAAAGAGACATACAGACAGAGACAGAAAGAGAGACTGGGTTTGGTGTGGACTTCTGGAACCTCAAAGCCCACCCCCAGTGGCATGTCTCCTCCAACAAGGCCATACCTACTCTTTCAAGGTCACAAATCCAATTTTGCCCAAACAGTTCTAGGAACTGGGGACTAAGCATTGAAACCCAAAGCGTAAGGCGCTCTTCTCACTCAAACCACCTCAGTCTCATGCATTTTCTTATAGTGATACTAAACCTATCGATGTTCAGAATGACCCAGAGAGCCTGGACCTCAAGGTAAAGGGCTGGATGGATACCCGGGGAAGGGTGACAGGTGGAGATGAAGGACAGGGTAAATCTCAGAACAGAGACAATACAGTAAGGAAGAGACCAGTCCAGAACATGAGGAGTGTCTTTGGCCCCAGCTTTGAGCACGTCAGCCTTGACTATAGGCATAGTCATTGTTGGCTGTTGAAGACACTACCATTTCAGGCCACTCGTGTGGCACTGGGTTTACAAAGGTGCACATGTGTGCACAGGTGAAAAGATATTTGTTCTTCATGATCCAGCTGCATGTCTAGGGTCTTTCAAAGCCTGGCTCAGGTGGGAGCCACAGAGACTCACTGTGATGATTTAGATGAGAAATGTCCTCTACTGGGTCATGTTTTTAAACACTTGGTCCCCAGTTGGTGGTGCCGTCGAGGGAGGGGGAGGTTATGGAACCTTTAGTAAGTGAAGCCTTTTGGAGAGAGTAGCTCACTGCAGGGGTGGGATTTGAGAATTTATAGCCTTGTCTCACTTCCTGTTCTCCCTCTGCTGCTTCCTTTGCAAGGGTGAAGATGTGATCAGCCAACTGTCCCTGCTGCCACTCCATGCCTTCCCCATTACTATGGGCTCTCTCTCTCTCTCTCTCTCTCTCTCTCTCTCTCTCTCTCTGGAACCATAGGCTCAATAGAAAAGTAACTACTGATACACTCACAGACGAGAGAGTCTGAATAACAGTGTAGACAGGACGTACCAACACTCTTGTTTGGAGCTCCTTGGGCAGGAAGTCCTTCATCAGCACCCTTGAAGCAAAGGTGGACCCAGGCTGGTCACACTCAGGTTCTCTGGCTTCTATGGAGTGCCAGTCACACTGCTTCCCCAATGCATCCACTTCATGACAGGTGACTTACCCCTGCTTACCCCCATAGCCGTCTCTTTCCTTCTGCTTTAACGACAAAACCAAGGTGAGGTATCTTATAAAGAAACAGGGTTTGTTTCATTTCAGAGGCTAGACAAGCAGAGCGGTGGTTAGCTCTGGTGAGGGCATGTGCCAGGGACAGAGATGACTTGGTCAGACAGGAGGCTGGAGAGTGGGGAGGGGCTGATATTCTATAATATGCCTCTACTCAAAACAAACCAGGGTCCCAAGAGAGATAGTTAATCCCTTCTAAGGTCAGCTCCTCCAGTGACTTAATGACTTTATAGTAAGCCCCGCCTCTTAAAGGTGCCACCACCTCTACTGCACTAAGGACCAAACTTCCAGTACCAGTACCTTTAGGATGCACTCAAAACCAGTGAATCTTTTTGCCCGTCCTACAAGAGATTAATTGCTGTCTTGTACAGTTGTCCCTCCTTGAGTGTCTGCTGAATCAAAACCGAACGTGGCCTCCTAGGCAACCGAAGGCTAATTTTATTGAGGACTGTTTTCAGATGTAATTGAGTCACCCTGGGGTATTAGAAGACCAGAGCTGATTCACACATACACCTTTTACCCCTTCCCTGCTGTGATTTTTCCAATAGTAGAATTGGAAACAGACCGTACAAAACATCCACACACAGGAATGAGAGGCTTAACGTTCAGCTCCGTGCTAAGGGCTCTTACCCCATAAAAGTCTGTTCTGGGATTTCTGAAAGACAGGGGTTTTAGGTTAGCAAGGGCTTGTGGCCTGGTGTGATTACATGTGCTGGCCCTTGCTGGGGGGATTTGGTTTCCTCCAAAGCATGTTCTGTCAAATCCGAATGCACATAGCCCACCCACCAGGCAAAGGTGGTCCCTGGAGTTGGGCAGCTCTGCCTCCAGCTGCCTTGTAGCCACTGTGACCCCTGGCCTTTAGCACACTCAGGCCAAGGGTCACCTTTAGCGCACTCAGGCCAAGATGGATGAACAGAGAAGGTCTGTTTGCCAAACTCTCTCATTTAGGACCCTGCAAGTGAAGGGTCTGACCAAGAAGCCTGAGGCAGGCCTCAGGAAGTTATCACAGATGGAGGAACAATGCTGGTGTGAGAGTCCTACACAAGACAGTCTGGTGACTGACCCTGAGGCCCTGAGTGAGCCTCAATGGCCATGTGGACAGAGAATACACAATCACCATAGCATGAGGACTCCTGCTTGCTCTTGGCTCCATTACCATCTCTGAGGCGTCTGAACTGGAACTGCCCTGGACCCTCTTTGCTTCAACTTGGCCCAGCCCAGGGTTACCTGAGGGAGTCTTAGTTGAGGGACTTCCCAGATGAGATTAGCCTGTAGCCATGTCTATGAGGGATCGTCTTCATTAGTGATTGACATGGGAGGCCCCAGTCCTATACAATCGGTGGCCATATAAAAAAGCTAACTGTGTGAGCCAGGAAACAGTGTCCCTGCATAGCTCCCACCTTGAGTTCCTACCCTAACTTCCCTCAGTAATGAATTGTGACCTGGAAGTGTGAGGTCGAATGAACGCTTTCCTTCCAGTGTTTGCTTTTGGCTATCACAGCAATGGAAATTAAACTGCAACACCTTATATTCCCTACCAAATGTTTGTCCCTTCCCAAGGCAAGCTGGAACCCCAACTCAGCCCTGCCTGGCTGGGTTTGCTCTGGGATATACTGAAGGATTGACAAGAACTGGTCAGGGGAGGTATTCTTAAGTCTCTTAGTTTAGCAGATCCACCAGAAATATGAGCTGAGGGAACAGTCGTCACCTCTCCCTCATGGTAAGAATAAGCACTCCATTCATTTCCTGTCTGCCATTATACAAGGCCAGATTCAGAGACTGACAATCAGCCTCTGCCCTCAAGGGGCTCCTGAAGACCCTGGGCACACCAGCAGCTAAAGGCAGATACCACAGACGGCACGTGTGATATTCATAGGCAGTAGGCTAAGTGTTCTATGTGAGTTAACATTCAACCTTTGCCACACCCTGTGAAGCCAGCACAACCTTTACCCCATTTCAAAGAAGAGGAAACTGAGGCAAAGAGTCTGGTAGTATCACCGAGGTGACCAGGCAGTACTTGGTGGAGTGAGGGGTCTACTGTAAGAAGCCTGGCCCAGAATCCATTCTGTCGTCCTCCAAGCCACGTGCCTCATAGGAATTCCCAATGGGCTGCAAGGCCTCTGGAAGGATGGATATTCTATTCTGGATATTTCATACACATGGATTTGCATGATTAGGATTTCTCAATTAGGATCATATTCTCATGTACATTGTAGCATGCACCAACACCTCGATCCCTTTTTAAGCCCTGACCTAATTTCCAAAGCAATAAATATTGTAGACTGGGGGTCTACAGAAATGTGTTTTCTGACTGCCAGAGCCTGGGAGTCCAAGATCAAAGTGTCAATAATGAGGGGTGGGGAATGGCTCATGCCTTTAATCCCAGTACTTGTAGGCAAAGGCAGGTGGATCATTGGGAGATCCAGGCTAGCCAGGGTTATGTGGTGGTACCCTGTCTAAATGGGATGTGTGTGTCACCATCTTCTCACTTTCTCCCTTTGTCTTCACATGGTCTCACCTCTGTGTGCCCAGGCCCTGGTTTCCCTTTGATGGAGACACCAGTCATACTGCATTAGAATCCACTGGGTGGCCTCATGTAACCCTGTCTCTCTTTCTAAATAATACTCCGAGGCCCTGAAGAGTAAAACTGTGTGCTAGTCAGCTTTCTGTCACTATATGAAAGTGCCTGAGATAACCAGCTTATAAAAAGGAAAAGATTTATTTGGGCTTGCTGTCTTTGAGGTTTCAATTGTAATAAGCTGACCCCATTGCTTTGGAGAACATGGAGAGGCAGTGCCACCGTGGCAGCACCTGGCAGATCAGAGTGATCTACTGCTGCCTCTAACTCCGGATGCAGGGAATCTGAACCTCACCCTGGCATCTGCAGACACTGAGCTCCTGTGCACACACCCTTACACAAACATGCTCCTGTGCATACACCCTTACACAAACATGCTCCTGTGCATACACCCTTACACAAACATGCTCCTGTGCATATACCCTTACACACATTCCTGTGCACATTCCCTTATACAGACACACTCCTGTGCACACACCCTTACACAGACACACTCTGTGCACACACCCTTACACAAACATGCTCCTGTACACACACCCTTACACAAACATGCTCCTGTGCACACACCCTTACACAGACACACTCTGTGCACACACCCTTACACAGACATGCTCATGTGCATACACCCTTACACACATTCCTGTGCACATTCCCTTATACAGACACACTCTGTGCACACACCCTTACACAGACACACTCTGTGCACACACCCTTACACAGACACACCCCTGTGCACACACCCTTACACAGACACACTCCTGTGCACATACCCTTACACAGACTCCTGTATACACACCCTTACACAGACACACTCCTGTACACACACCTTTACACAGACACATCTTCTTACATACACATCATTTAAATCTTTCAATAATTTGTAATAAATCTAAAAAGTTTTGAATTGGATATAAATCCAAGCTGTTGAAGTGCATATAAATGTGAGAATTGTTCTTTAAATCACTGTTTTTAGTCACCATGCCTTCCAAGGAGACACAGGCTTTCTACTTCACCCTCATGTGCACTCTCTTGCTCCTGGCTCAGACCACACACTGGTGTCACCTGCCTACACTTTAGTTTCCATCCCTGGTTGGCATTGACTTCTTAGAACACCCTTTCTCCATCTCCACAGAAGTTGCATTTATCCTGCCGAGGGTGGTGACCCATACCGTGGGATTATCTTTCTCATGTAGTTTGTACTGAGACCAGCTTGTTCCTAGGGTTACCAGCTTGGGAGGATCTGGAGGAGATGGGAGAAGAACGTTGGGGCAGAGGCAGGCCTTCTAGTTCGGAGAAGATCTAGCCCCACCCTCCAGATTCAGTCAGCCATCCAACCCTGTCTCACATCTCCTCTAGCAGAGGACATTACTGCAAAGCCCAGCCGGAAATCCCGGATATAAGAGATTTTAAAAGAGGAAAGATTTACTTGGGTACGCAGGTCTGGAGGTTTCAATGCATGGTCCCACTGCTTTGCTGGGGTAGGAAGGAGTACTCTTCACTTCATGGTGGCCAGAAGCAGAGAGGAAACAGCAGCATCCCACAACCCAGCCCTCTCTACTTTGTTATTGTTTTGTAGACAGCTTCTTATGTCTGCTAGGCTCACCTCAAACTCACTATGAAGCTGAGGCTGATATTGAACACTGCCACTTCTGCCTTCACCCCCAGAGGGCTGGGATTACCAGTGTGTACCACCATATCCCGCTTTCTGCAGCAGTAGAGGCTGAGCCCAGGGCTTCATGGGTGCTAAGCAAGCACTCTGCCAACTGAGCCACATGCCAGCCTCCCCTACGTCCCCTTTGCAAATATTTCCCAATGGCCTAAAACCTCCCTTGCCACTGTAAAGCATTAGGGTGAGCTGATATCCCCAGTGATGCAGTGGCTCAGGCTCTGTGGACAGAACAGGCTTCGGAATTGGACAGCCCATGTGCACGTTCTGGCCCCCAACCTCAATTGCCATGTGACTTTGGGTAGGTGGGTCAGACATTGGAGTCTCCCTTGCTTCAGCTACAGACTCGGGTTAAGAAACAGCACCTTTCTTAGTGTGCTAGCTCCTCAAGTACTGAGTGAATGTTGGCTGTCACCATTGGCATGACTTTTCCATGTTCCAATCACTGACAGGGTGGTTGTTCTCATCCTAACGAAGAGCCAGGTCTCAGAGCCTGGCTGGTCCTGTGGGCTGTCATGGCTCAGAGACACCAGAAAATGTGGATGTCTTGGGAAGTGGTCCCTCCAAGAATCCTGATGGTGTTATGATGCCAGATGTGGCATTCAATCCAGAAAGTCCAACCAAATCTCTTTACTTTCCCGGACCCTAGGACCTCTGTGTTCCTGTGTACTCGGGGACAGTATCATATACTGTCACCCCTGGTATAGATGGTGCCAGTGCCTTCAGAGGCCCCCTCAACATTTTTCCCAGCTCTACCTCCTTAAACCAAGAACCTCTGCCCCCCCCCAAAACAAAAACAAACAAAAAATCACAACTGACCTCAATTACTTTCCCAATATTAGTTAAATCATTAATTTAATTTCTCCAGACAAGACAGAGGAAGGGAACATTGCTTGGCAGTAGAAATACTTCCTGCCCAGATGAGAAATGTCTGAGGGAAGTCCAACCAGATACTTCCTGGGATTGGTAAGGAGGGTGGTGGAAAGAGAGAGCAAGTTCTATCCAAGTAAAAAGAGATCAGAGCTCAGAAAGCCACAGCTGTGCGGTGACAAAAATAAGTCATATATAGGCTGTATAAGAAACCACTTTGGGTTTGAGGCTGGAGGCTGCTTCCTTGTATGCATAGACATGCAGCCCTGGGGAACCATTGTCCCTGTGAGTCTGGGCTAATCCCTATCTGTTTCCGTTATGTCCCACACCATCTCAAACTTCTCCTGCCCTCCCAGGAATCTTGGCAGCCATGACTTTTTCTGGCCAGACACTGGTATCTTCCCATCTCCCATGTCGAGATTTTCAGCAGAGCTTAGAAAAGTGCTTTCATCTCTGATGCCCAAGTGGGGTCTAGCAAAGCCAGCCCGGATGCCTACAGGCACCATCTGGTCCAAGCCAGCCTGGCCTGCTGTGCCCCACCCCTGTGGCTAGATTCTCATGTACTCTCCATTCCAACCCGATCATGTGTCCACATGCTGAGGCCATCTCTAGAAGAAATGATTCTGGGACCAGGGAGAACCCAGACAGGTAACTAGCACCTGTTTAGTTTCTGCCCAGACTCCATTGTCTAATCTGCAAAATGGGCATGAACATCTTCCTCATCCAACTTGTCAGCATCCTGTTGACAAATGTCAGTTGCTCACATTCTTTGTTACATTGATTGATTGTGTGTGTGTGTGTGTGTGTACGTACGTACATACGTACAGGAGAGTGATGCATGTGGAGGTCAGAGGACAACTTGAAGAGCTTGGTTTTCTCTTTCCACCATGTGGGAAATCAAACTCAGGTCATCAGCCTTGGTGGCAAGCACCTTTACCTGCTGAGCCATCTAGCTGGCCCAACCGTACCAAACCAGAGTCAATTTCTAAAATAATTCTGTGCTGCAAAACAGTGGCCTTGCAAGACGGTGGCCTTGCGTGCCATGCTTCAAAAGCTTCTCTTCTCTTTGCCTTGGCTTCATGGGGGAGCGGGGAGCCTTACACGAGGACTGCTGTAAACACACATATTTTCTCTTGCTGGTTTGTGTTTCTAAGGCAGACCTTCAAATACCCTGCAAGGTCTTTGCTTCCCAATTAGGCAACGTGAACAGTAATTAACCACTTCTCTTTTTGGGCCGAACCGTCTAGAAGACCTAGTGGCGCCTAATAAAGAGGCATGAAAGACACTCTCAGGGACAATTCTACTTGGGCTGTCTGCTTCTGATTTAAACAAGCCATTTGTTTTCAGGAAGATGGATTGCTGGGTTCTTCAGTGACTCAGGAGCCTGAGTGCACAGGGCTAGTTCTGGAGAATTCTGTTTGTGGATCGGGAAGATCTGTGTCCACTCGGCTACTCTGCCTCTGTCCCTACACACATTGCAGTCTGTCCCCAGATTCCAATTGCTGGCTCTCCTGGCCCCAAAGCTTTGAAATCTTCAAGGTGGTTGGCTTGGTTGTTTTCTGAGTCCCTATAGCTACCTGTAAGATAGCCTCTCCCAGTAAATGGACATGAAGACAGTTGCCAGATGCTTCACACACAGCCCTTTATGGTTTTTTGCTGTTTAGACAACACAACTCCGGGCTTTACTGCTTCTAGAACTGAAAAGCAGGCTTGGGAGGGAGGCAGCATGGGTATTTTCTTTTGTATTTTTTTTATTATGTGTGTGTGTCTGCATGAGTGTGCACATGTGTGTACAGATGAACTTGGAGACCAGAGAGGGCATCAGATCCCTTGGAGCTGGAGTTCCAGGCATTTGCAAGCCACCCTGTATGGGGGCTGGGATCTAAACTTTGGTCCATTGGCAGAGTCACAAGCTCTCTTGACCTCTGAGCCATCTCTCCAGCCTCTTGGCATGGATAGCCTGCCAACCCCACTATACAGATGGGCATAATGAGGCCAGAGGATTGGCAGGACAGAAAGTCATAAACCTGGCACTGAGATCCTGAATTTCTGACACTGTGAGTTCAAACCCCATCTCTGATAGTTCATATTTCAGAGAGCACGTGGCCAGGAACTGTAGGCAGTCTCTTGTTAGTTTTAAGCCTCCATCTTTTTCATCTGTACAGAAGCCAAGGGTGCTCTCTGAAGGAGAGAATCAGCTGGAAGGAGGCATAAATGTCCAGCGTGGTGGCTGGCGTGAAGCAGATGACCCCTCTGCCTTTGTCCATGCTGATACAGCCCATGTGGCCAGGCACACTGTCCTTACAGGCCATTCGTGACCCTGATGATCTGAACTGGGGGGAGATGAACATGGCCTGGAATTCCAAGTGAGTCTGCAGGATCCTGCTACCCAGTGAGCACGCAGTGTCTGTCTGTCAGCTAGAGAGCTAGAGAGAGGCAGTAAGCGATGGGCAGTGATCTATCCACCATGCCTACAGGGAAAACTCTGTCTAAAAGTTGCCCTCTACCATAAGGTTTGAGTGAGCATCTACTTGATGAGCATCTTACCCATGAACTGGAGGGAGGCCAGCTTCCACTCCCCAGGGTTGGGTGCCTGTACTCCTGGTCCTTGTGGACTTTGCCTTGTGGACCTCTTCATCTGGCCAAGTGTGACTTCCATAATAAACTGTTTGTAAATGCTTTTTTTTTTAAATGGAGATGATCCAGCTGACTTCATCCCTTAAGCTCTTTAAATAGGGATCAAGAGATCAGAAACATAAAATCAGGGGGATTTGCAGGGTGAGCAGCTGTAGAGGGGAGCACGCCGCCAGAAACCATAGGCAGTCTCTAGGAGTTGCAGGGGCCAGACCAGTAACAAGAAAAGAAAGGGTCGTGTGTATGCCATTCATCTGTGATTGAGCCACCAGGGAGGCTGGAGCAGGAGGGCTGTGAATCCCAGGGCAGCCTGGGCAATCGTGAGGTGCTGAATGAAGCCAGACAAGAGGAGCAGCCCTCTGACCTGCACCTATGAAGAGCTAACTTCCACTGACAGCTGCACGAGCTTGAAAGAAGACCTGTGGTCCCTTAAAGGAACACAGTCAACCAAAACCCCAGCCTTGCGAGTCCCTGAGCAGAGATCTAGACCTGTTAACCCACAGAAACCAGAAGCTGAGTTTCAAGCTATTGTGGCTAAAGAGATGGGTCAGCAGTTAAATCCAATTGCTGCCGTGGCAGAGGACATGGGTTGGCTTCCCAGCACCAACAGAAGGCAGCTCACCACGGCCTGTAACTCCAGCACCAGGTGACCCAACGCCCTCTTCTGGCTTCCATGGGCACTACACTCACATTCAAACACACACACACACACACACACACACACACACACACACACACACGAATGAAAATAAACCTTAAGCCGCCAAGTTAGTAGTCACTTGTTACATAGCTGTAGTAACAGGTATTTAAAGCACAGCTGAGACTCAGAATTGCCACAGAATTTAACTCTTCACACAGCGAGCACTGATCATACAGTCTGAGTAAGGTGCATGGCCTGGGTATCTGTCTCTTCCTTGGGGTCTTTGCCTGGTACCCTTCCCCCTCAGGGCCCATTTTCTTTTTCATTTAGATCTCTGCTGTAGTGCTGTGTCTTTCCACGGGTCTTTTCAAAGATGTCGTGTCCATCGCTCTGACTCCCACCACACTTACTATATGGTTAAATGAATACCCAGAAGATAAGAAGACATATGGAAATCCTAGCCCCATCTATATGGGAATAAGATCTCCCCTTCTACCTTAACAGGAGCTATAGGGATCAAATTCAGGTCACCAGTTATGCACAGCAAATGCCTCTAGCCACTGAGCCATCTTACCCACCCAGAAACATGACTGTGATTTTGATCTTACCAGAAGTCAATTTTTTTTTACCGATATAGTCAGTTAAAACCAAGTCTCACTGGATTGGGGGTCGGATGCTCCTAACCCAGTGACTGGTACCCAAAGAGGATAAGAAAAATTTAGTCACCAAGACAGTCACAAGGAGCATGACATGCGATCGCATAGGTTACGACTCAAATGATGTATCTAAAAGCCAAGGAGCGGCAGCGCTGGCTGGCAACCACAAGAAGATAGGAGGCAGTCAGGCGCTGTCTTCCGGGCTTCAGAGCACCTGGCTCTCTGAAGCCTCTGTTGCACAGACTGCTGGTCTGCAGAGCTGTGAACTCTTGAGTTCAGAGCAGGAACTTCTGTTGCTCTAAGTCACTAAGCTTAGGAGTATTTGTTGCAGCAACCTCACAAAGCCAGTGTGTACTTACTGCCTCGTCTCTCTCTTCTTCCTGTTGAGTTTGAGGCTTTGGTCTGTCGTCTGTATTTTCCCACTTCGATGCAAGGGGCTTTGTTGTTTTTAGAGAAACCGACCTCTGCTCATTTGCAGTGAAATATTCTACACCAAAATCAGTGATCAGAACAGAACTCACTGCAAATGCTATAAGTGAATTGACTGATACATCAGATATTGATAGATATAATCTTCCACTGAGCTACACTCTCAAACTTGAGCAATATATTTAGTAAAGATATCCCTTATATAAGCCTTCTATGTATGGCACTCCTTTGCAATTAGAAAATTAAGAAACATGATAGTTCAATATGACTTTACTTGTTTGTTTGTGGCTCTGAGATTTGAACCCAGAACCTTGTACATGCCAAGTTCTACCTTTGAGCCACATCCCAACCCTAAGTTTTTGCTTTTACACTTCACAAGATAAGATTGGGAGGTTTTGTGTATGCATATACATGTGTGCATGTCTGGCTGTGTGTTAGCAGATGTATGTGTTCATGTGCATTTGGCATTTATTCATATGTGTGCATGTATCTGTGGAGGTCAGAGGAGAGCTTTGGGTAACAGTCCTCAGATACCTCCCCACTTTAAGTAGGGTCTCTCGTTGGCCTGGAGCTCATTCATCATAGTCAGTTTGGTTGGTTGTCTATAGAGTCCCAGAAGTCCACCTGCCTCTCCCTCCCAAGTACCGAGATTATAAATGCATGCCGCTATAGCTGGCTTGCTCACATGAGTCCGGGAATTAAACTAGTTCATGCTTGTAAAGAAAGATCCTTCCCAAACGAGACATCTCCCCAGACCAAATGAGTTCTTTAGGAAAAAAAAAAATATATATATATATATATATATATATATATATATATAACCTATGACATGACCTCTAATAAAATAATTACTTAGCTATAAGTATAACAGGGCCATTTGGAATGTTTACGTAACCACGCCCTCTTATTAGCATATCTGTGGTCCTGGTTTCCCAGAGTGCCTGTTTGGGGAATGGTTTAAAGTTTCCCTAAAAACAAGACATGGTAAGCAGGGGAACCCTTAAAGTTAATTATGAATAAAGTCCTCTGGGTCTCCTTTGAGAATCTGCTGAAAGCTCACGGCTCAGACAGAAGTGTCTATTCATACAGAATGGACTCCAGGGTTTCCTGTTCCCAGGTTGAAAACTCAGGTTGAGAAGAATTTTGCAAGGCAAGTTCATGTTGGGACTGACCCAAGCCTCTGGCTGGATGTCTTTATTTGTCAGGGAGTGCAGAGGGCCAGGGTTCTGCTGATGCTAAACAGTGACCTTTAAGTAAAGTGTTAGATCAGTGTGGTTTGCTGTGTGATGCAGGGTGTGTGTGTGTGTGTGTTGTGTGTGTGTGATGTGGTGTGGTGTGTGGTGTGAGTGTGTGTGTGTGTGAGAGAGAGGTGGTGGGGTGTGTGTGCATGAGATGTGGTGTGTGTGTGATGTGGTGTGTGTGTGTGATGTGGTGTGTGTGTGTCTGTGTGTGTCTGTGTGTGATGTGGTGTGTGTGTGTGATGCTAATGTGTATGCAGGTACATGAGTCCATGCATGTCCATGTGGAGGTCAGAGGTTGGCATCAAGTATCTTCCTTGCTCACTCTCCATCTTATTTCTGAGACAGAGCTTCAAGTAGCTTAAGCTGGGTAACCTTAACCTTCTGATCTCTTAAATGCTGGGTTTGCAGGCTCATGCAACCACACCTGTGCTGCGGGGAATCCGGGGCTTAGTGCAAAGCGAGCCATCCTACAAACAAGCTTCATCCTCAGCCACTGCCCACCTCTCCCTTTTAAATTCTAGACTGTCTTTAGAATGAGAACAACCGCTCTCATTGGGTGGCTGGGTTTGTAAAGGTTTGTATGCATACAGCCCACACCAGCTTAGCTTGCAGACACAGATAACTCTGCCTTGGCCAAAAAAAAACATGGGGACAGAAAAGCCAAAGCCAAAAGAGTTCAGAGCAGCTGCCTCGGGAGATGGACGCAAACCTTGGCTGGTCAGCTCAAAGCAAGCCACAGAGCTGAGGAAGGGCCTCCAGAAATGGCTGAACCAGATGTTGGTGGGCCAGGACTTTCCATTCATTTATGAGTTGAGCCCAACAGCTGCTCCCTGTTTGTCAAGCAGATGTAGCATGCCCTGGACATGGAAAGGATGAGGCGCTTGGAATTTAAAGAGACTGATGGAGTCGGCTGGAGCGATCACTTGCACTCTCAGATAAATGGGGTGGAAACATTTAAACATGAATGAGCCATATTATGATGACTGGGATGAGAGACGGCTGAGAAGAACGTCATGCTACTATGGTGGATGATCCCTCTTGGGCCTCTGTATGGTGGGACGGTTGGGTAGCACTGATGACATGTCTGCAGCCCATGTCCACATAGCCAGTGGGACCCTCAGGGAAGATGTCCCACCTTCTCCCTGTGACTGACTCTGGTTTTCCCAGCTGTAAGCAGCCACCCAGAAGATGGTTGGTTTTTGTTGACAGAACAGGACCTCTTAGAGGACAGAGCCTCCTGATCTCTGGCTGTAATGCTGATCTCCAAGGCTGGGGCTCAGCCTGAGCCTTGCTCTTGGATCGTGTTTGGTGGCCGAGATGGGGCCTCTCTTTGCAAGGCCAAGGCTATGCTTGCTTCAGTCTTCTTCAGCTCGCTCCTGCTCCTAGGGTTGACACTCTGACTCACACAACTTTGATCTTGGTCTTCAGCACATGCTGTCTTGTGGTCTTTTTGAAATACGGTGAGGCTTATAAAAATAATACAGTTGATTCTTTGTATCTGTGTGGTCCAAATCTATGGATTCGACCAACCACAGGTTAAAAATATTCAGCGGGGAAAGATTGCGTCTGCATGGAACATATACAGACTCTTCCCCTTCCATTATTTCCTAAACAATCCAGTGTAACAACTGTCTACATAGCATTGACCTTGTATTATAAGCCATGAGATGATTTAAAGTACACAAGAGGATTGTGTAGGTTACATTTAATACTGTACCATTTACATAAGGGAATTCAGCATCCCCCAAGTCTTGATATCCAAGGTCTTAGATTCAATTCCCACAGATAATGAGAGCTGGTTGTTTCTTACAGCAAGGCTGTGAACACTACCCACATCGACCAGAAGGAAGAGGTAGGAGATGAACGGAGGAACCCCATTCCTTGGGCAATGTCCCATAGGTCGTGAGGTTCTTTCTAATGATGTTGCAAATAGGAGGGGGGCTGGGGCTCAGTCGTAGAGCTCTGACCTTGCATGCCACCTAGGGTCAATCCCCATCACTGCTCCCCAACCAAAAGAGGAAGTCATCGACTTGAGTTTACATTGGCGATGCTTTATATAGACTGGAGTGGTGGTTTAGTAAGTAAAGTGTTTGTTGTGACAAGTATGAGGACCAAAATTCAGGTCCCCAGTGTTCACATAAATGCCATGTAGTCACGGCAACCTGCCTGCATCCCAGCTCTAGTGAGGCAGAGGCAAGAGACCTCTGGAGTAAGGAACACACTTCCAGTTTAGTGAGAGACCCAGTCTCAATATATAAGGTGGAGAGTGATTGATAAAAACAGCCAGTGTCACTCTACACACACACACACACACACACACACACACACACACACACACACATGCACGCATGCACACACACAGTCATACCCATGCAATGATTTTACATGCACCCCTCACACACAAGCACGTGGGAAAAATAAAGGAGGGTTTTATCCATCCATAGACACGTGCCTGAAAGAATTGAAAGCAGAAACATGAACAGACTTTTGTACTTGTGCATTCATTGCATGTTAATCCCAATAGCCTGCAGATGGGCCAGGCGAAGTATCCATCAGCAGATGAGGTAAGCAAAGTGCAGCCTGTGCATTCAGACAAGGAAAGCCACAGAGTGATGTGAGGCTGTGGCAGTAGCCACTCAGGAGGCTGAGGCAGGAGGATCAATTGAGTGATTAGAGGCCAGCAAAGAACAATATAGCCAGTCCCTCTCTCAAAGGAACAAAAAGAAGGCCATCCTGACACATGCCACAGTGTGGATGAGGCTTGAGAACAGTGCTAAGTAAAAGGAGCCAGGGGCTAAAGGACAGCAGCTGGTCCCACTGAGGCAAAGTGCTTGAAGTAGTTAGAGGTAGAGAAAGAAAAGAGAGGCATGTTGCCAGTGTCTGGGGAGAGGGGTGTTAGCTTGGGGCTTTTTAAAGATTGATTTATTTTTAAATTACATATGTGTGTAGGTGTCTTGTATGTGCACTTGAGTGCTGGTGCCAATAGAGGCCAGAAGAGGGCGCCAGATCCCCAGAAGCTGGAATTACCTATCACAATGGTGTGTGGATGGTGGACCTGAACTTGGGACCTCAACGAGAGCAGGAAGCACTCTAAAGCCTTCTGAAATTTACTTTTAAACAGCCATATCGCTCCCGATCGCCAGTATACACCAAGAGGAACCATAGGCTCCACCACTCAACTACTCGCTTGTGCTCAGACCTTCCACCTGCATCTCCTGGGGAACAGACAGGAAGGTGTAGACTATGTGTGACCCACCTCCAGGTGCACCCTAAAACTCAACACTCTTAGATCCAAGCTCAGAAGGACAAGCGCTGTGGGTTGTGGTTGTAAGTGAGGTGTGGCCTCCACTGAAGGGGCCTTAAGAGAGAAAAGAGGCAGCTCAAAGCCCTCAGGAAATGGAGGCTGTGGTGTGGTTAGTAGTCTCCCATTGGCTGCCCTGTAACAGTTCTGCCACATCCACTCCGGGACCTTCCATCTCTTCCTGGAACACCCATCACACCTCAGAGCTGGGACTGCAAGTAGAATTAACTCCTCTTCAGCCCTTTCTCAGCAGTGCTGAGCGAAGAGGCCCACACTAAGGCCAGTATGTCCTCGAGGCTGGGAGACACTTGATGGTTTCCCTGGTCCTGACACACGAGTGCCTCATGTCAACCCTCCAGCACTTTGCTGTATCTGGTTGTAATTCAATAACTTCCCTCCCTGTGTATTTATTTTTAGAGTCTCTTTCTATTTTGGGCAAGGAGAACTGGTTTTCTGTATTCCAAAGTGTATAACATTTATTTTTTAAAATAACTTTAAGTGAAAAAACATGGGTAATTTGAAGAGTAATAGTAAGTCAATAGTAAGAGATCCAGGGCCTAGGCAGGAATCAGGAGTGTGTGGGAGTGGGTAGGTTTGGCACTCACAAGCGGACCTTGGAAAGGCCTGCAGGATTTCCAGACATCTTTCACAGCTGAGCACAAGTGTGACCTCCTCCTGCCGGTCTTTTTGACAGACCCTCCTCAACAAGGACATCATTGCTAGGGGTCCCAGCCTCCAGCCAAGAGATGGCAATGTTTGCTGGTGTGGGAGGGCCTCCCCACAAGCAGTGGTGGGATGTGTATGTGTGTAGATCACACACAGTGGGATCCTGCTTGTGAGCAGTGGGCTAGCTACCCATGAGGGAAATGGTGTGGCTCTGCTAACCAGCAGCTTAGCCCTTGTGTCTCCACTCACCTTTGTATGGCATGCCCTGCAGGAGGGGGAAGAAGGGGGTATATACAAAGATACAGAAAGATGCATAATAGAGAGACAATACATATAAGATAGATATAGACAGATGATAGAACAGATCAACAAACATCATAGATGATTAATATGTCATAGATATAGATAGATAGATAGATAGATAGATAGATGGAAGGTAATTGGAAGATAGATAGATAGATAGATAGATAGAAGATGATTGATAGATGATGTATAGACAGATGGTAGGTAGAAGATAGTTCAAAGATAGATGCACGAATGGATAGATGGATGAATGGATGGATGGATAGATGGATGGATGGATAAATGTATTGGGTGTGTGGATGGATGGATGGATGGATGGATGGATGGATGGATGGACGGACGAATGTGTTGGGTGTGTGGATGGATGGTTGGATGGATGGATGGATGGATGGATGGATGGATGGATGGATGGATGGATGTGTTGGGTGTGTAGATGGATGGTCAGGTGGATGGGTGCTGTGTGAAGGGGCTGGAGGTAATGATGGTTCATCTAGGAACAGCTGTCTGCTTAGCCTAGGAAGGCTGCTTAGATTCTGACTCCTCCATCTGGGGAGGACAATGCTAACTTATCCCTTAGAGAACACAAAGCTTGGGGTACCTAGGCATGGCTTCTGTGCCCCCATCCCCTAGAGCCAAGGGGTGAGGGGTTAGTTTCCTCTTCTGTGACAGCTACAGGAAGAGATTGAAGTCAGTCTTAGAAAACAGCTATGGGGTTCAGCTGGCAAAGGTACCTGCCACTAAGTCAGGAGACTTGAATTCTATCCCTGGGTCCTCATGGTAGAATGAGAGAACTGACCCTCCGCACATTGTCTTGTGCACATTATGCCTTGCTGTGTTAGCACTTTTACCTACATGTGTCTCCACCCTGGTAATCCCATCTACCCAGAGCCAAGCTATTGCTGGCATCATGCTGTGGACTCAAGAAGTAAAAACCTCTTTTCTTGATAAAGTATCCACCGTTGGGCATTTCATTATAGCAATGGAAAACCAACCAATACAAAACCCTGTGGATTCTATTAGTTGTTCCCAATTTAAAGAAGTAGAAACAGAGTCTGAGCAGAGGGAGGATATTGGAGAGGCATTTGGAAGGCCCCTGGTGTGTGCTGGTGACTGTTGATGTTCCTACAGTGACTGTGGGTGTCAATGCTAAGATTCACAGCTAGGGTGGCAAGACAGTGTAGGTCAGATGGGATTTGTGGGGATGGTTAACACAGCATGATCCAGACAGGGAAGGAGCAGAGAAGGCTGGGGGGATGTGGATAAGATGGCTCGGATCACTTCTTTGAGGGTCCCAGGCTGATGGCCACCTTTACCACAGCCTTTCTGTGTTTTGTCTACTGAAGGTATTCATCACAGAGATTTTGGTCTCTCTGTGAAGACTGTTAATTTACCATCATGAATCTTCCTGCTTCCGGCTCTTAAATCCCTCGTGTTACTTGCTCAACTCAATAATCTATTTATGGATTGCATGTTGACCTGTCCTTGTTAATCCTACCCCAGCCCCAATCCCAAATAGGATGTAAATGTCACCAGGGCCAGAGAGCTCCAAAGGGCCCAGAACATTCTAGAATATTATAGAAGGGACCAAGGTCAAAGGGGGTCTCTTCCTCTTGCATACCCTGAAGGTGATCTTGTTTTGCCCTGGGGCAGAGTCTTTCCCTCCCCTCCCCACCTTCCAGGAGAGCCCCACAGCTAGCTTGCCAAGGGCCCATGTATCAGGGTTATCTGCTGTGTGAAGAATGCTTTTAAACTATGCCTGTGTTCCTGACCTTCTAAGAGAGGAAACAGATGCACCATTTAACCCATTCTTGTCTCCAGAGGAACCCAGGGAGTCGGGTCAAGCTAAAGAGAGTCTCAGCCTTGCAACCGAAGGGTTAATGCCAGTCTAGGGTTCCCAGACCCCAGATTCTGTAAATCTTAAGAGTTCACACAGCCTCTCTTGGAAGTCAGCACCCACCAGGGTCCTGATTAACAACCAGGAAGAAGGTCACAAGGAGCTCTCTGGCAAGCTCACTGCACAGGCTGCACAAACTGTGGGGGGTGAAGCGCCCTTTGCTTTTGCCACTGTGGGGTCAGGAGCACTTAGTAAAAGCTGCATGCCCACCAAGCTGAACCTTGGATCTGCTCTCAAGTCTAACGATATCCTCAGACCCCTACTCAATGTCAGCCAGCCTGACCTCAGCACTGTTAGTCACCAGTAAACAGTGTGAGCCTCAGGCAGAAGATGGACATGCTGTTCAGGGCTTCTCCTCAAGCCCAGGTGCTCCTGTGTGACCTCAGACAAGTCACAGAACCCCTCTGAGCTCTACTGCCTCCTCTGCCGAACCGTGTTGCAGGTATGGTGAGGAGGTGGAGGTCACTCAGCGGATCGAACACAGCTTCTAGGCACCTTCGTTTGCCTTATGCTGTTTTGAAGTAGTTGAAATATGAAGAGTTTTTAAAACATAGGTGACATCCCTGCAAAAGCCAGCTGTCAGGGCCAGGGAGATGGCTCAGTCAGTAAAGTGCTAGCCCAGAGTTCGATCCCCAGAACTCACATTTTAAAAAGCTGGATGTAGTGATGTGTGTTTATAATCTCATTATTGGGGAGGTGCATTCCCTGGGGGGTTAAATGATGCCTGAGGCATGATAGCCAAGGTTGACCTTTGGCTTCTACACATGTGGACATACACGGACACCTGAACACACATACATATATCACACACACAACAAGAAAAAAACCAGCTATCTGTGGTATTTAAGGTTGAACTAAAATGTTCTAGAAGCCCAGAGCCAGGATCCTGCCATCTCTAAAGCCACAGTACTCATGGGAACCCTGGGGACAGTGCCTGAAGAATAGTGATGTGTTTGTAATCATGTATGTCAGGAAGAAAGTGTCTGCCGTGTTTAACTAGAGCACATGATGGAAGCTTCTGGAGGATTCTCACCTACTACTCTATAAGTGGACATGAATCAATTACAGTGTCTCTGTGTGGTGGCATGTCCATGCAGTGACATATATTGAGCCCTGAACAAGGAAAAAGAGTCCTACACCTGTTCCAAAGATGAACCTGAGGACATTGTGCTGAGGAAATAAGTCATGGGAAGACACATGTCACATGACTTCACTTATCAGCAGCAAGGCAGGGAAGACTGAAGACAGGGTATGGGCTGTCAGTGTCTGGGAGAGAGAGGGTGAGGACTCTGTGTTTGATGGGGGCAATTTAGCCCACGGAAGGATGAGAAGGTTCTAAGGATGGTGGTAAGTAGCTGAATTATGCAAATGCTGACATGCACACTTAAAAATGGTAAAGTGGGGACAGGCAGGATGGCTCAGTGGTAACGGCCTGCCATACAAGCCTGAAGACCTGCGTTCAAGTCTTCTGACCCTCTAAAGTTGGGCAGAGAAAACCAACCCTCTGAGTTGTCCTCCACATGTGCCATGCACACACATGAACACATGCTAATAACACTGAATTGATTTTTAAATGAGCAAAGATGGTTAAAGGGTATGTTGGTATGTTGATCTAGAACTATAATCCTAGTACTAGGAGGTGAGGCAGGAGAAAGGCAAGTAAGAAGCCAGCTGGGGCTACATAGTGCATTTAAGGCTAGTCCAGAGAATGGAAGAAGAAGAAGGAGAAGGAGGAGGAGGAGGAGGAGGAGGAGGAGGAGGAGGAGGAGGAGGAGGAGGAGGAAGAGGAGGAGGAGGAGGAGGAGGAGGAGGAGGAGGAGGAAGAGGAGGAGGAGGAAAGGAGAAAGAGAGAGAGAGAGAGAGAGAGAGAGAGAGAGAGAGAGAGAGAGAGAGAGAATGAGAATTAAAAATAAGAACCAGACCCGGCACTTAAGTCACTGAAAGTTTTAAAAGTGGCAGAGGTGGGCCTTGGCTGCTAGTGGACACCTACAGAGTGGCATGGGGACCCAGAGTACTCCCGTCTTAGCACATGCCCTAGCCACACTAGTGGTCAGGAGGCCTGCAGCAGACGCCCTCACGTGGGGTCTCAGACCCCCAGGCAGTTGTGAAAGATGGAGGAGACCCCAGGAATTTATGCTCCACAACAGACCTAGCGGACCAAAGAGCCGGTACCTGCACAGTGTCTGTCTGTGCTGCCGAGGAAAGGCCAGATGTTTAAGCTCTTGTCTGTTTATAAACGAAATGTCTGCTACATTCAGACCCCTGTGTTTACACTATGGCTGGGGGTGCAGCTTGCCCATGGGGGCTAGCACACATGTAGAAGGAATCCCTGGGGATGTGGCTCCCTGGCACTCCATCACTCGCCTCTTGGCTCTGTGACCTTCTGTGAGACAATTGACTTCTACCTCAGTTCCCTCACTATAAAACACGGTTACACTAGCGACTGCCTGGGGTCAGAGGTTAATGAATGTTTATAAAGTGCACTCAGAATTGGGCCTGGTGTATTATAGATGCTCAATTCATGAATTATTTTTATCCCTACCTCTGTTCCCCTTCTAGCTCCCAGCATCCCCTCCACACTCGGCCCCGTTCCACCCAACCTCCTAGCATCAGCTGGAGCAAAAGAAAACTCCTTTGCATATCTCTGGTGTTAATGGTGTTCGTGGGCACTTACGATACAGGGATGTCCTTGGATGATCTTGTAACAACAGAAGGTAACCTTTATGTTACTTTGGTGGTCCTTGGACTGTAGTAAAAACCTCCTCCTAAAGCCGAGACTTTTGGCTTTTGAAATTAACTGGAACCTCTTTCTCAATAAATGGAGAAAGCCTGTCGGTGCTCCAGAACTTCAGTTACACTTAATATATGTATGTATATTTCCTTTTATTTAGCTGTGCAATGAGGCATGAAACTGCACCTAACCATCCACTTACTTGGCCCTTTGAACATCAGCATGCACAGCACTAGGACTAGGAGGTGTGTGGTGCCAGCCTGCAGCTGTTTCTGCTTTGGTTATTATTGCAAATACCCAGGGAAGGCTGCCTTCCGGTTTCTCTCCTCCCTGCTCTGCAGCCGGCCGTCTGCACTCACTAATTTTCACACCAATTTCCACTCTGGCTCTGGTTCTGACGAGGGAGCCACCGGCCGTTTTGCACAGGGAAACCTCTGGGCGGTTTGACTTAGGCAGGGTTCTTTCTGTGCAGCCCCTCTAACTGTTCGAAGGGATCCAGTTCATGATTTGTACTGAAATTTGTTAAATCCTGGAAGGTTTTGATTTTGTACCCCTCCTCCCTCGTGTGTGCTGTGTCTTGTTTTTGTTGTTTCGGTAATGCAGAGTCCAAATTGAGTTAAAGAAGTTTTTCCGACTCCATGTTTGGCTGCGTTTCACATTTTCATCAGCTGTTACAGATCGGGAATATTAAATAGCACAACAATAGTAATTTGGGGATTTCAGAGCTCAATGGGGGTGATTTATAGAAACCTGAAGCTCTTACCATAATATTTTGTTAAATCCGTTTCCTCTTATTTTGCCTGATTTAATACAGACTCTTTCCTTCGGTTCTCTGTCCCTTTGAACGGCTGAAAGACGTTAAATACATGCAGGTCTGTCCCGCCTCCAATACGGAGATAAAAGGAGCCAATATGAAAGTTCCTTATAAGTTATAGCAATGGCAGGAGCACGCCGGGTTTTCATAGCTGACCAGAGTCACTGCCTCAGCTGGTTTTGTTTAAAAATCTGGGTTGGAGATTGGGTCTGATTGCTGGAGGGAAAGGAAAAAAGAAAAGGGGGTGGGGAGTCCGCCTTAATTCTCAGAGACTCGATGTCATGTGTAAAATGGTGGTCGTAAACTGAGGGAAGTGACTTGGGAATGTCTGCCATGCCTGGCACCCAGGGAATGTTTGAGTATGTGGTTGATTTTTATCATTGATTCTTGCCTGCCTTCCCACCAGGGATTCACAAGTTCCCACTGTGTGCTGGGAACCCATCTAGTCTTGACTGGCTCATTCAACCTAAGTTTGGGGACTAGGGGTGTAGCTCAGTGGGTAGAGCAGTTGCCTAACACGCCAAAGCCCCGGGTGCCATCCTCAGCCCTCCATACAAGGGATGCAGAAGCCTGGATGACAATAGTGAGGAGGATCAGTCCAAGGTTATCCACCAATACATAGGGAATTTGAGGGTAACCTGGGCTACATGAAACTGCCAGAAAGAGAGAGGGGGAGGAGGGGGGGAACAGAGAGACACAGAGACAGAGAACAGGGAGGAAGAGAGAGAGGATAATTGTTTACTTGCTGAGCTAGGAGCTTCAGGCAAGTCCTTTAGGAACCAGCCCTTGTCTCTCCCCTCCCCTCCCTTCCCCTCCCCCCTCGTCTGATGCTCACCATCAGTTCTTTCTTGAACTTACTTAGAATTCCCTGTATCTTCTCAAACTTGCATCTGAGGCCCAGACAGGCCAGGCAATACCTAAGGTTGCAGAAGAGAAGGCACTTCTGTATGAAGCACACTTGCCAGAGACCTGTGTGTATGCCTACCCTGGTACCTCCAAAGTAGAGAAATCCCTCAAAATCCCCTCAAAGCATCCCCCACGCTGTTCAGGCTGTTATGATTGGTTTGGTGACTGTAGAGAGCAGATTCCTCCTCCAAGACTAACATCCTGGCATGGATGTGCCTCAAGTTGCAGACTGAGCCCAGGAAAAACAGCTAGTGTCTTGGAGTCTCTTACCAGCCTTCCTTTGCCTCTGCTGCCTCTGCTGATGGAGGCAGACAAAACAGGTTGAGCAGATGGCCCAGGCCATAGTCATCAGGTCTGGGGAAGTAAGCCACTCAACACAAGGCAGCATGGGAATGCAGCTCTGGGTCTCAGCCCATTCTCATCTCTGTGCAGTTTCTTGGGGCCCTGGTCTCACTGCCAAAACCGTGAAGTGGCTCGTTTTGTTCAACAGTGTGTGGTGGAGAGCCGCTCTCTTAAAGGTGCAACTGGCAGGTTCCCATGGGAATTTTTCTTATTTATCGCCTTAACTTAGGGGGAAAAAAAAAAACAACCATGATTGTGGCATGAACTAAAATACCCCATGTATAGATGGGGGGAGTGAGGTGTGGGAGGGGGGTCAGAGGAGATCTTGTGAGACCTTCCCCCACCAAGTGCACCCAGCAGGGAGACCAACAGACCAGTCTTCTCTCCTCTGCTGGACAGACACCTCAGAGAAGCAGACATGTTCTTTCTTTCCATACATGCTCATGGAGCCTGGTTGCTATGACCTTTTAGCAAACATGCAATGTCAGGGCCCAGGTGCCTATCCCTGGAGCAGGGTTATAGAGGGAAGAGGACATGAATTCCAGGGATGTCTGTCTTCACTGGAAACAAAAGGCACTAGATAGGAAAGGGTAGGTATTTGTTGTGGAAGCTTCCAATTGGTTGTGATTTACCTCTGAAATGCCCCCATTGGCTCATGTTTTAAACTTTTGGGCCAAAGCTGATGCTGGTGTTTTAGAAAGTTCTGGACCTTTAGTAGGTAAAGACTCTCTAGAGAAAGCAGATCACTAGGGACAGGCCTTGAGATCTAAAAGCTTGGTCAGACTTCCTGTCTGCTTTCTGTCTTCCCAGCTGTGGATACAATGTGAACAGCCCCTCACTGTGCTGACTCAGTGCTTTCCCTGACATGATGAACTGTATCCCTTCAAACTGTGGGCCAAAAGTAAAAACCCTCCCTCCTTTAAGTGGTTTCTTGCCAAGTGTTTGGTCACATTAAGAAAAGTAACTAAGTGTTTGGAGTGATTTTTTGTAAGATAATTTATTTCAATTTTTGTTCTGATGCTGGGGACTCAAACCAGTACCTCCTACATACAAGGTAACCAAACTATATACAAGCCCAACAGTGTGAACCTTACAGTTGTTTTGTCCTTTTGAAGAATACATATCCCAGGGACTTTTTTTTTTTTTTTTTTTTTTTTTTTTTTTTTTTTTTTTTACTTTCCCACAGCCTCTTTTGATTTTTTTTTTTTTTCAAAAAAAAAAAAAAAAAAGACTTAAAAAAATTATGTGTCTCTAGGTGGGTATGTGCATGTGACTGTAGTGCCCATAGAGGCCAGAAAGGGGTGTTGTGTCTCCTGGATCTGCAGTTATGAGCCTCAATCAGTTGTGAGCCACCTGATGTGAGAGCTGGGAGCTGAATTCAGGTCATCTGCAAGAGCAGCAAGCACCCTTAACCACAGAGTGGTCTTTCAGCTACCCACAGCCTTTTCTGATAGCCCAAATTACGCCTCCTGTCCTTTCCATGTGACAGAGCACTCATTATGGATTTGGTGTGTCCTGGCACAGACTCTATGTCCACCATGACTGTGGTCACCTCAACCTTGTCCAGTGTCTGGACGTCCTTACTGGACCAGCTAGTCCAGCCTCTCTGGACTGAGTGGGTACTGCTACACTCATCTGTGCAAAAGGTTTTTTGTTTTGTTGTTTTCTTTTCCTGACTGGTTATTGTCCCCTTAGGGTAAATAATTACAGGCTACCCATTGCTTAGCCTGAGAAAGGTGCTTCTGTTTGGGGTCTGTGTGCTGTTTATACGATCGAATCTGGAGATTCTCTGCACAGCTCCACTCTCTGGGTTCACGGCCATCCTGGAGACTGCTGGAAGAAAGCGGGCCAAAGCAGAAATAAACACACCATGAATATGACCGCTGAGCTTGTCCTGGCAAATCCCAGTTAAATGCTTCTAAAAATACATTTCTGGAAAGGTAAAGTAAGACCCACTCACTGCCCAAGACAGAAGCTATAAAGGAGAGAAAAACCACAGTTACAACCCCATGAAAAGATCACAGTTGTCATTAATGTGATGGTGAATCTGCTTCTGACCTCACAGTGGTTTATATACATGGACAAGACTCACATAACACTGTAGGTATTGGGTTTGTTTTTGTTTCTACTCTTTACTTTGTAAATATTTTTTCATGTCATTAAAGAAGGTAGAGAGAATCTCATTTAAAAACTTTTTCAGCCTTTCTTGTTGTGGAAAAACATTTTTAAAATAAATGAAAACGTAGAACAAAAAACAGGAATCTCATTCACACACCAACCACCTAGTATTTGGCCATTAGCAAATTGTGAACAAACGTATTTTACATCTTTAAAAAGTAAAATTAAATAAAAATAGAAACATCTTGTTGACTACTTATTTACTGCCTTTTTTGGAAGCAAATTGCAGATATATTGCTGGAGGTGGGATGTTTCAGTGTAAATAATTAAAAGTAAAAGGTATATTTTTCAGTCATTAAAATACCATTTATTAAATCTAAAAAATTAATAAATACTTAATAACCAATAATTATGAAGTTGCCATACAAGTTTACCTAATTAATAATGATTCTCCTTCTCTTCTTACTCCTTCTCCTCTTCTGCTTTCTTTCTCTTCAGATAGGGTCTTATATAGCTCAGGCTGGCCTCAAATTCACCATGCAGCCAAGAATGATCTTGAAGTACTCATCCTTCTGCATCTTGCCTGCTGGGATGGCAGGTGTGAGCTACTACTACGTGTGGTTTATGCGGTGGTGGGGATTGAACCCACAGCCTCATGTACATTACCCACAAGTCATGCTCTCAGTCCCCCTGTAATTTATTTATTGGAGGAACCTGGTCATTTGCCCTTCAGTTTCCCACCATCTGGATCTTGATGGCTGCATTCCTGTGGTGTTATTTGATACACTCCTCTGGCCCCGTTGGTCCCGTAATTGGTGGGTAAATGCCTGGTGACATCCACCAGGTTTGGTTTGGGGAAGTGGGAAGTAAGAATATTGTTGAAGGGTGTGGCATCAGCCACAGAATAAAGGTGTTTCTTTCTGTGGTAGCATGATCTTGATGGCCTTACATGTGACTTTCATGGGGAACTGTAAAATGAGAAGGCTGTAATGTCTGCTTTTCCTTGAAAGCTGGGGTAGCACAGAGGAGAGCTCCCATCAGCAACTTTCCACTCACCTGAGAGCCATTCTTTAGGCCCTTCCTCTTTATCTACCAGTTTTCAAAACAATGGGTTTGTTCTCAGGCATCTGTCTTTAGTCCCATTATGACCTCGTGGGATTAAACCTATCTGGTATATTTCAACTCGCTGCAGTTATTCTTAGCAATGCTTAGTCAGGTCTTAAGCCAGTGGGAGTTTTGTGGTGGCCTGAGTCCTTTAGATAGGTCTTCAGTCACGTTTGATATTTTCTTTTCTTTCACAGTAACAAGCTAGTCTAGTTTTGTTGCAACAACATATTACCTGAGACTAGGTAATTTACAAAGAATGAAAATTTGTTTGCTATACTGTTTAGGAATCTGTGAAGTCCTGGGGGTGTAGAGCCAATTTCTGTCTAAAGCTGATTTAAAAAACAAAAAACAGACCTCTCTGTATCCTAATGGGTAGGAGACATCACAGAGAAGAACAAAATGAGCATGCTACCTAAGTGTTGTAGTAAATCTTCAACCCCAGTAATGCAGAGAACATACAACTCAGTCACAGTGTTTATAAGCTGCATGCCAAATTGAGCAGATTTACCACTACACTACTCTGTTACCCAGCTATGAGATCTCTTGCTACTTGCAGCTTCTCCGGGCTACATGGTTCTGCTCCATCTTCCTTCCACCCCCTTTTCCTCCATCTTCTTCCTCTTCCTTCCCTCTCTTCCCCACTCTCTGAAACCTCCAGCCCCACCTTTCCCTTCCACTGCCCAATCTCAGGCTCTAGCCTTTATTTGACCAGTTAAAATGGGGAGAAGATTCATATTAAATCACCTGAGTATTTGATCCACTACTTGTCGGGGCAGCCCCTCTTGAAGAAGCAGAGTTAGCATCAAAATACAAACAGCACCAGGGCAATCCATAACACCTAAGTCACTCTTTTCTTCCTCCTCCTCCTCCTCCTCCTCCTCCTCCTCCTCCTCCTCCTCCTCCTCCTCCTCCTCCTCTTCTTCCTCCTCCTCCTCCTCCTCTTCTTCCTCCTCCTCTTCCTCCTCTTCCTCCTCCTCCTCTTCCTCCTCCTCCTCTTCTTCCTCCTCTTCCTCCTCTTCCTCCTCCTCATCTTCCTCCTCTTCCTCCTCCTCCTCCTCCTCTTCTTCCTCCTCCTCTTCCTCCTCTTCTTCCTCCTCCTCTTCCTCCTCTTCTTCCTCCTTTTTCTTCTTCTTCTTCTTTGAAAGCCACTAAAGCCACCAGAGAGCCGCTCCCTCGTGATCTCAGCTAACCTTAATGACCTTTTATGATGCTCAGCTTTAACTGTCAGTTTGACATTACCTAGAAGCACCTAGGAGGAGACTATCAGTGAGGGACTGTCTACATTGTGCTAGACTGTGGGCATTTCTGTGGAGCAATTATCTTAACTAAATTAAGTCATGTGGGAAGACTCAGCCTCCTGTGGGCGGTACCATTCCCTAGGTGTGAGAATAGAGAAATTTGATCCAGAGAGCTTGCATGCATTTATTTCTCTCTGCTCTTGACTGTGGGTGTGATGTGACTAGCTTTTTAAGTTCCTGCCTTGGCTTCCCAATCACGGTAAACTGTAACCTGGAATTGTAAGCTGAAATAACTCCCTTTTCTTCCCTAAGTTGCTTTTAGGCAGAGTATTTCACCATGACAACAGAAACTAAGCTAGAACATCTTCCAAAGGCCTCAGCTCTGAAGACCACTGACATATGATGCTGGGGATTTGCTTTCCAACACATGGACTTGAGGGGGTGGGGAGCAGTACATTCAAGCTTATCTTATATATTGTTAGAGAGGAAATATGTAAGAAACTGCAATGCAGGTACTCTAAGTGCCTGCTTGATACCAACAAGCCTGTCCAAGTACAGAACTGGAAAGTGTTTGCTGTTCCTTTTCAAACTGAAGTGTCCCCTAAGTGCCTGCCATGGCTCTCAATCAGCGACCTTGCTGAAAACCCTGCCTCTAACAAAACCAACCTAATTCACTCAGTTTGTCCCACAGCAGTGTCAGAACAATGTGTCAACACTCCCTCTCACAGTCTGGTTATTGAAAAGGATTCAAATGACTGTGGGGTTTCCCCCTTGTCTTTTTGAGCTTTTGTTTGTTTGTTTGTTTGTTTGTTTGTTTTTGAGATGAGGGTGTGACATTAAAGAACACCTTTGTAATAGGGTCATGATATTCCCTTATTGGATATAGATGTCCTCAACCTTTGGACATCATAAAGGTTATGTTAGAAACTTTGAAATCTCTTTATTATTAGGAAGAACACTGCCACAGACATCTGTGCTTTGCATGTTTATTTCTGATCAGTTTTGTGGCCAGACTGTTAAAAGAAGAATGAGACAGTCAACAGCCTGGAACATGTGCCCAATGCCTTCTCCAGAACAATCTAAATTCATGGAAAGGCCTGCAGCTCTACACTCCAATCAACGTTTTTTTTCATTATCATTAAAAGCAGGGCAGATCAGTGCTGCAAACCAACTCAGGAAGAATGCTCGCTGTAATTGCTGTAGCCGACAACTGTCAGCAATGTCCTTAGACAGAGCCGTTTCTATTTTGAATTGTCTTTGGAGTGTAAAGTCAGAATACTTAGTGTCTTGTTTTGTTTTTAAATTACATTGTATTTACTTTGTATATGGGAGAGGGGCCATGTTGGTGTGGATGTCAGAGAAGAACTTTTAAGAATCAGTTCTCTCCTTCTACTATGTGTGTTTCAGCGATTGTACTCAGGTCATCAGGTCTTCCCATCAGCCCATAGTGTTTTCTCTCTGCTCTACCCTAGGGTCTTGCCGAGTTGCCCAGGTTTGTTTCCAAGTCACAAGCTGAGGTCATCCTCATGCCTCGGCCTTCCAAGTAGCTGGAAATATAGATATCCAACTTAATCTGCGAAATAACTGTTAGTGTCCAAAGGACGGTTGCTCTTTGTGATAGTTATTGAAATTTTTTTATCTTTTATTTGCCTTGCAGTTTTTATGACATATATTGGAATTTTTAAAACTAATTCCATTTGTTGATCTGTTTCCCTCATTGCTGTTGTGTGTGCTTAAAAACCCAGCTCCATCTGAGAGCTGTTAAGTGTGTTCCTGTGTGTGCTTCTACTTGGTATAAGGCTTTATTTAATTTTTTTCTACTTTTATTATTTTTTCCACTTTTATTGTTTATTTCCTTAGAAAATTGCAAAAGCAATACACATTTGTTGAAGTTATAAAAGCTTGGGGAAAATATAAAAGGCTTCATTTATTTTTATATTTAGCTTGTGCTTGTGCGTGTGTGTGTGTGTGTGTGTGTGTGTGTGTGTGTTAGCAATGAAACCCAGGGCTTTGGCCTGCTGGAGTACTAGACCACTGAGCTATCCCAGTCCTGAAACCTTTTGTTAATTCTATAATTTATTATGGCATAAAGACCAGGGAGAGGCCCTGACTTGAAGGTCTTCCAAATACCCAGTCATCCAGCTCCATTTGCTAAACAATCTGTTTTGCTCCCATGGCGTGTGGGAAACTGTTTGGTCCTGGGACCACTCTTCAGAATCGGTCGTGTTTGCCAATGTGTCTCAGCCCTGCTGTTATGTAACTCTCCTTCCCGATTCAAGTCGCCTTCTTGCTATTTTTTTTTTTCTGAAAATGCCTTTTAGCTGCCCTTGCCTGTTTATTCTCCTAAACAAATAGGCGCATTATTTTGTCAAGTTAGAACATCTGGGTGATCTATGGTGGAAACAGCTCTCAAGGGAATGGGCTTCCTTCAGATGCTAAGCAGAGGCAAGTTGCTGAGAAGCTGGGGCGGGGGTGGGGGGGGGGGGACTTCCCATGGCTCAGGATCTCTTGGCAGAGCTAGGAAATGCTACAGCCATCCAGGTGCTAGCTTGCTCGGGCTGAGGGCATCCCTAAGAGAACTCAGTCTTAATCCTCAAAGGGGCAGTGTTAAGTGGGAGGCTGTTAGAGTTTGGATCTCAGGTGTCTCCTGAGGGACCGTGAGTTGAAAGCCCAGCCTCCAGGGCAGCAGAGGGTCCTCCGAAGGTGTTTGGCTCATGAGAGATCTGACCTCACCAATCAATGAACCCATAGTGGATTGGTAGCTGACTGGGGATGGAGACAAAGGCTTTATTGTAAGACTCAGCTCTCTCTTCGTGCCCTGTCCACCCTTAAGGTGAGCAGCTTCCTCCCTCTACATCCCTAACACCACGAAGCTCCCTCTCACCGTGGTTCCTTAAGCCAACCATGGGGACAGCCATGAACAGAAGCCTCAAAATCTATGGGCCAAAGAAAGCCTTTCCTACATCAGTTGATCTCCCTCAAGTATTTTGTCACAGCATCAGGAAGCTGACTAACGCAGACGAGGCTGAATCATTGGTTATGTCAGCCTTAGAAGGGGTTAATGTATCTCTCTTCAGACCATGGTTAGCTACCTCAAGATGGAGTTGTTATAAAAAGAGACAAACAAAAAGACAAGCCTAGCCCAAGGTATCTGCTTCTGTCATCCTGTCTCGCCATGGGATCACATCTATGTAAGCAACCTCTCTCCGTGTGATCCTTGCCAGAGCTGAGCAGAAGCCAGTGTCCTGCTCTTGTGCCTCTAGAGCTATGAACTAAATGATCATTTAAAACAACTATCTAGCCTCAACTCTTTTATTATAGGAATAGAAAATGGAGTAGATTTGGCAGCGATCCTAGCCTCTCTGGGCTGGCATGGAAAAGAAGGAAGATGCTGTGCTCAGATAGTGAGGCTGGAGAAGGTCATTTGGGGTAACCTCGTATGTCCACCTTTTCTAAACATAGCAGATGAAAGGTTCCAGAAGCAAACAATTGCTAAGCTTTAAATAGATTTATTACTATGTACTGTTATTGTTGTTCTGCTTTCTTACTATTTTAATCCTGCACTGTACTAGATTCATACATTTTTAACATAGGTAAGTGTATATGGGGGAAAATATGCTCCATATGGGGTTTCGTACTCTTGTGGGTTTAAGGAGTCTTGTAAGTCATCCTCCGTAGAATAAAGGGACTGAAGAGATGGCTCAGTGGTCAAAAGCACTTGCTGTGCCTTTAGATCTGTGTTAGGTTCCCAGCGCCCACATGATGGCCCACAGACATAAATAACCTCAGCTCCAGGGGACCTCATACTCCCTCTTCTGACCTCTGTACCCCTGAAAATGCAAACACACACACACACACACATGCATTGACACACATGCACACACACACACATTGACACACATGCACACCACACATGTCTTTTTTTTTTTTTAAGTCTGAGAGAAGCAATCGGGAAGGATGGGCCCTTACCAGATATGAAACTCCATTATGAAGTCTGGACAATTAAACTGGTCACATTCCGTGTGAGCTGGCTAATTGAATGAACCCAAATAAAATGTCCCAAGGTAGTCAGGACTCTGCATCCTGACCCAGAAGACAGTTGATAATGTAGCTTATTAGAATATTCAGCAGTTACCACACCAGCTCTGGAGGCCACCTGAAATGATGATGCAAGATTGACGGCTCCTACTTCACCCAGGACAAATTTCAGCAGGGTCAAAGACTGAGCAGTAAAGATGAGACCATATAACAGACAGTAAGACAAGCTAGGATGGACGAGAGAAAAAGCTGGTGGTGTGGAGTAATGGAAATGAAAGCTATCTGCATCCCTGAAGACAACACAGCAAACTGGAAAGGTCTAAGGACACACAAGGGAGAAATGCATTCAGCTCATTTCACAGACAGATCTTACTTCCCTAAGACATTGCAGGGGGAGAGGAAATGAAACAAAATAATAGCAATTGTTGCTCATTCATATCTCTTATGGGTGCTGCAAAAGAAGGACGAAAGGAGGAAGGAAGGAAGAAAGGAAGGAAGGAAGGAAGGAAGGAAGGAAGGAAGGAAGGAAGGAAGGAAGCTGGGCAGTGGTGGCGCACACCCTTAATCCCAGCACTTGGGAGGCAGAGGCAGGTGGATTTCTGAGGCCAGCCTGGTCTACAGAGTGAGTTCCAGGACAGCCAGGGTTACACAGAGAAACTCTGTCTCAAAAAGCCAAAAGAAAGAAAGAAAGAAAGAGAGAGAGAGAGAGAGAGAGAGAGAGAGAGAGAGAGAGAGAAGAAAGAAACTTCTTGGGAATGCTTTGTGAAGCTGGAGACACACTGAGGCCAGAGTGTGGGAAACCAGGATTGTGAGACCTTACAACCTCCATAATAATCAGTTTATCAACAACCAAGTGCCAACTGACCAATGCACTTGCACATCACGTGATCCCTGCCGGAGATGATCCTCCCCCACTGAGGCAGGGGCTCAGTCAAACCCAGAGCTCACTGGTATATGGACAGTCTCCCTAGCTGGATTGTTGAAGGAGATCCCCTATCTCTCTCTGCCTTCTGAGCCTTGAATTACAGGCAGGCTGCCATACCCACCTGGCATTTACACGGGTTCTGGGGATCTAAACTCTGGTCCTCTAACCATCTCCATAACGCTGCTTTTATGATGTTTTGTTTGTTTTAAAGATTTGTGATGTTATTTATTTGTGTGTGTATATATGTCTCTGTGTGTGAGCACACCGTGCATGCAGGTGCCCAAGAAGGTCAGACTGGGGTGTCTGATCCCCTTGAGTTGGAGTTATAAGTTGTTGCGAGCCACTCAGTGTGGGAGTACTGGATTCCAACTCAGGTTCTCTGCAAGAACAGACTGTTCTTTGCTGCTGAGCCCTCTCCAGACCCTTCTTTTAGAATTTGCAAATTTTTTTTCTGACCTGACATGAGTATATATACATGGGAACTCGGTGGGGTTTAGTCCAGCCTGCTGCTACATGCTGTATGTTCTGTGTTAACATTTAGTTAATGTAGGAAGAATTAACTTCTTTGTGAGAGTGTTTTCCTTTCCATGAATACACTGTACCTGGGTTCGCTCTAGTCTCCCCAATACCACTTAGATGCCTTTTTCTTTGAGTAGATATTTAATATACTTTTTTCCTTCCCAAACTGATTCCTGGGTGTGTTATATTTTGAGTGACTGGAACAAAACAGGGCCTTGCCTTGTGTCGTATCTTGTAACTGGCTGCTGGTTTTGCACAAGAAGGCTATTTGCACACGTATTAATTTTGTAGTGACATTTTTAATTGACACATGAAAGCGTCACGGTTGGGTGGTATCTCATGATGCTGATGCTCATATGTGCCCTGTTGTGTTCAAATCTGTCAGAGTGTGTCAGCTCCCTGGGTGTCTGTCTTTTCTTTCCAGTGAAAATATAATTCTTTCTTTTTAATTTTTTAAATATTAGTGTATGCACGCATGTGTGCATGTGTGTGTGTGTTACACATGTGTGTATGTGGATGTACAGAAGGTAGAGGAATACATCAAGTGTTCCACTCTATCCCTGTCTGCATTTTTCTCTTGAGAGAGAGTCCCTAACTGAACTTAGAGCTAGACTGGCAGCCAGCAATTCTCCTGCCTCCACTCCTCATCATACTGGGGTTACATACATGTTCAATCACACCCTACTTTGTACGTGGGTGCTTAGGATTCAAACATCCTCATGCTCACGCAGTAAGCCCTCTTACCCTGATTCATCTCCCTATCCCCTACATTTCGGCTTTTTGGCTGAATATATGTACACTAGCATTATCTATAGTTGCTCCGCCTGCGACTGAACATCAGAACCTGTTTATTCTACCTAGCTGTGACTCAGTACTTTTCCCTCCTTTCCCTTCCCTCAGCTCTCCAAGTCCTGGCAAACAGTGTTCTGCTGTTTGCTTTCTTGAGACCAACTGCCTTACGTTCTCACATGCGTGAGATCATGCAGTACTTGTCCTTCTGGGTCTGGTTTATTTCACTTAACATAATGAACTCCAGTTCCATCCGTGCTGTCGTGAACAGTGGGGTTCCATCCCTTCTCATTATACTGATTTATTATTTCACGACAGTACTGAATCCTTCTGTTGCTTCTGATTCTCTGGGTATTTCTTCTTTTTAAAGACTTATTTTTTTTATTTATTTGTGCATGTATCTGCATGTAGGTATGTGCAAGAGGCCAGGCAAGGTCAGATTCCCCCAGGAATTGGAGTTACGGATGGTTGTGAGTCACCATGTGGGTGCTGGGAACTGACCTCAGGCCCTCTGTATGAGCAGCCGGTGCTCTTAGCCAGTGAGCTATCTCTTAGGCCCCTGAGGATTTCTAAGTAAGCAACAAGATATAAAGATTTGAGGTTTTGTATGGAGAGGGAGAGAGAGAGGGAGAGAGAGAGAGAGAGAGAGAGAGAGAGAGAGAGAGAGAGCAGATAAGAATGTTTCTGACTAATAAAATAAGAAAATTGGGACTCTGGGAATGTAGCTCACTAGTAGAATGCTTTTGTAGCGTGCCCTGAGTTCAAGCCCAGCACCACAAACACACAAATAACCAGACTGGGGTGGGGGTGTACCCCTTTAATCTCAGGATTTGAGGGGTGGAGGCAGGCAAAAAAGAAGAAGAGGGGGGAAGGGGAAAGGGGAGGGGAAATGGAGAGGAGAGGAAGAGGGGGAGGGAAACAGGGAGAGGGAGAGGGGGAGGGAGAGAGGAGGAGGGAGAGGGAGAATTGGAATTAAATAACCTTATGTTCCTCCTTTGGAAGGGATCTTTAAAGAAATACAGGCTCTGAAAATGTAAATATTTGGTCAACTGATTTAATTTTTCCCCTTTCTCTCTCTCTCTTTTTTTTTTTAATAGAAAAGCTTGCTGTGAAAGCAAAATTGGTTTTAATAAAAGTTGAAAATTGACCTTAAACAGGATTTAGTTTTAATAAAATAGACCTGTCTGCTCCCTGACACTGTTTTTGCTCAGAACTAACTTACAAATAGCAGGCCCTCGGAAAGAGTTTGGGGTTAGAAAGAGAAAGTACTGACCTTGAAGTGAGAGCCTAGCACAGGGCTTACGGAGCTGTCAACTCAGGTTCTGGTCCTGACTGTCTCAAGTCAATGTTACCCTTCTCATCCAGCCTCAGTTTCTCCGTCTTTAAAATAGGACAAATAGTAACTAGCTAAGGGAGCAAGGAGATGCAAGCCCCATCTACCCCCGCCCCAATGAGGCCCCAAAGACAAACAGAAGCACAATCGGGAACTTCCAGAGCGTGGTGAGGGGTTACTGGCATGAGCCGGGGTGGAAAGCCTTCATCCAGCATGGAGGATGGCTAAATAGATGGAGTCCCTCTCAGTTAAATCCCCCAGCCTACATACTCTAGCTCCCTCTAGTAGCCCTACAGCCATGTGCAATCAGGGTGGGACTGCATACAAATGGTCTGAAGTCTCAGGTGAAGATCCATTGACCCTCCCTACCCTCCTCCTACAGGTTAAAGTCAACAGTCCTCAGGTCCGACTGTAGGCACAGCTTATCTGATGGACATGGCGCTGTTTTCCTGGGAGGACTGTGTTCTTCAGCCATTGCTGTGGACAATCTATAGAGAACAGAGAAAGCGCTTTGCCCCCTTCACGGTACAGCTCCAACACTGCCTCCTCCAGCATGGCTTAGTTCCAGAAACCTGACTTGGGTGGTTTGGGAATGAAGAAACAGCAGACATGTGGATAGAGAAGCCGGGATCAGGTGCTGTAGCAGAACCTATGACTAACCACACAACCCAGAACCTTAGCACTTTTAATGTGTATAGCTTAGGGAGGAACAGAGCAGACTCAGGCTGGGAACATCCAGGAGAAAGCTGTGGTTCTTGCTTTTTCTGCATTCTGTCAGCATTCACACACAAACCAGAGGAAGGCTTTGCCAACTCCCTGACACAGACCCAGGGAAGGATTTGCGAGTACCCGGGAGTCTGAACCAGGGAAGGATCTGTCAGTTCCCATGAGTCTGAAGTATTAGGGGCCTTGACATGGATGTACACATGTCAGCAGCACACATTGACCCATGCTTTCCTTTCTCCATACATCATCAACAATGGCCACTATGACTGTGTCTCTCTATATACTGAGGCTGTCCCATTGTGCTAGGAGACAGGCTATGCTACTGGGACAGAACCCACAGGAAGTTAAACAGCATAGCAATGCATTGTCCTCTTGAGTAAGTGGACAGGCATTAATCTAACAGCCAAGCGGTTTGGAAGACCGTGGTCCCTTGCTGTGTAGTAGCACAGATCTCAACATGTGGCATCCTGCAATGACCCCTGTCCCTGCCATTCTAGTCGTGGCTTCACTCAATCTTCAGGAAGCAAGAAAGAGAATGCAGCTAGAGAAGCACACTTCATTTTAAGAGAGTCCCTGGGGAACCCCATGTATCATTCCTATGGATGCCCAGTGACCAGAAAACAGTCACATACCCATTCCTAACTGCAAGGAAATACAGAAAATGTAAGCTCTGTTGGATTTTCTTATTACAGAAGAAGGGCTAAATTAACTCCAGGGACAGTTGCTACTTGGAGTCCTATTCACAATAGTTGTATACCCCATAATAGGTTCCTGCCAAGCAGCAGCCACATGTGTGATGGTAGAAGCCCCAAATGGTAATACTGGAACTGACAAAAAAGGCACACTGATTGCCTAGCAGAACAAAGAAAAAGAGAAGTATCAGTGACCTAGCAATATGGTGGCCATGGGTACGTCATGAATGGGATGACGTGATGCTAACATGGAGTGGGTGTGTATACTTACTGTACTGTTAAATCTTTGCTCCTTCTATCCACTACAAAGCTTACAATGGGGTAGGCCGGCGGCAGCCTCATCCGTGTGGTATTTACTACATCCCTGGATAGCATCAGGGACAGCATTGAATGATTGGCCCTCTCTGTCTCCCTCTATATGAGCTACTCTGTGAGGTCTACGTGATGATGAAGTCGCCCGAGGGAAGGCACATTCACAGACTATATCCAGTTGTAAGTGACTCGTGACTATGTATGAAAATGATACTTATCACTAGATGGCCCCAACTGAACCAGCCTGTGACCCCCATTATATGATGTTCAAAAGGTTGTTGGGGCAGTGGCACTGTCTTATTTCACTGAAGGGCCCGGAGGGTTTGTAACTGCTATCTGGGCTACCTAATCTGTTCTGGGAACTGGCTTTGGGAGGGTGCGGTAGTTTGAATTAGAAAAGTCCCCATGGGCTAGTGTGTTGAACACTTGGTCTCCAGAGAGTGGTGTTATCTGGGAGATTATGGAAAATTACAGAGGTGAGCCTTACTGGAGAAAGTTCATCACTGGGGGCAGGCTTTGAGGGATTATAGCCCAACCTTCCTTCCTGTTCTCTCCCTCTCTCTCTGTCTCTCTCTGCACGTCTCTGTCTCTCTCTGTGTGTCTCTGTCTCTCTTTGTCTCTGTCTCTGTGTGTCTCTGTCTCTCTGTCCATCTCTGTCTCTGTGTATCTCTTTGTCTCTATGTCTCTCTGTCTCTGTCTCTCTCTTTCTCTGTCTCTATTTCTCTGTCTCTCTGTCTCTTTCTGTTTCTCTCTGTGTGTCTGTCTCCCTTTGTCTCTCTCTGTCTTTGTCTCTGTCTCTGACTGTGTAACTGTCTTTGTCTCTGTGTCTCTCTGTCTCTATTTCTCTGTCTCTCTGTCTCTGTCTCTCACTGTTTCTCTCTGTGTGTCTCTGTCTCCCTTTGTCTCTCTCTGTCTTTGTCTCTGTCTCTGTGTATCTGTCTTTGTCTCTGTGTCTCTCTGTCTCTATTTCTCTGTCTCTCTGTCTCTGTCTCTCTCTGTCTCTCTCTCCCCCCCTTCCTGTGTGCAGATGCGGTGTGATCAGCCAGCTTTCTGCTCTTACCCCATTCCTTCCTTGCCTGTTGCCATGATAGGTTCCATCCCTTTGGAATCTGAAGCCAAAAGAAACCTTTCTCTCTTAAGTTGTTTGCCATCAGGGGATTCTATCACACTGCTGCTAAAACTTTTTCCTAGAGGGAGCTGTAGACAACACTTACCCTAAGGTCCCTGTGACAAACTAATGCATGACTCCACTACAGTTCCTTAATGAGTTCCTTGGGCTTCCTTCCAGAGCATAGGTGAGGAGTTACTTACAGGGACATGGGTGCTCCTGCCCCAACAAGGCCACAGTGCAAAGCCCACTCATCAGGGAGGAGAGCTTACCCATAGCTCCATAGATGGAGCCCCTCCCCTAGTCTACCCAACATATATAGTCTAGCCCTACACCAAGGCCATGTGCAATTCAAGCAAAATTGCATATGACAGGTTGTTTGGAATGGCTGGAGAAGCAGTCCACAGTTCCAGCTGGGGTAATCTTTTACAAGTGGGCCCAGCTAAACTCCCCAAGATGGTGGTTGTTTGGCTTGATGAAGTCACAAGAAAAGGGGCTTCCTTGTTCTGGTGAGTAGACAGTGAGCTAACCTTGAATCAAATATCTGGTATTTGCCGAGGAAGTGACGGATACTTCTGACAGAGTTAGGGCTTGGCCTTCCATGTCAGTTACCCAGTGTGTGACTGCAAGTGTTAGCTGGTGACTAGACTGAGGTGGGCGGAAGGACAGATCATATGGGTCCAGCCAGCAAAGCTTCGTTCTCATCCCCTAGTGATCCACAGTGCGGCCATCTTCCTCCTGTACCAAGGATGTGGAATGGATGCTTTGTGTGTAATCTTCTTAGACGCTGATGAAGACCAGACAACAAAGGCTCCACTGTCTCTCAGGCCGCTTGTCTAATTAGGGAAAATATCAAGTGAGAAGGTGGGGAGGAGGGGGCCGGGCAGCGCGTTTGGTTGGAAAGCTGTGTTTAGGCCGAGCCAGCTCTGCCTTTAATTATGCTGTCTGAGTTGACTTTAATGAGCATCATTGTTAATGCTTTCATTCCAAGGAAGGGAAAATAGTACTCTTCGCATCCGAGCACATAAAACAGCCTGGTTCCTAAGCAGCACATCAGAGCGCTGGCCAGAAGGTGGGCAGCCGGCTGCTACCAGGAAACGGGAGGATCCAGGCTGACCTGGGTCTCCCTCTTCCCAAAACCAACTCCAAGAGGAGAACCTGTGGGAAAACAGGGCTGGCAGGTTGGGTCAGCTTCCCGAGAGCCTGACATCTCTTCAACACCTCAGTCCACCCGTGTGTTCCTTTATCATCGCTGTGACCAAATAAATACCTGACCAGAAGCAACCCAAGGAAAGAATTTATCTCAGGTGGACAGGGCACAGTCTGCCCTGGGAGAGCGTGACAACAACAGCAATTCAGATTGTGGCCGGAGTGTGCCACACACGGATTGTAGTCACAGAAAGCTGACAACGGAGCCCAGGAGATATGCTCAGCAGTTAAGAACACTTCCTGCCCTTGAAGAGGACCAGAATTCCTCAGGCAGTTCACACAACTGCCTGTCACTCCAGCTCCAGGGGATTGGACACCTGGCTCCCGTTGGCACCAGTATTCACATGCATGCGCATGCACAAGCACATATTTTCACATAATTTTAAAACTTTAAAAAAAGCAAGAAAACTTTAAAAACAATAAGGAAAGAGAACTACCAGCCTGGAAACAAAGGGGAGGAGCCAGAATTGGGTCTGAGCTGTCACTCATAAGCTCCGCCCTGTAGCACATAAGCCCGGCCCCAAATGGCAATCTACTTCCTCTAGTAAGTTTCTATTTACCCAATGATCCCAGAACCTCCCCAAAGACTTCCCCTAGCTGGAGACCAAGTGTTCGAACACCTGTGTGGTGGAGCACGGTCACATTCAAACTGTAACAACTAGGCAACTTACAAACAATAGAAATTTGTTACAGTGTGTTTGACTTGTAACTTCGCCTCCATAATTACATTCAACATACATTTTTGTGTGTGTCACTTTCTTAGTGCTGCCAGTTCTTTCTTTGGGAATTGCGTTCGCATGTTTTATGTCAGTTGGTAATGCTCTCCTGGATGCTTTAAAATGCCAGTTTAGGTCTGGGAATGAAGTTCATTGGTAGAACACCTGCCTACTGTCACAGGGCCTATGGAAAAAGAAATAAGTAAAAATGAATGTCAACTTCATGGTTTTTCTTGTTTTAAAAAGAAGAAAATTATGCTTTTTTTAGAAAAATCCTCTTATTGGGAAAAGAAGTACACATATGATAACATTTAGAAATTTCAAAAGAACTTTAAGAGCCACTGTAATCTTGCTAATATTTGCCTGAGTTGGAGTTGAATTTTTATGTAGACATATAACTCTTAATTCTTTCTTCTCTTTTTTTTTTCCTTTATGTATTTATTTATTAGTGTGTGTGTAATGAGGGAAGGGGCAGAGACATGCTATGGTGCAGATGCGGAGGTCAGAAGCCAACTTTGTGGAGTTGGTTTTCTTATTCTAGCTTTTTGTGGGTCCTAGAGAATCAAACTCTGATCTTTGGACTTGCTCGTCAACCCCCCTTACCCACTGAGCCCTCTTGCTGGCCTTCTTTATTCCTTTTTAGATAGGATAAAAGTATTCGTTCACATAATGTTTTATGCTATGTGAACATCTTTTGAGGATAGCGAACATCCTTTTCATAGAATTCATGTTTGAAATTTTAAGTTATTTTTCATCTTTTCCATTTATCTAAAATCTTCGTGCACATTCTAAGAATTCTGAGTAAGATAACCCATGGCACTAGTGTTTGTGTTTTAAATGTTTTAAATATGTGTGTGTGTGTGTTTGTGTGTGTGTGTGTGTGTGTGTGTGTATGTGTGTGTGTGTGTATGTGTGTGTGTGTGTGTATTATGAAATTTGGGAGTTAATATGCGTCACACTTAGATTGAATTAATGTAATCAATGTATATACACATATATGCATGCATACACACACACACACACACATTTCCCTTGAGAATGGACCCCGAGCCACAGAGCATCGATGATTGACAACAACTCCATCAGTTTCTTTTTCCTTGAGCTGGAACAACAGAGAATTTACCTCCTCTAAGTTCCTGTCCAGTGACTAGATTGTAGTAGATCACCTTAGTAGGTCACCTTGGATTTTTAGCTTCCTGGATGAGGTCTGAGGAAGGCATCCATTAGACTGGAGGCCAACTGGAAGGAAGCAGTTCTTTGCCAATGGTTTAAGCTCAGAAACAATGCCATCCTGTGCTTTGGAAGGTGGTTATCAGGTACCCACTGTGTGCCACCTCTGAGTGTGGTGGTGTTCAGGGTGGGAGCTTCTGGGCAAGCATAAACCAGAGATGCACTCGGGTATGGATAAGAATAAGCCTCTATCTAGTCTTCCCTACCTGGATTTTCTCACTGTAAAATGGGTGAGATCCTACTTCACAGTGCTACTGGGGGGTGGGGGGGGACACACAATGATGTGTTCAAACTCAGTCTGAGTGGCATCCAGTAGTTGTTCAATTGACAAGACTGGGTATTGGAAGTCCCATTCTGGTGCTGAAGTTTCAGGGAAGCCCTAGAGAGAGGCTGGTCTTCAGTCTGTGTTGGAATCCTAAAGAAGCTGTCCCATATTCCAGCAGAGGGATGCCACTGGGACAGAGTAAATGGACTAGCCGGTGAGCAGGCAAAAGGGGCAGCTATCCTCTTCCCTGTCCTTTTCTGTGGGCTGCCACCAGAAGGTAGGGCCCAGATTTGGGGTGGCTCTTATCACTTCAGATAACCAATCAAGGCAAGCTTCTCACAGCTGTGCCCCACTGCTTGCGGTTTCACTGATTCTAGCTGTAGCCAAGTTGACAACTAAGACGAGCCATCACACCACACCAGAAACAGGAGCCCTGGGTTTGCAGAGAGACCCTGCCTCGAATGAACAGGTAGCAGGTAAGGGAGGGAGGACAGACACCTGAAACCATCTTTTGGCTTCAACGTATATGAAGAGGTGCACACATGCACATGGACATGCACACATACACACACACACACACACACACACAAAACTAAGTTCTTAGGGTACTGGTTCTCGACCTGCAGGTCATGACCCCTTTGGGGATGCATGAACCTTTCATAGGGGTCACATAAGACCATTGGAAAACTCATATATTTACACTGTAATTCAAAATGGTAGCAAAATTATAGTTATAAAGTAGCAATGAAAATAATTTTATGGCTGGGGGTCACCACAGCATGAGGAACTGTATTAAGGGTGGCAGCATTAGGAAGGTTGAGAATCACTATCTCATTTTGATTTTGAGGATGCTTGGTTAGGTAGATTTTTTTAGATACAACTCATGAAAACATTTTGTGCTTAACCTAGATTTTTTTTCTAAATAGAGGGAAGCGGAGAACTGTATACAGAGAAAAATGTTTAGAAACAGCAGGTCTAACATCTTTATATGTTATGGATATAAGCTATGCTTATATGCTTATATCCATTAACATATAAAGATCTCAACATAACTCAATACTTCTTGGTCCTTACAATCTATTGCTTTGTTTGCTTGTCTGTCTGTTTGTTTGTTTGTTTGTTTGTGGATGCTCTGGTACACACGTGGAGATCAGGAGCCAATCTGTGGATTCTATCCCCCACCATGTGGGCCCCAGGGATCAAACTCAGGTTTGTGTGGCAACTGTCTTGACCAGCTGACCCTCTGCTGAGTTTTCAGTTCACAGGATTGTACGCTAAGAAGCATGAGGAGAGGGAACAGAAAAAAATAATTACTTTATTGCTTTAAATTCTAAGCCTCTAGCCAGAATCTGCGCAGGGGTGGCTGGAGGCTGCAGGGCATTTGTGTCTGTGGCAGTCTTGAACTACTTTCCAAAGCAGGGACTATTGGATCTGGTTTGGCAGAGGACCCCATAACACGATTCAGCTCGCCTTGTCTATGGTGCCGTTTGTAGTCCTGCACCAACACAGCGCGTGGTAAGTGTTTGCACATGGGCGCTGCCTCTGTGGTGCTAATGGGCTTCAGAGACACGCTGTAGGTGGGTCGGGGCGAGGACGCGTGTGTACTAACCTCAGCCAATTGAGGACTTGGGGCCACACAAGCCTGAGTGGATACAGCAGAGCAGACAGGACCCTTCGAGGCAGGGTGGGGGTGGGAGACCACACAGATGTGCAAGCTGCTCAAATTGTTCAGGGCCCTTCAACTCCAGCAAATAAAAGGCCATATTGGCAGCCTGGCACAGGAGCCTGCAGGAGGCCACTGTGTGGTGTCTCACAAGCCCTTATGAGCCCCAAAGTTCTCGAGGCTCTCCAACCCATTCCACTGAGCAACCAGAGTGTCAGCACCGGTCCCCAGCCGGAGTGACGCAGGGAAAGAAGGCAGGTTGGAGCCACCAGCTGTTGTCCCGTGGGACAATTGGCAGAGCTGTTTACTACTCTCTTTTTTATAGACTGCTTGCTAGTTATTTAAAGAATGGATTCTGCTGCTTTAAAATGAAGACAATCTGGAAGGTTCCTTGTGAGCTCTGTGACTTCCTAAGTCCGAGGGAAGCAGGCCGGTGATGCTGCTTGGGTGGTGGGCCCAACCTCAGCAATCTGTGAGGCCTAAAATGTTAAACTCAGGAAGACTCTGCTCCAGGGACTGATATGCTTAGAGAGAGCTGGTCTCCAAAGAAGCTCCTGGTGAGTAAATACTGGCATCTTAAGTCCTTAAAAATAATTTGTTTCCCTTCTGGGTCAGCAAGATGTCCCAGAAGGTAAAGGCACTGGCCAAGCCCATGACCTGAGTTTGATCCCCAGGACCCATGGTAGAAGGAAAGAACTGACTCCCACAGGTTGTCCTGTAACCCACCTACATATGCCATGGCATATACAATCAATCAATCATCAATCATCAATCAATCAATCAATCAATCGTCAATCAATGTCAAAGTAGAAAAAAAACCTTAAAAAAATCTTATCATCTTGGTTTGTGAAACTCATTTGAATCAAATCCAGGGCTGCTTTCTTCACAGCATCAGCAGCAAATAGAAGTTTGTGAGGTGGTTTAAGCACCAGCCATCTCTCCCTTCTCTTCCTTCTCCTAAGGAAGCTCAATTCCCAGTGCTCATGAGACAAAGGAAGGAACAGAGTGCAGACTCTTCTCTCATCAGGGAGGTGGGGAAACTGAGTTGGTGGAAACCAGCTCACTCCTGAGGACATGCCCTGAGGACACAATTCTTTTGTGAAGCCCCAATCCTGTGTTTTTAGTAATTAGGGTGACACTGTTAGGAACTCCCTCCAGCATCAGATTGGAGTGGTATAGACTTGTAATCTAATTTAGCCAACTGGGCCATACCAGCTGAGTGCTAAACCCATCAGGCTCTGGTAGACACTGTCTGCTGTCTGATTATTTACTGTTTATTAGTTTCTTCTTCTCCTCCTCCTTCTTTTCCTCCTTCTCCTCCTCTTCTTCTTCTTCCTCCTCCTTCTCCTCCTCCTCCTTCTTCTTTTGAGACAGAATCTCACCATGTAGAGCTGACCCTCCAAGGACCTCAACCCTCCCACCTCTGCCTCCTGAGTGACTCAGGCATTTACAGACATGCATCACCTTGCCTGGCTTGGTTTCAAAAGCATTTAAAAGCATTAAGCATTAGCATTTGTGTGTATGCGTGTGCGTGTTCACACAGAAAGACAGAGTGAACCAGTGAACCACTGAGCCCCCTTCCCAAAATTCTGAACCCCTTTTTTCTAAACATAAAGAATGAAGGGGCTCCTCTGATAAGATAGCACCTTTAAAGTCTAACCTCTTTCTCCTCTGTGGCCATGTCTTTCTCTCTTCATAGTTTAGGGTCAAGATGGCCTCATGATCAGGTGCCTTGTGTCCTCTGACACCCATAGAGCCCTGCATGTGGCCTGATGCTTGGCTATTACCATCTTAAAACATCCTAAGTTTTCAAACAAAGGTCCCCATGTTCTCACAGTACAGTGGACCCTATAAAATGTCACCAGTGCATCTGAGTCTTTAGATTACAGTTACTATTACACTATGAATGTATGGCGTGTGTCTTAAAAATGCATTTGTGTATTTGGTCGCACTCCCTGCCAGGGTCTGCTGCCAGTCTGACTGGAGGAGCAGCCAGCAAATGACTTTGTGCAAACTGTCTGCCTGTGATGAGAAAAGGACATACAAGACACAGGAGTTACAGTCAGGCTGCAGACGAGGCTCATGCATGCAGACCTGCTCTTTCTTTTTAAGTTATTGTCTTGTATTTAAAAAAAAAAAAAACTGTCTTAGGAGGGACATGGATATGTCTTGGTGCACATGGCTGAAGTCTTGGGAGTTGCTTCTCTCTTTCCACTGTGGTTCCAGGGATCAAACTTAGATTGACATCAGGTGTCTTCTTTAGTCACTCTGCACCTTATTTTGTGAAGCAGGGTGTCTTAGTTAGGGTCTTACTGCTTTGAACAGACGCCATGACCAAGGCAACACTTAGAAGGTCAACATTTACTTGGGGCTGGCTTACAAGTTCAGAGGTTTAGTTCAGTATCATCAAGGCATGGCAGCCTCCAGGCAGGCATGGTGCAGGAGGAGCTGAGAGTTCTACATCTTCATCTGAAGGCTGCTAGCAAAATATTCGCTTCCAGGCAGCTAGCATGAGAGTCTTAAAGCCCACACCCACAGTGACACACCTACTCCAACAAGGCCACACCTGCTCAGCTGCAACACCTTCTAATAGTGCCACTCCCTGGGCCAAGCACATTACACAGGTCTCTCACTGAGCCTGGAATCCATTGCTTCAGACAGGCTGGCTGGCTGGCCAATGAGCTCTCAAGAGCTGCCTGCTCCCCTTGCCTCCTGACAATACTAGGATTACAGGCAAGCCCCCTGAGCCTAGCTCTAAGGAGCTAAACTTACATCTTCATACTTGTGTGGCAGGCACTGAGCCATCTCCCCAGCCCAGTTTATGAAAAAAATTGCTTGAGTATAATTCATATACCATATAGTTTTCTATGATTTTTAGTAAATATGTATGATTCTGTGACCACAATCCAGTTTTAGAAAATCCCCATTAGTCCCCAGAAGTTCCCTCACTCCCAGCCAGTTCTCAATCCTCCCTTCCAAGCACAGACAGCTCTCAATTTGCTTTCCGGAGATTGGCCTCTTCCAGAAACTTCATAGACAAAGATATCCAACCCTGTCTTGTGTGTCTGGCTCCTCTCAGTCAGCATCATGTTTCTGAGGTTTGCCCGTGACGTGGCACTGAGTGGCAGTTCCTCTGATGAGCCGTACCACAGTTTACACACACACTCGGGTTGGTGCCCAGTCAGGACTGTTATGAATAATTCTGTGTGAGCCTTAGCACACGAGCCTCCTCGTGTGGGCGTGTGTTCACATTGGAGATCCTGGGGGTGCAGTCACTGAGGTATGTGGTAAATACGTTTTACTCTGAAAGCATCCCCTGGCTACTTGGAAGCAGTAATACTATAGTACTGTTCCTACCAGTGGCTTGTCAGAATCCCATGTCCCCATACCTGCAGAGGGATTTGAGCAATAAGGCTATGGGAGATTGGCAGAGAAACGGAGGAGTGGATGTGGGGATGAGGGAAGGAAACTGCTGTCAGAATGTAAATTTAATTAATTGATTGATTAATTAATTTGTAATGCCTCTAGCTGCAGAGTAGGGAATAAAACAGGGGACAGAGGCAGTGACAGAAGGGAGGGGTGTAGGACCTATGAGAGAGCAGTGGCCATGGGTGGCTGGAGAGGTGGCATTATCTAAAGATGCATGTGTGTCCTAGAGGAATCAAGAGCCACGGTGTCACTGAGAAGGTGTGAAAGAGACAAAATGGAGGTCACTAGGTGTAAGACTATGCCTGGCATATGCACTGATGTGGGAAAGATGGCCCCATCATCTGCCAGTATTCTCCTCAGTATTCACCTCCCTGGGGGCCATTCTCAAGACCATGGGGCTCCCAAACCCTGGTTGCACATTTGAGTCATCTGAAAAACTCTATGCTCTCCTACTGGCTGTGTCATGATGTCGTTGCTCCAGGGCAGAGCCCTGTCATGGGGAGGCAGAACACTCCCGCATTTTTTGATGCCTCGGCAGAGAGTTACTGTTGTAAGTTCTCAAGCAAGGATGCAGACTGGGGGACAACCAGAGAGCTCTACAGACTGACTCCTCATGTGCCTCGGTGTCACCCAAAACTTCAGTCTAATCACCATCAGGGGACACATGACTAGAGGTAGTGAAGACTCCCCAGGGGACCATTCTGAGAGATGCTCTCCAATGTAGCTTTCCTAAGAGCCTGTTCCAGAAGGAAAACCAGACAGCTTTAGCTTTTCTTTCCCCCTTTCAAATGCACAGATCGCTTTTCCAAAACATTTTATCATCCGTGTTGTTAAAGGAAAAAAAATAATAATAAAACCAGACTTTCTTCACGTGGCTTAGAAATCCATCTGGCTTACATCAAATATTTACAAATACGGATACAGAAGGAATTTGAAGATATTTGCGGGTAAGAAACCAGTCTATTAGCTGTAGGTTGCCTCCTCTGTGGTCTCTGAAGCACATGTACACATAAACACAGATCCGATACATATGATGATGCCGTGCGTACAGGGATAATGGCTCATTCCACCAGGACCCGAGCTTACACTGGAAAACCCATCTACATACGGTTCACCGAGCCAAATCACTCCAGATAGTAAATTAAATAAACAGAACAATGGCTTGGCCCTGCTCCCCCTCCAGGTGTTCAGCATTTGTACATTCCTGCTCATGAAACTCCAGTGTCTTTCAACCCTTGCAGCGGTTGCTTGAGGAGGACACCCAGGCTGTGCTCCGTGCTGAATTTTGAAGTAGGACTGTGGCCAAGCACCCAGGCAGCCCTGGTTCCCTAAGTAATGTCCCTTTTCCCACTTAATCCCTTGATTCTCTAGTTTGGGCCATAGCAGAAAGTCTCAGGGTAAAGACAGGTGACCCAGTGGAACCTTGTTTCTGCATGCCTATGGCCCCCAGTTCTCTTCCAGGAGACAAAAACAAGTTGGCTGAGAATTTTCTTTATTGTTTTTGTAGGCAGAGGGGTGTGTGTGCTAGAGTTTAGACATATGCCTCAAGCACGTGACCACTGAGCTATAGTGCAAGCATCGCTGAGATGTTTTTTATTTTGTCATGTTCTGAGCATGTGATACTGTCTTTTCTTGCCAGTGTCCCCTAAACAATGCAGTTCACAGCTATTTGCATAAGACTTACATAGCGTTAGGTATCGGAGTCTTCCAGAGACCCATTACCTCTAATAGAAATGTACCCAGATTCTATGCAAACGCCATATACCATCTTATAGAGGGGACTTCGGCACCTTTGCAGTTTGATACGGAGGTTAGTGTGGCATCCTAGAGCTAACAGACAGATATAGTCACCAAGGGACAACTACCTATCGGGTACCACCTCCACCACTGCCTCCAGCAGAATTTGGATAAAATCACTGAAGCAGAGGGCAGGGACTTAAGACAGACATTCTCAAGTTCAAATCCCCACTGTGCCATGTGGTAACCTGTGATGTGTGAGAGAGAGGTAGGCAGAAAGTAAGGGGAGGAGTCTCTGAAAATGAGCTTAGGAATGTGTGGGTCAGGTCGCCGCTGGCTCCACCCTCTACTGCTGTAGAACCTCAGCCCAGAGACATAACCTCTGTGGCTATCAGTGTCTTCTTTTGCAAAATAAGGATGTCTTCAGTGACCTGTTACCAAGATTAGGTGAGTTTGGGCCTGCCAGAGTCTGGCATAGTTTCCTTACGCGGTAAATACCTCATATGTGTTAACTATTAGTTTGATGACCTGGGCAGGGGTGCAAGGTGAGTGGAGTTCATCTTTGAAGAGCTCAGAGGTCGCCAGAGGTTGTGCAATAATGCCCATCAAAGTGGCTGCAGCTTGTCCGTCCTCCTGGAGCCCTAGTGAATGCCTGATTGCCATTCGGACAAGGTGTGTCTGTGTGCTCGATAGCAGGTACTCTGGGCATTCTGCTGTGCATTCCCCCATCCCAACCCTGCCCTCCACATTTGCTCCTTGTGCCCTTCCCGACCTGTTGCCTCTACCTGCATTATACCAGGCCCTGCAATCCCCATGAAGGACCTCAGAGTCTCAAGGGTCTCCACCTCTCCCCACTCACTCCATTTTCTGTTTCCCCATCACACCCTCCACCATGTAGGGAGCATCTCACAGCAAGACACCAGAGAGCTAAGCTGGGGACATAGACTCTCTCTCCTAGGGTGGCATTCATGAGTCTTGGCCCCAGATCCTCTGCTCAGCTAGTGACTGCTATCACGCCTTTCCTGGCTACTTACTGCACACACTCCCAACCCCACTGCCCTGCTTTTGAAATGGGCTCTCACATAGTCCAAGCTAGCCTCAAATCTGCTATTAAGCCGTGAACTTCTGATGCTCCCGCCTCCACCTCCTGAGTGCTGGGATTCCAGGTGTGCACCACCACATCCAGTTTGTGCAGTGGTGGGGCTCAAAAGTCCCCCCACTCCCACCCCAGGACTTTGTGCATGCTAGGCAAGCACTGTACCAACTGAGCTGCCTTCCCAGCCTCAGACACTTTTTCATGCATGATGATTTCTCTTCCCTTCCTGCTCAGCCTGGATGAGCTGTGGTACAGCCTTTGCATTGCAGTTACACTGTCATCTGCTCTGAGAAATCCCACAGACCTGCAAGTGTCTCTGTAATGCATGGCACACTGGCTCTGTTCATAAGACAGACCTGGTGGCTAGCTCAGTGCACGGTAGATACATTGCTTGGAGACAGGGCCAGCCTGGGCTGCCTTCCTCAGGGCCATATCCAAAAATCTAAAGAGAAACAGAACCTGGCTATGAGATGTGATATGACTCTCCTTATCTGAACATCCTAAAACCAGAATACCTCCCTCCCTTTTTCTTGTCAGAAATTCTAGAAATGCCAGGGAATTTGGGTCCTGTTATCATCCCATTTTACAGATGAGGACAATGTAGTCTTAGCTGAGATAACTTGACAAGTGACGACTGAACGTGACAAGACCATTCCCAGGGGGTGTACTGCCTTTCTATGTGCCCAGCTATAGACTGCACACCAAGGTCACATCACCACATTGAGAGCCAAAGCCAAGACTCCTGGGAAGACCCACACACATTTTAATATTGCTTCAAACCCCCAGAGACAAGCACTCTTTTTTGGCAGGCTCCTCGTGTGCAAATGACAGTCTGGGGGACTTGTTCAAGGTGGGGGTGGGGCCAAGCTGGGAGTGAGCAGTATCCCAAGGCCGCTCTTTCGATCTGGTGATGAAAAGACAGGAAGAAAAATTGCAACACTGGCTTCCAGGCCTCTAGGATCTGGCTCCAAAAACAGAAAAGTTTCATTACTGGCTGTCACAGGGATTTCATGTGGCCCCAAAGTAATTTCCCCAGAGAGAGGCAAGACTCCAGGAGCCAGGGGTGGAGGGAAAGATCATTGTTCTGCCTGCTGGGCAGCAGTGTCTGCATCCGGTGCTGGTTCAAGTGCAGGATCTGCTGCTGGGTTGGGGTCGACCCCCTTCCTTCCTCCCTCCCTTGTGACAGAGGCTCCTGGGAAAATCCAGGTCAGCCAGCAGCCAGGGTCAGCGCTGAGGTGCCTTGAGAAAGCCATACCACCGACACAGGGACAGACTGGAGTCAGCTCTGGCAGCCGTAGGAAAGTCTCACTGTGAGTGAGGAGCTGGGCTGGGGTCAGAGGTAGAGACCCTGGGAGAGCCACACTGTGGATACAGGGACAGGCTGGGGTCAGTGCTGGGAACCCTTGGGAAAGATTCTTTGTCAGTGCAGGGACAAATGAGCAATTCACTGCTTTTCTGGGAGGGTCAGAACCTTGAAAAGAGACAGGTCTGAATCCCATGTCTGTTATCTTCCACCTCTGGGGCCCTGAGAAAGTCCTACCCGCTCCAGGCTTCAGCTTCCTCAATAATGAAGGGGAGACATGGGCGACGCTCCTACTTCTAGAGGGGCAGTTCATTTCAGGTGGATCCCAGCACCCTGAGCATCATCTTCCTACCTTCCTAAGTTGTGCAGTGAAGTACACGGCCAGGCCTACCAGCTGGTGGTCCAGGGAAAGCTGAGAAAGCATCCAAAGAATTGCCCCAAAGGGACACTTGCCCAGGCTGAGGCTCAGCAGCCTCTGTGCCTATGGTATTCAACCAGCCTCACTTCAGACATGAATAATGGGTCTCTCGCCGGTTACACAGTCACCAAGTGGCAGAACTTAATGTTTAGGTCTAGGACCGGGCATTTTGTTGTGTTGCCCTTCCCGTGGAACTGGTCTGGTAGAATCACTTGTGGTCCAGCATCTGTCCTGGAGAGTGGAGGCCTGGGCCCAGGAGCACATGATAAGGAGGCCCAGGAAGCTACAGAGCCTAGCAGTAAAGAGAGGACCACAGTTCCCGTGCCTTGTGGCTTTGAGCATCTCTGTGTAACACTGGAGGAAGCCTATTGAACCTCTAAGCCTTGACTGGTTTGCAGGTAGAAGATGTGGTACCCACTGCCAGTGCTGAAAAGTTGAATATTCATTTTTTTTTCTAGGCTGCTGGGACAAAGAATCACAGTTTGGGGTTGGGGATTTGGGGAGGAAATGAAATCTGTTCTCTCTCAGTGCAGGAGACTACAGGTCAGAGGTGAAGGTAGCCATCACTGACCTCTCCTCGGCTAGTAGGTGGCAGGTTCCTCATTCATCTTCCTACAACTGTCTCTCTGCATGTATCTGGGCTCTAATCTCCTTTTCTTCTACAGACATCAGTTATATTGGATTATGGCCACCCCAGTGGCTTCAAGTTAACCTAATCTACTCTTTAAACAACTGTCTCCATGTATGGTCACCATGTGAGGTACCAGGGGTCAGTAATTCAATTTAAGGGAGGGCACAAGTCTTCCCATACAAAGGCTTAATGACAAGAGTATGATGTCATAAAAAACAAATATTTAGTCTCTATGGGTTCCTGGCACCCCACTTCTGAAATGGTGGAATTCTTCAGAATGGTAAAAGTGCCTTTTGTATGCTAATTAGGACATCTGGTGCCTCAGGGCCCTTAGCTTCAGGATGAGACTGGCCCCAGAGGAGCCAAGGCAGAATTAGAAGGATTAGAGGGTCCAGACTTTCAGCCCCACTTCTAGGGAGAAGGGCCTGGGGGTTGAGTTCAGTCCCGACAGTGATTGAATACACCAGGCCTGGTGGTAAGGAAGCCTTGATAGGAATCCCAAATGATGGGGTGCAGGAGCTTCTAAGTGAGTGAATGCTAATATCAGGGGGGTGGCACAGACTCCACAGGAAGGACTCAGGCCTTTCCAGGCCTCATCCCAAGGCCTTCACTGGACAGTTCATTGTCCCTCTTATAATAAACTGTGTATGTGTGTGTATGCATGTATGTGCATGTATGAGTCGGTGTGTCAGCATGTGCGTGCATGCGTGCATGTGCGTGTGCATGTGTGTATGTGTGTGCATGTGCATGCACATATGTGTATGTTGTTGGGGATGAAACCCAAGGCCTTGTATACATTTGGCAAGCCCTCTCCCTCTGAGCTACACTCCAGCCCAGTCTTCTCATATTTCTAAGCTTTCTCATGGATTTCTCATCAACTACCACATTTTGCCCTTAGGAAGTCTTTGCTACTTTCCTCCCTGTTTCCTGTTTGGTGTGCTAAGATGAAGTGAGCACACTCAATTTTGACATAGTTCTCAGAGGGAGACAACTGTAGTTGAGAGTGTGCATCCATTCAATGAGGTCTGCCTTAGATCCTGTCGCCAGAGTGATCACAGTGAGTGGCTTTAAGCACCACGTGATTACTCTCTTAAAGTTCTGGAGACAAGAAACCCAAAATGAGGTTCACAAGAATAAATCAAGGAGTCCATGGGGCTGGCTCTTCGTACATTTTCCAAGGACAACCTCTCCATCTCCCTTCCCCTCCTCTCTCTCCCTTTCTCCCTCTGTTCCCCATCCCCTCCCCATCCTCCCTCTGTCCCTCTTTCCCTCTCTCTGTTCCTCTCTCCTTCTCTTTGTCTGCGTGTGTGTGTGTGTGTGTGTGTGTGTGTGTGTGTGTGTGTGTGTGTGTATAGTGCATGCATATAGATGCACTCATGCACTTGTGCATGCATAAAGGGAATATTCTTCTGGTATCTTCCACATTTTATTTAAGAGAAGGTCTCGCAGCAGCCTGGAACTGCACCACACAGAGCTGGTGAGCTGGCTTGGGAGCTCCAGAGACCCACTTGACTCTACCTCGCTCTATAGGCGCACTTCCCCTTGCCCAGCTTTTTAAAAGCATTTTATTACAATGTGTGTGTGTGTGTGTGTGTGTGTGTGTGTGTGTGTGTGTGTGTGTGTGTGTGTGTTGGCAGTAGGTCTGTACCATGATGTCTCTGTAAAGGTCAGAGGACAACTTGCAGGAGTCAGTTCTCTCTCTTTCCCACATATGGGTCCTGGAGATCAAACTCAGGTCAGACATAGTAGCAAGCACTCTTTCCTACTGGGCTATCTCACCACCCTGTGGCAAGTACTCTCTCCTACTGGGCCATCTCACCACCCTGTGCCCAGCTTTTTACATGGACTCTAGGCCCCAGAGTTGAGGACTCACACTTACCAGGCACGATCTTTTCCAACTGAGCTGGCTCCTAGACCTGAGGTCATTCTTTGCCTTTCAGTGTCCCAGTGGCTGCTGGGATTCCTTGGTTTGTGGCTGCATACTCCAGTCTGCTTTGTCATCTTTTCTCCTGCATGTGCTCTCCCTCTGCCTCCCTTACATAAGGACATCTTTGATGACAGGTGAAATCCAAATAACCCAGAACAACCTTCCCACCCCAAATTCCTTATGTTAGGGCTGGAGAGTTGACTCAGTGGTTGAGACAACTCCTTACAAAGGACACAGGTTTGATGCCCAGGCCCCACATGGAGGCTCACACCCTCCTTAGATTCCAGGCACATGTGCAGGCACAGAAATAAATACATACAGAAAAAACACTGATACGCACAAAATAATAAAATAAATCTAAAACATTATTTAAAAAATCCATTACCTTAACCTTTTTTAGTGATATACGGTATCATCTATGTCAGGAATGGTCCCACTCACTGTTTCTGCAGATCAGGATGTGAACACCTCTAGCTGTAACTGCGTAGCCAATCACAGTGAAACTTCACTGTGGCAGCTACATTCTACAACTTTCTATGTGTCCATAGCTTCCAGCACCCAAATGGGCTTTCTAAAACCAGCATGACACAGACCACACCCTGCCAGATAACATCAGAATTGGTCCTGAGCGTTGCAGACAGACGCCCTGCTTCTCATCAGCCAGCCAAGCCATCTCTAGGCTCCTGTCTCCCTCACCTCCTCACACCCCACACCTCCTCACACCCTTCACCTCCTCACACCCCACACCTCCTCACACCCTTCACCACCCCACACCCCACACCTCCTCACACCCTTCACCTCCTCACACCTCCTCACACCTCCTCACACCCTTCACCTCCTCATACCCCTCACCTCCTCACACCCTTCACCACCCCACACCCCTCACCTCCTCACACCCCACACTTCCTCATACCCCACACCTCCTCACACCCCACACCTCCCCACACCTCCTCACATCCCACACCTGCTCATACCCCTCACCTGCTCATACCTCTTACCTCCTCAGCATCTGTTCTGAGAAAAGTTCTGCCTTCCTTTCTCTGCCCTGGCATCTCCTTGCTCTGCGCCCTGCATGTGCTACTCACCCTCACACATCTATACCAACACACCGGCATCCGGTACACTTGCTGGGTGCACCTGGCTCGCTGAGTGAGGCTGTGCTTTGCTCACTGGGCCACACGTGTGCAGGGTGTGAGCATTTGCATCCCTGGGACCCAAGGCCTGGCACAACAGCACCAAATGAAACGGATCATTTTCTTCCCATTTCACTCAGGGCCCCTACTTCCCAAGTTCCATGGGAAAGAACCATCCATAGCAGCTCGCCTCTCTCTCTCACCCCTGCCTGAGATCAGGGACAAGCCCCGGCATCCCTCACATGCCCACATCCGTGTGTGCTCATCACGTGGGCACACATGTCCTGACTGTTTCCCCAGAGGTGGACAAGCCTGGGCACTGACAGCGTGGGAGAATCAGGCAGGACCGTTCTTTTTAATTCCCAGGTGTCCGTTGGCCTTTCCAGCGGACAGAGGGCCTGGATGGGGTTGTGTAACCACTGCCATTCATATGCTTTGAAATCGTGACTGTTTCTGGAATCCTTATCACCAAGTGGTAGAGTTGCAGTGGGCAGGGTTGCAAGAAGTGGGACACTTGAGAGGTCACCGTGAGGCTTTGCTAACTGCTCACAGAAGAAATTCCTCATTTGTGATTACTTACTCTCAGGAGGAGGAATATTAAGAAGCCAACTCCGGGAAACAGGAAATGAATACAGGGCCCTCTGCCTCTAGGTATCTGGTTGATAGCTCCACCCGAAAATATTGAATGCTCTTAAAATTCAGCTGCTGGCATGATGCACACATATCCCTCCAGGTGTGCCCAAGGGGAAGGAATACCTGGCTGGCTTGCTTGACTGAACACACCCATGGGAAGTGGGCGTGGAAGCTGACTCTACAGCCTACCTGGACAGGAAGTGAGGAAAGAGAAGCCTGATGGGGGGGAGGGGAACACCAAGAACAGAGTTTTGGCCCGGGGAGTTGTGGAGTGAATGTTGGGGTTTAAAGCCAGGCCAGGGGATAAAATAAAAGGAAATTAAAGCCCTTTTATAGACCCTTTGAAGGGAGCTGGGATACCTGGACAGTGCTCAGTAGGCAGTGGGGAGCCATGGAGCAAGGCATAGAAAGAGAGGGCCATGTGGTCTTCTAGAAGATTTTTCTGGCATCATCATAGGAAACAAATTGAAAGGATAGTAGAGGTGGGTTCACAGGTCTCAGAGACCAGGACAATGGGGGAGAAGGGTTAGCTAAAACCATGGGGACCCTACACCTGGATAACTGCAGGATTTAGGTCTACCAAACAGTGACTGTTTCTATAGAAAAAGGAAGAAAAGGCCCATTCCTTTGTGGGGTACAGAGAAAAGAGAGTGGGATATGATCCAGGAGATAGAGCAGGCAGGCCTGGACAGGATGAGTTCCTGTGTCCTTCCCCTGTAAGCCTGGCAGAGAAGTCCTTGAGATACCTGTCCAGCCCTGCATGCCCACCGTGTGCTTTCCAGTCTCTAGAAACATAACTGTGCTCCTCTACCAGACACTCTAGCAGCAAGAAGCGTACCCCACACTGCTGGGGTCTGGTGACTCTGCCTTGAGGAAGAGCACCCAGGAAGCCAACATGGTGACCTGCCAATATATGTATTGCTGGCTCTCGGGACACAGAATACGAAAGGGAAAACATCAGCTCCCTCCCCCTCTCCAGGAGCACTGGAGGCCTAGGACTCAGGGCTGACAGCCTCTGCCTCTGCAGGTCAACGTGGGCAAATGAGAAGTTAAAATCTTGACCTATGAAAATTGTGTCTGCAAAAATCACCATAGGCCAAGAGAGTGACAGTCTTGTCCCAGCTTCCCAGCCTGGCCCTGCTGACAATCCTAGCTTCTGAGCCCAGGCCATGCTGTGTCCCAGCACTGACACAATGAGATCAGCAGAAATGGCTGCTGCCATCCTGGCTCTAGGGGATTGAAAGCCCTGGGTACCAGGCATAGACTTCTGGCCCTAAGAAGCCATCTACTAAGCAGTGTCCCCGTGCCCTATAGCAGCTCCAGTGTCCAGATCCCAGGCTAGGCTGCAGAGGCCTTCCGAAACCTTAATCCATCCTCATCCTCGCAGGGCTGAGGAACAGACTGCAGAGCAAATATCCTAGAGGTTATCCTTGGCTTCCTGTCATCCTGACTAGGTTTGTCCCACAGAACTCCTAACCCCGTGCTCTGCAGGCCCGGACACCGGCCACTGTGTCAGAGAGAAGTCCTCCCTGGATGCCTGTAGCACACCATGGCTGAGGATGTCTGCTCCCTCTTTTTCTCTTCTCTGGTACTTGAGTGGAAAATGGACCAGGCTTCTAATGGATCCAGGTGTCTCATTGTGGGCATGTGGGACCAGGGGAAAGGCTTGGCTTCTTTATTAATTTCTCTTACATCATTACAGCAAGACAAACAGAGGGACAATTCACCTCAGCTCACAGTTTCAGAGAGTCTAGTACATCTCAGAAGAGAATGACAGGAAGTAGTAGCTCACGGCATGGCCAACCACAGAGCAGAGAAAGGCAACTGCCAGCCCTCAGCTGGCCCCTCCTTCTTCCCCATCTGTCCTGTCTGGAATCCCTCCGCACATTGCCCACATTCAGGCAATCCAATTAATTGGCTGTCCTCAGTTAATCCAATGAAAACTACCTCGCAGACATAGCCCAGTGATGAATGTGCCTCGCCTGTCTTCTGGACACTTCTCAATCCTGTCAAGGATGAAAATGAAGGTGAACTATCTCAGATCCCAAACAGATGGGCTTCTGAGTCCTCCTTCTTGGAGCCTGTGAGGTGTAGATACACACCCTGATGGCTATTGTGCAAGGCCTACCTATGTGTCCTTGGGAATCTGAAAGAGTGTGGGCATGTGCCCACCTGATGGAGAGACACTGACCCCCATAGGCAAGTCCCATCTCACAAACATCATTCATCTTACCACAAGGGGCTAGAAGAGGCAGACAGTGCCTTTCAAACAGCAGTAGCCAGGCACAAAGCAGGTTGGTGGGGAGATGGGGAGAAAAGCCTCTCCCTACTCAGGATGGGTCAGGATCAGGACAGATGCTCAGGATTCTTGCTGCTGTGGTTTCAATAGGTTGGCAGAACCCAAACTCCTATTGAGCGCTTGAGACTTGACTCCTTCATGCTGTTGTCATTCAGGACCTGATGGGAGGTGCTTGGGTCACAAGTGACCTTGTTGGAGGGAGTTCGCACCCTCAGGGGACTGGATCATTATCTCCAGAGTGAGGAGTTGTGAAGCAAACTTACCATTTCCTCTCTCGTGTGACACCCGCTTCCCTTAACATTTCTCACCCATGCTGAAGCAGCCCGTGGCCTTCTCCAGATGTGGTGGCCCAGTCTCAGACCTCCAACAGAACCGTGAGCCAAAATAAACCTCCTTTCTTTATAAATTACCCAGCTTCATGTATTCTGTTAGAGCAACAGGAACGTGATTAAGACACTTATTAAATAAGTAGATGACTGTCGACACCCGAGTGTCAACTTGGCAGAACTGAGAACTTGACCTTTCTAAGATCTGCATACATATAACCATTCGTGTATAAAACTCATGATAGGTCGGTGAGGAAGAGGAGGAAAAGGAGGAAGGAGAAGAGAGGGAGGAGGGGGAGGAGGGGGAAGGGAAAGGCAATGCTGTGGGCACTTCTGTACACTATACACTTATGCCCATTTTTTGAAGCCGGGTCTCACATATCCCAGGCTGACTCCAGATTTGCTGTGTAACTCAGGATGACCTTGAACTTTTGATCTTCCTGCTTCTCCCTCCCCAGTATCTGGTTTATAGGCACACGCCATCATAAACTGTTTAATATTTGACGTTTGATCCACCTGGGTTTCTGGAGCCTGCTGTTTTATGTCTGTTGCACTACAGGCATAGCACTGAGCCTCTCTGAGCTGGTTTTCCTGCCTGTAATATAAGGGTAATAATCTCTCTTGCTTGTTCTGAGAGTTAAATGAAAAAGTTTGACTCGGGGGGTGGGGCTGACATTCCAGGACTGTTCCAGGAAAGGCAGCTATCCCCAGGAGGAGCTGGAGTTGGGGACAGTATAAAATGAGAGGGACGGTTTTAGTGGGGAGTGTGGTGGCAGCGGTAGGGTCTGGCCTGCCTCCTTCATGAAAGCCATATTGGATCTGCTTTGTTCCTCCCAGTTCCTGTATAGGTCCAAGGTGAGCCCTGTGCCCCTGGAAGGATCAGATCCAATACAGCTTTCATGAAAATGGCAGGCCAGACATCACAGATGCCACCACACTGCCAGCCTTGCTGAATTCAAAACTCTCTCATTCCAAAGTAAGACAGGTTGCCAGATGTGTAGGTCTCCTGGATATTGCCACATAGATAAGTAGGTGACGAAGTCTGAAAGTCTGGTGGCCCCAGAGTTCTTAGATTATATAGTACTTTTAGGCTCACAAGCAAAGCAGGCAAAAAAAAGGTCTAGCGCTTACTCGTGCACCGTGTCCTGTTGCCAGTACTTATCCCAGAGAACACTCACCACAGCTGATGACCCAACACTCCTACATCATCCCCCAATGTCCAGAATTCACATTCAGGTTCACTGTGGTGTTCTGCTCTTAGTGGGTTCTATGAAATATGTGGGCCCCCAGTACAGTGTCACACTCAACAGTTCATGCCCTAAACAAGAATTCCCCCTACTCTGCCCAGTCACCCCTCCCCCACACACACACACCCCACATCTACTAACCTCTTCACTGTCTCCATCATTTGGATTTTTCCACAACTGCATCTAGACCGATTCTTACAGCATCTTCCCTTTCAGATTGGCTTCTTTCACTCAGTCTTTGCTATTGACCTATGTGCTACATCTGTACAGCCTGACGGTTCATCTCTTTGGGGGACTGAATAACATTCAATACTGTTTTGCGTTTTGCATTCCAGTTAGCAATGGTGAGAGTCCCCAGTGCCCCACATCCTTACCTGCTTTTTACCCTTCCAGTGAGTCTTGTTGTTCTACCTCCTACTGAGAACGTGTGCTGACTTTCCCTCTGCAAGGCAAATATTTTATAGTAGCTACTTCCCTCCATTCACGTGCTGCTACTACAGGTACCTGACAAAGGCAAATTAAAGGACGGTTTGTTTCAGCTTATGGTTTAAAGGAGATAGCAGCCCATCACAACAGGGAAGGCAGGACTGAAAGAAAGCTGCCAGTGTGTCCACTTTAGGACATAGAGAGAAATGAAGCCTTTCATTTGCTTATCATTTGGTCTAGAACTCCAACCCCTTAGAACTGTGTCACCCACATCTACGGTGTGTCTTTCTGCTTCATTGGACCTCTCTGGAAACACCCTTAAAGGCACATTCAGAGTTGTATCTCCTAGGTGATTCCACACCAGCCGAGATGTCCATGAAGCTGACCTGTCATATATGTGGCTTGTGCTAACCCCTGTGAAGGCCTCGGCTAACAATTTTAACTTTGTCTTTTGTTTTCTTACTGTTGACTTGGAAGTGTTCTTTGTATACTCGAAGCCTCAGTTCTTCGTTTGTTGTGATTCCCACGGATATTTTCTCCTGGTCTGTGACTTACTCGGAAATCTGTAAATAGCTGATTCGCATCTGGGCCAGTAGGGAGGGCAATGGAGGTCACATACTGCAGGGGTGGTAGGAGGCTTTGTCACCTAAAGGGGTGGGTCTTAGCAAGGATAGGATGTGCACCCTGAGCCTATTAGCACATAGGTGGGGTCCTAGAGAAGCTGTGGGTGTATGCATGAGAGAACACAGTGGCCCAAAGGGTCATGATGGGTCAGCCATTGATAAAGAGGCTATGATGATGAAGGAGTCATTTGGAGAACTGTCAGTCAGAGTCAACACAAGAAGCACAAGACTCAAAAGGGCGGGTGCCCAGCTGGAACTCGGTGGTGCTTTTTCTCAGTGGTAGAATAGTCGTGGATAAACATACTCAGAGCACAGTGAGCTGAGGGTGGGTTTTTTTCCCCGTCATTTCCATTTTCCTTTGTACAAAGGTAGGTAATTACACACAAACCAGCTGATTCCTAAAGAGATTTTTTTTATCGTTTCATTATGTTGTTGTGGTCCCTTGGGAATGTGAGGCAAGCATTCCACCCATGAGCTGCATCCCAACCCTGGTAATTTAAGTATTTATCACCCACCCTAACCCCACCAAGCCGCAAGTTCTACAGTCCCACCAACACAAGGTTCAGAAATGCAAGCCCCACCAGTGGCACCCCTACACTGTAGCTAGAAGAGAAGACCATGTCTGTTCTCCATGCTGGACTCCATGGATGACCCCACTGATGGAGTCACCCAGGAGTGAGTCACGGCTGGCTTCTGCCCTCGGTTACCTGTGGGCAGGCTGCAGGAGAAGACACCACTGCCGCCATGATTTGGGAACGTGAAAAGAGCGTGCTTTCTCAGTTGGCTGATTTTCAAAGCATCTTTACAAATAAAAGTTGAGCACAGATAAGGAAGGGGCTGGTAATGGGAGGCAGATGCCCTGTCCTCTGCAGCCTGCTTTGAAACTGCAGATGGCCTTCTGGTTCATCTCGACCCTCCTGGCAACCTGCAGGACCCGATCTCCACATCCTTCTAGCGCCCACAGCATGCCAGACATATGCTAGCCGTTCCCACGGCTGACATCTCTTTTGATTTCCATCCAGCTCACCAGAGCCCCGTGATGTCAATATTAATATCCTCTCTGGGCAGATAAGGAAACCGAGACCAATATGGGACTAGAAGATGGCAATGCTATACACAGGGCTGTTGATTTTATAGATGGCTTCACATTTTCCTCTTCTCCATAGCCTTGCCAGACAGTCGTTATGTGTGTGTGAGCACGTGAGCGTGTGCACATGTGTGCACGAGCATGCTCAGGGACAAAGAGCAACCTTAGGTGCCATTCTGCAGGCACTGTCTTCCTTTGTCTTTTCTGAGATGGGGTCTCCACTGTCCCACAACTCATCAAGTAGGTGGGGCTTGCTTGCCATAGATCCCCAGGATCTACCTGTCTCCACCTCCACAGCGCTGGGATTATAAGAGAACACCATCACACCCAGATCTTGGGACCTCCAACTCAGGCCCTCACAAACATGTTACCAACTTGATCTTCTCCTCAGCCCTAGTATACACGTTATTTTTTTTTTGCATTGATGGATGGATAGATGGATGGATGGATGGATGGATGGACGATTGAGCATCATGCAAATGCCACGGCACTCATGCAAAAGTCTGAGGACAACTTGTGGGAGTCAGCTCTTTCGACCATGTGAAGCTCAGGGATCGAAATCAGGTCATCTGGCTCAGCAGCAAGCACCTTTACCCACTGAGTCACCTCTCCAGGCCCCCACGGTCTCCATTTTACAGAGAAGGAAGTCATACACCAGGAGGAATGAGAGTAGCAAGAGGAAACAGGCTTGGATTTCCCCAGGCAGGCTCTGTTCTTGCCTTTTCCCAAGTCATCTCCAGAGAAGATGAGAACCCCGCCACCCCATAGGTGTCTGGAATGAAGTGTCTCTCTGCTGCCTACTAAAACTCCATAGCAGGATGTCTTTACAAGCGAGAGCTCACCGAGCGCCCATCACAGCCCTGGAGAATGACAGGGATGCTGGTTTAAAGCTGGGGATATAAGTGATCTCATGGCGGCCCAGCTGGTAATGCCAGAGCCTGAGTCTCATTACGGATAGTTCAGGTTTTATTGGGGAATTTGTGTTTTAAGGAAGAACGCCAAGGACTGTTAGTCCTGACCCGCAGGCCCCCTGGTGACAGCTGCTCAGCTCTCCCACTGACCGGCTGGCTCACTTTATGGCCTTTCCCGGGCAGCAGCACACCCAGGACACCCTGGACCCTGGATCAAAGGGTTTCTCTGCAAACCCTAGTGCTTCCCAGGCCTGCGTCCCATGGAGCACAGCGCTTGCCCCAGAATCCCAGGCAGGCGGGACAGATTTTCAGTTCACTGACCATTCCATGCCCAATGCAGCGAAGCTGTTTTAACAAGCATTGTCAAAGCCGGTGGCCTCAGTCCTGCAGAGGACTGCTGGCTGCCCTGGCACCGATGCAGAGGAAGTAATGCTTGCCTCTAGCATGAATGCATGCTCGCTGGCCTGCAAGGGAGGCTTGTCTGACTTAGGTCCTCAAGACAGCAGGATAGCCTGGACTTACCTTAAACCTGAGCAGCTGAGAAGGAAGATCCATAGAGGGAGATTCTAACCGCCATGTAACAGTAAGAAAGTCATTAAACTCTGCCAAGCATCACTGTGTAAAGGGACATTTCCACCTCTTGGTGCTTGACACTCTGGATTATCTGCTACCTAAGGAAGATCTGAGACCACAGCTATGTACCTCCCTTCCCCCACCGACTCAGTCTCTGCAAGCTCCAGCTTGCCCCTCTGGAAAGGAAGGAGTGTCTCCCATTTGAGATGAGCATTAATCCTGTAACACTTAGGGTCACCAGACAGCTTAGGGATCCAGATGGCAGGCCCATTTTTTGGCAGCCGTCACTGAGCCTCAGTTTCCTCTTGAGTATCATGATGCTGTGTTCTCTAAAGTTCCTGTTTGAGAAACTTAATCCCCAAAGTAGAGAAAGGATGGTGACTGGAGTTAGACTCTTCTGAGTACATTGACATCCTTGTCACAGAGTGGACTGCTAGAAGAGTGAGTTCCATCTCTATTGCTCTCTCTCTCTCTTTCTCACTCTCTCTCTCACTCTCTCTCTCTTTCTCATTTTCTCAAAGAAAAACATATTGTGGGGGCAGGCAAGATGGTCCAATCTCTAAAACTCAACAAATCTCCTGTCTACAAACTGTCCAGCCTCAGATATTCTGTATAGCAACAGAACAGAGATGGAGACACACAAGGAGAAAGTGAGTCCAAAATGGTGGGCAAAAGAAAACACCTTTGCAGCTTTACATGACTACAATTATATAGTTGACGATAACCTTGGACAGCTAGCCTCCTACCTCCACCTCCCTAGTGCTGGGATTAGAGACATATGCCACCATGCCAAGTTTCGTGCAGGGCTGAGAACCGAACCCAAAGCTCACTATATGCTAGGCAAGCACTGTACTAACTGAGCCATGCTCCCAGCTCACAGTTTAACGACAAACACCACAGGCACTGCATCCTGCAACTGTAATGACTTGTTGGGGGTACATCCCTCTCCTGCAATTAACTAACTGTACAGCTCGAAAACAAGGGGGAGGGGGCTGAGCTCTTTGGTGGTTCACTGTTAGCATTAGATAGAAACAGTTTTTCGTCCTTCCTGTGCCTTCAGTAACCATGAGGAGAATGACTCATGGCTGCTCCTGACAGAGAATAGATGAAAAGCCAGGGGCATGACAGTCTTGCTCCACCAGGCTCCTGGGAGCTGGGAGTCAGGAACATGGTAACAGTGTTGAATGATGAGATTCTCCAATGGGTCACACTTGGCCACTGCCTGCCTGCCTCTGTCTGAGCCACCCACACATCTGCAGCCCGTGAACCTTTTGTGCCGCAGTCCCCAGGACCACAAGTCTTCTCTGGCACAGATTCTGAGAGGAGGAGCAGAGAGAGGGAGGGCAGAGTTGACATTGAGTCATGGTACTTGAGAGAGAGCCTAACAGTGGAACCTGGGGCTCTGTGCATGTTAGGGAAGTGCTGTACCCCAGAACCATACACCTCCCAGGAACCCCTAGCTTGGATCTCTTCCCAGTTACCCAGGAACTCTGTTCTTAAGCATGCTGACCTCTTACCTGACATGAGTCAGAAGGGCCCATGGGTGGCCTTAGGTAGATACATCTGCCTGGGTGAGGTCAAGATTCCAGCTGAAGAACCATGAGGTAAAACCTCATGCCCAGAAGGTGTAGAGCAGGTATTTGGCTAGATATTCCTCAGTTTTCCCAGCTAAATCTGAGAAATGCTTTCCTCATGGAACGCAGGGTCCATAGTATCAAATGTGTGTACGTCCCAGTCATACTTGGGGCCAGGTCTAAGGACACACACCTGTCATCCCAGCATTCAGAAGGCTAAGGCAGGTCTTCACGTGTGAGGCAAGTCTGGACTACATAATGAAAAAAGGAGAGAAAATGAGACAACAGAACAATGGTGTTTGGAAACTATCTGTTTTTATAGCCCTGGCAAGCTTGGAGACCGCCTAGAGAAAGTCTTTGTTTTACAGAAAGAGAAATTGAAACCTCAAGGCTCTGAGGGACACAATGTGTCCAAGGTCTGTGGAGGTGATGGAGGAGTCATGGGGGACCAGCTGCTGTGCAGCCACGCCCCTACCATGTCTCTGCACAGCGTGTCCTCTGCTGACACCTGGATCCTCTTGGACCATTAACTCAACCGTGTGGTTCCCTGGACAAAGCAGCAGGATGGGATCTGGGAAGATCATCTGGCCAGTGGTGTGTTTATCCCAAGCTGGAACTGTAATCATGGTCAAGTTCAGCCCCTCGTGCACATGCACAGCCTTGTGTCCCTAACAACAGGACTCATTCATTCTAGGAGCCACAGCCAACACACCAATAGGTAATTTAGCTGTGTAATCACGATACAGGATACATTGAGAGAGACCTGTGTGGCCTCTGAAACTTTCTGTGACAGCTTCTTGATGCAGGAAACACATGGTTGAGGCAGCTGTTGACTTACTTCACCAAAAGCCTTATATATAAATTATATATTTGTGCATGCATGCTTGTGTGCTTGTGTGTGTGTGTGTGTAGTGGTGTGTGTGTGTGTGTGTGTGTGTGTGTGTGTTAAATACATGGGCCACTTTATGACTGTTGTTAGGCCACATGGACTGTGTACAACTACAGGTGCTGTTATTTTATTTTGTATTAAGTTTTCATTGGCATAAATTAAATATACATGATAGTGGGCTTTATTATAAAATTTGATACATGTCTATAATATATTTTGATAATAGTCACCCCATTATCCTGTCTTGTCCCCCTCCCTTTTCTTCCCAACTATCCCTCATGTCTTTTCTCTCTTTCTTTCCTCTCTTTCTTTCTTTCTTTCTTTCTTTCTTTGTTTCTTTCTTTTTAATAAACCAGTGAGTTTCGCTAGTGTTGCTCACAGGAGGAGCATAGCTGAGGGCTTATTTATAGGACCATGGGCACCTCACCAAGTGGCTACACCACTAAAAATGTCTCCTCCTTCCCTGTCATTAACTACTTATAGCAGATACTTATACCAGAAATGGGTGCACGTTACCCTTCATTGATGCGCCGTTGCCAGGCCCAGTATGCACTGTTCTCTTAAATGGCTGCCAGCATAGTAGGTGTGCATACAACGGCACCCTGCAAGCATGGGAGGAATGGCTCTCAGACCAATGTTTTAATTCCCACAGCGTCACTGAGCAAGAGGCACAGTTCAGCTCTGCCATCATCTGCTGGGACCATGATGCTATTGACATCTCATCTGTGACAAACATCTTTATGTGGTGTGTGGCTGTAAATTAACCTCACAGAGGCTGTGTAATCTGAGTTAGATCGCACAGCTAGGAAGAACAGAAGCTGGTTGGAAATCTGGGTCCTTCCAGCTTCAAGCCCAGAGCCTCTACTCAGCCATCCTAAATGTTACCTCTTCTCTTAAAAGAATAACATTTGTCTTGGGGGATACATTTATTAAGGCAGCCTACAGTGTGTCAAGAACGGAGACCATGATTGTTAGTTAGCTTCAGAGCCAGTTTTTGTTAGTCCGTGGGAACTTGGGATGGCAGCAGAGCCTCTCCTCCCCCACTGATCCATTTAGTGAGGGTGGGAGCAGAGGAGCTGATAGTGTCTTAAGCTTCCAAGCAAACAAAGACCACTTCTGGGTGTGGCTTCTGCAGCTCCCTGAGGTTGGGGCTCTGGGACACTTCCCCTGCAGGAGAGCAGCGATCTGTTTGTGTTTTTCTTTCGTGGGGGTTTTCTCTGAGAACTGAGCAAATGAAATGAAAATAACAAGGGCCCCAGGAGGTCACCCTCCCACTGAAAACAGCTCTGAACTGAGCATAGGGTTTCCATTTGTGTGGGGTCTTTGCCCTTCACAGACCGAAAGCCCACCTTCCCCAGAGATGCAATGCTCCAAAACAGGGCAGAGGGAACTGTCCTGCTTTGGAGGACAGAGGACTGAGCACCGACTGCCTACCCTGGGCCCTCTAGATGGCCTCTCTCCGTACTCAGCAGCCCCACAGTGTTTAGATGATTCCATCTTACAGAAAGGGAAACTGAGGAAAGTGACGTATTTCCCTGGTAAAGTATGTCCCTCTCTGGGGACAGACTCCAAAGCATTTTTTAATTGCTTTCCACATTACAAAATATTTGATAAAGGCGATGTAAATCGGTGAAGGGTTCGTTTTGCCTCACAGCTCCCGGAGAAACAGTGAGGCGGTGGATCATGGTGCATCCACAGACAGGAAACCGAGAGGTGGATTCTGGCACTCAGCCTGATTTCTCCCTTTAATCTAGTCAGGGACTCCGATCTGTGGACTGCTGAGGCTCACATTCAGGCCTGGGTCTCCTCACCTGTGGTCTGAATAAAAATGGCCTCCAGAGGCACTTAGGGAGTGGCACTCTTAGGAGACATGGCCTTGTTGGAGGAAGTGTGTCACTGGGTACCCCTTTGAGGTGTCAGATGTTCAAGCCAGGGCCAGCAGAGCAGTCTCTTCCTGCTGCCTGCAGATCCAGATGTAGAACTCTCAGCTCCCTTTTCAGCACCAAGTCTGCCTGCACACTGCCGTGCTTCCCACCATGATGATAATGGACTAAATCTCAGAAACTGTAAGCCAGCCCCAATTAAACATTTTCCTTTATAAGAGTTACCACGATCATAGTGTCTATTCACAACAATAAAACACTAATTAAGACACGACCTCGGCTAACCCAATCTAGAGAGATTTTGGGACTTACCAAATGCATTGTCTCCTAGGCAATCCAGTTGTAAATCCAGTCAGGGTGACATCACACACACTGGCAACAGGGATCTTGGTCCAATGTTTTCCCTGAGACAACTGCCACCACCATGAAACAGAACCAGGAAGAGGCAGGTCGCCTTTCCTCCTACACAGTAGGTAGCAATCACACACCCCCAAGGGTAGCTGGGGTTCATGGTACCAGGGCTCAGAGCTGTTTCAGGTTTATCCATGACTTCAGCCCTACCAGGGAGGGACCCTCCTACTATCCCTTCGTCCTGGTCACTGACCCTTGGCATCGTCATGGGTAAGTGTGAACACAGGGCAAGGCCTGGATGATAAGGGTTGGGAGCAGGGCTGAGTTGGGGCTGCTTCTGGCCCCATCCATTCTGCCCAGTCTCATGAGCATCTGCTGATGCAGGCAGGGTTTCTGCCTTCCCCTGGGCATTCACAAGAGCCTCATCCTAGCTGCACCCTGGGTCTCTGCAATCCCTGTGTGACTTGGGATTTGCCCAAGCCTTGAGGCTCACAAAGGATACCTCTGCACCCACACAGGGAGCAGATAATGCTTGCAATAGAGGTGTGCTTTCATCTCTCTCTCTCTCTCTCTCTCTCTCTCTCTCTCTCTCTCTCTCTCTCTCTCCCTCTCTCCCTCCCTCTCTCTCTTGCTGTCTCTAAAGAGCCTAGGTGACTTGGGGACTCAGACCATACGAGTCCCCATAGAGCTGAGAAACTTGAGGAAGGACTGGCCATCTGCTTGATGCCCAGGCTTCTGTAGACTGAATGGAGGCTGAGGGCAGCAGGCCAGCCAATCTGGGCAGCCAAAAGCAAGAAGTGCTCAATCTGGGACCAGAAGTCAAAGGTCAGACAGCCAAACTGTGGCTGAGAATGGCTCATGGATCATTCTTGATTCTTCCTGGAGGTCAGGGTGTTGCCAGTAGGGATGAAATTTAGGGAAGGGTCATGGTATGTGGTAGAAATTTCAAATGCAATGATAATAGAGCAAAAATCTGAGGTCAGGGCTGGGGAGATGATGCAGTCAGTAAAGTGTTTGTCATTCAAGCATGAGGACCTGAATCCAATACCCAGAACCCACATAATAATGCCATTTGGTGACTCCAGCACTGAGGAGATGGAGACAGGTGGATCCCTGGAGCACAGTGGCCAGCCAGTGCCCAGCCAGCCTGGCTTATATGATGAACTCCAAGCCAACAAAAGACCCTGCCTCAAAAAACAAAGTGGGCAGCTTCTGAGGAAATGAAACCTGGGCCTCCATGCATATGCACACACACACACACACACACACACACACACACACACACACACACACGGGAGTGGGTGGTGGAAGGAGTCAGCTGAGATAAAAGGCTGAGCTACTTCAATAATAATTATACTAATTATATTAAATATAATTATACTACTTTTAGTAAAAATAGGAGCAGACACTGTCCTTAAAAAATCCATACTTAGGGCCTGGAACGAAGACTCAGCAGTTAGGAGCGTGTACTGCTGCTCCTGCAGAAGACCCAAGTCCAGCTCCCAGCACCCATGTCAGGTGGCTCCCAACCACCTGCAACTCCAACTCCAGCAGATCTAACACCCTCTTCTGGCTTCTGCAAGCAACTGAGCTCACATGTACATACCACACACAGACACACCTATGCATTAAATTAAGTTATGCATTAAATTAAAAATAAAGAAATATTTAGAAAATTATTATGTACCTTACAGGTATGATCTTTCCTTACCACCCTGAGGAGGGGAATATTCTTATCTCTATTTTACAGATTATGGAACCAAGACAGAGAAGTTGAGTATGTTGTACAAGTCCACACAGCTAATAGGTGGTAGAGGTAGGATTTGAACCCAGTGGGCATACAGGTTCCAAGCACTCCAGACACCAGCTCCTCCTCGGGGCACTAACTTTCTGTGACTGCCTAAGACTGTTCTCTGCTCAGAGGCTGGGGACTGAAATATAAAGCTGAATAAATAATGGACCTGAATAAATGTTTCTTAATTGAACTTGAAGGGGAAAAAAACTATAATTTTCTTTGGTCTCAAGTCAGAGGCTGTTGCTACAACCTAGGTTCAGAATGTCCCCGTCTCTTTGGGTACACTGTGATCTTTGTCCTCAGGGTAGAGACAGGACATGTGTGTTCTGCTGGTGAACCCAGACTTCCCAGCCTGAGGGCAGCCAGCGGCCAGGGGCATAACTAGCTATAGAATCCGCACTCGCCCTCCGATCAGATAGGCAGTGCTCTGAGTTCTCTCAATGCCCCTTTATCACCAAGGGCTGAGTTTCCCCCTGACGCAGATGCCACGGCTTAATGGTGTGTCATGAAATATCGCTGGGGACCGTGGTGTGGAACAGGGAGGCATTGCAGTGGGTTTCTCACAGACAGAGAATGTATACCACTGCATGCTTGACTTCTCTCCATGGACGGAGAAAGGGAACATGGAGCTGCTGCTACAGAGAGATCAAATTCTTTACCTGCAAAAAATATTGGCAAAGAGCACATAGCGGGAAAGACAGAGAGTTTCAGGCCTTGGTCTGACGGCATCGGGCAGCAGGAACAAAGTCTCCGCGGTCAAACTGGCCTGTGTGTGCTTGCATGTGCGTGTCTGGATGCATTTTGTGTGGCTGTGCCTCCAATTAGCCTCTTATGTGGCACCAGAGTGTGTGTTGTGCAAGTGTCAGGGTGTTTGTGTTTGGGTGTGGTGTGTGTGCATGTGAGTATGGCCCTAAGGACCCCATGTGGGAGGGGTGGCCCTGCTTCACCCAGCATTCTGGTGAGCACAAGACTCTTTTCAAAACCAACATGAGGGGCCAGCAAAATGGCTCAGCAGGTAAAGGTGAATTTCACAGCCTGGCAAGCCCATAGGAACTCTGGTGTACCCTGTTTTGCCTGCCCTCCACATACTAATTTTAAAGATTGAATCCTGGCTTCACCTCCAGCTAAAGCTCTCCTGGCCTTATGAACCTGAGGCTATTCTCCCTGAAGCTCTCTCAGGCCCTACCCAGTCCTGACTTCTCTTCCTGAGGAAGCCCACCTCTGAGTCTATCTATCTCCTCTGTCTCTCCTCTCCTGACGCTGAAATCTCTCTACTAATCCTCCAGAAGCACATGGATGAGTCGTTTGCCTGGGTATCATGCTAGGCTGGGGGATCTTTGCAGGCATGTACCACAGGCTCTTTCCTCAGTGCCCAGCATCCACTGACCCCGGTGAGCATGATGCCTTTCTCCTTTGTGAAGTCAGAAGAGAGCATTCCTCTCGTGTAAGCAGTTGGTGTATTTGCAGTGTGTGTTAAGAAAGTCCACAGAGCTGGGCAGTGGTGGTGCACGCCTTTAGTCCCAGCACTTAGGAGGCAGAGGCAGGTGGATTCCTGTGTTCGAGGCCAGCCTGGTCTACGGAGTGAGTTCCAGGACAGCCAGAGCTATACAGAGAAACCCTGGAGGGAGAGAGAGAGAGAGAGAGAGAGAGAGAGAGAGAGAGAGAGAGAGAGAGTCTCCACAGTGTCCCAGCTATGGGTGGCTCAGAAGAGAGGGATGTATGATCCTGGAGAAGAAATTTGGACCAAGCAAGCCAGTCCTGAAAATCGATGGAGCCAAGTCAGATGACATTCCTGCAAGACAGGCCCTAAGAAGCTGCAGAAGAAAGAGGCTCACAGAGCAGACAGCCTGATACTGAGTATATAGGGGCCATAGTTAGCGGTTGGCCTATAACTATGACAGAGATCAGTGTGTTCTTAGTCACATGAGCACAGAATCTGTAGCCCGGCCGCTGTCGCTCACCCAGCAAGGCAGGTTTATCCCCAGGCCACTTGGGTGGTTTGAATGAGAAATGTCCCCTATAGTCTCAGGTCTTTGAACACTTCGCTCCCGGGTTGTGGCACTGTTTTAGGGAGGCTTAGAAGGTGTGGCCTTGTGTGTGTCACAGGAGGCAAGTTCTGAGAATTCAAAGATTCAAGCTATTCCTAGTTTTCTCTGTCTGCTTCCTGCTTCTGGCTGAAGATGTGAACTCTTCTCAGTTTGCTGCCCCAGCCATCACGCCCCCCACAAACACACACACCCTTCCCTGCCATGGTGAGCTCTTTCCCTTGGAACAAACTCTCCCTTCTGTAAGTTGCCTTGGTCCCCGTGTTCTATCACAGCCATAGAAAAGTAACTGATCCATCCATCACTAAAGGGCTTGATGAGGTCGGCAGTAGGGAGACTTGTGATTGTACCAAGCAGGTGGGCAGACTGGTGTGTGGATTTTAACTCTTTCCCGTCTGGGTCAAAGGCAGAATCCAAACAGCCTAACTGGCTGGCGTAAAGGAAGCAGCTCTTGTGTAACCCAGGCAGCACCAAACACCTGTGTCCCTCTCAGCACACTGCATTTCAACCCCTCTGTGTACACACACACACACACACACACACACACACACACCAGCACCAAAGCAACACTGCCACCAACAATAACAGCAATACCAACAATACCAAAATGACCACCCACCAAAACACTACCACACAACACCAGCAATAACAATAACAGCACCACCTACCACCAAATACAAATGAGAGCCCTAATGAGACCATTGCTACCAACAACACGACAATACCATAAGCATGGCTTCCAACAATACCACAAAGAAGAACTCTACAGACAATACCCCCACCCACCCAAACAGTAACAATGTCACACAACAGTAATGATAACAGTATACACAATATGGCCACTCCGTATAAACAAGAACACCAACAAGAACACTGCTGTCAACAATACCAAAACAAGAACAGGTGAACTGGGTAATTTTTTGTTCTGTTTCCAGGAGGCTTGTGGGGTGTCACTACCCAGCACAGCAGACCCAGGTCATGCTTTGGAGGCTGGCTCTCTTCCTATACAGACATCCATCTGTCTTTGTCATTGGTGGTTGGTTGGTTTTTAAAGAATATGCATAGTCATGCCAGCCAGGATGCTTCCCAGCTTGCTGGATGCTGGTGATGACATGAATCCACACTCCTGCCATCAGAGCACTTACACATCTCCCACACTGGGTACCTGCTTACTCTCAGTACTGCTGGAAGAATACTGAAGTCCCTTCATCCTGGCCCAGGGCTGACTCCCCATGAGAGACCATCAGGCCACTGCTGTGACCACACTAGGCCCTGAACTCTCCTTAGGTGGCTCTCCCTGTACAAATGCTGATTCTTACCACTGCAGGACCTGAGGCCAGCATTTCTAGAGAGCCTCCTGCTGGCGGCTGGCACACAGCATGAACTTCACACTTGGGGCAGAGAAACTGGAACAGATACGGGAACACTATGGGTGGTGGTAGCTTGTGATCTTAGCACTAAGGAGGCCGAGGTAAGCAGGTTGGCATGAGTTCAAGGCTAGCTTAGGCTATATAATGAGTTCTAGGAGAGCCTGGGCTATAGAGTGGAGGCCTTGCCTGGAGAAGGGAGGAAGCATCATGGTGGGTTGTAGGGGACATAGGCAGCTCCAGAACCCCACGCCACCTGCAAACGGCAGCAGGGTGGGTCTACTGGTTATGATGATGTCACCCACATCCACCCCAGATGATGCCACAGAGCTTATTTCTCCCTCCCGAGCTTCCACAAACTCTCTCTGTGCATGCCCAACCCTGTTGAGAATGCCATTCTCCTACCTGGAACTTTCTGCTAACTGTGTTCCCTTCCCAGCCCTCATATAGGTTAGGACGTTAGGACCTTCCCTGCTGCTGTGGGCTCAGAGGCACCACCTCCCCACCCCACCCCTGCCATCTGAGTTCTTACAGCCCCTATCACTCATTGTCATAATTGGTCAGTCAGCTGTTTGCCTTTCCCATTGGGCTTTTTAAAGCTTGGTGAGATCAAAGGCTGTGTGTTACTTCCTCCTGAATTCTCAGGGCATGGCACAGTGCCCTGCTCTTAAGTAGAGCCTGGACAACTGTGTGGTCATAAATAAATGAGAATAAAAACTAAACAGTAGAGATGTAATTGATTAAATGCTATTAAAAAGTTTCTTTACACAAGAAAAGCGTTCACTGTTCTATTAAAGGATTCATTGAGTTCAAGATAAATTGAAGCCTTTCATTTCATATAGTAAGATATTTTAATTTAAAGACCCAAGTAATGGGGCTAGCAAGATGCCCAGTGGGCAAAGAGCTTCCCGGGTAAACCCAAAGACCTAAGTTCAATCTTCAAATTCCATGATGGAAAGAGAGAGAAGGCTCCCGAAAGATGTTTTCTGACCTCCACATTCATCATGGCAGGAGTGTGTGCCCCCCCCAAGTGTACACACACACACATACACACTCACACACACTCACACATTCAGAAACATATACACACCCCCACACAAACACACATATGCACACATGTGCACACCAATAACAAATGGAACAAATTAAAGAGCAACAAAGCAAACACTCACGAAAAGTAAGTACATGGTAAACAAGGTTTCTTGATGTCTGCCAAGCATCCAATAGCAAAACAGCCTCACCATCACCGTATCCTAAGCATCGTCAGACGGTGGACCTGTGCTGACAGAATGTGAAGAGGAAGCCCCATTCAAGAAGTCCTCCTTCCGCTGTGTCTTTCTAGAGTCAAGAAGGAAAACCATTTCCAGGAGATTCACCAGACTTGTGAAAGCTACTTCAGAAACACACCAGCAGACCATAAAAGAATCAAAGGATATGAAGAGGTGCAGCTATGAGGGCACCAGCGTCCGTGACTCCCTGGAACATGGAAGAACACTTGAACCTGCAGTCCCAAGAGCAAATAAATCCAAGAAGAGTTCTACAGAAGAGAAGTACCGTGCTTTAAAAATAATCAAAAGTGGCGTGCGTAGTTTAATATTTTATAATTCTATTATATATTTTTATAGCCTGTATGTAAAGTAGAAGTGAGAAGGGAAACTCTGGGAATCATGGGAAAAGAAGGAAACTGTAGAGAAAGGAGAGGACACAGGACATAATTCTGGTCAAATACATAATATACTGAATGAAATCTCTTCATGAAACCTGTGACTATGTACAATGAATATACAATATAGGAAAAGTAGAAAGAGTCTGGGGCTAGAGAGATGGCTCAGTGGTGAAGAGTCCTGCTCTTCTGGAGGACCTGAGTTCAGTTCTCACAACTGCCCGTAATCCCTACTCCAGGAGAACCAAAGCTCTTCTAGCCCCAAGGGCACACATGTGGCATATATATGTCATACAGTCTCACACACACAATTCTTTTAAACTGAGAGATGGCTCAGCGTTTAAGAGCATGTCCTGCTCTTGCAGAGGACCTGGCTTTAATTCCCAACACCCACATGCTGGCTCACAACCATCTGTAACTCCAGTTCCAAGAGCTCCGATGCCTTCCTCTGGCCTCCCTAGGCTCCTGCATAAATATACATAAACTCTCATAGGCACACATGCATACAGATAAAAATAAAAAAAAAAGGAGCTGGGCAGATGGCTCCGTGGTTAAAAGCACTGGCTACTCTTCCAGAAGACACAGGTTCGATCCCCAGCACCCACATGACAGCTCACAGCCACCTCTAACTTCAGGTTCAGGAACTCAATGTTCTCTTGGGTACTGCACGCATGTGGTGCACATACAGACAAGCAGGAGTATGTGAGTACAAATAATTAGAAGAAAATACATATTTTAACCTAAAAAATTAAAAAGAGTACATAGAGGCCCCGTGTCCCTTCCCCCAGAGTCCCTCAGCAGTGGCATCCTGTGACTGTGAACAGCGTCACTCCAGGAAGCTGATTCTGGCTCCATCCGTATCCAGTTCTGTCATTCTGTCACACCCATAGATTATTGCACACACTATGATGAGTGCACACAGCTAAGTAATCCCAACCCCCTCGCTCTCCTTGTCTGCTGATCTCTTCCCCCCACCCCCACACCCCTGCGTTTGTCATCTTAAGGCCTTGTCGGGCTGGACTCGTACTGTGTGCAGCGTTCTGAGAACAGCTCACACTCTGCACAATGCCTTCGAGATCCATCCATATTGTCGTGCATCTGCATAGCTCATTCCTTTTTCCCTCTGCACAGTGTTTCATGGCCTGGATGGAGCCCGGCCGGTTCCATCAATCGCCCACTGTTGGATATTTCTGTTGTTTTCAGTTTGGGACTGTAACAAATAGCTTCTTTGCAGGGTTTTTTTGTGTGAATATAAAATTTCATTTCTCTGAGTTAAGTGCCCAGGGGGATGGTTGCTGGATTGTATGGTAAATACATATTTGTTTGGGTTTTTAACACTAAACTATTTGCCAGAATGCCTCTACCGGATCAAATGAAATCTAAAACTCTTAAGGTCTTTCATGTATCTTCACATTCTGAAAATTGCCATGTGATTGCTGTCAATGTTTTCTACATTTGTGTTTTGAACTGCATTGGCCAGCGTTATCAGTCTGGCTTCAATGATAAAGCTATCGTCTTTTAGACTTAAGGGAAGGGGGACCCGTTGTATTTTGGTTCCTTTGACACAGAGATCTATCTCACTCTAGCCCAGGCTGACCTAGAACACATAACATTAATAATTCAGGCTTTCTTGGACTCACAGAAATCCCTCTGCCTCAGTTTCCCCTAGTACAGGGATTACAGGTGTGAGTCATGACACCTCTCTTATTTACCCGTGCATTTGGGTTTGGTCTTGAGATAGGTCTACTGTGTAACCCTGGTCTCTAACTCGATATGTGACTAGGCTGACCCCAAACTCATGGAGATCCCCCTGCCTCTGTACCTAACTCCACCTGTGCTTCTGCTTCTGGTGTGTTTATTTCCTTCTACCTACAGAGTTGGCTTGGGCATGCTTTGAACTAACAGCCACCCCCTTCAGTCTCCTTCCCCCGAGGACATGTCTGTTTCTCACTTCACAAGGGTGCTTTCGCTGGACATAGAATTGTGAATTTGGAATCAAATGGTTTGGGTGGGATTTTTGTTTGTTTGTTTGTTTGTTTGTTTGTTGATGTGTGCCACTCCCTCCTGGGCCCCATGCTTTCTTTCTTGGTAAGAAGTCCACGATGTCTCATTTGTTTTTTTCTCCAGAGATTGCTGTTTTCAGAGTTTGGTCCCATCATTCAAATAGCTGTGACTTGTCATTTGTGTGTCTCTGGGGTCACCTTTTCTCATTTAAGGTGTGGCGAGTGACCGTTGATGGACTCTTTGACCCTTCCTGTATGTTATCGAGAGACTGGCTCTTGTTTAAATCCTCTGTTTCACATGACCTTAAATGCCACCGAGCTAGTCTCCTTCCTATTACTGTAATGAACACCATGATTAAAAGCAGCTCAGGGAGGAAAGGTTTATTTGGCTTACACTTCCACACCACAGTCTACCACAGAGAGAAGTCAGAACAGCAATTCAAGGCAGGAACCTGGAGGCAGACGCTGAAGCAGAGGTCGTGATGGGGTACTGCTTATTGGTTTGGTCCTCATGACTTGCTCAATCTGCTTTCTTGTACAAACCCAGACCATCTGCTGAGGGATCGCACCACCCACAGTGGCCTGGGCCCTCCACATCAATCATTAATCAAGAAAATGTCCCACAGCCCACAGACCTTCCTATAGGCTAGTCCCATGTAGGCACTTAATCAATTGAAGTTCCCTGATAACCTTAGTCTGTACCAAGTTGGCAAAACAAAACAAACAAACAAACAAACCTAACCAGCACAGGCACTGGGACAGGCAGAGGAGACCACCACCTTGTTTATTTTCAGATTTTCCTGTCCCCACTGACACCCTTGTTAGCACTTTATGGAAGAGAATTGGAGTTCCAGGTCCGTGCCCAGGGCCTCCTCCAGGACCATTCCGGGTGCCTCACGACTGCCCCCATGTGGTCTCTATGGACTCTCATGTGTTTCTGAGTTCGCTGTGGACACCCACTTCTGGGTTTATAGAAGGGAGTGTAGTCTTTCCTTGGCTCTTACTGTGCTTGGGAAATAATCCCATGGATGCCAAGAGTCAGTCTTCACATGCAGAAATTCCAGTTGTTCTGAGCAAGAGGAGAGAGGACAGTGCCCGAGCGGCCTCCTCCAGCCTCCTGTCAAGGAGCTGAGATAACTCTAGCTTTGGAGCATGGTTTAAATGTCCAGATTGGGGCTGGTCTTCATTCGTGTGACTTCTTTTATAAGTACCTTTGCTCTGTAACACTCAATCCTCCTGTCTCAGCTTCCCAAGGGCTGGCATTACAGGTGTGCCCCACCACACCTGGCCTTCCTTAGACTTTCTCAAAATCACTAAAACTATTTTATTTGTATTCTGCAGGTGAATCCCAATTTGTGTGTGTGTGTGTGTGTGTGTGTGTGTGTGTGTGTGTGTGTGTGTGTGTGTAAGTAAAGAACGTAGGTGTGGTTGTGGGGATCTCAGCAAACCGTAGATGAACTTAGCATCACTTCTTGTGAAGGGCGTGGTGTCTGACGGGAACAGGCAGCCTGGGAGGCAGGCCCTGTCTGGCACATGGCAGGTTCTTCAAGAAATGTCTGGGATGTCTCCAGTCCTGACTGGCCACTCTGTCAATAGAAGCAGACTGAGTAAAGGAACACAGGGGGGCCTGGATGCAGGACACCTCAAGCTGAGCCTCCACCATCTTTGCTGATCTACCCCCACCAAATTCAAGAGCAGGTCTCTGGAATTTCTTTCACAAACTTGTCTGGTTGTTGTTGGTTTTCGATTTCTTTTAGTTGGCTCAGAGCACTTGCTACTCTTGCAGAGGTCCCAGATTCAGTTCCTAGCATGCATATGGTGGCTTGCAACCACCCATAGCTCCAGTTCCAGGGTAACTGATGCCCTCTTCCACCAACATCAACCATATACATGATATATGTACCTACATTCAGGCAAAACACTCATACACACGAAACAAATACATCTACAAAAAAGTTTTAAGATGGATTTTTATTAATTTTAACTATGTGTATATGTGAGTCTGTGTGTGGGTAGTGCTTGTGCCCAAGAAAGCCGAAGGACAGAAGAGGGTCCTGGATCCCCTGGAACTGGAGTTATGGGTGGTTATGAGCCACCTGGCACAGGGTACTGGAAACCAAACTCAAGTCAAAGTACATAGTCTATAAAAATGTCCTCGTGAAACCCACAACTATGTACAATGAATGTACATGAATACAGGTACAATATAGTAAAATTAGAGAGAGTCTGGGGCTGGAGAGATGGCTCCGTGGGAAAGCTTCCTGCTCTTGCAGGTTTAATACCCAGCACCCACGGGCAAGGGCAGTACCTGCTGCCGTTTGCTTCTCTCCCACCCTCAGAAGCTTGTCTTGTTGGTTCTCACCATACACTGCAGGAGTTTCCGTTTGTAGGCATGGTGCAGGCCTCCTGCATCCGCCCCAGCTTAGGTTGCCCAAGAAGGCTGGCAGGCGCCTTCAGCTCCGACCCATGGGGTCTTACAGAAGCCTCTGTTGTTTTATGTTTTAGCCTCCCATTGTCTTCCTCAGAAAAGTCTTGCAGATGTCAGCACAGTTAGGGCACAGGGCCACGGCTTCAAACAATAGCTCTGCATCTGTGAGACAGCCCACAGGCCACTGGGGGCTGAGCCTTCAGACATGGGAGGCTTCAGCCCTTCACTCTGGCAAACAGGCCTAATGCTCGGTCCTTTTGTCTGGAAGTAACACACCTACACTGTGAGCCCCTGCCCTGTAACAGAGGTCCTGCGGTCCAGGCTGCAGGGCCATAGCTTCTCACTGGCCAAGTGAGGTCAACTGTCAAATAGCAAGAATAATACCATCTATAGCTCAAGCTTCAGCAATCAGGAGGTGCATCTGAAGCTCTCCAGGGAGGAGAAAAGGGAAGTAGTGTAGGTGTCACCCCTGAGTGTGTAAAGGGAACTGGTCCCAGGGGCCCCACTGATAACAAAATCTGGGCCTCTTCTCTAAAGTGACCATGGCCCAGTAGATGGCTCAACTGGTAAAGGTGCTTGCCACACAAGCCAGACCCCAGTTTGGTCCTTGGTACTGACAGAGGAAGCAGTGCCCCCAACACACACACACACAATCATGCTAAATATAAGGGGTTGTAATATCAACATAGAATCTACACATGCTCCTGGATGCTATAAGCCATTTCTGCATGAAATGCATGCAAAGCTGTGTAGTCAGAATGAGAAATGTCCCCCGCAGGCTTGTGTGTTTAAACAATTGGCTCAAAGTATCCTATTGAATTGAATTGAAGGGGGCACGCATAGTTGTTCATGTGAGCAGAGGCCAGAGGACAATCTCTGGTGTCGTTCCTCAAAAGTCATCCACTTTGTTTTGTGAGACAAGTTTCCTCACTGACCTAGAATTCACCAGGTAGACCAGAAAGCCCCAGCGTCCTCCTCTGTCTGCTTCCCAACACTGGGACTACAACCCCATGCCATCTCACCAGCTTTTTTATGTGGGCTCTAGGGATTAAACTTGGATCCTTTTATTATTTAGTATGAGTTTTCCATAACAGACTGAAACCAAGAGCCTAAGCAAAGCTTTCCTGCTCTTAGTCGCTTGCTTCAGGTATTTAGCTGCTGCTACGGTAGAGGAGTTTAAGCATGGAACATTCGAGAGACAGAATGGAAGAGAGGAGAGAAGACAGGAGATAAACGCAGCACATATGGTAGTGCGAGCAGATCTCAGTGAGCCGTGCCAAGATGAAGAAGAAAGCTGTGTCAACTGAAGAGCACACTGTGTGCTCATTGCCTCTGCTTGACGGCATAGAGGCAAAACCATGGGAGCAGACATAACAACAGACTCTTAGACAGATCTCTATACACCGGAGTTCATTAAATCATGACTCCCCATTAGCCACCAAAAGATGGGCTCCACCAAAGTGTCCGATAAACTGCTAAGATACAAGCTAATACACACAGTGGAATAATATGCAGCCATTAAAAGAAAGGAAATTCTGGTACATGTTTATTTGGTTATTTTCCCATAGCTGGGATAAAATAGCATGACCAAAAGCAACTGGCAGAGTTTATTGTGGTCCCATGATGATATGCCCGAGCAGGAAGCTCGGGATCACATTCCCACTCACACACAGGAAGCAGAGAGCCGGAAGGAGGATGAGGCTATGGACTCTCAAAGCCTGCCTCCCGGGACACACTTCCTCCAGGAAGGCTGCACCACCTCGCCCAACTGTGCCACCAATCAAAGACCAAGTATTCAAATGCATGAGCCTGTGTGGGACATTTCTCATTCAAACCACCGCAACAGCATAGCATAAATGTACCCTGGAGATACCCCATATGAGACACGTCAGAAAGGAAAGAAACAGAGGGCACCATGTGTGAGAGGATGCTGGGAATCTGCAGATTCACAGAGATACAACTCAAATAGACGTTGTTGGGCAGTAGGGGATAAAGGGTAGTTACAGTTTACTGGGTACAGCTTTTCTCTATGAAAATGGGAAGGTTCTGGGAAGAAACCTGTGATGGCTACAAAGATTACAAATATATTTAATGCCACTGAATTGTGGACTTAAAAACGGTGAGACTAGGCATGGTAGTCCATGCCTGTAATCATAGCAACTCAGACTGCCTCTAGAGGGTCATCCTGGGTTCAAAAGCAGCCTGGGTTGTATAGTGTTTCAGGACAGACTAAACTAAAACGTGAGACCTGTCTGGAAATAGAGCCAGGTGTGGTGGCACACACCTATAATCTCAGCACGTAGAAGGGCGAGGCAGAAGGATGGCCCATGAGTTCAAGGCCATCCTGATCTACATAACAAGTTGCAGGGAAGCCAGGGCAACATAACAAGACCCTGTATCAAGAGAGGGAGGGGGTTAAAATAGTAAATTTTATTATGATAAGGGGTGAAGGTCAGAGGACAACTTGCAGGAGTCAGCTCTGTCTTCCCACCATGTGGGTCCCGGGGATTGAACTCACGTTGTCAGGTTTAGCAGCAAGCACCTTTACCTGCTGAGCTGTGTTGTCAGTCCTATGTTACATATATTTCTCCACTGATTTTTAAAAACTGTAAGAACAGCCAGGTGGGGTCCCAGCACTGAGAGGAGTCAATAGACATAGGGTATCTATCATCCCTAACCATGGAGCTATCTGCAGTCAATACCCACCAGCAAAGGAAACTTCCCTTTTCTCCCAGGGAGTGATACACCAGTGGGCACATCACTGCACTCCAGGACAGCCCTCGTGCCAAGGAGTATTTGGCCAACACGAAATGAACCCCATGAGGCTTTTCTCTGATGTGAATACTTTTTCTCTCATTTTGTTTTCTTTGGACATTTTTGTGTGCATGTTATTGGCCTTTTGCTTGTTTTGATTTTCATTTTTGTGGTTTTGGTTTTTCTTCTTGAATGAGAAAAAGAGAACATAAAGTTGGGGAGAGGAGAGGAGCTCCTGGGAGAAGTTGGGGGAGGGAAAAAGACAGTGATCACAACATATTGTATGAAAAAAAAATTTTAATAAAAACTGTAAGAAGAGAGAACAGGCCTGTGACTGGCATAGATCATAGGAGAGTGACAGAGAATGGCAAGGAAATTAATTAATTAGTTAACTAATTAATTGATCATGGAATGGTGCTCTCTTAACTGGCATGTGGTCACGTGATTGCTCACTGATCTAAAGGAGCAAACTGTACACCAGGAGGAACAGATCTGACTCCGTGCAAATTTCAAAGATAAACTTTTGCAAAGAGGCACTCCAGCTGGGCTCTGCCTGTGCTCACTGGGTCACTCATCTTGCCAGCAAGTATTTATTAACCCCACCTGCACACTAGGCCCAGTGCCAGAAGCCCAATCCCCAGGGAGTCCCAGGGGTGGACACAGGCTACATCCCCACATAGATGAGCCAGAAGAAATGAAAACCATGTGCCTGCAGTTAGAATTGAGATAAAAATCATGTCAGTAAGTTTTCCCTCGGAGACTGCCTCCAAAATCCAGTGGCTCTAGGTGCTTTCAGACCCGTCAAGTCCCTTTTTAGTTAGATGCGTTTGCACAGTGTTGCCCGCCCCTGCCTCCTCCGGCTTGTCTCCCTCTTGGATGCTTTCAGCTTAGTGTTGATTTGCCTGTTTGTTTTGGTAAACTGCTTCCTCCTTTAGCAGGGGTGGTTTCAAATTTCAAAAGCATCTCACATTTGGGAAGCTTTGGCTGTGTCTCCTCTGCCTTCCTTAGCACAGAAACTCATGGTCTCATCCCTGCAAGGCTCTGTACCCAACTACTGCCCACTGTATCTTCTCCATAACCCCCATCAAGGACACCTTCCCATCACCTCAAAACTGCCCACCCACTAAGCCCTGCCTCTTTTTAAAATCTTCGTATTAATTTATGAATCTGTGAATGTGTCTGTGCACATGTGTGCATGTGCCCACAGAGGCCAGGAAAAGGTGTCAGATGCCCCGGAGCTGGAGTTATATGTTAAAAGTCGCCTGGTGTGACGCTAAGAACTGAACTCGGGTCCTCTGGAAGAACAGCAAGTGCTCTTAACCACTGAGCCATCTCTGCAGCCCCTAGACCTCCACCTCTCACACTTGTATACCACTTCCCCAGGCGCAGCCCTAAGGACTAAGCCTGAACACACAAGCCTTCGACGTAGCAACGTGTGTCACTGCCATGAGAAATAAGCCTCCCAAACATTAGGAGCACTGATAGCGGCCACCCAGAGCCTGCCTGGCCAGGACAGTGGCCTGGAGACTGTGGACTGGTGACAGATGTGGCTATTAACGAAGCAGGGGGGGTGTTTTTATAAGGGGTCAACAGAGCTGTCACTGTTTCTCTGGTGTAATGACTCTGTCTTGTGAGGCCTCAAGCACAGAGTTGTTGTGTCCCCAGTCCAAAAGATGTCTTTACTCTCAGCACCCTGACTCTGGCCGCTCTCAGGTCTCAGCTCCCCACAAATCTCACAATTATACCTAAGAGGCAAAAAGGAATAAATTGGCCAGCAAGATGGCTCCAATATGCATGTCATTTACACACAAATAATAAAGTAAATTTAAAAGGAGGATAGAAGGTCCCAGGATACACAGAGCTTTAGGAGAGGAGGGAGGTGACATTTGCCGAATGTTCCTTTATTCCAGGCACTTTGTGGCTGTTTGATTGCTACAACTGCCCTGAAGGCTGGAGATTCCCAATCCCACTTTCCAGGGAATTCTGAGTTTCCAGCTACTGTCTCTTCCTGAGGTTCCGTCTGACAAACAGCCAGGCTAGAGCTGGAAGGCCTTGGCCTTGGGGAGCCCCTCAGTCTCCTGCGGCTGCAGATCTCTCTCCACTCCTTCCTGACTCTATGTGCATAGCCTGGCTCTATGTAGTGTGACAAGTTGTCTATGAGATTCAGGACAGACTGTATCCCAGGAAGCCACCACCCATATGACAGGTGGCCTTCAACACTTAATCTCTGACATTTGCTCAGCAGAGCCCAGAGGAGCCATGGATGCTCAGCTGTTCTGTACCTTTGAACTCCATGCCAATCTGACCCGGGCTGGAGGCCAGGGTGCCGGGCTGCGATTGCAGGGAGCCTCACCAAGCATGGATGTTTGGATGTTGAATGGCTTATAGAAACTAACTCTATCACTCCCTCAGCCCTTGACCAAGATCCTAGCCAAGTCATTTGGGTCCACTGTGTCCAGCTTGTAATCTCAAAAGTCATTTCATGACTCTGGGTTTCAGTTTTCCCCTTGACAACAAGAATGCCTGCTCTCTGTGTCGAGATGGCCACAGGAGCCAGGCAGCGGGGCTTGTAATTATAGCTTGGGCACACACATATACACGTAAATTTTAAAAAATCTTTTCTAAGAACAGAGAAACACACGTTCATGTTTTTTACTGGTGTCCAGCATGATCCTGTGAACTGCATCAGAGGTCATGGCTAGACCAGACCAACGTGGCTTTGGGAATGATGAACAAATGAATTTATAAATGAATAAAAGAAACCAGTACCGTGGCTACAGCTTCAGGAGTGGGAGCGCCATGAGAATGGCTGGAGAAGGTTCCTGGGAGCCCGCCTCCACCTCCACAGTCCTTGAAGGAAGAGCCCGTGTCTTCCAGCTGGGGTGGTCCCAAGTTGAGAGCTTGTGGTTGACAGGTTCTGTGCCAAGCTGTGCCTGGGGAAATCCCACACAGGGTCTGCCTCATAGGGCCTCATACACATAAGGACCCTGTGCTTCGTCTGTGTCAGAGCCATAGGCTGCCTTACTATCTGGTAAGATAACAGAGAAATTACCTGAACCTTTGTCTTGGTCTGTTTGCTGTTGCTGTAACAAAATACCTCCAAGTGTGTAATTTATAGTTTGCTTGGCTCAGAGCTCCCAAGAGTGGAAAATGCTAACAGAAACAGCCAATCAGCAGCCCAACACAAAACTATTCATTTAAAGCATCATAAAACCCATGCAGCGGTGACGCACGCCTTTGATCCCAGCACTTGGCAGGCAGAGGCAGGCGGATTTCTGAGTTCCAGGCCAGCCTGGTCTACAGAGTGAGTTCCAGGCCAGACAGGGCTACACAGAGAAACCCTGTCTTTAAAAAAAAAAGCATTATAAAATAGTCTTGGGGTTTGTTTGCTTGCTTGCTTGCTTGCTTGCTTGCTTGCTTGCTTGCTTGCTTGCTTGCTTGCTTGCTTGCTTGCTTTAGTAACTTGATTGCATGGTTCTTGAGCGTGAGCTTTGTAGGTGACATATTGTGTTTCAAAGTGGACCTGTAGCTGGCTCTGGTATCCTCTGGTGGGACTTTCCTGATGTATCATGGTGGGAACATTGCACAGGGAGACAGTGCAGGCTTGGGTTCAGTTCCTCTTCTCCTAAGTCCACTATGTAGGGCTGGAGGGATGGTTCAGTGGTTAAAAGCGCTTGCTACTCTTCCAGAGGACTGAAGTTCAATCCCCAGCACCCATGTCAGGGGCCCACAACCATTTGTATTTACAGCTCTGGGGGATGGATTACCCTCTTCTGACCATCATAAACACACGCACACAAACACACACACACATGTGTGCGCGCAGCATATATACATATAGACACATACAAATGTATGTATGTAAGTTAAAACTTCTAAAAAGCCCCTAATACCATCATTGGTACTGCACCTGTCTGCCACCTTTGCCTGCCACACTCACCTGCTACACTCACCTGTCACAAGCACCTGTCACAAGCACCTGTCACACTCACCTACCACCAGCACCTGCCACACTCACCTGCCACCAGCACCTGCCACAAGCACCTGCCACACTCACCTGTCACCAGCACCTGCCACAAGCACCTGCCACACTCACCTGCCACCAGCACCTGCCACAAGCACCTGCCACACTCACTTGTCACCAGCACCTGCCACAAGCACCTGTCACACTCACCTGCCACCAGCATCTGCCACAAGCACCTGCCACACTCACCTGTCACCAGCACCTGCCACAAGCACCTGCCACACTCACCTGTCACCAGCACCTGCCACAAGCACCTGCCACACTCACCTGCCACCAGCACCTGCCACACTCACCTGCCACAAGCACCTGCCACACTCACCTGCCCACCCTCACCTGCCACACTCACTTGCCACACTCACCTGCCCACCCTCACCTGCCACACTCACTTGCCCACCCTCACCTGCCTCCCTTACCTGCAGCCCTTGCACCTTAAAGGCTCCACTTCCCAGTACCACTTGATTAGGGATTTGGAGATTAACTTTACATGTGATCTTGAGCATGGACATGGCAGGCACAGATCTACACCCCAGCTGGAGGCAAATGCCTTGTACCCATTCAAGGAGCTGACGTGGAGCTGCCTCTGGTCATGTACCTGCTGAAGGTCTGACTCCTCTGGGCCTCTCAGAAGGGACATTTGAGAGGCTGAAGCACTGGGAACTGATCTTCTGGGCCAGAGCAACTAGAATCACAGTTTGAGGACGAAGTCCATCATGGTGAGGAGGTCCTGGCAGCTAGGGCTCGAGGCAGCTGGTCACGTTACATCTTCAGTCAGCAAGCAGAAAGAGAGAAGAACCCTGATGCTCTACAGCCTTCTCCTTCTTATGCATTCTAGGAACCCATCCCATAATACTGCCAAATTTTAGAGTGGGTCTTCCCACCTCAGTTAACCTAGTCTACATAATCCCTCCCAAGCATGCCCAGTCCGGTCGTATATTAACCCTCACAGAGGGCAGAAAATCTTGTCTCCCAAACTCGTCAGTTTGCCCTTGTCTGCCTTTTGAATTATATTCTGGTGTCACACCTCAGAAACCATCTCCAACCCAAGACCGAGAAGATTCACACTGATGCTTTCTTTGAAGCGCATAGTCATGTTAACCTTAATTCGTTTGTTTCACGTTGGCAATGCTGAGGATTGAACCCTGGGCTTTGTGCATGCTAGGAGAACACTCTTCCCCTGAGCCATAATCCCAACGCTGACTTTTAACTGTTAAACTTAGATCTTTGCTGCATTCTTGCCATTCGTTTATTTTTTGATTCGTCCCATTTCAAGTAAATGTCTACACTCGGTGGCAGGCAGGTGTGCAGCCTGGTTCTTCTGCAAAGAAGTATCTAGTTGTTCAGTGTCATTCACAAAAGGCTCTCCACACCTCTAATGATGCACACTGGTACCCACGTTGGAACAGACAGGTTTTGGGGATCTCGCCAATGAAGGACAGTGGCTACAATGACCTGGCCTCAGGTAGCCCAGGCACCACTCACACTGGAAGGCTCTGCAGAGCTCTCTGCCTTGCATAAGCCTGAACACATTGGGAGAAATGCAGGGTCAGATCTTGGAGAAAGCAGTTGGCTAGAATGGACAGTGTCAACTACTGCTTCATATAGCCATGTTCATGCTGTATTGAGCCTGGTACGTACAGGCCGGCAATTCCTTCCATGCCTGATGCTCCTCCTCCTCCTCACTGCCTTCCTCAGCTGCTTATAACTGAAGTGGCCCTGTGTTCCACATTACTGGGACAGTCCCAGCTAATACCTGCTCCTCTACCACACTTCTTTCTTTCTTTTTTGGAGTGAGGGTCTCATGAAACCCTGACTGTCCCTGGACTTGTTATGTAGCCAGAGATGACCCTGAATTTCTGGTCCTCTGGCCTCTACCTCCTGAGTGCTGAGATTACAGATGGGGGTTGCCACAACCAGGTCTTAGGGTGCTGGGGCTAAAACCCAAGGTTTCCTGCAGTTAAGAGAGCGCTCTACCAACTCAGCTACACCCTCCACCGGGTAAAGTGTTGTTTTTAACTGACACATAATAGTCAATCCAGGCTTGTGGGGTACAATGTAAACATTCTGTAAAGATAAAAACAAGGTAATTGGCATATCCAGTGTATTGTTTTTGTGGCAGAGTCCAAATGGCCTCTAGCTGTTTTGATGCGTGAAATATGTTGGGTTTTTTTGTATACATATATACAATGTTATACATGTAAACAATGTATCTTGATCGCATGCTTGTCAACTCTCCCACCCATGCCCCAGGGCCTCCAAGTACCCACTTTCCCTTCAGTTCCCTGCCCTTTCCCCACCCGCCCCACCAAGTCCTGTTAGTGCTGCCTGCTAGAACGACTGTTCTTGTTGGCCAGACCCTATGTGAGTCTTGTGTGGATCACTGCGGCTACAATGAGCTCATGAGAGCAGGGACCACATCCTATACAGAAGACGGACTTTCCAGCAGCCTTCCCCACCCACTCTCATCCCCACCCCCACCCCACCAGACCCTACTCCGGTGAATCATTGCTAGCCATGAACCGCTGTTGTGCAGCAGAACTCCAGGCCTCCTACTACTCTGACTAAATGTGTAACCCGGATCAGCCTTTTCCTATCTCTCCTACCCCTCTACCCTCTCAGCTTCTGGTCATCACCATCCTATTCTCCACTTCCCTCATATCAGCCTGTGGGAATGCCACAAACGAGCTCAGCCCCTCAGTACGCCCCTGGCTGAACCTGGCATGTTACACTTAACGCTGTGCTGTGCGCTGCACATCTGTGCGTATTTTTGCAAATGACAGAATGTTACTTTTTCAAGGCTGAGTAGTAGTCTCCTGGCTCTTTAGACCACATTTTCTACAGTCATTCATCTGTTGATACATAGTTAAGTTGTTTCCATACCTTGGCTCTTATGAATAGTAATAGGGATGTGGAAGTCTCTTTCAATATGCTGATTTTATGGTACAGTCATTATAGGGAATGATACAAAAGTCCTCAAAAAAAAATTTTTTTTTTACAGCATAACTGGGGCTGGAGAGGGCTCAGTGTGTAAAAACTTACTGCCAAGCCCTGGATCCCATCCTCAGAACCCACATGGTTGAAAGAGAAAATTTAATCTCACAGGTTGTAGGACACCTTGCACACACACACACACACACACACACACACACACACACGCGCGCACGCACGCACACACACAAAATATTTTTACTCATAAAAGACCTGTCATGCAATCCTGTTGATGGGAACAGACCAACTGGCCCCTTTTGACTCTCACTACCTGAGCTTCCCTTAAGCAGCCATAGTCTTGTGTTCAGGAAGGTAGGGGCACAGATTTCAGGTCATAGGGAGCCCTAGGGGATTGGGATGGGATGGCTGAGCTAGACAGAGATCAGGAAGATTCCCTGGGTGACCTGGACACTAGCTACGTCACTGGAGCCACCTCAGCATTTATCTGGAAGTAAAGGAAATGGCCCAGATAAACCATCAGAGGGGGAAGGCATGGACCACAGGGAGAGTGGAGAGGAGAGGGCAAGGTGAGAACCGGTCCAGGATTGAATGAAGCTGCAGTCTGGAGCTGCCTCCTCTCAAGCTGTCAGCGGCTCCGGTCCCCTGGGTTTCTCTGAGGAGCTGGAAAGAGGAGTTACAGGGCTTCTTACTGCCAACACACACTTAAAGTGAGAACACAGCTTCAGCAGGACCCAGCCTGCCTGTTCTCACCTTTCAACACCCAGGGAAACACGAGATTAGGTCCAGCACGTCCCATGGCCCCCTACTCCTCAGTCTTAAACAGAGTAGGAAAATGAGACTCTTGTGGGATTATTAGAGCTGACATCGAAAATACTTCTTGAATTTTTCTATGGAGGGTTTTAATTTTTTTTTTTTTTGAGACAGGGTCTCATATAGTACAGGATGGCTTTAAACTATACACATAACCACAGATAACCTTGAACTTTGGATTGTCCTGCCTCTGTTCCTGAATGCTAAGATTTCAGGCATGTGCCACCATGCCCAGCTCCTGTTATGTTGGGGATGGAACCCAAGGCTTGGCACATGTTAGACAAGCATTCTACCAGCCAAACTATAACCCCTTCCTGGTATTGGGGGGAGGGGTTAGGGGTGTGTGTGTGTGTCTCCATATGCCCATATGCATGAATGTAGAGACCAGAGGTTGTTGTCAAGTGTCTTCCTCTATCTCCAGATACCTTATTTTTATTAACTCCTACTGGACCGTGTGAACCGTAGTCACTTGACCATGCTGCAGGGTCCAATGGACTCCCAGACTTGTGGGGCACCGTCATCCTAAGCAGGTCTGCTATAGGCAAGGAGTTACCATGATTGACTGAGGGCTCTTTGGCTTCATCTACAAAGGCATCCAAGCTGGGAACAGCTGAGTCTGAGGCAGGCTGCTCTGCACAGCAGTGACAGAAGGCTCCAGAGGGTGACAGGGTGAGAGTGAAGGACAGGGTTGCTGGGCAACCATAGCAAGGTCTTGGCCACCCTACTCCCACTCTTCAACTTCCGTTCTTTGTGGATGCTTCTCCAGCTATATGGTTTTAGATGGCCTGGCAGGCAGATGGCTCACAGCCCCTTTCCTTCATTTCTTTATAATTTATTGCTGATGCTAGGCTAAGCTCTCTCCCCCAGAGCTAAACCCCCAGCCCTATTTTCTAGCCTTCTCTTGCTTCTAGGTGCCTGAGGCCCTGCAAGGACCCTCCTCCTCCCTGACTGTCAAAGGCAGTTGACAAGAGTGGGCAGCTGCTGTGATTCTGTGGTGGAGATGGCTTCAAGCTGGGACAGTCCCACACTGCCAGTGAGAACCAGTTCATTCACTTCTCTGTTCATTCTTTGACACACTCTGAGTTATTTTGATTTGGTTAATTGGTTGGTTGGATGGTTAATTTTTTTTTCGGGGGGGGGACCAGGGGGGCAGGGATGAGCTTGCCCTGGTATCTTACTTACTATTGTTGTGATGAAACACCATGACCAAGACAACTTGTGAAAAAAAAAAAAAAGCATTTAATTCAGGCTTGCTTACAACTTCAGAGGGTTAGTCTAGGACTGTCATGTCAGGGAGTATGGTGGGAGGAAGGCAGGCAGGCAGGCAGGCAGGCATGGCACTGGAGCAGTAGCTGAGATCTTAGGCAGAGAGACGGGGTGGGACCTTCTAATCCTTCCCAAACAGTTCCACTAATCGAGGACCAAGTATTCAAATATGAGTCTATGAAGGCCATTCTCATCTAAACGTCACACCAGGCTGTCCTTGGACTCCTGGGTATATATAGACCCACTCCAAGCTGGAAACCTGAAGGGTCTGTAAAAGGAAGTAAGACAGAGAAGTGGAGGGCCCAGACCTGGAGAGCAGGGTCTCCATCACCAAACTGAAAAAGGACAGCCTTTCTGTGGACGTCTGTACACAGGAAGCCACAGACATTCTTGGGCAGGGTCAATGTGAGGCCTCAGCACCAAGATGGAGAAAGGTAGGAGAGCAGAGTGGCTGGAAGATAGGTTCAAGCTTCAGAAATGGCAAGGAGATGCAGCTGTAGTGACTAACAAGAGTGCTGAAGAGGTCACCGCTAAAGATGAAGGCCCGAGCTGGCTTCTGTGGGGTTAAATAGGATGCTTGCTGTGTGTGCCTGATGTTTTGTTTGTTTTCTGGGGGGTTGAGTTTGTTTGTTTGTTTGTTTGTTTGTTTGTTTTGAACAGGGTCTCATGTAGCCCAGGCTGGCCTCAAACTCCCTACATGGCCTAGGATGACCCAAACTCCTGCCTCTACATCCCAAATTCTGAGACTACAGGTGTCCCACAGTTTATGTGTCACTAAGAATCAAGCCAGGGCTTTGTGCATGGAAGGCAAGAGTTTACCTACTGAGCCATATCCCAAGCCTGTCTATGTATTTTAATAGTAAAATAGTGAAGCGCTCAGGGTAGAATGCGGTTGTTGTCATCTGTCACAGTAAAAGGAGCCTGTCTCATCCCAGCCACAGAAAGTGTGTCCTACTGCCTCCTAGCATTCTCTGCTCCTGGGGACATCAGTGGCCTCACATTTTTCTGCTGATGAGGCAAGGGTGACAGGGCTACCAATGCACCCCTCTCGCGGAGCACAGGCACCCCAGGTCCCAGTGAGCTCTGTAAGTATGGAGCTTAGGTGGAAAAGCAGATCCCCCACCCACCCATCATCCACCCACCCACCATCCACCCGCCGATCATCTACCTGCCCATGCCCCAAAGTGGAAATATCTGTGTTAAGTGGATGGAACTTTAAGGAGTCTAGGTCTTAAAGGTTTCTGGGATAACACATTGCTTTTCTTAATAATGATAATACTGAAGAATACACCGATCTCACACGTGTATACACACACACACACACACACACACACACACACAAACACACAAAACCCCAACTGGCTATAGATTATAGTGACTGCAGCAACTAAAACTTCTATTTCTGTGGCTGACCACTGTGTATTTTACGGCTTGTACATTTCATGTGCTGTCCTTTCTTTGGCTTTGATTCGAGTTGGTTGGGATGTGGGGATATTTTTATTCCTCAGAGATGTCAGGCCTGTTGTGAGCATAGAGAGACCCATGTGTTATCTAGGCTGAAATGGACAGAACTATCTGGCAGAGCTCAGTAACATCAGGGTTGCTGGCTTGACCACTTTCCTGTTCCTGTGGTAAAACACCCTGACAGAAGCAGCCTAGAGAGGGAGGGTGGATTTTTGCTCATAGTTCCAGGTACAGCCCACCGCCACCGGAAGTACAGCCTACCACCGCTGAAAGTCAAGGCAGCAGAGGCCTGTGTCCTAGGAGAAGGAAGAGCCAAGGCTCAGGACCTAACACTAAGGCTTCCATCTGGGACACGTGACTTCAGAAATACGTGTGCATGTTGCAGGGAGAGGGAGGTGTCTGAGCAGGCATGCATCATTTCCTTCTATAAATCCTCATCTGTACAACTCACTGAAATTCGGGGCACACCTGTCCACTCAGGAGAAGGTTCTGAAAGGACATCATGGCTTCCAGGCAGAGAAGGCTATGTGCCTTGGTGCTGGGTACAAACAGCAAGGAGATGGCCAGACCCATGCTCCATAGCTGTCAGCGAGCCGTGACCCACTGCTGTGAAGCCTCTGTGTCAGTGGCTGTGACAAAACACCTGACTAAAAGTAACTGGAAAGAGTTACTTAGAAAGAAAGTCATGTGACAGGCAAAAGGTACACTCCCAGTGCTTCTCAGGAGGTGGAGGCAGGGGGTTCAGCAGTTAGTTTGATGCCATCCTGGGCTACATGAGACCCTGTCTACAAAAATGTATGTTGAGCTTTTAAGAGAGAGAGAGAGAGAGAGAGAGAGAGAGAGAGAGAGAGAGAGAGAGAAACTTTTTGTACAGTATTCATCTTCAGGTATTTCATGAAAGTGGAAAATGGAAAAAAATATTTTATATACCTGTCTAACCAGTCTCCTACTCCTCTTCCTCCTCTTCCTCCTCTTCTTCCTCCTCCTCCTCTTCTTCCTCCTCCTCCTCTTCTTCCTCCCCTTCCTCCTAACAGACTTTTATAAGTTTTTGTGGAAAAATTGTATACTACTTTGGGGTAAAGCACAATTATTTCATGGTAGGGGAAGTTTCTAGCCCCTGATGGTTCTAGAATGTTCTTACAGAGGTACATGGATCTGAACCACTGTCAGATGGCCACAGAGCAGGCCCACTCTGCACCCCAGGAAACACCCACTCTGATGCAATACACTCACACTCAGAAATCAGATACACATGACTGTGAATCCCCCTGTTGTGTACTCTCTGGGCCTCAGTTTCCCCATCTGCAAACCCTGCCTATGGAGACAATTGCAGAACCAGCTCAGGAGGGAATTAAAGCCATGTGGGCCCTGCTTGGTTTGCAGCAGAGGGATGATTGCCATGAGCAGCCTTCCTCCCCAGTCTAGGGTCACTCAGCCCAGGGAAGGGCTTCTTATAGAACTGAACATGTGGTCTCCATAATGCCACAGGCTCTGAGGAGCAAGCAAAGCCATCCTTTGAAAGTTGTGGCCTCCTTTATGACCCTAGTGAACATCTCTGGGATTTCCTGAGGCTTCGTTTTATGTTAAGGATGAAGAGCTGACACCTCATGAAAAATGGTTTATGAGGAAATGGCCAGGTGGATTCCGTGGTGGGGCTGAGCTTCCATGATGGATCCAGACACTGAAGATGCGGTAGTCCCTTAACTCTGTGCACACAGCCTCCAACTCAGGGCCATGAGTCTGGTGAGTGCTGCTATCATTGTTAAGGACAGTAGTTCTTGCTGACTGGGGAGGTAGCTCAGGTTGAAGAGTGTTCATCATGCAAACATGACGACCTGAGTTCAGACCCCCAGCACACACATTAAAACCCAGGCATGGCAGCACACACAGTGCTGGGCAGGCTCATGGCCAGCCAGGCTAGCCACAGCCCTAAGCTGTGGATTCAGTGAGAGAGCTTGTTTCAGAAAATAGAGAATGGTTGTGGAAGATGCCTAAGTCAACCTCTGGTCTTGACATGTACATGTGCACTCAGACATACACACACACACACACATGCTCGCACGTACACACCACAGCAGTTCTTGAAAGAAAAGAGAGGGGGAGAAAGGGGGAAGAAAGAGAGAGAAACAGACAGACAGACAGTTTACAATCACCCTTCTAGAAAGCTCAGGGGTTTCTGCCTAGAAGTAAAAGATGTGTCTGTGGCTGGCTGCTGGAGGAGGTGCTGCTGAAGTTTGCATAGACCCAGTCTGAAGAGGCTGTAGCATCCCGTCCCATGGAGTAGCCATGTTTGCTGAGAGGATAAAAGGTCACTCATTATCTGTCTCCTCAATTCACATCCCACTTGAATGTTTTCTGAATTTTGTTCTTTTTCTGGTGCTTCTGTGTCTCTTCCCTTTTTTCTTTTTTTTTTTTTTTTTTTTTTTTTCTTTTTTTTTATTTGTTCCAGAAAATTTATTAATATTATTAAGCATCAAAGGTCCTTGGAAGATATTGCTGTGGGGCATATATACAATCTGGCTTACTGTGAAAGAGAATTCTAGTTTTAATCAGTGCTAAATGCAAAATTCCTTGAGAGTCCATCTTGAAATTTGCTCTGTGAAATGCATCCTGGGTGACAACATTCATTGGTGACTCCGACTGGTATTAAATACTGGTTTTAAAATTTGCATTTCTAGTTAGCTATACTCTAAACCATTACAGTTTTTCTTATTTAAAGATTTCCTTCAGTTTATTGTCAATTTTCCCAAATCACCAAACATGTATCTTTTGGGGGGGTATTATATTTTCATTTCAGATTTTATCCCCTTACCCCACTTCCCCCCACCACCCAGAAACCTCCTATCCCATCCCCCTCCTCAAGCTTCTATGAGGCTGTGCCCCCACCTACCCCCCACCTGGACCACTCCCCCCTCCCCACCCTCACATTCCCCCCACTCTGTGTTCGTCCTTCATGGGATGCTCACAGCTAGCCACTGATATGATCAATGGTTTCCCAATGGAGAAGTTAGAGAGAAGACTAAAGGAGCAGAAAGGGTTTGTGACCCCAGGAGGAAAGCAACAATATCAAACAACCAGAGCTCCCCAGGGTCTAAACCACCAGCCTGGGAGCACATAGGGAGGGACCCATGACTCCAGCTGTATATGTAGGGGAGGATGGCCTTTTCGGGCAGAGGTAGCAGAGGAGATTCTTCCCTTTTTTCTTTTCTGTTTCTCCTAAGGCTTGCTTTTGCTGTGTCAGGTGTGAGGGCATGGGGTGGGGACAAAATAGTATGCTGCTGTTCGGGTGTGAAATACCTCCCCAGGGGCCTGTGCATTAAGGGCTCAACACTGCTTAGGTGTGATAGTTCAAGCAGAACTACCTCAGCTGAGGTGTTACAACTGCAGTTTGCTCTGTGTGACTGAGGTTGGCAAGGCAGGCAAGATAAAAGCCAGGACATGCTGTAAATAGGTGAGCAGATGGTGTGGAGGGGGCCCAGCATCACTGTGGAGTTTGAGCAGAGGGCCAGGCTCTGCCCAGGATTCCTATAGTCAGTGGACGTCATGCTGAAGACAGTGGGTGGATACTGCTGGCCAGCAGTGAGTGGGCAATGAAGAACTCAGGAGAGGCGCCAGCCCAAGAGGTGAAGACAGAAGGTTCTAGGTGAATTTGGAAGGTGGAATCATCGGGGTCCAACAGTAGGGTCAAGAGTAACTCCAGACTCATCGCCATTGCCAGGCAGAAGCCCTTGAGGGACACACTTCCTGGTCATTCAACCAATGTTGATTTGATTTCTTTCCAAATTTGTCTCAAACGTTACCAATGACAAACTCCAGGGCGGAACTTGGGCTGAGTTTCTATACTTCTTCTCTATGCCAAAAAACTGCATTTTTTTGGTTGGTTGGTTGGTTGGTTAGAATTTTGTTTTGTTGTTTGGTTTGGTTTTTTTGTTTTGTTTCTGGTTTGGTTTGGTTTGGTTTGGTTTGGTTTGGTTTGGTTTGGTTTGGTTTGGTTTGAGACAAGGTTTCACTATATAGCCCTGCCTGATCTAGAACTTTCTATGTAGACTAGGCTGGCCTTGAACTTCCAGCAACCTTCCCACTCTACCTCCAGAGTACTAGGATTGCATGTATGCACTACTACACCAGGTTAGGCAATACTGGAGATTGAACCCAGGTCTTCACACGTACTGAGAAGGCACTTTGCCAACTAAACCACAATCTTAACCCTGACAACGGAGGGGTTTTCTAAGTACTTTTAATGTCTTATTTATTATTTGTGTGTGTGTGTGTGTGTGTGTGTGTGTGTGTGTGTGTGTGTCCTAGCACACATGTGGAGCTCAAGAGAACAACTTTTGTTTTCCTCCATCCATGGTGAGGATTCTGGGAATCTTAACTCAGACCGTCAGGCTTCTGAGCAATCTCCTTCGCCTACCACACCATCTGGCCAGTCCAGCTTCTTAGTATTTTGAAAGCAGATTGAGTTCACACGTCCCCAACTCCTCCACTGGAGACCAACAATTCAGTACTTTTGATATAATCACAGATACCACACCATTACCACAGTCAACTTTAGAACACTGTCACCTCCAGAACCCTAGACCCTTAAGTTAGCACCTCCTTCCCTCCATCCAGCTCCACCTCCTGCACCCCCCTCCACTTTCTGTTTCTATGACTTTCTGGACATGTCACACAAGTAACACAACATCTGGCCTTCTACCCTGTCATGGCATCTGTCAGTACTCTGTTCCTTTTGGTGGGTGAGTAATATTCCACTGTGGGGCTGTTCTTTCTTTTGTTGTTCATTAAGTTGACAGGCATTCAGATAGTGTCTGCCTTCTGACTACTCTAAAACTACTATAAACATTCGTGCATAAGAGGTTTTTTTTTCTTTAATGTTTTGTTGCTTTTCAGTGATTAGCTTATGAGTGACTGCTTATCTGGGTTAATTGGTTATTTGAGTCCTGGTTGGTCAGGGAGTGGAATCTCTGAGTCACACAGACTCCATGGTTAGCTGTTTTCTGAAGTGACACATAGCTCCACATTCCCACCACAGCACAGGAGGGTGTGGGAGGCAGGGCTGTAAGTCCTCCACTCGTGGTTAGCGCTGGCTAGGCAGCTTCTGAAGAGATGGCGTGAGCTATTGTGCAAGCTGGGTAAACAGTGGCTATCCTGGGCTATGTAGGGACAGGTGGCCCTACAGACATTGTTCCCAGTGGTTCTCTCCCAGCTGGAAGGAGCTAACCACCTGATCTCAGGCTCTCCTATGACCCTCCTATGAAGTTCCCCTTGCCACTTCAGTCTGCCCCTCTCAAGAATGGAGCCCTGCCCCTCTGACATACACTCCCATACATAAGGCTCTAATATTGCAGCCCTATCCAGACTCCTTCACCCTCTTTCTTCATTTCCTCTTGGCCATCAATTTCTGTTTAATAAGCCAGGACCAAAACTCCAGCAGCAACTTAAGCTCTTTGTCTAAAAACTGTAATGAGGAACAGAACCCTGTGGTGTAAGTTATGGGGTCCACGCCTGGCTGAGAAGCAGGATCTACAGCAGAAGTCAGTGCTTCCCTCCCACAATGCTCCCCAGTAGTGCTCCTCATCTCCTCTCCAGCAGTGCTCCCCAACCCCTCTCTCCATCACTGCTCCCCAAAACCTCCTCTCCGCTTAGCCCCCTCTGCCATGACATCATTTCTTTAAGAAGAACCAGAAGTTCAGAGCTGTGGATAAAGTGACCTGCTTTGTAACCTTTCGGCTACTCAATTCATATGTTGCAAAAAACCCACTGCAGACCAGACCAAACACATCTGTGGGCCAGCGGCTAGCATGACGCAGCACCAGGTCTAAAACTGGTCGTGATTCCTGTCCACTGCTTGACCACATTTGTCTTTTTATTTTTCCTAAACTCCTCCTCCACCAGTGTACCAGACTGCAGAGCTGTAATGAGTGGCACGGAAAGGCTTAATTTTACTGGCACCAGCCATGAAATTGATGCTTGATAATATAGCCCCAGACTCTCAGGCGCACGGGGTCAGGATCTGTGTTGAGAAGACAGGGAGGACCAGCCAGGTGAATAAAGTGAACAAAATCTCTATGTTAGAAGAAACCCCCCATCTGGGAGTCACTAAATTGGGGCCCTCCCTGCACTGGTAATTCTTCTTGTTGCTGTAGGAAATACCTAACAAAAAGCAACGTAGAAGCGAGAAGTGGATGTTCGCTGTCACTCTGGGCTTAAAAAGAGATGTTGTCTATCATGTGGTGAGAGAGGATGCTGTCCCTCATGGTAGAGGAAGCAGGATGACAGGAACATGACGCAGCCGGTCACATTGTGTCCGCAGTCAGGAAGCAGAGAGTGGACAGGAACTGAGACCAGCTGTAAAGCCTCATGGTTTGCTTTAATGACTCCTTCCTTCAGTTAGATTTCAATTCCCAAAGGCTCCAAAACCTCCCAAGATGACACCACCAACTGGGGACCAAGTGTTTGAACACATGAGCTATGTGCTATAGTCAAACCCTAGTGGTGACTCAGAGGAGGCTGTGGCCCTGTCTCTAAGCATCCAGTGTTTAAAGATCAACTGGGGTTGAACGCCTAGAAGCCCACCTGACACACCCTTTGTAACTAGGAAAATAGCTCCCCGATGTCCTCTCCAACAGCTGAGCCCCCTGCTTCATTATCCCGGCAGAGAAAGCTTTTTAAAGTGATACACCTCAGTCACCTGTATGTGAGCCCATTGTTGCACCTTCTTGACCTGTCGCAGTGGCTCCAGCACCTGTCTTGGTTTATGGTGCTGTTCGCTACCTGGAGACACACTGGTGCAGCCATTTGGAATATGGAGATAGGTGCATGAGTATGAGATTCCTGGCCTGCTTGGTATATAAGAGCCACCAGCCCTCTCTGCTCCAGGCTGTTCAAGGTGTCCCCTTCTGCTTGGTCACATGGTACCATGTGACAACGTTGGCTTCCACCACTCCTGTGGAGGTAGCCTCACTGGGATGGATGACAGGAAATATACCTAGTCCTGGGCTTTGCCTACTTGCTTGCTTTTTAGTGTGTGTGAGGCATGAGGGGATGGGTGTGTGTTCATGTGTGTGCAGGTGCACATGCCTGTGCTGATGTGTGTGCATGTGTGTGCAGATGCATATGGTGGCCAGAAGACAACTGTCATTCCTCAGGGGTCACCCATTTTGTTGTTTTAAGAAGCATCTCTCTGGCCTGGACCTTGCCAGGCAGGCTAGGCTGGCTGATGAGTGAACTTCAGGGATCCTCCTGCCTCCACCTCCTCAGTGCTGGGGTAACAAGAGCAAGCCACCCACCTAGCTTCTCTACCTGAGCTCTTGGGAGTGGAACCTGGCTCGTCACACTTGCATAGCAAGCACTTTACTGGCTGGGTTATATTTCCCCTGCCTGTGCATTTATTTTTATCTGACAAATATAAACTATATGTACTATGCTGTTTGTATATGTTTACTGTATAAAGTAGCTGAGCCCAGCTCATTAGCATAGCTGCCACCTGCCACACAGCATATGACTTTATAGCCAGAACCTTGTAATTGAGCCCTGTTGTATCTGTCTCTTAATCTTACTCCCCTAACTGAAATTTTGTGTCCTTTGACTGGCTATTCCCTGCCCTTCCCGTTCCCTGCCTCTGACACCCACAGTTCCGCTCTCTGGTTCTGTAACTGTCACTTTGGAAGATCCTGTTGGTCAGTTAAGTCACCCAGTGATGAAGGGCTGGTAAAGACAGTCTGATCCCAAGGTCATGAGCTACCTGGGGTTGGCCAAAATGCATGGCAAGCTCCAGGTTCTGTGAGAAACTCTGTCTCAAAACAAAGGGGGAGAGTAATGGGGGGGGGGAGGTATCCTGATGTCATCCTCTGGTCTTCAAATACATCTGCATAAGAAAGGACACCAGGACAGACAGACAGACAGACAGACAGACAGACAGACAGACAGACAAAAGCACCCCTCACTTTTCAGGCTTTAGAATTCCTCCTCCTTGCCCCGCTGACGTAGCCCTATGGTCTTCATTTCCTCACTATGTGTTTCATGAATTGAAAGCTCTAGGCGTGATGGGTCTGTCCAGAATTGCTTGCTTCTGTGTCTTGTTTCTCAATGTCCATGGAGCAAGTCCATACCTGTCCTCTTAACATGCCTGAGCGGTCACCATTCAAGCCATGCTCAAGTAAAGCCTTCTATGGTGCCCACATGCAAAAGCTGTAACCCCATGCCATCTGTTTCCATGGAGCATGAGGCATCTCCCTTAGGGAAGCTGTCCCCGGGCCGTGGCCCACCACCTAGCCTGGCAAATGAACTGTATGAGAGTAACAGCTGGCTCTCATCTTTCTCCATCTTTCTAAGCGCCTGGCTCCAGTAGGGGCCCTCAGTGGTGATGGGCATTCCCCTAGGAAGCCCACACAAGCTGGTTTGTGTGTGCGATTGTGAGCAATGCAGCTGTCTAAGTAGTGAGCATGATGTGCCAGAAAGAAGAGCCATCCAGCTGTGGAGCGACAGAATACGTTTGCTCAAAAACAGACTATGAGGATCCCTCTGCAGTGGCTGGCTTTGGATAGACCCCCATCTCCCTAACACTTCAGGGCTCTCGGCTTCCACAAGAGAGCATGCTACCCACCTAAAAGTCTCCTGCATTCCATTCTGAGGTGGGGATAGAGTTCCCAGCACCCCAAGGGAACATTCCCACCCTAAGTAATGGGCTCAAAGCTCTGTTGAATCTGCAAGTATATTCTGCATCAGGACAGTGGGGGGAGGGGCCTTCCACCACTCACTTGATTTGATAAACTAGCTGATCCTCAGAGGCGAAATGGGGGCCACAGAGAAGAGTGGTGACCTGCCCAAGTCCGCTGGCCTCATTTACCTTGGAACTCTTGTCAGTTTAATTACCGGCAACACGCTTCAGCACAGCAGCCCACATCTGGATAGCATCAGTGGACTTGGAGCAGATACCGCCAGCCGTTTCCAGGCTGCCCCAGCCTGTGCTGATTTATAGCCCATCGATAGCCTCAGAATGATTCGGCCACAGGGAACTCCTAGACCCGACCACAAGCGACTTTTGCCTGACAGCAAATGGGCTGCCTAGCAGCCACACCGCAACCATTCCAAGAAGGGCTGCAAATGCAGAGTGTGCAGAACTCAGCAGCAACAAACACTCAACCGCGTGCCCACATCCTTCCAAGCCTGTATTCCAGATGCCTGAAACTCCGAGGTGGGGAAAGCACGGTCCAGCTGCTGTGGCCAGTCAGGCTGGCAACCCGTCGCCAAGTAGATCACAGGACTATAGAAGAGAGTGGGGGCCCTGCTCCCCGGGTGCATGGGGGAGTCAGACAAGCCTCCAGAGAGAAGGTGACATCTGAATGCCGGACAGGGGGAGGGCACTTAGTGTGGTGGCCGTACTATGAAGTCTAAAGCAGGTGCTATCTTGGTTCTGGGGTGGGAGTAGGGGTCAGACAAAGACACGAGACTTATTCTGGTTGCAGTAGAGGGTTTAGCGGGGAAGGAAGCATGATCTGAAATCAGCCTCTCAGAGACAAGGTGGCAAATGTCTAGAAAGCCGGGAGTGAGAAGGAGGTGAAGGCTCTGAGAAGGCTGGAGATTAAAATCTATGTGAGAGGCGGATGGGAGGCTGCCCTGGGGCTAGAGGGCAGGGCAGTTGAGGGGTTGGAAAATAGACTTTATCGGCCATATGGAACTCAATGAGCAGAAAGATGAAAGGTGATGTAGTACCAAAGATGGAGGGAGGGACAGCATGTCAGAGGCACAGAGCACATCTTTGGTACCAGCAAGGACTCCACTCTGCCCTCAACAGTGAATTGAAGCTGGGATGGTATCTCCAGCCAGCAGAGTCTCAGAGAGACTGCCTGTACTGCTCAAGTCACTGAGATCCCTCAGGCAGTGAGAAGATGAGAACCTCCAAGCTAACAGCTGTGAGCCCTGGGGAAGGAGAGGCCAGGAGGAAGCTAAGGCTAAGTCTTGACCTGCAGCCCAAGGTCACACTCAGAGCCTGCCGAGCCTAGAGCAGTTACACCGAGCTCCGGATGCCACCACCACGGGTACCCCAACCACATGCATCAAAGCAGCCTGCTCTCCCGCTCCCACACTGGCCGCCTGAACAGGGTTTCCTGTGAGCAGCTGGACCTGGGTCTCCGTTATTTATCTAATGTTCTTGGATGGAGTCCCAAGAAAACAATGTTGCTTATTTAGGGGGGAAAAACACATACAAAGCAACATTGTAAAGCCCACCCCAAAGAACAGTCATAAAGAGATTGTCCCTGCCATTACCATTTATTTCTTTATTGATTTATCTGTTTGAGCATCTCTTAATTGGCCTGACAGGATGGTCCCCATTGCTTAATGAGGCCCGGCTGTATTTACAAGGATTGTGAAGATAACGCAGCACAGAGCTGAGCATGCAAGCCTTTGAGGGAATGAGGGTCCTGGGCAGGCTCTGAGTGACTCACTCTAAAGTCCAGCACTAGTGCCAGCTGCTCCAGAGGTGAGCACTTCCTGTAGGGTTTCACAGTGGAAGCCTGCCCATGAAGTTTGTTGCCCATCAGGTGCCTGAGGCCACCCCAAACCTCAAGTCTCAGAACCTCTGGAGCAGAGACAGAAGGCAGAAAAATTCCACAGCTGAGGCAGATGGTTTCCAGGGCTCTCCTCAGACAGCCTTCTACATTATCAGTCAGGGTCTCCTGACATCGAAGATGGGAGTGGCCGGAAGAAAGAGCCTAGGAGGAACAGCTGTGACCCTTGGTCACATGTTAAAGATCCTCTTCATTTGAGGAGACGAAGCTGTGGCCTCTGCCAGGTGGGCCCCACCTGTGGCCTACCCACCTCAGCTTACCTTCCTTGAAACCTGGAGCTGCCATTCCAGACACCAAAAGATCCATATCCTGAATATTAGAAAAACAGATGCCTAGATATCAGGAAAACAGGAGAGTGGGGGTTAGGCTGGGGGATGGGCAGGCCAGGGCCACATGGGGAGCACTCTCAGACTCAGAAGGGCTGTGTGAGAGAAACAGAGCAGGAAGTGAGTGAGCGGCCCAAAAGAATGCAGGCCTAGAAGACACCAAAAATGTGCAGAAGAAGCCAGACATGGTGGTGCACACCTTTAATCCCAGCACTAGAGAGACAGAAGCAGGCAGATCTCTGTGAGTTCTAGGCCAGCCTGGCTTACAAAGTGATGCCAGAACAACCAGGACTATTACACAGAGAAAGCCTGTCTCCAAAAAAGAAAAAAAAAAAGAGTTCAGAAGAATTATGTAGCTTTTAAAAGGCTGTTTAGGTGCTGGTGAGGTGGCTCAGTAGGTGCCAAGCCTGACAGTCTGAATGAGGTCCCCGAGACCCACATGGTAGAAAGAGAAAACTGACTTCCACAAGTTATCCAGTGACCTCCACACATACCATGGCATGTGCATACACACACATATACAAATAGTGGGTGTAATTTTAAATAAAATTGAAGCCTCAGAGGGAGAACAAGGAGCCAGGTGTATAGCTGGGGTCTAAAGACAGCAGGGAGCAGCAGACACAGGGTGGTTTGAGTCTAGTCACGGACTCTACTTCCATGGAGCATTATGTGTGCATCATTCTGAGAGTCTCCCTCACCAGGCAGGTGCTAGAAGCATTCGGTGAGCTAGAAGCATTCGGTGAGCCCCGGATATGAACTTGAGTTCTAGGCTCACGAAAATTTCGGGAAAGACTCAATAATTGATCAGTCATGTGGCTGCACATTTGAATGGGAATATGAGATCATAGATGCTACACCCTAACTTGACTTTACAGCTTTGGTCTGGCTTTAGCCAGTGCTGGGCTGGCACCCTCGAGTCCATCATGGGGCTGGGATTTCCTTTGCCCCATGCTTCTTGAAGCTTCACAAGCGCGCGCGCGCGCGCGCGCGCGCATACACACACACATACACACTCACACACATTTTTTTAACAGTTCAAACAGAAATTCCCTGTGGTGACAGATTTTTCTCTGAGCCCATCCCTGTAGCTGGGAACATGAGAGCAAGCTAACATCTATGCTAAGGTTACCACCACCAGCTGGAGTGGACAGGAGTTTAGAATCAGCACATTTGTGAGAGCGTGAGAAGGAGGAAGGGATTCTCCGAGGGAAAATTAGGGTACCAGTGGCAAAACAAGAGAATGACTACATGGCTGTCAACGTACGCCCCCAGGGGAAGTCAGCAAACTTCAGCTTGGACTCTGTCTTAGCTCTGATGTGCACTCTGAGTTCCAATGTCCCACTGAGATGCGTAGGTAGTCCAAGATTGAGTGATGAGTCCCAGGAGCGGAGGGAGCTATTGTCCAGCTGGGAGCTGGGACCCAACACATATAAAAGGCTGCACTTCCCCTGTTTGGTTTTTAAGTTGCACCTGGACCCACAATCAAGCTGTGGTCCAACCCCACAGCCATCCAGTTCCACACATGGGCTCCCTCCATCTCTTGGGCTGTGGTAGATATGGGCATGCTATCTCCATTAAATGGCCTCCAGGCATAGAGGATGAGCCGCCATGAAGTTTGGCTGAGTATTACAAAAAGAAACACCCCCATTCCTTGTGTGCCCCCTCAACAACGTCCCTGCCACCCCATGCAGGGACAGTAGCCAGGAGAAACAGGATATAGGCAATGTTCTTGCTTCCTTAGTAAGTCCTGTATCTGCTATGGGAGGGGGATGGGAACCCTCTGTATAAACACCCAAGCTCCTTATCTCCCGCCAGGTATCTACTGGGCAGTGCCTATGTTGCCTGTGTTATTTCAGCTTGTGGTTTGCAGACAGAATTCCAGAGAGAGGTGGTGGAAGGAAGCCCAGAGGGGAAGCAGGAATACCAGGCTGCAGAGTGAGCCTGGCTGCTTACCCATCTGACTAGAGTTCTTTCCACCCCTCGGCAGGAGACAGCCATCGCTCAGGAGTGAATACATGTCAGTGGAAGCCCTCTTCTCTGAGGTGACCCTGCTTCTCAAAGGGGTCATCCAGTACAGAGTGGATGATGCCTGGAGTGGGGGCGGAAGTGAGCATGGTTACAGATGAAGAAAGAGAAAGATGTCATAGAGTCAGTAGGGGACGAAGGCTGCCATGACTCCTGCAGGCTCACGTTTTGAGGGTGTTGAATATGGGACTGAGGTTTGAAGTAAGGACAGAGATGGAAGCAGAGCTGTGTGGGACGGAGGTGGAGGCCATGGAAAAGCATGGACTCCAGAGTATCAGCCTAAGTGTCCCTGGAGCTGTGTGCACCCACATTTATGCCGGAGGCCTTTACCAGAGTCAGGACACAAGAACATTGGCTCAATATCAAAAGACATTGACCTCATATGAAAGTCCCTCAAATCCTTTTCAATCCTTCCAGTTGGTTCAAGCGATCCTCTTCGTTTAGCCTAGTGGGTCTTTAATGTCCCTTTAATACCAGCTAATCTCTTTACAAAGGGAAGAGATCTTAGGCGGAGGCTCGCAGGCAGGGGTTTTGGCTGGAGCAGCTCTACGGAGCTTGGTTTTCACCATGTGTAATTTTAACAGTCAGTGTCTCGTGGCATGCTCTGCTGGCCCTCCCTTTTGGTTATTAAAAATATATGTTTCATTTCCAAATGTCTTTGCTCTTGTTGCAGTAAAAACAAAAAACTGAAAATAAAAGGATTTAGTGGGAGGGGTGTTGCTGTGGTTGGTTGGTTGGTTGGTTGGTTGGTTGGTTGGTTGGTTGGATTAATGGTGTAGATAAGGTTGGGAAGATGACTCAGTGGGTAAAGACACTTGCCATCAAGCTTGCCAACTTGAGTTCAGAATTCCTGATTTTTTTTTTTTTTTTTTTTGACACTACAAACCACAGAACCTGCTCTGGGTTAAGCCCCAAGTATATGTCACACTCTGTCCTATCACCTTTGCTCAGGTGTCCAGCTTCCAGCCCAGGAAACTGGTACCATGGCAACTCTTTGGAGTCTCTGATCCCACAAAGCAAATGACCGCAGAAAGACTAGCACATGGACCCACCTACGCCAATAAGACAGACATGATCCCTAAACTCCTCATGTCTCTGGAGAGTTAGTATAGGCCACCACTTTGCTCCTTCATTGCCCACTGTCATTCCAACCAGTGATGAACCGCACTTCCCACAGTGGTCCTGCAAGAGAGAAAAGGAGCTGAAAACTTCCTATGGCCCAATGACCTCACAGCCATCTCAGCACAGAGTGATGCTGGGGTTAAAGACAGACCATGCTGTCCTGCACTAAAAGTAGGGCCTAGGTGGGATGGCTCAGCAGGTGAAGAGTTCAGTCATACCTAGAAGGACAGAACCTACCTCTGCAAGCTGTCCTCTGATCTCCATGCATGTACTATGTACCACGGCATGCGTGAGCATCCTCACACAGGCATACACACACATACAAAAAATAAATATATCAATGTTTTAAATGATAAAAAGTAGAACACATACAATTATGAACAATACATAACACTTAGTCATGGTAGAGTATGTAGCATTAAATATTTATGAGATTATTCTTTGTATCGTTGTTTCAATGTATGCTGCAAAAGTCTGTGGTGCTTCCCCAGCTGCAGCTTCGTCCGTCATGATTGATGTACCCGTTTGCATCGAGAGCCCTGGACCACGTGTGGCTTTTGTTAAGTGCACACTGTGGTGTTCACACAATGATGCAATCATCTAGAGGGCATATCTCAGAACCCATCCCATCATTAAGCAATGGAGGGATATTCCCTTTCCTCCTTTTAAACAGTTTGGTTTAACTGACACTATACATATACTGTTTTTAAGACAGGATGTCATGTCTCCCAGGCTGGTTAGTTGTATTTACCCTGCTGTGTCCAGGGAACTCAGGACTCGTGCCTGTCTCCAAACAGTGACATCATACCAATTGATTGACATCTCTTCCCACATCATCCACACTGGTCCATTCTCTAGGAACCCCTCTACTTTCAACTTCTCTACTTGCGACTTCTACTTTAAACTTCTGTGACATCATTTTCTTTAGGTCCCATTCCCAGTGGCTGGGATCAGGACTAAGTGTTCCCAGGTCCATGGCTTCTTAACCAGAGAACCGCAAATGTGGGCTCACGTGGATCTGCAGGACATGTGAGACAGCTTTTCCTAGAGCCCAGTGATGGTACAGACTATAGAGAGACACATTTTCAGGATTCACAGAGGATACTCAAGGGTCTCAGTTATTACTCTAGACTTTTGTTTGTAATGGAGCTCCTGAAAGGGAAAGCTATTTGCTGAGGGGCATAGTTTACATGGCTCTCTATTTTGACTGATAGATTAAATAATGCATTCATTTTTCCTACTTCATAGTCCCTTCCCATAATGCTCTGAGTTCCCACAATGCGTCATCTGCATGCTCAAGATAGTCCATAGGGGATTCTCCCTAAAAATTCATTTGCAATACACAATTTGCCTTACTGTGCATGCACGTCGTTCTTTGGAAAGCAGTGTGTGTTCATACTATGTGCAAGGGAAGGAAATAGACTACTATGTACATTGCTGCAAGAGAGGCACATAACCAAAACCAAATGAGAGTCCCAAGGCAAACTGTCCCCTGTGCCTGCTGCCTCAGTCCCACATAGAACTGAGATGTTGTGCTGCTTTGCATTGTGTGGCTGGCTTGATATTCAGCTTGCTATCGAGATCTCAGTACTGGTTTCTGAAGGCATGAAATGGTGTGATGTTTGCCAATGCTGTGGTGAGGGATTTGAACCCAGATCTTCGTGCAGTTGGTTCTTTGCTTTCCAGAGGACTGGCAGTACAACCTTCACCCCCAGCACTCCCGTATGCCCTCCCCCATGGGGCCCAGTCTGACTCCCTAGGGGCAAGTGAATCATACATGCAGCTGTGTTTTCTGTCACCCTCCAGAGCTGCCACCCCTCTAAACTGGCCTGTCACCTCCGGGAAAAGATTTTGCAACCTGAATAAAAGCTTTAAATTCCTTGAAAATCGCTTCCCAGTGGTTTTCCTTACCCAACCTTCCTTCCATGAAATTCCATGACTACTTTATTTCCTAACCAAAAACCCCTATTCTTGGTCTGAGGAAGAATCTGGAGCCATCTGTGGAAGGAGTGTCTGTCTGTCTGTAGGAGACACAGCTTGTGTGTCAGGGGCCTGGCATTCTAGGACATTTAGGCGTTCATAGAGACCACAGAAAAGCACTGGGGAATTTCCTCAAGACCGGTGATGGCTCCATGTCTTCCACGATGCTCTGACCTTGGGAGTGGCCTTTCTGCCTCCTCAGGCTCACCCTTGGCCCTCACACTGTGAGGACTCCCTCCTGTAGCTCCCCTCTTTGTGCTTTGTATACGCCCTGGCACTCTCCCTTGGACCCTTAAGTTTGATTACCGAGAACCATCACCTTTGTGTCTCTAGCTTCCCCTATGTTCTCTTTACTTTCAAACAAGACCTATTTGGTGGTTTCTGACTTGGGCTGTGTGCAGCTGAGTACCTGGGAGACCCCGGTAGGTGGTGCCTTCCAGGACATGCAGAGCCAGCGTGCATCAGAGGCAGCTTTAACTCCCCAGCCCTTCTTTTGTCTGGAGCACATTTTTATTAAACCAAACAAGGAAAATTGATGCTTCACTACAGTCTTGAAGGAGCCATGCCAGCCCCTTTCCTGTCTCAGTTCATCTCAACACCAACCAGAAAGCAAAGGAACACTGAGGCCCAGGAAGATTCTATGGCTTGCCAAAAAGTCTGGCCTATGAAACCCAGGCCCTTTCCACTCTACTGAGTGCCAGGAGCTGCCTGCCTCTGTGGCTTCTGTCCCCTTTGCTTCTACAGTCAACTTTTTCTCCATCCAGGACAAGAAGGCTTTCAATAAACAAGCTGGAGGCCAAAGAATTGGCTCAACAATTAAAGTGATTGCCACAAAAGCATGGGGACCAGAGTTGGACTCCCCAGAAACCCATGCAAATGGTGGGGGGGGGGGGGCTGGCTGCCTGCCCACCTTGGAAGCCTTGGAGAATGGAGACAGGATTTTCTAAGCTGACTAGTGATGCTATTGATGGACTCTAGGTTTGACTGAGAGACACATTAGCTTCAGGCATTCATATGCATGTGTACATCACACAAACACGTGTTCCTGCACACATGTACACACACTCACATACAGTACACACACACATGAAAAATAGAAAAAGAACAAAAGTAAGCAGACTGATGGACATCAAATAAAAATACACCAGGTTTGAACTGTGGTCTAGAAAAGATAATGTAGCCACAGATCAGTTTTCTCTCTTTGATATTTCATTTTTGGAGAAAAAAGGTTTCATGTAACTTAGGCTGACCCAAAACTTTATCATAAAGATATCCTTAAACTTCTGTCCCTCCTGCCTTTACCTCCTGGATTAGAAGCATGTGCCACCACACCCAGTTTATGCAGTGCCAGGGATTGAACCCATAGCTTCATGTATGCTAGGCAAGTGCTCTACCCACTGAGCTACATACATCTCCAGTCCCACTTTCACCCTTTAGTTTAAGGGTATTTAGTAGTTTAAGAGGTTAAAGTTTTTTGGGGTTTTTAGATATAGACTCATTGTTATATCCCAAGCTAGCCTGGAACTCATGATCCCTCTGCCTCAACATCCTGGATGCTGTGATTATAGGTGCTCCAGACCACACCTGGCCAGATGCAGTTATAGCTATAACTCTACATACAGATGTGATGCTATATGGCAGTGTGTACAGAATGCTATATGGAAATGCGTGTGGTTGTTTATGTTTATATATACATGTATTACATTTTGTATGAACTATCATATTTTATATGCACATACCTATACTTTTATTTTATTCTTTGGGTGTGTGCGCACGCATGCGCACACGTGCCACAGTGTGTGTGTGAAAGTCAAGGGAGGACTCTGTGGAGTCCCTCCATCTTTTCACATGGATCTCAGGGTTGAACGCAGTTCATCAGGCTTGTGCAGCACTTTTAGCTGCTGAGCCAGCTCGCCAGCCTGTATAACACACTGTGAAATCTTTTTCAAGATTTTTTTTTAAGATTTAAGACACTGTAGCTGTCTTCAGACACATCAGACCCCATTACAGATGGTTGTGAGCTACCATGTGGTTGTTGGGAATTGAACTCAGGACCTCTGGAAGACCAGCCAGTGCTCTTAACCACTGAGCCATCTCTGCAGCTCCCTATATACAGATATTTTAAGCTTGCTTAAAGCAAAATTTAAAAATTGGACTTTTCAGTGGGCAGATAGGCTCCATTCCATTTGAGGCAAGCATTTGAAGCTGAGGGGGTTATCACTGTCATCCCAGAGTCCAAGGTTAGCCCCTAAAGATTATCTACCCTTTTTGCATCATTCAGACCAAATTCCAAATATGTTTCCATTTACAGAACTCACTGAAGAGCATCCCTGGGAACAGCCAAGGCCTCAAAGGCTCACAATCCTGTGTGTGGTGTTCACCACAAGACCCTATATTTCTTGGGGCATGACCTCAGTTGTAAATGCTCTGAGGATGAGACCAGCAGCCGGCAGTCTCTAGCCCAGCTGGCAGCTCCTGGGGAGTCAGCCACTTCTGCCTCTGTACTTAGAAGTGTCTGGGCTTTTATGGGAGGACAGAAGGGTATTCAGCCCAGGGCTGGGCCAGGAGACCTTTGGGGAAGGAAGGTCAGTGCTCAGTAAATGTGTCACCCAGGACTTCACAGAGCAGGTCACTGGGCAGAAGGGCTCAAGGTCACTTCCTGCCAGGAAGCTGGGGGCCACCTGGGAGAAACCCTGTGCTTAAAGCAGTTAAGGGCTGTCCCCGGGGGAATAAGAAAATAGGCTACATAATTCGTTGGAAGGAAGTCAATCGTAGTAGCTACTTTCTGTGGTCGGGTCCCTGCAAAAGTCAGGCAATGCTTTCATCTAATTCAAATAAGAAAAACCTGGCCTAACTTACGGTGGTTGTTGATGTTTGTTTGTTTGTTTGGTGTGTGTGTGTGTGTGTGTGTGTGTGTAAAACTTTGGTTGAGTATCAACAAATGTGCCAGGCTTATTAAAACTTAGGAAGCCTTTACACACAGTATCTTGAGATATCTGGAAAGGTGGACACAAGAATCTTGAGGTATCTAAGTGTGTAAACGTGCAGAGTTGTGCTGAGGACCTAGAGGAGGGCTCCTGTGGCTCAAAGTCCAAGCTCCTCCTCCTGTTCTATAAGCAACTCACACAGCAGCTTCTACAGCAGAGACTCCTGGGTGACAAGGTTCTCAGGAAGCTCTGAACTCAGTCTGTTATATTCTGTCTACACAGGAGAAGCAAGAAATCCTCTTTGAAAATTTTCACCTGAATAATTTTATCTGACTCTGTGCTTGTGCAGGCAGCCGTCAGTCCACCATGCCACTGAGATATTAAACAGGTGTTCTGGTCACCTTGTGAGCCCTTTTGTGACTAAAGCAATCCCTGCAGGCAGCACAGCCTACGGTCCTGAGCTGGGGGAAACAAGCCTAAGACCAGCATCCTCTCCGGTTTGCAGCATGAGCTCAGCTAGGTCATTCCTTCCCCTGGGCCCCAACTTCCCCTTCTATAAAACAGAAGTGAACAGTCAAGTATTTCATGAAGCAAAATGAGACACCCTGCCAGGTAACGAATTCCATAGTGTAAGAAGATAGAAAATAAGGTTGAAAGAACATCATGAAAATACTGAATTTGACTCTGTCAGACTGACATCCACGTGAATGGAGCCAGGCCATTCTCATACTGCTAACACAGGGTCCACCCCTTGACAAAATAATGCTGAATGGCTGGATAGGTGGATGAATGGGAGGATGGACAGAAGGGTAGATAATGGAAAAGGTGTGTAGGTAGACAAGTAGGTGAATGGATGAGTAGGTGGTTGTGTGTGTGGTGAATGCATAGAAGTGAAGAAGAGGGAGTGGGTGGTACATGGATGTGTGGGAGGGAGCAATGTGTGGATGGATGGATGGATTGATGGATGCATGCATGCATGCATGGGTGGGTGGTTAGTAGGTGTATAGGAGAACTGTATAGATGATACATGAATGAGTTGTTAGGAAGAAAGAAGACAGAAGTGGGTACATGGATGAATGGGATAAAGGGAGGTGTGGATAGATGTTGGGATGCTGATAAGAGACATTGAATCAGATGACCATGGCAGTCCTTTCTGCCTGAGATCCCTGACCTCCTGGCTGTTCTCCTAGAAGACCTCCATCACACAGCTCCTCTGATACTCTCCCCGGGCAATGCAACTCTGGTAACCTCGGGCTCCATGGATATCCACAAGGCCTGCTGTGACTGTATCTAAAACAACCTAGGTATTTTGCAGGAAACAGATTCTGCATAGCTGGCATAAGAGCTGGGATGTTCTGGATGCCATCATTCTTCTCTAGGAAGTGGTGGAGCAGTAGGTGAGGATAGTAACAGGAAGGGTCTTCCTCGGCAGATGCTCTGTAGCTCCACTGTTCCAGAACCCTCTTTAAACTGGAGCCCAGTTTAATGGAAAGAGCATTTGAATGTGAAATCCTGTGTCATGTGTCAGACCAACCCTTAGATGTTGGTGTGAGATAGGAGAAATGTTTCAGCTCTTGAGGCATCCCTTGTCTGGCCTTTGCCCTGTCCTCCAGTGGAACCCCACACCTCCAGATGACATGCTATGCCATGCCCAGAACAATGAGCAAAGTCCCACTTGCCTGGAACACACAGGAATAGGTCGTGACTGTTTTGCTGGTACCCCTTGAAAGGATACACCTTTTTTGTAGTTGTTATCATGGTCTTGGAGTTCTTGAACTTTCATAGGTTTGGGAAAGCGGGTGTCAGTACCTTTTTTACTTCCTATGCTCTAAGAAAGACTCAATTCCCCTGAAATACCACCAGCTTTAGGGCACAAATATCATTGTCCCCTCATGTACCTCTGACTTAGCCATGGCTCCCTGTCGGCAGCTTCTCTGCAAGTCTGTTTCATCATTCTCATCCCTGTGCCTTCTAGGTGCAAATGTTGGGAGACCTCCCTGTACCTTTATAGTACTGAATCCTGGGGGCAGATGCCAGGGCCCTAGGAGCTTGCCCTGCAGGCATAGGAGCCCAGGGGAGATGGATACTGTCATATCTGGAATCTCTTCATGCCATGTCTCCCTCCCCTGAGCAATTCATTCCTGTGGTCCTAAGGCAAGAACTAACTGGGCCTCTCAAGATCTCAGACCCCTAGGTATGAAGTAGGACCTGGGGCTCCCCACAGACAGACAGTATGCTAGGAAAGGAGTTCTTAATGCTTCTGAGACCCAAGGGGCATCCAGAGGTGACTGTGGGCTCTCCAGGGAGCTGTGAGAGGAAACACTGGCCACACTGGCTTCTTCCCAGTGCTCATGGGAGATGTGATATACATCTGGCCCCTAACAGAAAATCAGTATATTGCTGCCACTCCAAGGACTTCACAGTCTCCCTCGACCTCTGCCTGGCTGGCAGACCTTAAGCAAGCCCAGAAGAAGGGATGGGGAAAGATGGAAAGCTGAGTTGTTTGTGTTGCTTGTGCTGGCGTTTTGCTTTTGAATTGTATTGGTTACTTTTTCTCATTACTATTACCAAATACCTGACAAGAAGCAACTTAAAGGAGTGGGGGATTCCCCTGGCTCACAGTTCCCAGGGATACAGTCCATAAAGGTGGGGAAGGCAGCTTCTCTGCAAGTCTGTTTCATCATTCTCATCCCTGTGCCTTCTAGGTGCAAATGTCTAGTCACATTGCATCCAGAGAGAGAGCAGACAGAAGAGAGTTTACTCTCTAGTCCTGCCTCAGTTTCTGCCTCCAAAGGCTCCACCTCCTGAAGGCTCCACAATCTCCCTGAACAGGACCACCAGCTGGGAGCCAAGTGTTCAGAGACATGAGTCTGTAGGGAACATTTCACATTCAAACCACACATGTGGGCTCCCTGTTGCCGAGTATATATATGGTTTGCAGACATGTCTCCTGTTCCGTGGGTGATTTTGCCAGGCTGCATCTCATTGTAGCCTCTTGCTTTCACAGATAAGCTGAAATGCGTTTGTCTTTTGAAGAAAACACCCTCATTATTCTGACCAACCCATTCAGTGACATTTGGAAGACATGTGAGGGGTAACTGTACAGCTAGAACTGAACTTACTGTGACCAAGCATCCTGGAAGTAGTCACAACAATTGTCTATCATTCTCCAAACCCGCTGAGTGGCGGGCTTCAGTCTTGTGCAAGCACAGCCATGCATGGCCTAGCCACAGGGAAGCAGGCTAGCAAAGGTATTGTTCCTAGATCTCATAGACTGTTCTTGCACAACCCTAGCTCAATGCTAATCTATGTATGTGGGATTCATTGCTAGCCCAACCATGGTCAATGTCCAACTCATGGTTCAGTTACTATGTGGTCATCAGAGTCAGAGAAGAGCATCTCTGGGGAGTTTTCATTGGCAGCACTTTCGGAGGTAAAGCTAAGCGTTTGGTTCATACCTTTCAGGAAGATTCTCTCTCCTTTCCCATGCATGTGCCTGTTTAACCCCTGGTTCGTTTTTCTTTTTCATCATTTGGTGTTTTCTTATTGTGGAGATGCTTTAAGGAATTTCCACGTGAGTTGGAAGTGTTTCCTCATTTTTTCTGTTTTTCACCACTTGTGGGATTCTTCGTTACGGTGTGTCTGTTGTTTTGTGGGTGGCTTTATTTTTCCTTCTGGTTTTTTGTTTGTTTAAGTAATGCCAAGAAAAAAGAGTAACAGCACTCAGATTTATCTGCCTTTTATATCGTAGCTTCTGGGGTCTGTGTCACTTATAAGAGGGCCTCCTCAAGTCAGAGGTTATAAAGGAAATTTACAGCTCCTTTGAGAACTTTTACGGTTTCACTTTACTCCATTCTTTTCAGAGACTGTGTGGGGTTTCGTTGCATGAGTCTGTTGTAATTTACTCTGCCAATCTGCCATTATCAGCCATTTGGGTCATTTCGAGTCTTTTTCCATTAGCTGTGATGCTGTAGTGAACCCCTCGTCCATCATTCTTTTGTGCACATATGGAAGTCTATCTGCAGATGAACTCCAAAGAGCGGAGCTGCTACATCAAAGACCGTGTGCATTCAAACCTCTGTGTGTGTGTGTGTGTGTGTGTGTGTGTGTGTGTGTGTGTGTGTATGCATGCATATGCTTGTGAGTGTGTGCATGTGTGTGCACACATGGGAGTGTGTATGTGTGTGCTTGCATGCATGAGTGTGTGTATGTGTTCTTGTGTGTGCACTTGTATGTATGTATGTGTCCACTCATGTGTGTGTATGTATATGTGTGTGTGCACATGCAAGTATTGTGTGCATGTGTGCATGTCTGTGAGTGTGTGCCTATGTGTGTGTGTCCATGTGTGTGAACACATGGAAGTGTGTGAGTGTGTACATGTGTGAGTGTGTGCATGTGTGAGTGTGTGTGTGCTTGTGTGTATGTGTGTGCATGCCTGTGTGCATGTATGTGTGGGTATGTATATGTGTGTGTGCATACATGCAAGTGTGTGTATGTGTGCATGTGTGAATGTGTGGGAGTGTGTGTGTGCCTGTGTATGAGTGTGTGTCAATGTGTGTGTGCGCACATGCAAGTGTATGTGAGTGTGTACATGTGTATGTGCATGTGTGAGTGTGTGCTTGTGTGTATGTATGTGTGCACCCATGTGCATGTGGGAGGTGTGTATATGTGTGTACACACATGTGAGTGAGTGTGTGCATATGTGCTTGTATGTGTGCACGTGTGTGCATGTGTGTGTGTGTGTGTGTGTGCCCATGTGAGGACCAGAGGAGGACATTGAATGTCCTGTTCTATTATTCTTGGCCTTATACCTTCAGACAGGCTCTCTCACTGAACCTGGAGCTAGGCAAGCAGCCAACAAGCCTTAACCATCCTCCTTTCTCCTTCCCAGACACACCGTAAGTGCACACACAGCCATGCCCAGCTTTTTATGTGAGCATTTGGATCTGAACTTGGCTTCTCCTAGGTAAGCAGCAAGAGTACTTACCTACTGAGCCATCTCTCCAATCGCTTTTCTGTTTTGAAACAGGGTCTGACTTGTAGCCCATGTCAGCCTCAAACTCACTAGGTAGCTGAGGATGACCTTGAACTCCTGGTCTTCCTGTTTCTACACACTAGGTGCTGATATTACAGATGTGAACCACCATGTTCAGCTCATGTGCATTGTCAATGGTACAGTGACCAACAAAGTCTTTCCAAAGATGTTGCCCTTTGGAAAGCAAAGATGTTGTTTTTAGCTATGGCTACCTGTCATTGATGCCCAAATGCAGTGTGACCATAGCTTTGATGACATATTTTCAAATGTGAAGTATTTTTTTTTCTTGAGCCAGGGTTTCTCTGTATAACAGTCCTGGCTGTCCTGGAACTCGGAGCTCCACCTGCCTTTGCCTCCTCTGTGCTACCCCCACTCTCAGACTTCATTTCCTTCTAGAAATGGTTCATGGAGAGGATCTGGCGAGAGGTTTAGTAGGTAAATGTACCCGCATGGAGACTGAGGGTCTGAGCTTGTTCCCAGGACCCATATAATGGTCCATGATTCCTCTGACCACACACACGTGTACCACCCACGCTTCCACAAACAACAAAATAAATGTAATAAACATTTGATGTGGGAACAGACAAGCACGCATATGCAGTCTGAACACACACAAGTGTTGTAGAAGGAGAAGCCCCTCCGGGCAGCTCCAGCCAGTGTTCTATTCATCTCTAGGCAACAGCCAGGGCAATAGCTGTGCTCTGAGCGGCATTTGCAAATAGGATGTGTCTTTTGAAGACTTGTAAGTTGTCTGTGGGGGGAAAGGGACTTGAGATGGTTTGTGCTTTTCGGTTTTCCGTATCATTTGGTAGTCCCTCTTGTGTTTTCACAGGAATGGAGATTGTACCTAGAGCCTCACACATAGTCAAGTGTCTGACTTCTGAGCTATGGCTCCGCCCTCCCTCCTCTTTTAATGTGTGTGTGTGTATGTGTGTGTGTGTGTGTGCGTGTGCGTGCGCGCGCGCACGCGCGCGCGCGCAGGTGCACATGTGCAAAAGCCAGAGGTCAACATTGAGTGTCTTCCTCTGTCGCTCTCTAGTCTAATTTTATGGGACAGAGTCTCTCACTGGATCTAAAACTCACCAATTGTTTAGACTGATCTGCAAGCTCCAAGGACCCTCCTGTCTCCACCATTCACCACCCACCGCGGCACTGGGCTTACAGGCCGTGCCCAGCTTTCTCATAGATGCTCATACCATTAGCCCCAGAACGTGGGAAGCTAAGGCAGGGGGCAGGTCACTGCTATAAATTTCAGGCTAGTCTAGCCTGAGCTACATAGTGAAGTCTTTCTGTCTCAAAACACCAAAAAGAAGGAGGAGGAGGCTCCTGAGGAATGACTCTACATGTTTTCACACATTTGCACATACACATGAACATAGACACACACAGCCTTTGTAATGCCAGAAAATGTCATCCCCCTGTTGCATCTCATCCTGGTCTGTTTAGTTGGCTCAAGTAGCTAAGAACACATCGCCCCTCAACCAACCTTCATCTGGTTCACAAGAGCCACCTCTCCGTGTCCTCAAGGCATGCTGGCTTCTTTGAGAGCTGAGAGCAGTCCTCAATACCTGCACATTCTCTGGAGACTTGGAAAGGAGTTCAAGGTGCTGGAAGAGGTATTACCCACCCCCACCCCCACCCCCAGGAATCCCTAGTTAAAGCGTGCACAGCAGTCTGAGACCCAGGTGGAAGCCAGGAAGGTTAGGACCTGCCATCTCTGCACTCTGAAGAGGGAGGCATCCTTGGCTAGATAGTGAGTTCAAGGCTAGCCTGGGCTATAATAAGACAATCAAGTGCTAATTTGGTTCCTTGCCCTGGTGGGACTGGTGTACTAATGCAAAGAGACAGGAAACAAACAAGTAACAGGCCAGCCATATCAGATACTGAGAGTGACTCAGAGCAAGAAAGGAGAGGCGGGGCCTAGAGGGAAGACTGGCCATCTCCTTCCGCTGCCATAGGCTTAGGCAAGTGAAAAGGGAAGCCAGTCAGGGCATCACCACCCCATTGCTGTTGGGTCATCAACACTAGTGTGATTGTCCCCTGCACCCACCCACTGAGCCCAGCAGGCTTCCTCCCCCAAGTCTTTCAGTAAAGTGGCCCCAGCCCTGTTATTTCTCAGGTCCCAAGTCCTTGTCGGGTTTTTACCTTAGGGAAAAACAAAAATGCTGGTGTGGAAATCTCGTAATAGAAACCAGATGAGGGGTTGGTGGAAATGTTTTTCTCTGCATCAATCACCGGAGCCCTCGCTGTGCTGAGGATTTCGAGAGGCCTCGGGCGCTCCTGCAAGCCCCCTTCTAGGATGGACGGAGCTAGCCTGGGAAAACAATGCCACCTTCTGTGGCCTCAGGAAAGCCCTTTCCAGTGGGCTCAAACACTCCTGAGTGGATTCTAATGAGGTTAGGGATGAACCTGTCCAAGAAATGCCGGCAGGGAGGAGCCCAGCCTCTTTAGCCCACTGTGCCCCACTCAGGCCAGGGACTCCCCTGGCTGGGTCTCAGATGGGAAAGGCTGCAGAAAGTGCTAGATTCACAGCACTCTGCAGCTACAAGGCCAGGATCTCCTGGAAGTCCCTTCTTACATCAGGCTTAGGAAAGCCAAGCCTCAGATGCCATGGGGGCTGATCCTGGAAAGGGTCCCACCTACTCTCCCCTCTTTCTCTTCTAAAACACCCAGGCAAGGAACTCCACTCAAAAACAATGCTGTGATTGGCCAGAAGGTACTTGACCAGAATTGCCTGGCCATTGTCTGTGTCTATTCAGCAAGTATATCTATGCCTCCCTGGCTCATCCCTGCGTAGGACAGTGAGGCCCCCACACCAAGCACTGCGTAGTGAGAGAGGCAGAAAGAAAACCCAGGACCCAGGGTCAGAATCCAGCCTGTCCCAACCTGCATTGAGGATAAGGGTGATAAGGGGACATGAGGCAGCGTCATGCTGAGATGGCTTCCTGCCTGAAATCTCCCATCCTTAGGAAACCAAAAGGGAAAATAGCCATTAACACCACATTTGTTTAGAGCAAGATAAGATGAACCAGAGAATGGCACCCGAGGCCATAGCAGATATGGCAGGATCCAGGATGTCCTTTGACCTTGTGGGTGACAGTGTTGGGGGAGGGGTGTGCCCAGGCCCTTAGCAGCAAGAGATGATCCTGATGCATCTCCACACAAAAGATGACCACAGCACAAGTGTCTGTGGAGAGCTCCTCCCCAAGGCTGATTCTGCTGGAAACCGCGTGAATTTGAGGCGTGGGAAAGTACAAAAAGACCTGAACCACTTCTCAGAAGTTTCCAGAACTGTGCTGTGCTAGACGATAGCCACTAACCCATGTGACTACTTCAATTTGCACAGTTTTATGAAGTGGAGCCACAACTGACCTCACGTAAAATGTTGCCTTTAAAGTTTGGAGCTGGTGCTGAGGCTCAGTTGAGTGCTTGCCTGACATGCATGGAGCCCTGGGTTCCATTCCCAGCACAGCATAAACCAGGCATGACGGCAAACACCTGTAGTCCCGGCACTCAGGAGGTAAAACCAGGAAAATCAAGACTTCAAGGTCTTCGTTAATATTTAGGGAGTTCGAAGCAAGCCTAGGCTATGTGAAACCCAAGTCTAATTAGTTAATTAATTAATTAATAGTGAGTGCAATTCAAAGGTTTTAGTAGAATTACCTTACTGTACAGCCATCCACTCCATCTAATCCCAGAATATCTCCTATCACCAAAAGGGGCTGCTGGAATACAACTGCATTGTAGACATACTAAGAGGTAGGGGTTTTAAAATAGTTTTATGTGTTTGAGTGTTTGAGTGTTTGCCTGCATATATATATATATATATGTGGGTGCTAGGAGTTGAACCTGGGTTCTCTGAAAGAACAGCCAGTGCTCTTGGCCTCTAAGCCATCTCTCCAGTCCCAAAAGGTGGGATCTTTAAAAAGTATCCAAGCTGTGAAGGTTCTGCCCTCAAGAACTGATTAACTCCGGGCTGGGGGCTGGAGGCTGGGGGCTGGGGGCTGGGGAGATGGCTCCATGGTACAGTGCTTGCTGTGAAGGCGTGAGGACCTGAGTTCCCACCCTCAGAGTCCACATGAAAGCTTGCTGTGGAGCCTTACACCTGCAAACCCAGTGCGAGAGGGTAGGGGTGGAGACAGGGTATTCCTAGAGACTTACTGGACAGCCAGGCTAGCCAAATGGCTATTTGGCTAGCTTCAGGTTCAGAGAAAGGCCATCTTAGAAAATAAAACAAAGGAGGGTTTGGGAGGGAGGGATGGAAGGAATGAGGGAGAAAGGGAGGGAATGAGGGTGAGAGGAAGGGAGGGAAGGAAGAGGAAGGGAGGAGAAAGAAGAAAGGAGGCAGAGAGGGAGGGAGGGGAAGGAGAGAGAGGGAGAGAGAAAGAGGCAGAGAGGGAGGCTGGAAAGGAGAGAGAGTGAGAGGGAGGGAGGGAAGGAAGGAAGGAAGGAAGGAAGGAAGGAAGGAGGGAAGGGGGAAGGAAGAAAACAAAAGCAACTAAGGAAAGTCATCCAACATCAAATCTGGCTTCTACAAGCACCTAGTCACGTACCCTCACACATGTACATACCCACATGTGCAAATCCACATGTGCAAATACACACACACACACACTAGGGATGGGAGGCTGAGGCCCCATCAAAGGACACCTTTACAACCATGTCCTCATTACTTCCTCTGCCTGCATGTAGTCACTATGGTCTATGGTCATGTGCACTGGGTTATAATCCACAAATGCTGACAGCACGACCTCAGACTTCAGCCTCCAGGACCTACGTCTACTCAATCTTCATTACTTACAAGTTCCTCCACCTGCGGTACTCGGCCACAGCAGCAGAAAACAAGCTTGGAGCCCTAACAGCGGCTCCTAGGTCCTCACTCAGCCTCTAAAACCCGCAGGCCACCTTCTATCTATACAGACTTGCCTAGTCTGCGTGTTTAGGAGAAAGAGAGTCATATGGCATATGGCCTTGTGCATTCAGAGTCTTAGTGTGTGTGTGTGTGTGTGTGTGCGCGCGCGCGCGCGCGTTCATGTGTGTGCACATGTTCATGTGTATGTGTTCATATTCATTTGTGTGTATTCATGTATATGTACGTGGAGGTCAGAGGTCAACATCAGATGTCTTCTTTAATCTCTCTCTACCTTATTTTTATGAGACAGGGTCTCTCACTGAACCTAGAGCTCACTAGTGCAGCTACATTGCTTGGCCAGGGAGCCGCAGGAATTCTCCTGGCCTTACTCCCGCCCAGAGCTGGGACTACGAGGACACAGGACCCACACAGCTTTTTACCTGGGTGGGGCTAGGGCTTGAATTCAGATCCTCAGGCTTATGAGACAGGCCTCTGACCGACTGAATCATCTCCCCAGCCCAAATGTTGGCTGTGTGAAGTTAAATACAATTAAAAATTCAGTGCCCTGGCAGTTGGCATACATCAGGCTCCACACAGACTGTCAGCTCCCTGATGGGATGGCTGAGGGGCATCGCCATCTTTACAGAAGCTTCATTTGGGCAGTGCTTCTCCAGAGTGAAGGCAGGCATGGGGCATGAGAGAGCTCAGCCACACACCCCCAGGTGGGCCTGCACTTAGGGGTCCTTTCCTCAGACCCCTGGAGCTCAGACTGAGAGACCCAACAGTGGTTGTTGCTATTTCTCAAACTGATGGAAATTATCTTTTCAACATCTCAAGCAGATACAGGGCTAAGTCTCTGTGCTTCTCACTAAAGTTCCATCTGCCCAGTGTGGGATGGCCGATGTCTGCAGCCCTCAGAGGTGCCCAGTGGCCTCCACAGCTGAGTCTGATTAACAGTGATCCGTGACTGCGTAAGGCGGGGAGGCAGCGTGGGACACATGACCCTTCCAGGGGGAGCAAGGCAATCAAAAGGGCCCTGTGTGGGTCTCTGTGTAATTAGCATCCCCTTGATGCCCTTCAAGATTTGAGGGCGTGTGTGAGAGAGTACACAAGAGAAAGGGGCGTATATGGCATTTAAATGTCTATTTATGTTCCGTTCTCAGAGTTTAAACACATGGTTTTCCTTTCACCCCCGATGATTGACAGCGGTCTTTCTAAAGGGAAATATCAGTTTTACCACCTGATGAGGCCAACCTCTCCAAACTCATTTCTATTTAGACAACTTCTTTTTAAACTTCCCAGTGATCAGCATAGTGGTTTTAAAAAAAATAGCATTAATATTACAGTTATCTTGGACTTTGGGAGGGAAAGCTTGGTTTTAAAAAAATACTTGTGGGAAGAATGGAGAGATGGTTCTGTCTTTAAGAACACTGACTGCTCTTCCAGAGGACCCAGAAGTGCTCTTCCCCACACACACCCCCATGGCTGCTGTCATGTGTGCATTACATCATGTTCAAGTTAGATTAGCCATAGTTACAACTTCAAACAGCTAGTGTTTCTTTAGGATATAAATTCAAAAATCTGCCAAGGGTATATAGCTTGGCAGGAGCATGCTCACCTTCCAGATTCATCTCTATTGTCCTAAGTAACAGGATTCAATCTCCATGCATGTGTATGTGGGTTCACCCCTTTTAGGGCTGAATAGAATTCCATTGTGTCCATGTACCACCATTTCTTTAAACATTTGGGATCTGATGGACACTTACTTGGGTTGTTTTTATTTTTTGTATTTTATGAGTAGTGCTCCAGTGAACATGGGGTACCCCCATTCATCCATTTATAATTTTTGTTTGCCTTAGTCACTGTTCTATTGCTATGAAGAGACACCATGGCCAAGACAACTCTTATGAAAGAAGACATTTAACTGGGACTAGCTTACATTTTCAGAGGTTTAGTCATGGCAGGGAGCATGGCATCATTAAGGCAGGTTCTAGAGCAGTTGCTGAGAGCTACATCTGATCCATAGACTAAGAGAGAAAGCCTGGGCTTGGTGTGAGCTTTTGGAACCATCCCCAGGAGTCCACTTCCCTCAACAAAGCCACACTTTTTAATCCTTCTAATCCTTTCAAATAGGGCCAGTGTCTGATGATTAAGCATTCAGATACATGAGCCTATGGGAGCCATTCTCATTCAAACCACAACACAGTTAATCCCTTTTTTTTTTTTTAGGCAGATTCTCTAAATTGAACCAAGGTCTCACAGACACAGCTACCCTAGTGTCTTAGGGTTTTACTGCTGTGAACAGACACCATGACCAAGGTAACTCTTATAAAAATAACATTTAGTTGGGGCTAGCTTATAGGTTCAGAGATTCAGTCCAGTATCATCAAGACAGGAGCATGACAGTGTCCAGGAAGGCATGGTGCAGGAGGAATTGAGAGTTCTACAGCCTCATCTGAAGGCTACTAGCAGAATACTGGCTTCCAGGCTAGGATAAGGGTCTTAAAGCCCACACCCACAGTGATGCACCTACTACCTGTTGGGCCACACCTTCTAATAGTGCCACTCCCTGGGCCCAGCATATACAAACCACCACACCTAGCAAACGAGTTTGTTCTTGCTCTGATTCTGAGAGCTGGAATTACAAACAGACAGCCACTCCCACCAGGCAGTCACATGGGTGCTGGGGATTTGAACTGAGGTCCTTAACGTTTGCAGACTAAGTACTTTCCCCACTGAACCATCTCCCAGCCCCCTACTTTCTTTCTGGATCTTTGGTTTCAAGGAGAGAGGAATGGAGAATGGTAGTATTTACCAGGGACTCTGATTCCTATTTGGTTTATATGTGTCTTGGAGAATATTCTAGATTTGTTTCTCTTCTCATCTTGCTTTCTAGATGTTTTTCATGTGGACAGTATGTGGTGGGCTTCTAGAACATTCCAAGTCTGACTCTGTTTTGGTTATGCCCTCAATAGCTGGATGGTAGTTGGCTGTGGGAGTCAAGATTTGGAGTTCAGTGTGCAAAAGACCAGAGCTCACTTTGACTCAAAGCTATAGCCTCTCTGTCACCTAGAAGTCCACGTTGTTGGTGGTGGGCAGTTTTAGTCTGTTTCTTTGTCACTCCTCTGTCCTCTCTGGGGACTTCAGACATCGCTCCATTCTAAGAGTCTTAAGTCTTACTCAGTTGTGTTGAAGTGTGAGTTTTCTCTTAACTCCATGTGATGTTTTTGGACCTTTTCAAGGACAAATCTTTCATCTGGAATTCAAACTCTAGCCTGGTGTAAAGGCACACAACTTTAATCTGACCACATGGAAGGCAAAGTCAGGCAGACCTTGTGAGGGGTCAACCTGATCTACACAAAGTTTCAAGACAGCCAGGGCTACATAAAGAGACCCTATATCAAAAATTGAAAACAAAAATCTTGTCTGATATCCCCCTATTGTTCTTCTGCATATATTATTGGCAGTTTGTCAACTATCATAGGTTTTTATATACCCCATAAAGTTCCAGAGGTGAGGGAACTGGGCAGGAGTGGGGATGCAGAAGTCACATGTCCTGGGGAGGATCAACCAAGTGTCTAACCCTGAATCCCAACCCCAGCACAGTGCCCCACATCAGTGGCACACCCACCACAGTCACCTGGCCTTCCATCCCTCTTTCCATTTGTCCTTTCAAATGGGAACAGGGAGCCTTGTGCCAGAGATGCCACAGCCTCTCCCTCCATCCACCCACCTTGCAACGACCAGGCTCACTGCTCCTGTCAGCCAGACCAGCAAGCCCAGAGTCTCAGCTGCCATCAGCCAGGCAAGTGCAGAGTCTCCGTGGGTATTCTGGTCCACAGACCTCAGGAGGAAGGTCAGGCCACTTCCAGGTCATCACCATCTGTTCTGTGTTACAGTGAAGTCCCAGAGTGACTTGCCTGACTGGAAGATGAAAGCCTTGTGGCAGACAGGCTCGAGGAGCCAGCAGGATCTCCCTGATGGTGGCCTCTAAACTGGATTGCAGCTAGAGGAGGGATGTTGAGCCCAGCTCCTCCATCGAGAAGCAGAGGTGGGAGTGGGAATTAGTTACCAAGCCAGGCCCTCAGGTCCTGCTCTGACACTTGCCTTTTGGGGGATGCTTCTGCTATTCTCCCGTGGGTAACTTGTTGGGGAGTGCAGCTTGTAGAGGCAGAGAGATGACCTTGTTCTCAGCCAAGCTAGTATTGGTGGCAGGAGCCAAACTTAGGCACTTTCATGAGGACATTCCTCCCAAAAGTTCCACAAGGAAGGAATAAAGTGGCCATTTTCTAGCCAAATTATATGCCATGCCCACGAGCTGGCAGCCAGCCTTGGGCAGTGCCAGAATTCCACCCACTGTTCATCCCAAGCCAGCCACCAAACACCCGCACCGTGTCCTAACTCCCAGCTGGCCACCACCACCCACCAATGCCCCACTTAGCCATCACCCAGCCACCCACCAGTAGAGCCTCCAGGGCCAAAAAGTATGTGAAATTTGTCCCTGTCCCAAATGTTCCCACTGCAATGGGACTGAGTCTACTTCTTGGAGCAGGAAGACACATGGCCCAGCCAATCTCTCATGGCCAGTAAGTACACAGGACAGAAGAAGGCTCAGCAGGGGCAGTGTCCACGCAGACACTGAGCCTCGTCCCAATGTCACACCTCCTCCCAGGGTGTCTGCCCATAGGAACCCACGCTCAGGGCAGAGGGGACAGGCTGGAATTCCAAATGGGTGGCTCCCCTCCCCTTCCCTCCTTTTCAGCTGCCCCTCAGGAAGTTCCCACACTCACCCTTCCACTCCATCATACTTATGATCTCTCTCTCTTCCTTTGAATTTTATTTAAGTACCATTAAAGTCAGGTATGGGATAGACTGGCCTGCAGAAGCCACATGAACTCAAACAGAATCCCCTCTGTATGTCTGTCTGTCTGTCTGTCTGTCTGTCTATCTGGATACTTATTTATTTATGGTTATGGCTTCAGTGGGTATAATGATTGGCATACACAAAGCCCTGGGTTCAATCTCCACCACCAAGGATGGCGATATACTGCTGTAATCTCAGCACTCCTGAAGCAGGAGAATCGCAAACTCAAGGCCATCCTTAGCTATGTAGTAAATTCAAGGCCAGCCTGAGCTACAAAGCATGGCGGTGCATGCCTTTAATCCTGGATGCCTTTAATCTCAGCACTCAAATTGCTGAAATCTCTCTGCCTTTGTCCCCTAAGCGCTATGAGTACAAGCATGCCCACTGTACCTAGCTACCCCACCTCTTGCATCTGTCACCCACTCCTCCCTGCAGGCAGCCTGAAGTCCTGCCAGGAGTTGACTGGAGGAGTTTGTCAGAATTCCTAATTGCAGATAACAGACTCAAACTTCATCACTTTTAAGCCAAAAGGGTGGAGAAGTTAAGGGATCCAAAGGCCACAGGGGATGGAGTTTCCGGGCCTGGCACCCAACACCAAACCTCTGACTCAGGCTGCCAACATCTCTCCTGCCAGGTCAGGAAGCTGCCTCCCAGCTGCTGGCTCAGAATCACCCTGTCTGTCTCAGCAGATATGGGTGCTCCCGACCCCACCTCGTCACCACCTAGCACAGCTCTACATCAAATTCTCCGGGGTGCTTGGCTCCACTGGGGGCATGTAAATCACACTGATCTCCCAGCAACAACACAACTTAAGTACTCTGTTTGGTGGTGGGTTCCCCCATGTAGCCAGGACAATATTAAGATTTGAGCAGGTGCAAATGACTGCTGGCTATTTTAAGCTCTGGGGAGGGGGACCTGCTCTGTTGCCTGAAAGTTCGGACCTGACCAAGCCACCAACCTGACACCCTGGGGAAGACCTGGAGCAAGAACTCTGCCCCATTGTGAGGTTCTAGAGTCCTCCAGTAAATAAAGGACACTGCCCAGAGAGGAGCCACCACACCCCAGTCTCCCAACAGCTCAGAGCCACCTGCACGGGTCCTTCGTAGGCTAGCTGGTAGACCTTGCCCCTACTCAGCAGCTGCACCCACCCTTCTAGCCGAGTGGCTTTGGTGGCTTTTGCATGCCTTCCTCCTGGCACAGGCCTGCCCAGCTGACTGCCAGTCAGGGCAGCTGTGTCACTATTTCAGAACTCTTTGATCTCTTCGTGGAATTTAGGGGACATGTCTGCCAGCTTGAAACCATTTCCCAGCAGCTGATAACGGCTGGGTTTAAAAGATGAAAAGCCTTGCAGATGTCTCAGCCAGCTCAGCCTGAAATCGAGAAGCCAAGTCACAAACTCCTGTGCCCGATGTTGGCTGTGCCCACCCCACCCTCCTGACCATGGCTGTTCCATCCTCAGAGCCCCAAGCCTCTAAGACCTTGCACAGTAGGACACCACCACCTACCTATCCCAAGGGCTGCTGATTCCTTAGGGCTGTAAGAGAGCTCGTTAGACACGTGGCCAGGAGGCCCTATCAGGATAAGAGATTCAAGCTGATGGCACCTTAACTCAGCTCCTGGTGGACAGGGGGGACCATTTTCACTTGTCAGGGAGGGCAGCAGTGATGTCAGGTGTCTTAATCTCTCTCTACCTAGTTTGAAGGTCTCTCACTGGCTTGGAACTTGCCAAGTAGACTAGGCTAGCTGGCCAGCAAGCTCCCACATCTCCAGCTCTGCAGAACTGGGATTACAGACATAGCACGCACTCAGCCTTTCATGAGCTCTGTCTAGAGGATTGAACTCGGGTCCCCGTGATTATGGAACAAACATTTTACCCACTTAGCCGTCTCCCCAGCCCGTTTCTGTTTAGGTGGTCACATTACCAAGTGCCAAGTCTACACTCAGAACTGGATAGAACTGGATACAGGTCTCTCATAAGACTAATGCCAACCAGACAAAGCAGGTACAGTGTTAAGCCCAGCTTACAGATGGGGAAACTGAGCCCCAGGACCACACAGAAAGGACATGACCAAACTGGGATTTAACCAGACCTATCAAAAGCTTTGCTCTCCATTATGATACAAGATAGACCCAGGAAAGTTAAGTCTGTCTTCTAGAAGTTTCCTCTGACACAGAACCACCCCAAGCTACACAAGCCAGTACCCAGGCACACAGAAGGGAAAAGCAGGAAATGCATAACAGTGTGGGCGGGGCTTGAGCCCAACACATTGCCCTCTGCAGGCCTTCAAGCTCTCTTGTAATTTATCCAGCATGGTTTTATGAGCTTGTCCTATATGACAGACAAGATGCATACTGCTGAGGCAATTCCATTTAGAAGGCTATAAATGGTAGCAGGTAGGGGGCACAGCATGATAAAGTTATTGGGAAGCCAGTTGAGTGGAGTATCCGTGGCCTCTCTTACAGTCACATTTGAACTGAGACCTGAACTCCAAGCACCTGCCTCCTCTGAAGTGTAAAGTGTAAGTGGAGGGGACTGCATTAAAAGATCAGGAAAAAAAGAGTCTATGTGGCTCCCGGGGGTGGGAAAGAGGGTCTGGAGCCAATCAGAAATGTAACTGAGAGGCAGCCTAGGCAAACTCAGACATACCAAGGTGAGGGCATTGCATCTTTACCTGTGGGTAAACCCTTGCCATGCAGGCATGAGGACCTGAGTTGAGGTCTGCAGCATCCATGTAAAAAGCCAGGCACATACATCCGTGTCTATAACCCTAACACTGGGGAGGCAAAGACAGGTAGATCCCTAGAGTCTGTTGGTGAGACAGTCTAACTGAATTGGTGAGCCCTGAGCTCAATTAGGTGATTTTAGAATTTAGATGAGGGCCAGCAACTTGGTTCAGCAGGTAAAGGCACCTCCCACCAACTCTGAGGGCCTGAGTTTAGTCACCCATCCACACCCACATGGAGACATGCTGACTTCCACACATGCCCATGACATGCTGACTTCCGCACATGGACCATGGTGCAGACACGTACACCCAAAAACCAGTCAACCAGTCAATGAAGAGTGATTGAGGAAGACCCCAACATCAACCTCTGACCTGCACACATGCATGCACACAGTCATGTGAACACACAAGCATATGAAGAGCAGCAGTGCCTGGCTCCATCAGCTCCCAAGAAGCCCGCATCTGTACCATCTGACCATGCCCCATGGGACTAGCCAGCCAGGGCAAGTTACTCGGGCCTTTGGCTCCTGCATCTTCCTACCAATGACTCTTCTATTACACTGGCTTAGGGCCCCATAGCTCTTTGTCCTGCATCCAGAAGTAGGTGGCCTGAGATGTCCCAGGGATCATAAAGGACAGATGAAACACTGAATCTGCAAGGCCTTGAAGGACTTCTGTCAGATCTTGTTTTGTCCAGTGACTATTAAGTCTGTTTGGGGTGGCGTTAGGAGGTTTGACTGCTTCTCGGGGATCAGCGGGCTGGCTCCCTTCTGGCCAGAGAGGAGTCTGGGGCTGATGGCTTGGTGACTAGTGAGTGGGACATAGAGGCTGGCCAGCTAAGCTTGGTGGTGACACGGAGGGAAATGGTTTCATTATGTCCTGGCAGAAACGGAAGCCAGCCCTTGTGAATTCCGAAGTCAGAGGCAGTAGATTTCCATCTTGGCCACGTCACCTAAAGAAGAAATCATATACTCTAGTTTTCACCTGGGGACAAATTTGTTTCACAAAATTTAGAAATGAGTTCGATAGTGAACTCTCAGGCAGGTTTGGGGTACAGTGAAGGACTCTGGGTAGAAAATACTGCTGGCATTTAAGAACTGGAAATGGATACCTGGTGGGGGACACTCTGTCCAACAAAGGGGCTTTGGGCTATCAGAGTTGATGGTGCTTTTTGGCTCAGTTAGGAGGTCTTCCCTGGGACCTGCAAAGCCAGGGCTGCCTGTATTGGCTGAGTTCCTAAATTCTTCCATCTTTATTTCCTTCCCTCACTGTCTTCAGCCCTGTCTAGCCCTTCACCCTTCACCCTTCCAGACCATTGCCTGTGTTATGGTTTAGGTCTTAAACTCCCAAAGGCTCATGTGTTAAGAACCTGGGCCTCAGCTGGGAGATGGGGCTAAGGGAAGGCAGATCACTGGGGGTCTTGAAGGGGATTAAGAACCCTGCCCCCATTCTCTCTCTCTCTCTCTCTCTCTCTCTCTCTCTCTCTCTCTCTCTCTCTCTTCCTCCCTCCCTCCCTCCCCACCAGCTGCCTTGAAATGAGAAGCTTTGCTCTGCTACACCCCCCACAATGCTGTTCTGCCTACCGCAGGCCCAAAAGCCATGGGCCAGTGATCATGGACTGAAGCTCTGATTCAGAATAAACCTTGCCTCCTTCTCAGTGGATTATTTCCGGTACTTTGTGACAGCAACAGGATGCTAACTAACAACAATGAAGCCCCATCAGCTAGCCTCCTCCATCCCTGCAAGGCACCTGCCTGATGTCCCAGATTCTTACCTTCAGGTGCTGCCCTGGGACCTCTAAAGCATTGCCAGGCCCTGCCCAGCCCGGAGACCCAGAGTTTCTGCTGTGGCCTGGTCACATGCTTAGCAGTGCTCCTCAGAGGCAAACTCGTGCTTCACCAGGACCCAGACAGGTAACCCAGAGTTTCACAAGCTCTGCCTATGGGACCTACATCATCAACCTTGTAGCTTTCAGGTAAAATCTCTGGTGTAGGCTCCTATGTTTGAGTATTTGATCCCTAAGGCACCCCCTGGGAAGGCTGTAGAACCTCACTGGAGGAGGTAGGTACCTCACAGAGGTCCCATTTCTATTTATACTCTGCTTCTTGTCTGAAGACACAATGTGGCCATCCATCTCCTGCACCTGCCTTCACTGCCATGTATCCCCTCAAACCATGAGCCAAATAGACCCCCTTCAAGTTGCTCCTTGTCAAGTGTTTGGTCCCAGGCATCAGGAAAGTAAACCAATACAAATTTCATCTGGGAACTGTCCAGACTCAAAATTCTACTGGCCCAGAAATTCTTACGATGTGTTGGAGTGAGGCCATGACCCACTCGACATCCCTTGGACGACTGTGACAGGGCTCAGGTCTGAGCCCCTCAGAACACTCCTGTTCCATCCACCTGCAGCACGCCTCCCCTCTGCACCCAGTCAACTCTTGACCTCTGTCATCTCCAGCATAAGTTGCCAGAGAAACCCTTGACGCCCCCACACACCCTGTAAGAGACCCTGAGCTTTTCCTTAGTAGCATAGGCAGGTTGTAACTTGGTATCATTGGGTTGATGTGTGTGTGTCCCCAACAAGGCTGGACCGATGAGGAGAAAGGTCTTTCCCATTGTGTCCCAGTCCCTTGTTCCAAACCTGTGAAAACAACTTAGTTCTGTTAGTAATTATCACCTTCCTTTACAACTATCCTGTGGCTTCTTTTTTTCCCACTAAATATTTTGTGTTTATTCTTTGAGAATTTCATACATGGTACAATAAATTTTCATCTCCTTCACCCCCTACTCCCTGTTCCAACTGCTCCTAACTTCACATCCTCCTGTTTGTTCTTTATTAACTGACTGAATCTACTTTCTCTGGTATATGTGCGTGTGTGTGGAGCGGTCCCCTGGAGCATGGTAATTTACCAGGGACCACACCTTTGAAGGAAACTGGCTCTCCTTCCCCTGTCACAATCAGCTGTCTATAGCTCTTCAGCTGGGGTGGGGGCTTGAGTGATCTCCCCGTCCATGCTGAGATGGTGACTGTCTAGGTCTTGTGCAGATATTGTACTGTGACATCAGGAGGGTAACAACCCCATCGTGCCCAAGTCCTCCCCTGCCACGAGCTCTTAGAATGTTTCTGCACCCCTCTTTCTTCATGTTCCCTGAGACTTAGAGGAAAGGTGTGTGACATGAATCTCCTGTTTAAGGCAAAGCATTCCATAGACACTTACTTATTCTATCCTGTGGCTTCTTGGCCGTTCGCTCTGTTGTATTACAACTATATTACATCAGTTAAAATAAATATAACTTCGATAAAATAAGAATCTGCCAGACATGGTAATGTACACCCTTAGTCCTAGCACCCAGAAGGCAGGTGGATCTCTGTGAGTTCAAGGCCAGCCTGGTCTACATAGCAATGTCCAGGCCAGTTGGGGCTACATGGTCTTGGGGAGAGAATCCTAAAAGATAGATGGTGAGCCAGATTTAGCCCATGAGTCATAATTTGAGACCTTGCTATTCTAGATCATAGGGGAAGCACTGAGCTTAGAGTATGCTGCAATGCATTTTGGGAAGCTCTTGGCTCTCCCCACTGATGGCTTAGCATTGTGTTTCTCTCTGTCTCTCTCTATCTCTCTCTGTCTCTCTCTGTCTCTGTCTCTCTCTCTTTCTCTCTCTCTCTCTCTCTCTCTCTCTCTCTCTCTCTCTCTCTCTCTCTCTCTCTCACACACACACACACACACACACACGAGTCAAGTAGCCCAGGTTGACCTTGAGCTTGCTAGGTAGCTGGTAGCTGTAATGACCTTGGACTCCTGATCCTCCTGCCTCCACGTCTTGAGTGCTAGGATCATTTCTCCACTTCTGCACAGGCCATTACCCTCACCCACCTGCTACCCAGCCTCCTAAGGCATCATTTGTCCTTTCCTCAATTCTTTGCCCTTGGGCCTCAAACTCCTGGACACAGAAAAGACAAGTGTGTGTGTGTGTGTGTGTGTGTGTGTGTGTGTGTGTGTGTTTCTGTATACATCCTCAACTACCAGGCTTCTCTTATCATTTAAAAGGCCTTTTGAGTTCCCTCCACACACACTCAAACAGTGATTGAGGTAGACTTCAGTTGTGTGCCAAACAGTACTTTCTTATTTTCTAAAATACATTGATTGAACAAGTACCATATAAAGCAAAAGCCTCTTCCAAAGACTAGAGTCCAGGGTGATGTCTTCCACTCTGAAATCTACTTCATATGCAGCCATCATAATAACAAAAAGCTGCCTTGTGAGTGGGGTATTATTATACCCATTTTACAGATGAGGAAATTGAGGCCCAGAGGCCAGGTATAGACCATATGTAAGTAAACCAGGATTTGAACCTGAGCCTCTTTGCCATTGTTCTCCAAGGCTCAGGAGATAATTTGAGTTTGTCCCTTTAGAAGAGCATGGGATGACAGATTTACAAAGTTGCCTTGGACAGGGTCAAAGGCACAGACTGACTGGGACAAATGGGTCCCTAGGGAAGGGAGGCACATGAGGAGGTCAAAGGCAAAAGGGCTGAGAGGAGAAGCTGTTTGACAAGAACAAAGGAGATGACAGACAGGAGTCGTAATTCACTGGTGACATGTGGGGAGGGGGGCATGAAGGATGACCCCAGACACTCCCTGCGACTGTGAGAGAGCCCAGGCCACAGGTTGCACATGGTCTCCCATCCCACATGTGGGCTGGCCGGCTGGCCTCTCCTGGCAGGACAGCTAGAGACAGGCCAGCTTCCCAGATGGCTAACTTAACCATGGCCTCTCAACAGGAACTAAAGATCCTGGAATTCACTGTGATCATTGCTCTCAACCCTTCTTCTCTGCTGGGCCTGTGGGATTCTTCTAAGCCCTCTCTTCCCACAGAGGAAAGGCAGCCTCATGCCAGGATCATCTGGGATTTGTGGGGTACAGAGAGAGCCCTGACCCCTGAACAATAGGCCTGGAGTCCTGATTCCCCCAGGAAACCTTCATAAAAATCAGAGATATCAGCAGCTAATGATATCCTGAGGGCCACCCCATGGACAGCGACTGCAAAGGGCTACACAGTCTGAGCAGCCACTACACAGACTGATGACCCTCAAACTTCAGCACATGCACTCTGACTCCTATAAATTGTCCCCCAGTTCTCCTGAGCCCGTCTCCTCCTCTGCAGAACAGAGATGTTAATACAGGTCTCACAGGACCCCTAGACTAATCATGAAGGGAGAGCTCGGCCTCTGGCTCAGGAGTAGTAGAATGACTAGCATCAGGCCTGGGTTCAATCCCAAGCCCAGAGGAAGGGAGAGTTAGTAAGTAGCAGGTCACTCTCTGGCCCAGTCCTAAAGATTCCTTATGACAAATATGTCTCCCAAGCCTTGGAGTAGGTGTTAGGTTTCCTGGGCCCTAGGATCCTGCCCACTGGGTCAGGGAGACAGGAGTAGATGGACAGCTTTCTTACCTGGGCATAATTTCATCTCCCCTTCAGAACCCAAACTCCTTCCCAGTCACCAGTTGTCCTTTCTAGGGCCCCCACAGCATCTCTACTTCTCTAGTTAGAATTCCATGCTGGGAGGTAATTGGTTACTTGATGATGCTCTCAGACCCCTTGTGAGCTATTGATGGGACACTGGGGTGGAGGTAAGAGCTCAGTGGCTTGCCTCAAGAATTGAAATGTGCTCACCGAGGCATCCCAGGGGCCTGCTAAAGCACCAGGCACAGGGCGGGTTATCAATGTGTTCTTTATGGGTGGGTAGGCGGGTGGATGAACCAGTGGATACACAAGTGGATGGGACAGATAGAAGAATAGCCAAAAAGATAAATGAGCAAAGACTGATAAATTAATGGGTGGATGGGAGGATGGAAGGATAGGTGGCAGGTGAATGGATGGGTGGATGGACAGATGGATGGCTGGATGAATGGAGAGAAAGATGAATAAGCAGAAAGACAGATAGTCAAAAGCATGAGTGAACAAAGATTTATGAATCAATGGTTGGGTGGGTAGGTGAGTAGATGTTAAGTGGATAGGAAGACAGACGAGAAATGAATGGAAGGATGGAGGGAGGGAGGGATGGAGGGAGGGAGGGAGGCAGAGAGGGAGGGAGGGAGGCAGAGAGGGAGGGAGGGAGGCAGAGAGGGAGGGATGGAGGGAGAAAGGGAGGGAGGGATGGAGGGAGGGAAGGTGGAGGGATGGAGGGAGGGAGGGGTAGAGGGATGGAGGGGGTGGAGGGAGGGAGGGAGGGAGGGGTGGAGGGATGGAGGGGGTGAGGGAGGGAGGAAGGGAGGGGTAAGGGAGGGAGGGAGGGAAGAAGGGAGGGGTGGGGAGGGAGGAATGGATGGATAGGGGTGGAATGAGTGAATGGACAGATAGGTGGATACATGAATGGTCAAAAAGATGAAGAAAGATCAATGGATGGATGGATGGATGGATGGATGGATGGATGGATAGATGGACAGACTAATGTGTAGATGAATTCACTAACCCCAGAATAAGTCTTAGGTACTTTTATATTTTGTTTTGTTTTGTTTTGTTTTGTTTTGTTTTGTTTTGTTTTTTGCTTTTGAAGACAGAGTTTCTCTGTGTAGCCCTGGAACTTGTTTTGTAGACCAGGCTGGCCTCAAACTCAGACATCTGCCTTCCTCTGCCTCCCAGCTGCTGGAATTAAAGGTGTGAGCTTAAGTAGTTGTGTGTAGCAGTATAAACAGATGCAAAGTGACTGTGTGAGGAACAAGAATGGAGCCAAAGAAAGTGACAGAGAGTGTGTCAGCCAACAGATGAAGAAAGAGAGGACCGGAGCCGAGGGTGTGGCTCCGTATAGATCACCTGCCTGCATCATTAGAGGCTCTGAGTTAGAGAGAGAAAGCCAGAGAACGTGAGTTGAAGAAATGCCCCTCTGGATGGACGAGCAGGTGTTCACACCTCTCTGCTCTTTTCTGAGTGTTTCTTGTCTATAAGATGAAGGGATTGTTCCCAAAGTTCCAGTGAGCGAGGTCTAAGAGAAAGAAATCATTAGCACTCTCAAAGCCTACTGAGGTGGGAGTGGGGGAAGAGTTCTTTCTAAATAAACTTTGAATGTACTTCCAAGTGTGTTTGGGAAGCGCAGTGGCGGCTTTCATGAGAGTAAATTATAAGTGTTCCTTTCGGAGCTGTGTTTAGGGACGCTCAGCCATGCAGGCATTCCCCGAAGCTGGTGCTAAAATGCGTAGGAGACAAGAAACATATGGCGGATGACGATGTCAGGCAGGCTTACTGTGATCATGTGAGCCCTACTGTTGATGGAATATTCAGCAAGTGTTCCAGAGAGAGGTTTTTCCCGAGATGGAGACCAGTGAGAATAGACCCCCTGCTCATAAATCCTCGGGAAAAAAAACAGGCCTGTCTTCCACACACATGCAGCTAATTATCTGGGGTCTCAGGACTCTCGCTAGGGAGTGGTTAAGAACAGTTTACTGGGGCTAGATCCACTCAAGTGTGAGCTTTGCAGTCCTAGGGGGACTATAGCAGCTTGCCTTCAGATCAGAAAACTGGCATCTCGCAACCCTCACCACCAGTGGGCAGTATGGCACAGAGCCTCTAAGCATGAAAGAAGTCACAGGCGTGAAATACTGGCAAGAACAAAGTCTGTCCCCAGACCCAAGCTGCTGCTGGACACCCTGGGACCCAAAGTCCCGTTACATGGTCACTGGTGATCACCTTGGTCCAGCTTAGCTGGAGGCACCCAGAACATTAGAATAAATCCAAGGGCTTCCTGCTGTGTGAGGTTCAAGGTCTGACAGATGGGCAGATACCATCTGGGGTGCTAAATATTGCAGAAAATGAATAGCCCTAACCCAAAGGTGAGCGAGCAGGAACAAGATGACATAATCCCATGTCCTAGCTGGGTCCTGAGGATGGGTAGGAGTTTTCCCCGAAACAAGACATAAAGAATGGATACTGAAGCTAAGATATGAGAGAAACGGCTCAGTGGAGAGAGTGCATCTGGGCAAAGAGAGATAGGCAGAGCAGCACACAGAGAGAAACCCAGCCCAGTCTGAATCTTGGCCAGGCAGCTGTGTGTTCCAAGAATGGCGAGACCCCATATTGTAAGGGAAACACCATAATGAGGTTTGCAGTAGGGAAGCATGGTCCTGACCATTCGATGATGAATGCAAAGCAGAAGGCAAGAAAGAAAAGGAGAGACACAGGCATGAGGCTGTGCCCTGCACAGAGAAGGCAGCACTGGGCCCGGTGGGGGCAGAAAGGGGCAGATGGGCTTCAGGGCCTGAGTTGGGTTAGGTTATTTTCCCCTCGCAACTACACTTGAACACAAGAACATCAATTACCTCATGGTATTGCTAGAAGGTCACAGTCCCTACACACTGTTTAGAGCAGAGACGACACTCACTGAGATAGGATTCGCTGCCCTTGGCAAGGCAGTAAGTAGACAGAAATGGTGGATGTGATGAGTCTACCCACACCCACTGGGGCTCCTGGGTATGAGGCAATGTTGACAGAGACTGGGGGTTCATTTAGAGATTAGGGGTGAGGTCTTTGGTTTAGCCCACTTGGCCCACTGCTACTAGAACTGGTAAGGGGTTCTGTCCTATCTCTGTTGATCAAGAGGCGGAATGGTACTCTGAGCCTGAGTGTTGCCATGGTCAGACAACTTCAAGCCAGTGACTAGGCCTCTCTGGATCAGCTTTCTGCTTTGGTAGAATGTTGGAGGGACCGCTTCTGCCTCCGTGGAGCCTGAGACCATTCAGGGTACATAACTCTTGCCAGAAGTGAACATCAGAGTGGTCATTGTCACGATTAGCAATGAGTTAAGAACCAGGATGGGGGTAAGGGTGGGGGAGGGACACTGGGTTGGCGGCCCAGGGAGCAAACTACTTGTTCAAGTGTGGGGACCTGAGTTCAAATCCCCAGCACCCACGTAAAAAGCTAGGTGCAGTAGCAGGTACCTATAACCCCAGTTCTGGGGTGGCAGAGACAAATGGATCCCTGGACCTCATTGGCCGGCCAGCCTAGCTGAATAAGCGAGTCCAGGTTCAGTGAAGGGTGCCTCCTCTCAAAAATAAGATGGGAGCTACAGAGATGGCTCATCAGTGAAGAAAGCATACTGCTCTTTAGGGGACCTGAGTGGGGTTCCCAGCACCTATATCAGATGACTCACAACCGCCTATAACTTTAGCTGCAGAGGGACCTGATGCTTCCGGCCTCCACAGGTACTCACATGTATGTATTCAACACACACAATTAAAAACAATAAAAATAAATCTTTAAAAAATAAAGTCGAGAACAATTAAGGAAGACACCCTCTCTTGACCTCTAGCCTCCTCGTTCAGGCACACGTATGTGCCTGTGTGTACATGCATCCACCACATAGACAAAGTAGAGCTGAAAATATGACTCAGTGACAGAGCATGTGCCTAGCATGTATGAAGCCTGTGATTAACAATCCCAATGCTGATAGTATAAATTAAGTAAATTAATACAATGTTATGTAACAAAACCCATTGGATAAATTGTATGTGTGTAAGTCATTTGTCAATAAATATGTTCAGAGAATTATCCTGCAGGCAAGGTAACTCAGGGTAGAATGGTTGCCTAGCATGTGTAAGCCCCTATGCTCCACCCTCAACACTGGAGGAAAAAAAAAACTGCAGATGTTTGACCACATGGGCCTATGCACCAACCAGCTCATGAAAGGGGGTACAGCAGATGCCAGCCCTGGGCACATGAGACCTCCAGGAGCAAGAGTGAAGAGAGACAGGGAGTGGGGGCTTTAGAGTTACCTTCTAAGCAGCCAGGCCTGCGGCAAACAGACCAGCTTTACGAAGCTGCAGCTTCACCAGAAATCCAGTCCTCAGTTCCATCAAGATGTAAACCACTCAAGGCCCTGTGTGGCCTTGAGCCTGTGGGCACAGCAAAAGCCCAAAGGAACGGGAAAACTAAGCACGCTGTCCTTACCCTAGCGACCCCCAGAAGCTTTCCTCTCAGCCTCTAGGACCCCAAAACTCAGTCTACAGACCCACACAGTTATAGTGGCTTCATCAGAGTTCCAGCAAGGCCTAGCCAAGAGAAGAACTCAGATTTGGGGACCATGTGACTGTCTCCCAGGCTTGGCTGACATTACCTTAGACAGCCTTATCCCAACTCTGAGGGACTGTAATAGGGACACTGATGTCCTTTGACCTGCTCTGCCTGATCCTTGAGCACACTCAGAAGCATCCTGCAGTACACAGTCTCAGCACCATGCCCACTTTTTGGTTGAACAGGGCTCCATGCCAGCCAAGTTGACCATCACCCAGGGTTTTGTTGGGGGTGTGGTTTGCCAGCAATTCTTAGCACCCCAATATCTGGAACATAAGTCACACATGCTCTGAACAGTGGTCTAGCTTCCACCTGGGTGTGAGGCCCCCTGGGAAACCACGTCCATGAGCCCACTGACATGGATACATGAGGTCTGGAGAAAGAAAGACCATACCCACTGACGAGCAGTTGCATGGTGTTGGAATGGAATGAGAATGTTTAATGTGTTCAGGGCTGCAGCTGGGTTGGAAGAAGAGTCTCTGGGTTTGGTTGTAGATGTTGGTTTAATTATAGCAGATTGATGTTGGCTCGTTTAGGGTTTATTTGTTTGTCTCTTGGGGGTTTGTTGTGGCCATGTGATGCTGAGAATCAAATCTAGGGCCTCCCATGTGTTAAACCTGCACTTTTCCACTAAGCTGTGCCCACAACCCCAGAGGAATAACATTACATATCTTTGTAGATTGATTATGAGTGACAAAATTAGTTGTACGTTTCAAAATAGTTAATAGAGAAGATTCCACATGTGCTCAGCTCTGAGGTGGATGTGATCCAGTCACTCTGGTCATTACATAGAACACTGGCTGTCACGCTAGCCCCTGACATGTGTAGTCATGATAAGTCAACTTAAAAATGGTATCAATCTTTGACTGGGGGTGTGACTCGGTAAAAGTGTGTGCCCACCACGTACAAGACCCTGAATTCATGGCCAGGGAGATGGCTCAGCAGCACTTGCTACCTCACAACCTCAGTTTGATCCCCAGGACCCACCCACATGGCAGAAGGAGAGAACCAGCTCCTGTAAGCTGTCCTCTGACCTCCACAAATATGCCTTGGTGTGTGCTGGAAACCAAACTTAGGCCCTCAGCAAGCAAAATACACTCTCTCAACTACTGAGCTGTTTTTTAAGCCCCAAAACTAAATAACTATTTAATAGCCCTGTATTAATCCATTATATCACACACACACACACACACACACATGTTTTAAGAAAAATTAAGCAAGTAAAACAAATAAATGCTTTAATATAGATAAACAATTGGAAGAAATAAACAGGACTATATGACAGAGACGCCCCTAAGGACAAGATCCTTCAGGTGGTCAAAATGTACAGGGGGAGCCAGGCAGTGGTGGTGCATGCCTTTAATCCCAGCACATGGGAAGCAGAGGCAGGCGGATTTCTGAGTTCAAGGCCAGCCTGGTCTACAGAGTGAGTTCCAGGACAGCCAGGGCTACACAGAGAAACCCTGTCTCTAAAAAAAAAAAAAAAAAAAAAAAAAAAATGTAAGGGGGTAGGGGGAAGCCCAGGCAGAAGATGTGGACTGTACAAAGGCCCTGAGATAGAGACGCAGACAAGCTCAAGCAGAAGCCCTCAGCCGAGATGGGGTAAGGGACAATGAGTGGCAGTGAGCAATGCTGAACCTTCTCCTCACAGTTGCCCTGTTAGAGCAACTAACTTCCCTTGTTCCCCAGGAAGCCCTTCAGTCATTGGCATACCCGCACCAGTCACCCCCAGAGCCTGCTGGAGCTCTCTCCAACTCCTGAGGAGCATAGGCTAAAGAACATGAGCCCCTTCCCCCTGGAGAGCCCTGTCTTCCTGACCCAAAGAGCCAGGAGTCCCAAGTCTAGCACCAGATGGCTTGGAACCGGGTTGTGCAGACTGAGTGGCCAGCCTTTTCTCTGACCATCACTCCCTAAGCCCACGCCCACCATGATGCCTCCAGCCATGCACCTCACCTGCCCCTTTCTAGAACCATCTGAGCAGGACAACAGTGGGAGCTTGTGAGGAATTCTCGTGAAAATCAAAGCTCATAGGAATGGCCTGGCCTTTTATTTGAAAAGGAAAAAAAAAACATAAAATAAAAAGCCTTCTATTCTCTGACAGCAGTAAATCCTGGACTTCGTTAGGTTTGGAGGAGTGCAGGAGCCCACATGTCAGTGATTACAGCTTCGGGGTGAATGAAGAGTTGAGGAATTTGGCATCTTTGGGGTGTGCTGGTTTATGTGTGCCTCTCTGGAGCCTGTTTTCCAACAGGAAATGGATCTCAGGGGACCGTGAACCCTAGCGAGGGCTCATTTGTGCTCACAGATAAATCAAGAGCCTTGGCCCCAAACCCACCACCACCTGCCACCTGAACCAACATGGTGGTGACCAGGTAGCACACACCTCGGCATCCAGCGTCAGCATCCTTTGCCTGAACCCAGGCCCTCGGACATCCATATTGGCCTGATTCAGCCAAAGACACACACCTCTAAGCTGGCCCCATCAGCTCCTTCCAGTCAGGTCTCCTCCAACCCTTCCAAGCAAGTTCTCACGGCCTGGAGCTCTGTGGGAGGGAAAGGTCATGGAGTCTGGGGTCATTCTGAAGCTCTTCAGTCTCTCTGCAGCTGCTTGAGCCCAAGGAGGAGGGAGAGGCTCTGCACACCCTGAGAACTGCCTGTTACCAGGTGTCTTGCTGCATTTTGTGCTGGCTGAGGCTCGGCAATATCTGTGTCACAGCCGTCAAAGCCCGGAAGGCCAGGGTCCAGGAACCCACAGCAAACCCAAAGAGGGAAATGTAAGGGAAACGGGGAGGGAAAGACAGGCTCCCATGTACAACAAACATCTTCTACAATATTAATCCTTATCACTTCTTAGGAACCCCACTTCCCCACACTATTGGACAGAGCACAAGGTCATCGACAGCACTTGGCTACCCCTGTGAGACACCATCAGTCGATTAAAGGGACATTGAGGGTCTCTACTGTCAACTCAGTGCTAGGGGCTTCCACCAGAACAGTGTTGCCCGTGACCACTGTGGTCAAAAGCACTTACCCTAGTCCCACCACGGTGATCTGGAGCCACATAGCTGGTCCCTTTCACTTAGGCTCTCTTCCTTCGTCCTTCCCCACTTTTTTTAAGATGGGGTCTCATGTAGCCCAGGCTAGCCTCAGACTTGCTGCAAATGGTCTTGAATTTCTGATCTTCCTCAATGATGGATTACAGGCATGCTCCACCACGGTTGGTGTACGCAGTGTTGAGAATCAAACCCAGAGCTTCATACATGGGAGGCAACCACTCTAACAATGGAGCTATACTGGGAATCCCTTCAAGACCGGTCGGCTGTGCTCTCTAAATGGGATAGTCCATTCTTTGCCCTTGGATTGTGGCATAAGATACAGTCAGTCTCCCTGAAAAGGGGGTGGGGTAGGAGAGCAAGGGCAGGGGGGCTAGACCCATGCTCCTGACCAGCTCTGACACTTGGACACAACACCTTGCCTTTGGTCTTCAGAGGCCTTGTCTGTAAATGAAACCAAAATGCCCAGCACATAACCTGTCCAGGCTCAGCATGAATGAGCGGCAAGCCTCCCCAGCCCGTGATCACTGGGCATGCTCCTCCCACCGAGACCATTTCCAAGATGGCTCCAGGGTCTCCAAAGGACATATGGGGGTTGTATGAAACTAGGATGGTGTGTCACTGCTGTAAATAATGTGTCTGGAATTGCAAGGCTCAGCCCACAAAGCAACAGGCATTTGGGATAGCTTCAGGAAGGTATGCCCCAAGGGCCTGGGGCCGGGCCAGGTCTCAGCACTGCCCGTGGCATGTGGTCTCCTAATGAGATATTCAGTCCATCAGCCTGAGAGCCATCCCTGGGCTACTTGCTTTTTGTGTGGCTTCTGGCATCTTTAAAAATAAATAAATAACAAATGTCGAGATGTGGTTATGAAGCACATGGACTCTTTGGATCACTCCCCCTAACAAGCATATTCTCTAGTAAGAGGGAGCCAGGCAGTGGCTGGAAGCACAGGGTCATGGTCCAGTATACATGGCTCCTCACATTCCTAGCTGTTCAAGCTCACAAAATCAGTTAATCTCTCTGTACCTCAGTTTATTCATCTGTAAAATGGATATTAATGAGTAACAGCCTTTCTCCTGGGGCTAGTGTGAGACACTCATGAGTTATCATAGAATTGAGATTGGCACCAAGCTAACACATTATAAGTGATCCCAGCTTCATCTTGCTTGTACTAAATATTGTCAGGCTACTGTGGCTGGCTGGCTCCATCCTTTCCTTTGGAGAAAGTGGCCATGACCACACCTAAGGTCTTTTGTAAATATAAGGTATGGGGTCAGCCACCAGCCCAGCCCCTCTTGATATGAGCTCCAGTCATTTATTACTAAATAGTGCAATGTACAAGTGACATTAGTCTAGTCACTAGACTAGTCATGGTCTGTCACCAGCCTGGACAACATCCCTGGTTCCAGACAGACACGATGAGGCTGTGGTATCTCTTTCCCAGCAAACAGGAGGGTGTGGCGAATGATGGGAAATGAGTCCGGAGGCCTGAAAACTTTGGAAAGAACTGGGTTTGCCTAGGAAGAGGCTGGGATTTCATTTCCCAGATGGCACTATTGCCCTCTGTGCTGGCTGAGACTGAGCTAACCTGCAAGCCAGCAAGCCTCCCTGGGAAGACTAGGGACCCAGCTCCACCAGGGGAACCTACAGCTATACAGTTGCTCCACACCTCCAAGGAACAAAGCCAACTAGAACTGAGGAAAAAAAGGAGATGCCCATGTCTGGAAAGGAGTATACAGCTAGGCTGGCCTGAGGCTCAGAGAACAATGATCTAGAGGTAGGTTGAGGGGAGAAGGTTGTTTGGTTGGTTTGAGGTTTTTGTTTTGGGGGGTTCTGTTTGGGACCTTTTGTTATGTTTAGGTTTTCAGTTTGGGGGACAGCCTTAGCTGGCCTGGAGCTACATAGACAAGATTGGCTTTGAACTCATAGAGATCCACCTACCTCTACCTCCTGAGTAGGGATATTAAAGGTGTGTGCCCTAGCCACCACATCCATGGCTAGGACCATGTTTCTAATGACTTGGTCTTAGAAGCTCAAATCAGGGACCTCCCTACCTTCTCTGCTCAGTGACCTCCCCACAAATGGCCCAGGCAACCTCAAGGACCTGTCATCTAAAGATCAAGCAAGGGTGATTCAGAGCTGCCTCACCCCATCGTGACTCTACCAGAGTCCTGGCATAACAAGAAAGCCATGGCCACAGTAGCTGAGATGCTCAGGGGATGGGGCCCTGTCTTAGTTGGGATTTCTATGGCTGCAACAAAACGGCATGACCAAAAAAGCAAGTTGGAGAGGAAAGGGTTTACTCAGCTTACACTTCCACATTAGCATTCATCACCAAAGAAAGTCAGGACAGGAACACAAGCAGAGCAAGAACCTGGAGGCAGGAGCTGATGCAGAGGCCATGGAGGGGTGCTGCTGTTTGGCTTGCTTTCCATGGCTTGCTCAGCCTGCTTTCTCATAGAATCAGGACCACCAGCCTAGGGATGGTGCCACCCACAATGGGCTGAGACATCCCCAGTTAATAACTAATTAGAAAAATGCCTTACAGCCAGATATTATGAAGTTATTTTCTCAATTAAGGCTCCTTTCTTTCAGATAACTCTAGTTTGTGTGTCAAGTTGACATAAGACTAGCCATCACAGGCCCGAAATCTCACAGACCTGGATTCAAATCTTAGTCTACGATTCCCTCTCTGTATGACCTTGGGGTGCCACCATTTTCCCTGACTATAGTGGACACTCGGGTGTGGCAGCCAATGGCATCACCCAGTCTCCATCAGGACAGACTGAGTTCACAGCCTGGGATCACTGAGTTTTGTTTTGTTGTTTTGTTTTCCAATATGATACATACAATATGGAATTCATTATTTAACCTTTTTTGCTACTAACGTATCAGAACCCTCGTCATGTTGCAGAACTAAGTCTGTACTCTCCTGACTCCAGAAGCCACCCCTACCAACCTGACTCTTGTAGGATCTTTGTACAATTAGAGTCAGTTGTACAGTTGTTATTTAAGCGTGTGTGAGTGTGGAGGCCAGAGGTCAATTTCAGGTGTCTTCCTCAGTTGCTTCCCACTTATTTTTAGTTTTTTGAGACAGGGTTTCTCTGTGTATCCCTGGCTGTTCTGGAACTCACTCTGTAGACCAGGCTGGCCTCGAACTCACAGATCCTCCTGCTTCTACCTCCCAAGTGCTAGGGTCAAAGGCATATGCCACCATCACCCAGCTATTATTGTTTGAGTTTTTAATTTCATGATATATATGTTATTGTTCCCCCTCCCCCAACTCCTCCAGGTCCCTCTCACCTCCCTAGCCCACCCAACTTTGTGTTCTTTCTTTCTGTCTATCCCAAAAAGAAAAAAAAAGGGGCAAAACTGAAACTCAAAACAATAAAAAAAAAAAAAAAGCAGAAAAGCCAACAAGACAAAAAATGTCAAGGCAAAACAAAAGACGTGCATGCACACACACACACACAATTGAGTCTGCTTTGTATTGGCCAGCTACCCTTAGGCAGGAGACCTGTTCTAGAGTGTGATCGATCTACCCAATGACACTTCATTGGAGAAAATAGATTTTCCCTTTGCCAGTGGGTATCAGTTGCAGATAGCTTCTTAGTTAGGGCTGAGACCTCATGTCTTAGCCCTGAGACTGCCTATCTAGCTATGTACAGGTCTTGTGCATGCTGCCACGCTCTGTGAGTTCATAGATTCCATCATCCCTGTTGTGTGTTGGAGTCCTTCACCACCTGTGGCTCTGCAGTCTTTCTGCCTCCTCTTCTGCATACATCCCTGAGCCTTGAGGAGAGGGCTTTAATGAAGACGCCACTTAGGAATCAGTGCTCCCAAGTCTCTCACTCTCTGCACATTGTCCAGTTGTGTCTAAGTCAGTTCCCATCTTCTGCAAGAGGAACCTTCTCTGAGGGCTGAGTGAGACACTGATCTATGAATATAGCAATGTGGCCATTTAGGGGTCATTTTAGTGCTATGTTCCTTTAGCAGCATGGTAGTATTGGGTTTTCCCCTAGACCCATGACATAGCTAATCTCGGGTTCTTGGTCACTTCAGCAGTGTCAAGCATGGGTTCCATCTCTTAGTGTGAGCCTTAATTCCATTTTTAAGCAGATGGTTACTCCCATAGCGTTTGTGTATTACATCAGTGTGTCCTACAGGCAGGCCACAGTTGTAGATCCTGTTGTAGTTCGGTAATGTCATGATTGCCTCTCTCCTCCAGTGTTGTGCAGAGCACCTTCCAGCATCATGCACACCAGCACCACGCACACCAGCACCACGCACACCAGCACCACGCACACCAGCATCATGCACACCAGCACCACACATACCAGCACCATGCACACCAGCATCATGCACACCAGCATCATGCACACCAGCATCATGCACACCAGCACCATGCACACCAGCATCATGCACACCAGCACCGTGCACACCAGCATCGTGCACACCAGCACCGTGCACACCAGCACCGTGCACACCAGCATCGTGCACACCAGCACCATGCACACCAGCATTGTGCACACCAGCATCATGCACACCAGCACCATGCACACCAGCACCACGCACACCAGCACCGTGCACACCAGCACCATGCACACCAGCACCATGCACACCAGCATCATGCACACCAGCATCGTGCACACCAGCACCATGCACACCAGCATCATGCACACCAGCACCGTGCACACCAGTCAGCAGGGGTGAGGCTTCTAGTTAGGCACCAGCTCACCTTTTCCTTGCTGGATGACATAGTGTCGCCTTCAGCAATAGAGTGTTGCCATCAGCACTCACTTTTTGAGACAGGTCCTCATTGATCTGGAACTCCCCAATTCAGTTAGGCTGGCTAACTAGAAAGCCCCAAGGATCCACCTGTCTCTACCTCCCCTGCACACCACCACACACAGCTTTTTATGTGACTTCTGAGTCACCAACACACCTGGATTTTTGCATAGATCCTGATAACCCAACTCAGATCCTTAAGGTCACATGGCAAGCATTTTACCAACTGTGCCATCTCCCCAGATTCTTATTTTTTACTCTTTTGTAACTGCCTTGTTTCCTGCAGCCTGAGGTCCCCAAGGCTTGCCCATGTTGTAGCGTGTGTCAGAACGTCCTTCCTGCTTATGGCTGAGTCACACCTCATTATGGTATGAGCTACCCCTGCTTACCTACCCTAGAGAATGGGTTGTGACTCACCTTTAAACAGGAAGGAAGCCATTCCACCTCTGACTGTCGCGTCTGGGACTGTTTTCTCGGTTTCTCTGAGCCTCTGCCCCTGTCTCACCTCCATGTTAGAAAGAAAAGAGGAGAGAGACGGTGGAAAGTCTGTTATAGAACTGTTGAACAGATTCAATTTTTAAAACTACACAAATGTTCCTGCCCCGTGGGAATGGCAGAGAGAAGATCAGGCCAGCACTGGGGGCTGAATGGTCAGGGAGTGGCCTGGTCACTGAGTCTCTACACAGCCCAGCTAGACAACTGGCTACCCTACAAGAGACCATCAGTAAGTCAGGAGCCGATGGAAATGTCATTTGGGGAGGTAGAAGTGGGGAGATTTAGGTACTTGAGTTTGAGGAGAAATGAGGGGAGTTTGAGGCTTTAGGGTTCCCCTTTCAAGTTGGTCAATGGTGTGACTTCTCCAGCCCAACGGTAAAATTTCTGTATTAGAAATTTCTGTAGTATTGTCCCTTTTGGCTCTTGGGGAATAATCAGTTCACTGGATAGATTACTTGCCTGGCATCCATGAGAGCTTTATTCCCAGTACCACATAACCCAGATATGGTGGTGCATGCCTGTAAATCCTAGCACTCAGGAGGTAGAGGCAGGAACATCAGAAGTTTAAGGTCATCTTTATATAGCAAGTTCAAGGGCAGTCTGGACTACCATGAGATCCTATCTTAAAGAAATAAATAATAAATAAATAAGAGTTTCCTTGTATCTACACTTGAACTTCTGGAGCTAGTTAATGCAGCCACGGGCATCCTGAGTTATTCGGGATGTTATTCTAAGTTATTCCGGGGCCTGGGATGGCATGTGTCACACCAGAAACCTCAGGGCTGCATGGAGCAATCCCAGTCCTCGACTGCACAATAGCTTTGGAATGCTTGCTCGGCTGCTGCCTTCTGATGCCCAGGTTTGCAGATGGCAGGGATTAGGGACACAGAAGAGACCTCTGCCTCCCACAGCTTAGCCCTGCACCCCTATACTCAAGGAGGGGCTAGGGGAGAGAGTTGACTCTCAACAGTATAGCACTTGTTTAGCCTGTGCGGGGTCCTAAACAGCATCAGAAAAACAAGGACATTGCCAGCACCTGGACCCGGCACCTGCCCACAGGATGAGAGCTGCTGGGTCTTGCCACATGCCCGGGATACGCAGAAAAATACCTTTACATGAAGACCTGTGCCCAGGCATGGCTGACTTCCCCCATCTTCATGCAATGGGGAAGAAAAAAGAGCAGAAACCACTCCCCTCCTTGCCACCTCTTCTTACCAAGCCAGGTAGTTTGGTGTCTGCTCTAAGGCCTGGAGCTTGTAGGATTGCCAGGCATGCCTGTGGGATACATGTGGCCCAGGATAACTGAACATGTCACAACACAAGACTGTAAACTTAAAACATTGAAACTGTTGGAGGGAGGCAATGTTTTTCTTTTTTTTTCTTTTTTTTTTTTTTTTTTTTTGGTAATTTGAGTGGGTGGTTATTGGTCACAGTTGACAGCATTGTATGGCAGTGTCAAGATGTTGGATGCACCTGACTAGCAATTATTTGAAGAGACTAAATGGGAGGAAATAAGGGGAGGGGTACCCATCATGCCTCTCTTCGGCCTTCTCTCAGCCAGCATCCCATCCCAGGCTGAGAACTGGAGACAGACACAGAGCTGTATGAGAGGCTGTAAGAGGGGCTGTTGGGGGCAGAGCAGAAAGGGCAGATGCTTGGCGACAGGAGGAGACAGAAATGAAGGTTGGGAGTGGGGGATAAAGGCCACAACAAGAGGATTCTGGGATGCTATCCAGCCAGCTTCTTGGACATTGGTGAGGAAAGCAATTGAGGGGAGAGTCTGGGTGCATGTTGCCTTAAAGTTGAGCATTTAAATATGAATCTTAGAACAAAGGGTGGACCTGTTGGTCACACAAAAGTCTCCAGAACCTGGCTGCAACTGGCCCTGGGGTGTTTCCGAGCAGGCTCCTTCTTTTCCACTTGGGCCCTTTCATCTTCAAGGGACAGCCAGTGTGGCGAGCTGCAGCCCCATGGGCCCTGTATGCTTAGCGACATCCCAGCTTGGGCCTGCTGGGAGCTTTGCACAAAGGGCCCCGGAGGCAGGGCACCCCACCCTGCCTGGGCAGTTGCCTAATCTGTTGCACCCGTCTCTATTGGGCCGACTGCAGAACCATGCCACCCAGAAGAGCCACCCAGACGAATCCATTCGTTCTGCCACCTCAACAAAAGCAAATGTGGCCTAAGTTAACCCAGACAGGGAGTTTTACACTTGTGCCCAGCAATGACCATCGAAACGCCTGGTGCTGGTTCAGCTTCAGGTCTGCACGTAGCCTGGTGTGTCTCCCACTTGAACCTCCTTTCCTGTCATGCCCCACAGCTCAGCCTTCTGTGGCCTGGCAAGAGCCCTCAGGGCTCTGTGGGTGAAAACTGGGTCCACTCCCTCCATAAGCACAGGAACATGACACCGTGCATGCTGATGAGATGCCACCCCCTGAAAATAGATACATCCACAGAGGACAGAAGGCTACCAAGGATGCCTAGTGGCCCCCAAATATCAGGGCGTAATTATTCTATGTGGCTGGCTCACAAGGTTCTCAGATGTCAGCAGCCACACACAGGGCACAGGAAGGAGAGAGAGAGAGAGAGAGAGAGAGAGAGAGAGAGAGAGAGAGAGAGAGAGAGTTCCTGAGACAGTGGTGAGACATCCTTGTGGAGATTGGAGATGTCGAGGAGGCAGATGACCACACACTCAAGTGCAGATGCCACAGGCGCTGGCTTAGAGACATCCCATAAACTTTAAATTCCACACAGGTGAAAGTAGCCATTTGTTACGGGGCTGCTGGAGTCAGGACCTTGCCAAGTTAACATGTTAACAAGGTCCCTCTCAAATTTCAACACGAACTCCAACCTCAAAGCCTGTGTCCAAAAAACCAGGGCCTAAGTCTTTGATAGAAGTTTCTGCCCTAAACACAGAGCTATGAGATGGTGTGTGTTTGCCTCTTTTGTGGTTTTTTTCTTTTTTCTTTTTAAATACACAGTCTCATGTAACCCAGACTGGCCTCAAAGTCAATACAGCCATGGATGACTTTGAAGCTCCTGGTTCTCTGGCCTCTGCAATGCCTGGTGTAGGCAGTGCTAGGGAGCGAGTCCAGTGCTTCACGCATGCGAGGCAAGCACTCTACCAACTGAGCAGCTGCCTCAGCCCTGTATGTCATCGATCCTTACGTTTCACTCAGCCATTCTAACCAGAAACCCTTAGCCCAAGAGGCTAGAAAAAAGTTCATTCTCTCCTCATCCACTACAAAGGTCTCAAGATTCAGTGTGGCCCTATGAGGCCCTCCCCATCCAGAAGAACCCCCATTTCTCCTTGTCCCTCAGAATCCTTCTCTCCTCCAGATGCAGAACATCCCTTCACAAAAACCAGAAGTGCCCTCCAAGCCGAGGCTGGGGCTGCTTCTCTGTGCTCTGACTTCTCAGCCCAGGACATACCAGGTGCGCCTGATCAGTCACGGGGGGGTGGGGGGGAGGGAAGAGAGAAGCACTTGGTGTTGTTTGTTGCTGGGCCAAAATGCCTAGCAAGAGCAACTCAAAGAAGGAAGAGTTTATTTTGGCTTACAGTTTAGAGGTGCAGCCCATGATATCTAGAAAGACAAGACACAGTGACAGGAACTTGAGGCGGCTGTCACATCGCAGCTTCAGTCAGGAAACAGAGAGCGGTAAATGGTGGGGCTCGGCTCACCTTCTCCTTTTTATGCAGTCTGGTTCCCCAGTTCATGCGTGGTGCCACTCACAATTAGGGTGGGTGTTCCCACTTCAAGCAACTCAGTCTAGAACCTCTCTCATTCATGCTCATAATTTTTAATGGCCAAATGACCCCAGATTCTGTCAAGTTGACAGCAAGTATTACCCATAACATGTACAAATGCCAATTTTGCCAGGAGCTGCTCTGCCTAGCCTAGACTTGATTCATGCCAAGGTTCTGCATCTCCCCCATAGTTGTTCTGAGAATTCTTGAGAAGTTTTGATGCTGACTTTGCACAAAGGGTAAAGCCTTGAAAGGCAGTCACACTTTGTCCCTAATTGGCACCAGCCTCTCAGCATACAGCCTGGCATGCAGTGAGCAGGTAAAACAGACAGATACAAAATACTGTGCTGGGTAGATTCATGTCAACTTGACACAGGCTACAGTCATATGAGAGGAGGGAGCTTCAATTAAGAAAAAGCCTCCATAAGATCAGACTGCAGGCAAGCCTGTAGGGCATTTTCTTAATTCGTGATTAATGGGAGAGAGCCCAGCTCGTTGTGGGTAGTGCCATCCGTGGGCTGGTGTCCCTGGGTTATAGAAGAAAGCAGGTTAAGCAAGACATAATGAGCAAGCCAGTAAGCAGCACCCCTCCATAGCCTCTGCATCAGCTCCTGCCCCCAGGCTCCTGTCCTGGTTTGAGTGTCTGTCCTGACTTCCTTCAATAATGAACAGTGATATGGATATATAAGCCAAAGAAATCCTTTCCTCCCCAACTTGGTTCTGGTCATGGTGTTTCACTGCAGCAATAGTGACCCCAACTAGGACAAATGCCATCTGCAAAATTCAACCAAGGGTTAGAGACATGGCTCAGCAATTAAGAGGGCTTACAGCTCTAACAGACGATCAAACTTCAGTCACCAGCGCCCACATCCGGCTGCTTACAACTGCCTGTAACTCCAAGCTCTAGGGGATTCTGGTGCCCTCTTCCAGCCTCTGTAAGTTCTTGCCCATATGTGTACATACACACACAGAGACACACAGTCACATAAATAACAATTTTCGGTTTTGGTTTTGGTGTTTCAGATTGTTTGTGTTTGTTTTTTATTTGTTTATTTGTTTATTTTTCTTTTTTTTTTTGTTTGGTTTTTCGAGACAGGGTTTCTCTGTATAGCCCTGGCTGTCCTGGAACTCACTCTGTAGACCAGGCTGGCCTTGAACTCAGAAATCTGCCTGCCTCTGCCTCCCAAGTGCTGGGATTAAAGGCGTGCGCCACCACTGCCCGGCTTTGTTTATTTTTCAAGACAAGTTCTCACTGTGTAGATTATGCCAGCATGGTACTTATAGAAATCCACCTCCCTCTGCCTCTAGAATGCTGGGATTAAAGGTGTGCAGCTCAGGAAGAAAGAAAGAAAAAAAGAAAGAAAGAAAGAAAGAAGGAAGGAAGGAAGGAAGGAAGGAAGGAAGGAAAGAAAGAAAGAAAGAAAGAAAGAAAGAAAGAAAGAAAGAAAGAGGACTGGAGAGATGGCTCAGTGGTTAAGAGCACTGTCTGCTCTTCTAGAGATCCTGAGTTCAATTCCCAGCAACCACAGGGTGGCTCACAATCATCTGTAATGGGATCTGATGCCCTCTTCTGGTGTGTCTGAAGACAGCTACAGTGTACTCATATACATAAAATAAATAATATTTAAAAAAAGGAAAGAAGGAAGGAAGGAAGGAAGAAAAGAAAGAAAAAAGAAAGAAAGAAAGAGAAATTCATTAGCAAATACATATAGCTTTTGATCTGTGTGGAGTGATCACACTTAAGAGGACAAAAAGGGCCGGGCAGTGGTGGCACACACCTTTAATCCCAGCACTTGGGAGACAGAGGCAGGCAGATTTCTGAGTTCAAGGCCAGCCTGGTCTACAGAGTGAGTTCCAGGACAGCCAGGGCTACACAGAGAAACCCTGTCTCAAAAAAAAAAAAAAAAAAAAAAAAAAAGAAGGCAGAGCCCAGGGCAGAGGGGCACAAGTGATGTTTGCAGTGGATTCTGCAAGTACCTCAGACCCCATTGTCACTGAGCAAACAAATATGAGGTCCTCAGACTCAGGCACAAGGCTGGCCCGTGACTTGGGGCCTCCTCATCTTTTTATATCCAGATTTTTCGTGCCTGGGAACTGACAAGGGTGGAGGGCCATGTAAACTGAGAGATGCTTAGACACATGGAAGAAGGCCTGGATCCACAAAGACCATTGAGTGACCTGTCTGTGGGCCACACTAAATCACACAGGCATGAGCAGCTCCCAGGGGTTGAAGGGTGGAGGTTCAGGTGAGCTGTGAAAGGAAGTGAAAGGGATGGTGACTGTGGTTGCCACATTTAACCTGTAATGCCCTTACTGCGACAGCATTGGCTTTTACCGAGTGGGTCTCGTTTTACTTTACAGAACACTGCAAAGCATTGGGTGTGGGGCTGTGTGAGAAAAATGCAGACCCTCAGCCTTATCTCTCTCCCAAGGCTGAAGCTTACCCTCTGCAAGCCCTCCCATGGCAGGTGTCACGGGACCACCTCTTAGCTTGGAGAGGACCTAGGAGTGGGTAATGAATGGCAGGATGGGGAAAGGTGTGCAGTGGGGCCTGGAAGAGCAAAGATGGGACATGGCAAAGTGAAAGGGATCTCTCCAACTTCTCCCTCCACCAGCCTCAGGCAGGGTGCACTGTAGGTATGGGCTCAGTCTACTCCCTGGTGGTAGGAAGTGGCAGGTAGAGACCATGTGCAAATACCCTGGTTTTCCTTCTCAGTGAATCCATCCTTGTTCTCCTGCCTAGGTCCCCCTGGACGGCGTGGCAAGCCTGGACGAAGAGGCGACCCTGGTGAGTCCTGGTTTTCTAAGTTCCTAAGCCAAAGCTGAGTGGCACACCATGGACCCTGGACCCAGATGGAGGTGCCAACCACCTACATCCTGGTCCTGGATCACATCTTTCTTCTTGAGTGCCACCTACTGTCTCTGAGTCGCCATGACTCATACCACCTCTTCTTGGCTTCTTGGCAGCCACCGTTCCCAAACGAGACATTCTATGTCCTCAGCATTCTCCCTGAATCCACCAGCCTTAGAAACTCAATTCTTGATCACCCATTCTGAAACAGCAGCCCTCTGTGTCAGCAGACAGAGACCCTGCCAGCTCTCTGCCATGGGACCTTCACAGTACACTGTTTCCTGCAGATCACAGCTCCTTCCCAGTCCTTGCCTCTCCTACCTTGGCCACCTTCCTCCCATCACATTCGTTGTATCAAAATGAACTTCTTCTACAGAGTCCCTCACATTTTAACCTCCCCCCCCCCCAAATCTTAACCAATGACAACATGGCTACAGCAGGACATGTCGCTGTCTTCATCTTCCTTCCTTCTCTCCCTTCCTCCTTCCCTCCTTTCTTTCTTATTTAGCTATCAAGGAAAAAGTCAGGGAACTAGAGAGATGGCTTCGATGGTTAAGAGTACTTGCTGCTCCTACAAAGGACCCGAGTTTGTCCCTTCCCCTTGTCCTCAACACCCACAGCTTCAGGGATCTGATGCCCCTTCTGGTCTCTGTGGGTACTGCATTCCCATGTACATACACACACAGACACACACACACACACTTTTTTTAAGAGTCAGTTTAAACATTCATGTGCCCACATCCCTTTTGGTGTTCATTAGTACTGGCTCAAGAATACGGGACATGTGCTATGGGTGGATGTTAATAATCTCAGATCAACTGAATGAGCTTCAGGCAGTTAGATACATATACATAAGAGAAATTTTCAGGGCTATGGGTGAAGCTGGTGTAAAATCTGTGAGTCAGACAACACACTTGCTGCCTAAGGACTGTACAATTCTATTTTTAACTGTAATAGAGTGGTTATGGATAGGTAGTTGGAGTTCATTCTCCCTGAACGGCTGGTGCTGCTTCAAGAAAATGCTTCCTGGCTATGCGATCCCATGAGCATGCATAAATTGCTGAGAGATCTGCTTACTCCTCACTGTCTTTCTGGAACCTCACTGCTGGCTCCTCTCCAAACCTGAGTATTTCCAGCTCCCCCTGAGCCAGTTTCCACAGACTTATCGCTAACCTCGACCTCTCTGTCTCCTCAGTCTCGTCCTACTCACATCTTAAATGAGCCTTCCCTTGGCCCTCATTTCTCCTCTCTCCCCAAATCATCCTCCTCCTGTGGCCCCACCTGCCCAGGACACTAATGATGTCTTTCTCCCTGCCTCTGGCTCCTGAGATCAGATGTTGCCCCTCTGAACACAGAATCATCCCATCTCCCCCTTTCATCACAGAGAGACAACATCCTTGCTTCCTGTACAGTGACCCTGATCCTTTCCTGCCCCACACCAGGTCCCTCTCCATCTCTTCAGTTTACCTCTTACCTCTGTTGCCTTCCCTGTCCCCATGGCCACAACCTCCCACAGCAATCACCACCTGCACACATATGAACACATATACACACACACACATACACACACAAAAAAAAAACAGATACAGATCTAAAAAGACATTTCTCAAAAGAAGACGTACAAGTGGCCAACAGCCGCTGGGTGTGGCAGATCCATAATCCCAGCACTAGGGAGACTGAAGCAAGATGATTCTAAGATCAAGGCCAGTTTGGACCAAATAGTGAGTTCCAGGCAAGCCTGTCTCAAAAGAGGAGGGAGAGAAAAACTTAACAAAAGCAAAACTATGCAACAGGGGAAATGTCCACATCACTAATCAGCAGGTGACTGATTACAAGTTAGAACCATTAAATACGTGACCTCGCTCCATAGGAACAACTGTTATCCAAAGGACTGAAGACAGTGTGAGCTGCTGCAGATGCAGGGGTTGCGGGGGGGGGGGGGGGGGGGGGGGGGGGGGTTCCGCCCAGAGTCAGAAAAAGTGCCACGGTGGAGTTTCTTCAAAGAGTTATATAGCCCAACTATCCCACCTTTGGGCATACACACAAGATGTGACATCACCGTGGGGGAGGGACATCTGCACCCCCTGCTCTTTGTAGCACTTTCCACAGCCGCTGAGAAACACAGGCAACCTAGAGTCTGCACAAATGGGTAGGATAAAACGTAGTCGACACACAATGTGAAGCAGTATTCATCTGTGAGAAGAGAGTCAAGTCCACCAGCTCCAGGAAAATAAAACTAAATCAGCAAGCCCGAGCCAGTGAGGGATCCTGTCTCAGAAAAGCAAGGTGTGTAAAGAGTAACACCCATGGCTGACCTCTGACCCCGGAGCACACCTGCAGCTCTGTGCTGGGCCCATCAGAGTCCTACACTTCACATGATCCCCAGAGGATGTAAGATGAGAATATGTTCTTACCCCAATTTTGCAGAATAGGAAACAAGACTCCAAGGGAAATACTGTCTTGTCTAAGGTCAGCTGCTAACCAAGGCAACACCTCCCTGTCTGCAGCACTCCTGTGAGGTGTTCTGTTCCTCCCTGTTGGAGCCAGTGAAAAACCACATAAAGCAGATGTCCCTCTCTGGCTGACTTTAGGTGGGCCTGGTGTTTATTTCTAGATAGTTCCACACACATGCACATCCTGGCATTGTCAGCCTCCAGTATACAAGGCAGGCCTTTTCCTGTGCCCCTGAGAAGAAGGTTCTTCTGGAGTGCTGGGACAGGATCTAACTAGAATGTTATCTTACAACAGACACCCCTGCCATCCATGCAACCAGTCCCTGGACAGCACCCTCCCGGCCCTTCAGTCTTCACAGGTCCGACTGGTCCAAATAGAGTGGAGTTCTCACCTTCTCTGGGTAGTTTGCATCTGGAAAGCACAACACAGTGTCTGGTATAATTGCCTGGGCCAACCTCTTTCCCCAGGCAAGCTCATATGACACTGAATTCCAGAGATGAGATTTTGTACCTGATGTTCCCATTTCCACTAAAAGGCTGGAGGCCTCTCTAGAGTGCCAGTTAAATAAGAGCATCGTGGCTCTGTGGTCCAGTCATGCTCAGGGGCATTAGTTCCTCAATGTGAAATTACACAGTGGAAAACTGACAGCTCTTCTTCTTTTCCCTGAAGTCCATGTGCATATGTGTGCACATATGTGTGTGTGATGTGCTTGCATGTATGTAAGAGAGTGTTCTCTAATTCCAGTCTCAGCTTGTGTTTCATCTGTGCTAGAGCTATTCTCTTTGCTTCATGTGGATATGCACACACACACACACACACACACCACACACCACACACATACACACCACATACACCCACACACACCACATGCACCCCTACACACACACCATACACACACACACCACACACACACATAAAACATACATATAACACACACACACTCACACACACACTCATGCCCACTGATCATCTTCTTCAGTCCTCCGCTCTATCCAGAAAAACACACATGACACTCCTCGAATTCACAGACACAAACTCCTATCTCACTTTCGCCCTCATCAGCTCACACTGCCTCTGAGTTTGCCTCAGCCTTAGTTCATCCACACACAAACTCAGTTTAAAAGCCGCTCTATTCCCTAGAAAGTCTTGAGAAACACAGCAGAAGATTCTTGAGCTCCTGCAGGGAAGTGCTTGGGTTCTAGGGTGTAGATCCTGGGTTCTAGGGTGTAGATCCTGACTAAGGTGTATCACACTTGAGCTAGCTAAGTGAACAAGGCAGAAAGCCAGTTCAGACCAGGGAGAGCAGCCCATGGGCAAATGAGGAGCAGAGTCTCGGACAACAGAAATGATCGTGGGGCTGGGAACAGGGATTCCAGCAGCCACAGGGACAGCCACCACCTCCACTGCGTGGGCCATGCCCTGCCATGCTAACAAAAATAGTCTGCAGGAAGATCAAACATACCTTTGGGAGACATTAGGGAAATGACTGACCCTAGAGGAGCCAAAAGCTCCAGATGGAGAGGACGGACTCCCAGACCCACCAACCACCTGTCAGCATCACCCACCCAGGCAGACAGTCCTTCCTACCCCCCACGACGTGGATGAACATGGCTCCCAGACTGGGAAGCCCTGGCAGGCCACAGTTGCTCTGTAGACAGTCCTGAGAGTTACCAAACCTCCTACTTCCTCAGGCTAAGTCATCTGGCTCTCATTTAATTGCTCCCACATTCTGGGGCTTAGAACATATGTTTGAAAGCTGTGTGCCTAAGGGTCAGAGAGCAAAATACATGGTGGAGCCAGGCTCAGGGGTAGAGGCACCATGTGGTCAATTGGGGGACCTGAACTAGCTTCACTCTCTAAGCCAAGAGCCCTGGAGGACCTAAGCCATGCCCCCTTCCCAAGCCATCTCTCTTGCTACAGATCATACAATCTGCCTCCAGCAGCTGTGCCAGCCCAGTTAACTATATTAGAAAGTCACAAGCAAAGGGTTTAGCAGAGGCACTGGCCCAACAGGCAGCTCCTGCCTTTCTCTGTAATGCCCATTTGAGTGTGTGTACCTGCCAGCTGGGCATCAGGGTAGCTGTTAGATGTCAGTCACTCCAGGAAAGGCAGAGGAGGAAGCTGACCTTAATTGGAATGGGTCAGTTCCTCGGGGTATGTATAGGAGGACAGGCTCAGGGGAGGGTACATGGACAGGTGCAGGCAGGCATGTTCATCTGCTCTCAAGGTGATTACTGAGTCTTTCCAGTGGTGTTTGTCTTCTCTGGAGTACAGGAAGCAGGGTCAATCATTGTAAGTGTGGGATCTATACTGTCCGTGCTCTGTTTGACCCCAATCTAGACTTAGGGGGAACCCGGCCTCTATTTTAACACTGGTAGGAGTATTAACATATCCACTTTCCATTCAAAAATCTTGGCCATCTCTCCTACCATCCCATTGATCCGAAAGTCCTATCTCTCCTCTTTGACAAGGTTCTGTGGCTGACCCTTGTTTACAGGGCCATTGTGGGAAATGCTGTGAGCCCCACTGAAGCCTGGGATTGATGAGGTGGGGAGTGGTCAGGGCTCTGCTGAGAGGGGCGGGAACTTTCCACACTGACGGTGGCCCTTCTGCTTGTGTTTTGCAGGCCCTCCAGTAAGTGTCTCGGATTGTGCTGTGCTCCTGAAAGATAAGACATTTATTTGGTTCTCTCTATAAATTCAACTCCCATGAAAGCAACATCTGGTTAGAAAAGTGTGTGCTTTTAAAACAAAGAAAAACGTCAGGGATATAGTTCAATTGATAGTGTGTCTGGCCTGGGATGTACAAGCCCTGGATATGATCCCCAGTACCATATACCTGTGTAACAATATACACCTAAAATCCCAGCATTTGGGAAGTGAAGACAGGAAGATAGTGGCCATCCTTGGCTGCATAAGGATACTGAGGCTAGCCTGGGCTACATGAGAACCTGTCTCAGAAATAAGCAAGCAAAAAAAGGATTCATCCCAGAGAGAAGCTTAATTAGTTTTTAAACAGTAAAGAAGTCCCTGAGCTTGCCTTGCCCACTAGAACATTCTAGGCCAGCATTTCAAGAGAGCTCACATGAATCTAGTGACTCCTCCCCAAATCTTTGGTTCGGCGTTGGGCACAAGCATGTAAGTGCCAGCTTAGCTCTCCGACCCTTTCTCTGCCCACTGATATTTTTAATTTTTTTTTTTTAAATCTCTGCTGCTTTGGCAAAAGGCATCAGACAGTAGCTTCAAGACAAAGTTGGGCTTGAACACTGACTGGGTCCTGGAGATCCTTTGTCTTCTTAGCCAGCTTGTCTTGCTCCCAGCTGGGACTTCGTGAGCCTGGCTGGCTGGCAGAGGTGTCGAGGCGGCACCAGAAGTAAAAAATGTCACTGCACTTAAGAGGGTGTGAAGGGAAGCTCTGAGAGGCTCCCGCCTTGGCCAGACAGAGGCTGCTTTGAAGGCAGCGATTCAGTGGCCCTGGGAATCCCCCTTTCTCCCGGTTATGGATGTATCTGCCTTTGATTCCTCTTGGCGGGTTTTCAGGGCCAGATAAATCCCTATGCATCCATTCAAGCAACACATGGACAGTCAACTGGAGCCAAAGTGAACCTTCCAAAGGAATTCTTTTCAGATGAGCCATTTTGCTTCTGGTTTCTGCTTCCATGATTCACGTGCCCCCTACCCCCATCAGCACCCTTCAGAATCTGGCTTCTCTGTGCATGTAGCATCAGTCTGAGCCAAAGAAAAGGCAGGCCAACAAAAATGTGTAGGGTTTTGGCCACAAGTGAACTTCCTGGTAGAGTGTTCCCGGGGGCCCCTGGGAGGTGGCTTGTACAAACTTGTGGGAATGCAAAAACGCAAAGACTAAGGAAACACAGAGACTAAGGCATGGTTTTGTATCTGGCTCAGTTGTTAAAATATTAAATGGTTTAAGCAAGCAGGAATTCTTAAACTACCACTGCAAGGGGCTTGGAGCAGGAGGGGATACCCATGTGTGGGACACTGTGTCAGGTAGCTGTCAGTAGCCTTAAGCAGGCTTAACCTGCTGACAGAGAAACAGCCAGTGGCAGTGCATGTCCCCCATATCTGTAGCTTCCATTAGAAACAAGGATGAGCTGAGAGCTACTGCAGCTCCTGTGTAAAGGATATTTTCAGTCCCTGGTTTGGTCATAGTGATTGTGATATCTCCTTCCAGCCTTATATGACCATGTGTTCTCTGTCTTATGTTGGGACTGACAAAGGGATGATGCATGTAGGTGTCATACCTTGGTGGTTCTGTTGTAGGCCCCATGGCCGCTGATAGGAGAAGGTGGTTGTCCTTCTGACCCACCAGAACCCTGGCATCACCCGCTGACCCCGCAAACTGCAGCTAGCAGTGTTTGTCCCCTGGAAACCATGCAGAAAGCATCGGGGGGATGTGGCTGGACAGAGTTATAAGCATTGCCATATGGTTTTCTGCCCAAACTCTGATTGTTAATGGCTTATTAATTACCACAGGGGCAATCAGGACGAGATGGCTACCCGGTAATTTGATATTTATTTTTTTGTTCTCTCTCTGCCTCCTCCTCTTAATCCGACATTCTCCTGAACCTTGACATTCTCCTCTAGAGTCTTGACTTGAACTGTTGCACCCCACTTCCTCCACCTGTGCTCCTCGGTAGCTGGGCTGCTTCTTTCTATGGAAGGATCAGTGTGCACTCTGGGTAGACCCCAGCCTTTCAGGCAAAGCAAAGAGGATTCCAGAAAACAGCTTTCCTTCTAGCCTAGCGTATCTGCTGAGCCTCAAGCCTTGGCCTGGCTGGGTCGTGCCCTCCTGAAGGACACTACTGTACCTCTACCTAGTGTCAGGGACGCCCTATGATCTTACCTCTCAGAATAAGGGAGCTGGTTAGTTCCGGTTTGGTCTTTATGGTATGAGTACCTCAAAAAAAAAAAAAAAGTTACTTTTTATTTGAGGTTGATGTCCCTACCCAGGCCAAACAAGCATTATATCAGAGACAAGAAGTTGGGGTGACCCTGCTGCCACTGGACCTTGCCAAGGTTGAGGGAGATGACAGTAGCTTCCAGAAGAATGGATGCCCTAGAACAATCAGAGACCAGGCGGCTGCGGTGAGATGTGGCTGAGGAGGACTACCTTGAGTTTGAGGCTAGCCTGAGCTACATAGTAAGATTTTGCCTCATCCAAAAAAGGGAGGGGGGAGTAGGAGTAGGGGGAGGAGATTGTTGAAGCCTGTAGAATAGAGCTCAGAGTGTCTGTCAGATGCAGGGGTTTGTTCCGTGCCTTCAGATAGGAGGATGCAAGGAGGGAAACGGCAGCTGGTTCAGAGAGCTGTCTCAGTCAGAACTGGCTGGCAATGGTGTGTGGTCCTCGGTCCTGCAGGGCATGCATCCCGGGCGGCTGAGGAAAGCAGTCTAGCCCTGAGTATCAAGGAGACCTGGGCTTGATTCCAAACCTACAGCTTCATAGTTTGGTGACCCCAGGGAAGACATGCACCCTCTCTGAGCCTTAATTTCCTCCTCTGTGAATGAGACAAGTCCTCAAAAAGCTGTGGGGATTGAGACTAAATGAGGGGACCCAAGAGGTGACAGTTCTGCATAAATTACAAAATGGGTCACATATAGCTCTCCAGGACGTGATCGGACCTTTTGAACACATTGATCCTGAGCCCAAAGCAAGGCTGTGCTCGACCCAGGCCCCTTTGGAGCCTCCTGGGGGAGGCAGCGTCCCCAACAGGCAGTCTGACCTCTCAGGCTCACAGAGCAGATCCTGCCTGACCCAGAACGCCTTCCTGACTAGGGGGGAGTCAAGCCCTCACTCCAACTCCTCCTCAAGGGTCTTGGGGCTTTTGCTGGGGTATATCGCCACTTGGATATTCCTAGCTTGGGAAGACTAGAATTCTTCTAGCAAAATCCTCCAAGATCTAGGGGACTTGGAAGACATACCTACCCACCTTGAGTTTCTCTTTAGGGCACAGATTCGCTTCTGGGCATGGGTTGCCCCACGGTAAATTGAAAATACCATATATATTTTTTAAAAAGTATCTGCTCCATCCAACCTCCCAACCCATCCTGACTAGGAACAGCATCTACAGAGCCTTGTGGTCTTCTCCCACCTCCCCCTACATCCCCTGTCTTAGGGTTTTACTGCTGAGAACAGACATCATGACCAAGGCAATTTATAAGGACAACATTTAATTGGGGCCAGCTTACAGGCTCAGAGGTTCAGTCCATTATCATCAAGGCAGGAGCATGGCAGCATCCAAGCAGGCATCATGCAGGAGAAGCTGAGAATTCTACATCTTCATCTGAAGACTACTAGGAGAAGACTGCCTTCCAGGCAGCTAGGACCAGGGTCTTAAAGCCCACACCCACAGTGACACACCTACTCCAACAAGGCCACACCTCCAAATAGTGCCACTTCCTCTGCCAAGCATATATAAACCACCACACACGCCCCTCACACCCCTACCAGGTCAGGATCACAGAGCAGATATGGAGATGCAGCTTCCTGTCATAGCCAGATGCATTTGAGAGTATCTTAACCCATAGCACTTAAGCTACCTGGGAAGAACCAGATCCCAAACTCCCAGCCCTGTCCCCACCAATGCTTTGCTCTCACACGGTTGCAAAAAATCACAAAGTGAACTTTCAAAAGTTGAGCCTCTCTCTGCATGTGCAAGGCCCAAAGGGAGTGGGAAGTTTCTGCTGCTTTACAGTGAGCAGACTCTGACCCTGGAGCCCTCTCCACTGGATGAAAGCAGAGGAGCCATTGGCTGGCGGGCGATGGAAGTCATTTATTCCTGCATAAGGGGCAGGGACCTGTACTAGACAGCTGCCAGGTGGTCTGCAAAGGCCTCTTCTCTCTCTGGGTCTCTTATCCTTGCTTTCTTCCCAGGTCTAGGGCAGGGGAGGGATTGCAGGAAACTGAGAAGTTAAGGTACAGGTCTGAATCTATCTCTGTAACTGGCTAGCTGACCGCTGGAGTAGGAAGCCCCGCCCCCAAGTGTCCCTAAACCTAAGGCTCCTTCCTGTCAGTGGAGATATCAAAAGTCCTTTGAAAAAGTCCTTTAAAAGCCATATGAAGAGGGGGTCCCTGCTGCCAGAGAGAAAGCAGTCCCAGCCAGGGAGAGGCTAGACTTTTCCCTGTGGGATCTGAGTTAAACTCTAGTTTTCTGGCTTATGGGAAACAGAAGTGCTTCAGGCAGTCTCTCAGCCTACTGTCAGTTACCAATGGCTCCCATGGGGTTAGCACAGCTGCCCAGTGCTATGTATTATTCATATGTATTAGAATAGACCACTAACACATAAGCTTATTCTTGACTATGAACAATTATAGATTTACAGATAATTTTTTGTGTGGTGCTGGGGAGTTGAACCCAGGGCTTCATGCATAATAGGTAACTGCTGTATCACTGAGCCACAACCCCATCCTAACATAAAGCTCATGTGTGCACACACGCCTGCACAGGTACACTCACCCTGCAAGAACACATAGAGGCCAGAGATGGATTTCAATTGTCTTCCTCTTTCAGTCCTATCTGCACCACCAACACCAAAAGAAAAAAAGAAACTTATTTTTTTGAGACAGGGTCTCTCACTGAAACTAGAGCTCACCATTTTGGCTTAGATTGTCTGGCCATGAAACTCCAGAGTTCTGTTTGCCCTTTCCCCCACCCTCAGGCCCCCAGTGCTGGCACTGTAAGTACATGCCACCGTGTCTGGCTTGTAATTGGGTGTTGGAGACCCAAACTCAGGTCTTCATGCTTGCCCAGCAAGCGCTTTACCTACTAAGACGTCTTCAAAGCAATCCATGATAAAGCTTTCAGGATAAGAGTAGAGCCCGGTTGGTAGACTGCTCACACAGCTCGCATAAAGCTCTAGGTCCAATCCCTCTCACCCCACAAACCTGGAGTGTTGATGTACACCTATAATACCAACACTTGGGAAGCAGAGACAGGAAGCTCAGGAGCTCAAAGTCATCTTTGGCTACACATTGAAGTTGAGGTCAGCCTGGGCTACATGAAACCCCATCTCAAAAACAAATAAAAATGTTCTAAAGCAATGGCTCAGCAGTTAAAAGCATTCATTGATCTTCCTGAGGGCCCAGGTTTGGTTCCCGGCATGCACATGGTGGCTCGCAATCATGTGACTCCAGTTCCTGAGGATCCAGTGTCCACTTCTGACCTCCACAGGCATCAGACACCCATATATACAAACACACAAAACTCTCATAAAGTAAATAAATAAATAAATTTCTCTTAAAAATAAATGTCAAAAAACAATTTAAATACATAAATATTTTTTTAGAACGGAAAAGAAGGGCCAGCAAGATGGCTCAGTGGGTAAAGGCACTTGCCATGCAAACCTGACTCCTGGAATTCCATGTAAAAGGTGAAATGAGAGAGCCACCTCCACAAAGCTGGAGTACACACTTATTTCCCATGTACACACTGTGGTGTGCACGCCTACACATACACATATAGACATGCACAGATAGATAGATAGATAGATAGATAGATAGATAGATAGATAGATAGATAGATAGATGGATGGATGGATGGATGGATGGATGGATGGATAGATGGATGGATAGATGGATAGATAGATAGATAGATGGATAGACGGATAGGTGGATAGACAGATAGGTGGATAGGTGGGTAGGTGGATAGATAGAAAGATGGAAAATTGAGAGAGATGATGATGTAATAAGAAATTTAATGAAGAAAAAAATGAGGAAACCCTTCTAATCTGCTCAGCGTATAGCCAAGCATTTGGACAGAAACCCAGTGTTGAGACCAATCAGTTTTAGGAACAGCTGTTTCGCTGCTGCAGCTTAGTGTTGGTATTTGTGTTTGAGGGAATCTTAGAAGCTGCGTTTGCTTTGTTGGCAAACTTCAGGACCAGGGGGCTGGGGGGGGGGGTTCCCATTGAACCAGAATCTCGGCAGTTCCTTGCAGGAAGAAAAAACAAGAAAAGCTGAAGCACAGGGCTGTGGTAGGATCCCCAGCCTGGGCTGTCTGTGTTCACTCTGTCTCTCCCTGCCCCCACACCCCCAGCTGAAACAAGGCCCATATGTGCAGCCCATGGAAGTGGCTAAGGGACAGGGGCAACAAGGCCACCCACATCTGTGAGGCAGGTTATGGGCTCCAGGGGGTCAGAGCTGACAGGGCTCCCAGGTCACTGTCTCCATGGCTTTCTTAAACAGGAGATGTCTGTTCTTTGTGCCCCCGAGGGCTTGTTAACAGGACCTTATAGTTGCAATAAATGCATGGTCATGTCTACTGTAAAACATTTGGAAACTAGAGAAAGGCACCAAGAAAAAATGAAAAAGCAATCATCCTCCTTCTACCACCCACAGACAATAAACTCACTATTTTCATGTTGTTCTAACATTTTTACACGCAATTTTGTTCGAATACTTCCACTACAAAAAAAAAAAAACAAAAACAAAAAAACAAAGCTATAGGGACGAGATTCTCTCTCACACTTGAAATATCATGAGACATTCCCACATCACTAAATAATAGGATGGGATGGCTACAAAGTATCTGATCGCATGTATCATTTTATTTAACCAGTCTCTAAGTTATGTTATTTATATGGACAACCTTTCATCCTTACGGTCAACATCCTGGGAGTAAGTAAAGGCTGATTTCCGTGATTATCTCCATACAATACATGTCTATAAGTCGAATTGTTATACCAAAGGGCTTGCACATGTTGAAGGCTTTTGATGTGCTTTGCCAAATTGCGCTCTGGGAGGCTGTACTTACTTACATTCCCACCAACAGAGACTAATACGACATGTTTCTCCAAACTCTAGCCAACTGTGGGTATTATCATACTCTTAATTTATTTCAATATGATAAGTTTTTAAATATATGTCCATATGTATGTGTCTTGTTTTAATTTAGAGTGTATTTTCATTACAAGTTCTCTTTTTGTTGTTGTTTTTTGTTTTGTTTTTCAAGACAGGATTTCATTGTATAGGCCCTGGCTGTCCTGAAACTCACTCTGTAGACCAAACTGGTCTCAAACTCACAGAGCTCTTCCTGCCTCTACCTCCCTAATGCTGGAATTAAAGGCTTGGCTCGAAGTCTCAAGAGACCTGACCTATTTGTTAACGTTTGTGTTTGCCTGGCACCTAGTGGTGAAATTTGGAATTACAAGTATAGAGTTTGAAACCAAATGGGGCAGCCAAGAAACAAGCTTGCACGGATCAATCAGCAAAGGGGGAGTTCTGAGCACTGAATTTTGTGAATCAACAATGGGGGTTGCAAAGGATCCCCAGGCATGGTATTCCAGAATTTGGGGGAATTAATCAGCTTGTATGTGTTAAAGTATTTCGGCATCTCAAATAGGCTTGATATCATGCCTTGTGCTAAACACAGGGAAGGCACCAAGGCAAATCAGTCCTAGTCACAGTCTTAAGCAGCTAGGGACGGGAGAGAGAGATCATCTGGACACAATGGAGTCATCCTGAAAGTGTCTCGCACGTCCCTTTTTCATCTTGAAGCTGTACGTAACTTCTGAGGTGACAATGACTTGTCTGTCACTCAGGGCTTAATCTTGCCCCCACCACTCACCCTTTACACAAGAGCACGAGACTGTGCCTTTGCGTCACTACAGACAGATCTTCGCTTTTCTTTAGATTCTTCATTTTCTTCACCCTCGGTGTTGAGCGTCCCTGGCTCTGTCTTCCTACCTGCCTTCTGAAGGCTGTGTAAACAGTCCTTGAATACAGGGGAATGTGCCAGGAAGATAATAAAGGCGGGTGTGGTGAGGGTGCTGGGTGGGTGCATAGATGGTTCTGTGATTTGGATCAAATATTCAAGAAGGAAGGAATGACCTTTGAACTGAGACTTCAATGACAAAATGCAGAGAACTGAGGGGCGAGTACTCTTAGCAGAGAAAAACAGATGAGGGTACAGGTCATGGAGTTTAGAGCAAGCTTTCTATCTCGAGAGCCATCTGAGGCCAGGATGGATGGAAGGAGAAAGCAAATGACAGAGAGACAGTAGAAGGGGAAAGGTGCGGGGGGAGGGGCTGGAGAGATGGCCCAGCCGTAATGACTGCTCTTACAAAGGACCTGGATTAAGTTCCCAGTATAAGATGGCTCACAAGCCCCTATAACTCCAGAGTCAGGGCATCCGATGGCATCTTCTGGCATCCATGGGCTCATAACACGGTGCACATAAACTCGTGCAGGCACACACATACACACAAGTAAACACTAAATCTTGAAAAGGAGGAGGGGTGCGGAGGCCGTGTCCAGGGGCTACATGACGTAAGACCTTGTAGACTGACAATGGGGAGCAAGGAGATACTTGTCCCCAGAGACAGCTACCAGGAGCCTAAGATCCCCGAAGCCCCATGCTTCCTGAACTGTCACAGTGCTCCCTTGAAATCATCAGTGTCCCCTGAAGGGACATTGACCTCTGGCCTCCACACAGGTGCATACGTATGTATACAAATGAAAGAGTGAAGAGGGGGAGGGGAGGGCTTATGTAGTTCACAGTCCTGGAGGCTTAAAGTCTAAGATTGGGGCAGAGCCTCTGTTCAGCTTCTCTTCCAGTACTCAGTGGCAAGCATGGGGGTCCAGCTCCACCCCCCCATGGATCCGGCCAGGGCCCTGTTGTTCCTTGTTCTACCCCATCTCTGTTCTACCTCACTCTGCTTAGAAATCAGCTCCGTCTGCACAGTGAACAAACACTGTGTTCTCTCAGACAGATCGCCCAGCTTCTGTGCTGCTCATGCTCCCTGTGCACACAGTGGAGGTAGTGCCTACATCTGCCACACCTACTGTTTAAGGGACGGCATCCCATGCCAAGCGCGCACAGGCAGTATGCATGAACGGGGAGACTAGGCCACGCTGTGGCCCCATGTGTCCAGAGTCAGTGAATGTGAGCAGTGGACTGGGAAAGGAGAGAGATTGCAGAGTGTAACCCAACCCAACCAGTGCCTGTGCCCTCCTTCCAGATGAGACTGGAGCTCTGCAAGTCCCTGTATAACTGTGGGCAGCTCTGGGTGGGTTGACCATCTCTGAGCCAAAACTCTGAAATGTCTTCAATCAAAAGCTTGTGATGTCAACAGAATGCCACAGTGGAAAATCCCACACCCAACCTGTGACAGTCACAGCACAGGTGTAGAGGCTGGGGAGGTGGCTCAGTGGTCAAAGAGCTTGTCTCGAGAGCTTGGGAAGCAGAGTTCAGATCCACAGAAATGCCAGGTGAGTGTGGTAGACCAGCGGCAATCCTAGCTTCAGAAGGTAGAGACAGGATCGCCAGGGCAGGCTGGCTATCCAGACCAGCCACACGGATGGGCTCTGGACTTCCCTTAAGAGACTGCCTCAGCGAATGAAGGAAAAGAATGACCTAAAATGATTGCTTCTCAACATCAACCTCGGGCCTACACATACACATACATGCACACACACACACACAGAGAGAGAGAGAGAGAGAGAGAGAGAGAGAGAGAGAGAGAGAGAGAGAGAGAGACAACTCCTTTTTTTAAAGATTTTTTTTATTTAAATGAATGCACTGTAGCTATCTTCAGACATACCAGCAAGAAGGCATCAGATCCCATTACAGATGGTTGTGAGCCACCATGTGGTTGCTGGGAATTGAACTCAGGACCTCTGGAAGAGCAGTCAGTGCTCCTAACCACTGAGCCATGTCTCCAATCCAAGAGATAACTCTTAACACCATAACACATATCTCTCTAAGTGCTTGGGAGGCTAAAGCAGGAAGATTGCAAATTTGAGGGCAGCCTGGGCTACATAGAGAATTCCAGATCAGCTTAGACCATGAGACTCTGTCTAGAAAACACCAAAAATTAAATTATAAATATGAAATAAGATTACCTTTAGGCTGTATGTATAAAGTATATATGAACCCTGTGTGGATTTCAGTTAGAATCAAGTCCTGTCTTAGTTATCTCATCGTGTGCACGAAAATGCTCCATGTAGCCCAGGCTGGCCTTGAATTTCCTGCATAGCCAAAATGACCTTGAATTCCTGGTCTTACTGTTTCCATCTTGCAAGTGCTAGAATTACAGACATTTGCCACTGAGCCTTCCAGTGTGTGTGTGTGTGTGCGCGTGTGTGTGTGTGTGTGTGTGTGTGTGTGTGTGTGTGTGTGTGTGTGTTTGGCAGTGCTAGAAATTGAAAATAGATTTTAATTGCACTCTAGGCAGTCTTCCACTGAGCTCTACCTCCAGCCTCCGGAAGCACTTCTGATGACCAACATTTTAAATAATGTTTTTCTCTCACCACATGTTTTAAAGGTCTCCTGGCTTCAGGGCAGAGGCAGAAAGAAGGGGGAAGCTCACCAGGAGTCTACAGTAGTTTATTGACAAAGACAGAATTGAAAACTGAGAGAGAAGAGTTGCCAGGAAACGAGGCTCAGCCTGGAGAAAGCCTTCTGTTGGGATCTGGGGCCTGCTATATGGCTCAGCAGCTAAAGGTGATTGCCACAAAGCCAGACTACTGAGTTCACTCTCCAGGACCCCCATGGTGGAAAGAGAAAACCCACTCCTGGGAGTTGTCCTCTGACCTTCAAGTAATTACCACGGCACTCTCACCCACACAACACACAATAAATAAATACAATAAAAACTTTTAATGAGGAATCAGACCCTCACAGGGCATGAGGCAGGTCCCACCAGAATCAGAAAACTTCACTCAGGCATCTCCCAGGACTGAGCACCACCCACAGGCCCCGTCTGGTTAAACTCACCGTACCCAGGGAGGCAGGACCTGCAAAGCCTCCAACATCAGTCATGGGGCATCGACAGCTGAGGTCCCAAAGGACAGAGTAAGCTCGGGGCTGAAATGTGGTCTTCCAGACAAGGCCCCAGCCTGGGACCAATTTCCAAGTGAATAACTCAATTGGACTGTTTGGAATTAATCAGGGGAACAACAAAAAAAAGAGAGAGAGAGAGAGAGAGAACCATGAACACCACACACTCATATGCTTCCTTACACTCTTCCAGTTCAAAAACAGCTTTGATTGTAAAAATGTAATTAGTTAAACGATTCATCTGTAATACCCCCCAAATTCATGTGCCTTCTTAAATTCTAATATCCCCTGGCTCACTCCCACCCGACCCCTGCAGGGCGGCTCCCCAGCCCCCAAGATGCTGGGCAAAGGGAGGAGGGGTGAACACCCACTTCCTGAGTCCCCCATAATAGTCCCCAGATTGGAACCTCAAAGACAGAGAGAGCCAGCTGGGCTTGCAGAAGAGAGCCTCCCTACTGGCTTCCTCCCCAGCCTTCTCCCCTCAGGCGGAACAAGACAGGTACTTCTGGAGTCCTGCCATTGTCTGGGTCTGGCTCTCTGTTCCTCAGTTCCCCATACTGTCCCATGTGAGGCAGCCAAGGAAAGGGAGATAAACACAGGCAGTCAGGGAGGCCTGGGATCTGGGTTCTCTGCTCAGGTTCCAGGGCCGCACACCCTCTCCTGTTTCTGCATCCTCCTGGCACAAGCCCTCCTGCCCACATGACACTCTGGAAGAGGAAACAGTACCATGAGAAGTCAGTTGAGGAGGGTGGGCCATCAACTTACTGGTTGCCGGTAGCCAGTCCTAGAGTGGTACCTGCAGACTGGCCACTGGCTGGCACCTCTCCTCATTTCACCACACACAGCCTACTGAATGGAGGAGCCTGTTCACAGACATGAACCGGGCCATGAGTCATGAAAAAAACTAGAAAGAAGACAGTGTGAGGGTAGAAAACTGTTCCTGCAGCCCCCCACCCCACCCCCCATGACTTAAGAGAAAATTAGTTTTGGGTCCCCACAGACTGTGTGACCTCAGGCATATCCCACCCCTCAGAGATACTATGTTCCTTGCATCCCCAATAGCAATTAGGAGATCCAAGTGGATAACTCCTGGGAGCTCTGGGACTGGGCACTCACACTGGGTTCACTGAAAGACAGTTCCTGTTGATATATGATCACTCAGTCCAGCAGGGGGAGCCCTTGAGGCTAGCAAGTTTTGCCTGGGTGAGTATCCTAAAAACAGCCTCTCACACTGCGACACTAGGGCAGGAGCTGGCTTCCACTAGCAGATAACAGATCAAGGGCGCCCCCTGGTGCTCATAGTTCAGACACCGGTACCGGTGGGAAATTGGACCTTTCTTCATGGAATCACTGTCATGTGTAAACACTGTTCAACAAATGTTTGTTCTCAGCTCACTGTCTTCTTTCTAGTATTTCACATGTAGTAGCAAGAAATACATCCAAGGGTCCCCCCTCCTAGAAGGCTATGACCAATCCAGAGAAAGATCTACAAGTCACATTAGGCTGTGGTCAGTGTCAAGAGGGTTTAGTAGCTGAGGGCACCTGTAAACCCACATCAGGCAGGCATCAGGGCTGCTGCCCCAGGGAGGGGAGGTATGATGTAGAACAGAACATGAAGTAGGAATGTAGCCGGCTTTGTAGCCTGTTTGCCTAATATGAACAAGACCTTGGGTTCGATGGGACCCTTCCTACGCCGCATAAAAAAACAGGCGTGAAAGCCTGGCCGTGCTGGCACATACCTTTAGTCCCAGTACATGGGAGACAGATCTCCGAGTTCAAGGCCAGCCTGGTCTACAGAGTGAGTTTCAGGACAGCCAGGGCTACACAGAGAAACCCTGTCTCGAAAAACAAAGCAAGTAAACAAACAAAAAAACAAGCACAATGGTACTCACCTGAGCTATATAAAACCCTTCCTCAAAACAGAACAGTGACTAGCAAACACCTTTAATCTCAGCAGTAAACAGGCAGATCTCTGCGTTCAAAGCCAGCCTAATCTACAGAGTGAGTCCTGGGCCAGCCAGGACTCAGAGAACCTGCCTCAAAGTAAAAGAAAAGATAAAACAAAGCAAAAGCAGTGGGTGCTGACAAAAGGGAGGTGCAGGAGCCCCCCACCCCACGCCACCTCCAGACAGGACCAGGCTGATAAGGAACAATCGGTTGAGGCAGCTAGCCTCACTAAGGAGTCAACTGCTTCCTTCCTCTGATGTCCGAGTCCCAGGAGAGGCATCCTGCCCGTTCCACTTCCCTATCCCAAAGGACATGAGCATCCAAGAAAAAACAAGCAGCTTGTTCTTGAGGTCTGAGGGCAGGGGCATAACCTGCATGCCATCCCATCCCTTGTCTGTTCAGGAAGTCAGGGACCGAAGATAGAAAGGCTGGTCTGGGAGGGAGACGAGTTGTTCTCAGAAGTATAGAAGAACCAGAGATACAGTTCAGCTACTGAAACATGAGCAGCGCACAAGCTCATCTAATAAAAATATATATATATAATAATACATAAATTATATATCATAAGAATATAACAATTATATTTGTATATGATTAATATATTAATTTATAAATTTATTTTAATTTAGAATTTAACTAAATTTAAGTCATTTATATATTTGTTTTATATTAATTATATATAATATAGTATACATAAGAATTATATCTTCATATAATAATACATAGAATATGTAAATAAATATAAGAAATAGAAAAAAATGCCAGCAGGAAAGCATATGGAACTGGGACTTTGCCTAGATGAACTGGGTGTGTCTAAATGAAGTTTTGTACATCAATCCATGCAAGGCAATCCTCACAGCAGATCAAGAAAAGCTGAGAATCCAAATTTGCTATGTACTTTAGATCCATACAGTTTGCAACCTTTTTGCTGGTGGTGTTACTTTTCCTGCCTATGTTTTCTACAGAAACCAAGGAAGGTCCATGCTGCAGCTCCAGGTAGGAGAGCTGGGAGGAGAAGGATGAGGGGGAGTTGGTGGGTGTATCAGTCCAGCACACAAAAGAAGGAGGGAGAGCAGTCTAGGAGATCGTGTGTGACTGTGTGAGTAGACAGGGAAGAACATAAGCAGGTACCCAATCAGACCAAGTGCAAAGCAGAGGCTTGGCCTGGATGTGGTCCAGGGGCTCTGCTGGTGAACCAAGAGGGACAAAATATCCAGAGCCTCTGTCAACTGTGAGCTATCTCTGTCACTGGTCCCTAGATCCACAATAGAGTCGTAGCCATACATGGCAGTCTGCTTGATGCTGAAAGGATGCCCCAGCCTGTGAACTATGTCCAGTGCTCCCTGGCACACACACACACACATCTCAGAGAGACACAGCTCAACTCCCCAGTCTCAAACTCCACTCTCCCAGACCCACTGGAAATCAAGGCCCTTTATCCCCTCTCCCCGAAGAGGGGCAATTTTTCCTGATACCTGACAAGGTAATCGTGTTTCTCCCCACCAAATACCAGGAAAGGGTGAATACGTAATTTAAGCAGATATTTGGGATCAGTTCAAAGGCTTAGTCCTTTAAATGCCTCCTCTTCCAGCCACGGTGTGTGATGGGGACATAGATGTAATTGCTTCCAGCCAACACGGGCCACTCACTGAGCAAGCCCTCGACTCGAAATAGAAGCCAGCTGCTTCCATGGCTCAGAGTGTCACAGCTGAAAGAGACCCAGGCCAAGGGTTGCACACCCATGCCCTACAGAGCGGGCAGGTCACTCTCCGGGGCAACCAGCGGATGTGAAGCAAAAGGAAAGAGCAGAGGAAGGGCCCTCGGGCCGTAACCCTGAGAAGGCAGTGCAGGCCTGGACGGGCAAGAGCTGGGAGGCCTTAATTTCAAACTCTGCGTAGTGAAGTCAACTATCCGTTTTGGGTTCTGTTTTCAACGAGGCTGCTGATTTGGTTGGTTTGAGGGGTTTTGTTGTGATAGTGGGTTTTGTTTTTACGTTTTTACCTCATGGTTATGACTTGACAAAATCTCGAGCTTTCCACATTGCACAATGATGCCATCATCTGTATATCTAATATTTATTTGTGTGTGTGTGAGAGAGACAGAGACAGAGAGAGACCACGCATGCTATAGTCTACATATGGATATGACCGGACGATTTTCGGTAGTCAGTGCTTGCCTTGCATCATGTGGGTTTCAGGGATTGAACTTGGATTGTGTGACTTGACAGCAAGCACCTTTACCCTCTGAGCCATCTCACTAGCCCTCAACTGTACATCTATTGCAAAGTTCACACTTGGGAATGATGTGATCAACTCATAAACACATTACAAAAAAAATATTAATATTTTAAATGAGTTTACAATTTTATACCTGGCTGCATTCATAGCTGTTCTCGGCCACATGCAGCTTGACACACCTGTGAGTCCAGAGCTCCCTGTGACTTGGGATACACAGGCTACTCTGCAAAGCACCCAGATCTAGGGTCTCTGGAAAGAGCAGCAGGCCACCAGCAGGGCACAAGGCACAGCTGGACCTCCACACTGAGGCCCTTTCTTCCCTTGCCCTGGGGCAGGGAACTCAAGTCTGGGAAATTGTTAAAACCCAAACTAGAACTGTAGTCCGTGTGTATGCAAACAACCGGGCCTGAGAAATCAGAACCATATGGGGCTGACCTGCCTAGAGGGGGCTACCCCCTACTCCCACCCGCTGGCCAGCCCTAGCAGAGGCTGAGACAAGACTCTCAGAGCCTTCACAGAGAAATGCACACTTCCCCATCTGGGACCTCAGACCCCACCAGCCTTGTAATTTGATGAATCGTCAACATCTGGGGCTTAATTACTAGACCCTGAACTGATAATCCTGGTAAGCCCCCTCATCCAGGGCCCCCCTGGCCCAGTGTATTTTGAGGGCTCCATTTCCCCAGCAGGAGCTGTCAGCATTAATTACAGTTAGAAAGCAAGACAGTCACCCAGCTCTGGTTGGGTGGAGTGGTTCTGTATGCATCTAAACATTGCTGGTTTGTTGGCTTGGCTTTTTCTTGCCCATCTCAGGGAAGGTGAGCTGCAATAAGAAGTACCCACTCAACCCAGAAATAGTGATACATACCCATAATCCTGGCAGTGGGAGATGGAGGTGTGAGCATCAGGGGTTCAAGGCCAATATCTGCCTGTCTCAAAAAAAAAAATAAAATAAAATAAAATAAAAAAATAAAAAAATAAAAAAAAACCAGGGAGATGGTTCAGCACTTGCAGACAAGTCTGAAGACCAGAGTTCAAAGTTCAATCCCCAAAACACAAACTGGAAAGAGACAGCTGATGGCCAAATGTCAGACTCTGGTCTCCACATACATGCACACACGCTCACACAAATAAATAAATACAATTTTTAAAAACTAAGAAGAAGCACCAGGCAGTGGTGTCGCACACCTTTAATCCCAGGACTCAAGAGGCAGAAGCAGGTGAACCTTTTGAGTTCAAAGTGAGCCTGGTCTATAGAGTGAGTTCCAGGACAGCCAGGGCTACACAGAGAAACCCTGTTTTGAGAAGAAAACTACAAAGGACCAACTCTCAGATAACCCTGTGCCCCGCTGCCTTCATCCTTGCCCTGGAGGAGGCAGCGGAAGGCACCAGCCCTTGCCGTCCCCATCATGAAGTGGGTAGTTCTCACAGCTCTCAGTGCCTGATCATCTTGAGGCCCTGGGGGTGGAGCCTCCAGACTCAGAAACCCTCTCGTCATGGTTGCTCTCAAATCTCAGGGATGGCTCCACAGATCCCTGCTTAGGTACAACCCTCTGGGGCCGTGAAGGGAAGAACCACTACCTGTAACTCCTGCTTCAAGGGATCCAACATCCTCTCTGGCCTCTGTTGGTACCGATATATATCATTTAAAATAAAATAAATTGCCGGGCAGTGGTGGTGCACACCATTAATTCCAGTGCTGGAATTAATGACAAAGACAGGCAGATTTCTGTGAGTTCAAGACCAGCCTGTTCTACACAGAGTGACTTCCAGTACAGTCAAGGCTATCCAGTGAAACCTTGGCTAAAAAAAATAAAATAAAATAAAATAAATAAATAAATAAATTTATTTATTTGTTTGTTTATTATTTAAAGAGACTTTTTTATTTATGTCTTTTGCCTGTATGTGTGTGTATGTGCACCATGTGCCTACCTGGTGCCCATGGAGACCAGAGGGCATCAGATCTCTGAAACTGGAGTTACCAAGGGTCATAAAGCATCATGTATGCTCTGGAAACCAAACCCAGGTCTCCTACAACAGCAGCAAGTGCACCTAACTGCTGAGTCAGCATCTCTCCAGCGCCAAATACTTTTCTTTAAAGGGTGCCGGGAGTAGTGGCTTGCATGTTTATTCTAGCATTTTAGAGGCAGGGGAGAGTGGATCTCTGTGAGTTTGAAGCCAACCTGGTCTACATAGTGAGTTCTAAGCCAGCCAGAGGTACAGTGTGAGATCTCTCTCTCTCTCTCTCTCTCTCTCTCTCTCTCTCTCTCTCTCTCCCCGTGTGTGTGTGTGTGTGTGTGTGTGTGTGTGTGTGTGTGTGTAGGTGATACAGCCTACCCACTGAGAAAGTCACATGAAGGTTACTTCCAGCATTGCCTCTGAAGACACCAATTCTGTGTCAGCCCATGGCTGTCCCGTCTTGGGTTGATCTAGGAGAGGAATTTAAAAAGGAGGTTGAGCCAGGCAGTGGTGGCACACACCTTTAATCCCAGCACTTGGGAGGCAGAGGCCAGCCTGGTCTACAGAGTGAGTGAGTTCCAGGACAGCCAAGGCTACATAGAAAAACCCTGTCTCAAAAAACCAAAAAAAAAAAAAAACAGAGAGAGAGAGATTGACCTGGAATTTAAAAGGGAGGTTGACCTGGGACTGAACTTGAACTTGTCACCTGAGAGCACAGCATGTCTATCTTACAGACAAGATGAAGGCCTGGGACGTCCAGGTCACTGAGTGAGGCAGGAGACTGAGCCTACCCTGAGGCTTTGCTCTCCATTCATGTGCAGCCTGTGGTTTTATTTGCTTCTCAAGCATCTAGAAACATCCGGGAGCCAGCTGATCTCCTCAAGGAAAATCAACTTCAAGCAGAACTGAGACTTGTAAACAGCTGTGGGGTTTCACGGAGGGCAGAAGGTGATGAAAATCTCTGGTGAATTCTGTGGCTTTGATCAGGCAGGAGACAGTTCCCAGAGGCAGAGTAGCATGGGTCAGAGGAGGGATTTGAACCCAGATTCTGCGAGCCTCAACTCCCTGCCCTTAGCTGCTTTTCTCCTTGAATGTTTCTTGCAGGAAACTCAGGAAGGGAAGGAGTAGCTTCTCCATTGTCTAGAGCAGGTCTGGGTTGCTTTGATGGGAGAGATACCCACCCCTAATCCTGCCACCAGGAGCATGCATCCAGCCAGCCTAGGGCTCTGGTGGATTTTGTCTTGCCTTAATCTTAACCACACAACAGCCAGATTTGTTTCTGGCGTTAGACAGACCATCCCCTAGCCCTTCCCTGAGGCATTGCTCTCTCCCAAATCCAGGCTTAAGCCCTTTTCCAGCCCCTGGGAATGCCTATTTTGTAAATGAATATAAACTCTATAGCCTCATACCTGGGTTGTTATGCAAGGTCTCAGCCTGGCCCTGAATGGAATGAGGGCATTCATGACACTGAGAACACTGCCACTCAGAAACCCACACTCTAGAAAATGATCTGGACAAGGTTTGTGGGAAAGAAATCTGCTTCACAAAGTAAAACCAAGTGTTCCTCAAATTTACTAGACCACAGAATCTCTCTCCATCAGTCGGAGAAAGAAAGGTAGAGGAGAGATGAGGAGTTTCCATCCTAGAAAGTCTTACATCTCAGAGTAACCCAGCCCTCCCCTTCCCACTGCCATCCTCCCCAGGACAGAAGGGACATCAGAAGCATGTTATCAAGTCAGGTACATCCATCTGACTACAAAGCAGGATGTTCTACTGGGTGGTGGCTACAAACGCCTTTAATCCCAGCACTTAGGAGGCAGAGGCAGATGGATCTCTGAGTTTGAGGCTAGCCTGGTCTACAGAGTGAGTTCCTAAGTGGCCAGGGCTACACAAAGAAACCCTGGAGAGAGAGAGAGAGAGAGAGAGAGAGAGAGAGAGAGAGAGAGAGAGAGAGAAGCAGGATGTCCTCTACCTCTGAGTCCTCCTCCTCAGTGTCACCAACTCCCAGTAACTGTCCTCTACTTACCCAGCAGTCTCTTTGCAGCCCAACAACTCACCCAGAAGGGGGATTAATTCAGAGGCCTATGAACACCTCTCTTACCTAGGCCTCATCAGCCATCAGCCCAGCACCACCTCTGCAGACAAAGGTCATGGCTGTGGGTCAGCTGTGTCCCCAGCACCCTGTTTCAGCTTTAATTGGACCCTTCTCTGCCCACACTGCCTACCTCCCCCAACATTCACCACATCCACATTAGAACCAAATCCCCAAGTGTTATTTCACTGGGTACCCCTCCCTAGCCATTTCTGCTACCCCTAACCCAAAGCTGACCACGCCCCTTCTTGGCTCTGAACTGCCAGGACTCACTCATCATCTGTTCCATTTCTCTCTCCTTCCTCCCTCATGCGAAGGTTGACATCCTTCATCTGAAAATCTGAAGTGCCCCAAAATCGGAAACTTTTCTGAGTTGTTTGCCTAACACCCCAGCTAGAAAATCCCACAGTGTGACACTGAGCTTAGCAGACAGAATTATTAGTATCATGCAAAATTACCTTCAAGACATGTGGATAATATGGAAAAGAGACAAATGAATTTCATTTTGTTTGTACTTGGGTCCATCTCCAAGATACCTCACTAGGTAAATGTGAATATTTCAAAATGCAAAACATAAAAAAATCCAAAGACATGTGTCTCAAGCTTTTTGGATAAACAATACCCTCCCTATATGTGCATATGTTTGATGAGCTATTGTAGGGATGGAACCCAAGTCTAAACACAAAACCCCTGACCTTTCAAACATTCCTTGTGCTCAAGCCTGCTGTGGATGATAACATAATGATATGTTAAATAGTTGTACTCATGGAGCGTAGTCTCGCCGTATGGAAGAATTCACCGGTTGGGCATCATGTTACCACCTGAAGTTTCAGATTTTGAGACAATCTGGTGTAGCTCAGGCTGGTCTTGATCTCACCTTGACTGATGGATCCTCCTGCTTCCACTTTCTGAAGGCTGGTATCACAGGCGAGCCTGGTTTTTAAGCAGTGCTGGGGATTGAACCCAGAGCTTTGTGTGTGCTAGGCAAACACTACCAACTGAGCTACAATCTCAGCCTAGAAGGCAGGTTTTCTGATGAGGAATGTTTGACCCAAGCTTTCCCCGGCCACATGTTCCATGTCAGGTCTCACTCGTGTGCTCGAGAGTCAAGGGAGGAAACTTTCTTCTTGGCTGTCATAGACACTTGTGTAGAACATACATTAGCCATGTCCCCATCAGACTGTATTACCAGGAACAGGGACAGACATCTGACTCTAGGATGCCGAGAAACCTGGAAGGTTTTATGAAAAAGGAGGTAACCAAGCTGAAGATGTGCAGAGAGGAGAAGAGTGAGCCAGGCAGGGGGACGGTGTGTGCAAAGGCCCAGAGGAGTGGAGCTGCAGGCATTGCTCCCGGGGTCAAAGTTGATGTACATGTTAAACTGGAAATGTTTCTTTAAAAAAAAAAAAGTGAAGTACATGTGGGGATAAGGGGACAGTGGTGAGGAGGGTGGGGCTTGCAGAGAACAAATAACCCTGGTCCACAGTCTCTCCCCATGTTGTACCCATCTAGCCCTAGAGGGAGCCGGGTGAGACTTGTTCAGTAGACAGGTGATTAGAGAGTACACCTTAGCACCAGTGGCAGGCACAACAGGAGCCTGGTCATCCTGATACCCTGCTCTTAGTCTTGGCCCAGAAATCATCTAGCTATTGTCTTATTACTGCTATTGTCACATGCCACAACAGAATGCTTAGCCTTCCAGAGTCTTCCAAACTGAGTGACAGTCACTCAAGTCAAGCTGGCTTAAAGGAAACCCAGGAAACAGATGTGTGAGGATCACTGCACAGCTCCAGCATCCAGCCCTCATCACTCTTTCCTCAAGACTCTCTCTCTCTCTCTCTCTCTCTCTCTCTCTCTCTCTCTCTCTCTCTCTCACCATGGGGCAGGGGAGGGCAAGGAACCGCCAGGTTCAATCCCACTGGGAGAAAAGAGCCCCCTTCCCCCTTGAGAGCACCATTGAAGTCCCAGACTTGATGCTTATGGCTCAGCTTACAACCCAGGCCTGCACCTGTTACCTCGACAAGAAAGAATGTCATTGCCCACCTTCAACCATCCCACCCTAATGATGGGGAGGACTTTAGAGAAGAACTGCGGCTCTGTTATCAGGGGATGGCATCATAAGTGGCTAACTACACACAAGCGCCCTTCCCCCACTCCCCACCCTGGCCACATGAGATGTGGCCTCAGAGGGCTCAGGGCAGGCTTTGCTTTCTTGTCACTGAATAATGGGGTCCTAAGACATAGAAGGAATGTTCCTATATGTAACCCTTGATCTCTCTCTCATGTTCCAGGGACCTCTAGGTCTGGACGGCAAGCCAGTAAGTGACCACAACATACTAAATGGTCCTGGGTTGGTTAGGACTGTTACTATGGGGGAGAAGTGACCATGGGGCACTTGAGGGGACTGGAAAGTGATTCAGCAGCTATAGGAGAGCAAGACAAAGTCGTTTGTCATGTGTGTTCAAATCCATCTGCTGACTGAGTAACCATGGAGATGCCCTTTTAGCTTTCTGCCTCGAGGCATCCTCTCCTAGGAGATGTGGAGTTATGAAGAACCATGATCAGTCCCCAGTGTTTAGTCAGCCCTCAAAGTCTACAAATCCCTCCCAATAGTCCCTAAATACAAAATGTCTAACATAGCTTCAATACTCCCATGATGGCATTAGGTTAAAGAGTTCTCAATACCTGTTCCAGGAGTCCATGGTCCACAGGCATCCTCAGCAAATGAACAAGGTGCACAGGGAAATATAAGCACAATTAAGTAAATACTAGGGTGTGAGTGAACAGGTAGACAGATGGGGTGTCGGTAGGTAGGAGGTGGATGGATGAATGGATGGGTGAATAGATGAGTGGGTGGTTGGATAGATGAGTAGATAAATGAGTGCATAAGTGGGTGGTGGGTGAGAGGATGGATGGATGGATGGATGGGTAGATAGATGGATGAGTGGATGAATTGATGGATGGATGGATGGGTGGATGGATGGATGGATGGGTGGATGGGTAGATAGATGGATGAGTGGATGAATTGATGGATGGATGGGTGGATGGATGGATAGGTGGATGGATGGATGAATGGATGGATGGATGGATGGATGGATGGATGGATAGATGGATAGGTGGGTGGATGGATGGATGGATGAATGATAGATGGATGGATGGATGGATGGATGGATAGATGGATAGGTGGGTGGATGGATGGATGGATGGATGAATGATAGATGGATGGATGGTGGATGGATGGATAGGTGGATGAGTGGATGGATGGATGGATAGATAGATGGATGAGTGGATGAATTGATGGATGGATGGATGGGTGGATGAATGGATAGGTGGATGAATGGATGGATGGATAGGTGGATGAGTGGATAGATGGATGGATGGATAGGTGGGTGGATGGATGGATGATAGATGGATGGATGGTGGATGGATGGATGGATGGATGGATGGATAGGTGGATGAGTAGATGGATGAATGGATGGATGGATGGATAGGTGGATGAGTAGATGGATGAATGGATGGATGGATGGATGGGTGGGTGGATGGATGGTTGCATCATGGATGAATGCATGAATGATTGCTTAGATGGATGCATGGGTAGGTGCATGCATGGATGCATGCATGGATTCATTCGTGGATGCATGGGTGGGTGCATGCATGGGTGCATGGGTAGATGCATGGATGGATGGGTGCAAGGATGCCTGCATGGATGTTGGATGGATGCATGTATGGATGAAGACTGGATGGCAACTCTGGACAATTGCCTCCTCCCCAGCAAAAACAAAGCATGGAATATGTGTGCTCTCAGGCAGAAAAATTTGTGCATGTGCCCTTTTCCTGCTCAGAGGATGCCTGTAGACACTTGCTGCTGACCCCAAACCCTCACTACCATTATGCTGAGGGCAGGTGTAGAGCTTCCAAGAGGCAGCAAGGAAAGCTTGACAGGCCTGTGTTGTGTTCAACTCAGATGCCCACAGCTCTGCTGGTCCCACATGTCCCTCTGTCCCACAGCCAGGGGTCAGCCAGAGCTGCAGCCAGCCCAGCTCGCCTCCCTCACAGCTGTTCTTTCTCTATCTTCCTTCTCCAGGGACTTCCAGGCCCCAAAGGGGAAAAGGTAAGTGGAGGGGGATGCAGTCCAGATTCTGTGTGCTGACGAAGGATGCCAGCAGTCAACTCCAAACCTCAGTTCCAGAGCATGAAACCCAGCATTAAACAGCATTAAACACAGGACCCGCCAAGTTCCTTGTAAGGGAAAAAAACAAGGAAGAGGAACCAGAACAGAGCTCAGAGTGGCAGGGCTGAGTGAAGACCTCAGAGGCCACATGCAGTTACGCCTGGGTGATGTGGGTGCTCAGGGACTCACCAATCAATTGATCGGTGCCCCCAGCTGCCAGCAGGGCCGAGAAAGCTGTGGAGTGACACAGGACCTGGTGGCTCAAAGCCTCCTCTTTGCATTCCAGCCCCACTACTGTGTGCTTTGGCAAGCTGCCCAGCTGGGAGGGCCTCAGTTTGTCCTTCTGTATAAAAGCTATGGGGGGGTGGGGAGGGGAGGAGCTGGTTTGGGTGCAGCTACAGCCACAGCCACATCTCTGGGGTTTTTGAGACCAAAGAGAAGGTCTCTCCTTTGTGTCTGTTGCTGCGTAACCCACCAGGTCAAAGCTCATAGCTTTGCTATGCCTCTCCAGTCCAAGGTTCAGGAATTGTGAGAGGATACAGTGTGAGCAGCCATCCCACAGACCACACTGTGTCTGGGATCTTGAATGTCTGGGATGCAGATGAGGGCCTGCCTGGCTTCAGTCTGCTGGCTGTGTGACCTTGGCCTTATTATGCAACCTCTCTGAGCCTCAGTGTCCTCACCGGAAAAGGAGATTTAAAATAAGGCCCACCTATTGTTTGCGTCCAAACACAGAGGGGATGTTCAAAAGGAAATGGGGAGAAATAATGAAGTCAGTAGCCGCTCATCCTCCTGTATTTGGTTCTAGGGTGCACCAGGAGACTTTGGCCCACGGGTAAGAATGGAGCACCACCTCCCTCATCCACTGCACATGGTTTGTTTAATATCATTATATTAAGGGATTTCTAGCATTCCTTCAGGGATCCCAACTCACCATAGCTTATCCCAGAAAAAGACAAGTGAGCTAGCCTTTCCTCTCCACCTTCGTCCACCCTGTGGAAGCCCCCAGGTACCCTCACCTAATAGAGGCTGCCACTTCCCACTCAAATGGCAGTTATCTGGCAGATGTCCTATTGTCATGCTTGTCACCATGACAACCAGACACTGACCATCCCATGAGACAGCAGGCACTCAGGAACAGTGAAGGCCCAGAGCTCAACGCTGTCACTTCCCAGCCCCATGACCTTGGCAAGTCTCTTTTCCCTGAGATCTGACCCTTAAAACCAAGAGGGTTGACAATTCACACACACACACACACACACACACACACACACACACACAGAGCAAGTGCTGTGAGTAGCCTTCACCATTTCCAGAATGTTCTGGGCAGAGCACCCTGACCACAGAGATTGAGAGGTAGACATCAGATGCCCAGAGAAAGACCAGGTCACATGGAAGAAGGTTATGGGCCCCGGAACACATGAGCGCAAGGGTCACTCACCCACACCAAGAATCTGCCAGCTTGGGGTGGGGTTGGGTAGGGAACAAGTGAGCTGTTTGGACCCAGGAGAACAGTGAATAGCAGATGAAGAGGGGGAGGAAGGAAGGACAGAATGCATAGGCTACAGCTTTGGGGCAAGACCCAGCTCTGCAACTTGAAGGCTCAGAGCCCAGGTTTTTGAAATGTCAACAGGGGTCCCATCACAGGGTGTTTGAACTGAAGCAGGTAGGGGGATGAAACCAGCTGCATTTTAATGGGCAGAGACAGGCCTTGTTGAACTGTCACCAGAGGTGAGAACCAGGACCACACAGGCAGAGAGACTTCTCTCAAGTCAAAGAAAGGATTATTGCCCAGGTGATGACTCCTTCACGTTGTTATCATTGAGGTGACTGTTACCACTCAGCTGGGAAAAAGCCACATGTGGTTTCCCACGTCCTATTGTAGGGCTTCCTCCCAACTTGGCACTGGTTTTTTAGGGAGGCTTCTGGGTAAAGCTTGCCAAGAGGCAGGAAGTGAGTACAGTAACACCTGTTAGGAGTTCCACCCAGTATGGACCCAGCATCATACCTGCTGCAAGCTTTTCTATTCTATTTTCTATTCTGTTCTGTTCTGTTCCGTTCTGTTCCATTCTGTCACAGGGGCTGGAGCAATGGTGTTGGTTCACTCAGCAAACCCCACCACTAGCTGCCTTTCTCTGGGCTGGGTTAGGTGGCTTCACCCGGTGATTTTTGCAGTCCCCTCCTGCGTTTCTGACCACACCACCTGTTTGCCACCTAGATGGTTTTCCCACGGCTCAACGCAGGCTTTATAAGTAGAGATCATCGTGGATACAATCTCGGCATACTCAAGGTAGCCTGGCTGAGTGAAGGGGCCTGGCCTGCTAGTTTGCTGTGCTCCCCAACCTCTAATCACCCTGTGTTGTCAGGGTCAGACCTCAGCCATCCAGTTCTGGAGAGGTGGACAGGGGAAGAAAGTCAAGCAGCACATACCTTACTCCAAGTACCAGGAGGCAAAGCAGTCAGATCTCTGTGAGTTCAAGACTAGACTGGTCTACTTAGCAAGCTCCAAACCACCCAGGGCTTTGATACTTTGTCTCAAAAAAAAAAAAAAAAAAAAAAAAAAAAAAAAAACAAAAACAAAAAAAAAAAACAAAAAAAAAACAAAAAAAAAAAAAACGGAAGTGGGAGTATCAAAACTCCTCTTTCTGTCTTGTTGAGTCCAAGCCAGAAGCTCCCAATCTGGAACCTCTGAGCTATAAGCAAAGGAACAGCCGGGGGGGAAATGAAATCCTCTGGATTCAGTACTGAAGGAAACAGGAATGTTTACTCATGTTTACTGAGACAGGGTGACCTAATCACAGTGTTAATTTGGAGTCTAGACTTCTAACTCTTTGATCAGGAAATCTGAGCGGTAACTATAGAGAACTGCCAGTCGTTTACTGAGAGAATTGACTGACATGAATGTGAAGTGTAGTTTGTGAGAAAAGCGAGCTCTTTCCTGTTAAGGGAAGATACACAGATTGAAAAGGACCTCTGAAAAAGACCAGTTGCAGTTCTGGCACAAGGACCCCAGAACCAAAGGAAAGTGCTCAGTGGGTGTGATGGCCTGCCTGAAAATCCAGCTTCAGAAAGACAGACAGAAGAGCCCCACGGCAAGCTGGCTAGAGAGACTATCGGTATCCACTGAGCTCTGGCTTTGAGTTAGAGAGCCTGACTGAGTAAGGCAGAAGATTATCACACTGCGGATGATTCCGGTCAACCTCAGACCTCCACATGCATACACATACATGCATGCGTGTGTGTGCCCATGTATGTGCAAACATCACACACATGTACATACTCCCCAAATGGGGGGGGGGGGGAGACTAATACTAGAAGCTGGAAAGATAGCCGATCAGTTACAAGCACCGGCTGCTCTTCCAGAGGACCTAGAGTCGTTCCCAGCACCCACAATCACAACCATCTTTAACCCCAGTTCCAGGAGATCTAATCCTCTCCTGACCTCCATGGGCACCAGGCACACACGGTGCACAGACATACATGCAGGGGAAGAAAGCACCCATACACATATAATAAATAAATGAACATTTACATTTAAAAAAAACATAAAAATAAAGCTGAGTGTGGTGGCACACACCTTTAATTCCAACACACAGAAGGCAGAGGCAGGTAGATCTCTGTGAGTTTGAGGCCAGCCTGGTCTATAAATCAAATTCAAGCCAAGGTTATACAGAGAAACCCTGTCTTGAAAAAGAACAAGTAATAACAACAACAACAACAACAATAATAATAATAATTGTTGTTGTTGTTATTATTACAAAGACCAGTTCCCCTGGCAACAGGAGAAGGCTTAGATGTTCTTAATTAGTGGCCCTAGATAAGTAATTACTACCTCAGGCCCCCAGGTACTTCATCTACAAGATTAAAAAAATAGCTTGGCCCCAGCTAACTGTTCACCGATGCTGCATTAGACGGACTACCTACAGGAAGTGCTTGCTGGGTTCACACAGGGCTTCTTCCTGTCTTGGTTGCCGGACACTACACCAGGGCCCATCACCTGTGCCAGTCACACTGTGGATTTCTGTTCTAGGGTGGGCCATGAAGTAGGGGTTCAGCATGCCTGAGGTCTGACCTGGTACTAATGTCCAGCTGAGAGTCAGGGAATTTGAGTGACGTAAGAGTGTGAAGCCCTTCACTGCCTGTTGTCTTTTTATTTGGAGATCACTGTAAATTCCCTCACATGTGTAGATAATCATCCCTGTGCATCTTTCATCCAGTTGTGCCTAAGGTGACAGCATGCACCACTGTGGGCCATCCTAGAGACCCCGAAAATGGTGATTTAAGCCACCAGCCTTACTCAGAGTTCCCTGGTTTACACAGGCTTGTGTGTAAACGAGTGTCCATGCTTGAATTAGAGTGTGTGAGTATGTGAGTATGTATGGATGAGTGTGGGCTCAACTATGTGTGTGCATGGGTGTATGTGTGTGAGTGTACACAAACGTGTGTCTGAATGATTGTGAGTGTGTGTGTGTGTGTGTGTGTGTGTGTATGCAGGCAGGTTTTCTTCTATAGAGTGTTAACACATATGGACTCATGTGACCACACACAAGGATCTCTCACGTCGTCACACTCTCTTGTCTTCAGTAGGATGGTGGGATCACCTCACTCACCCATCCCTAACCCCTAGCAACCACTAATTTCAATATTTAACTTTCCATTCAATGACATCAAATGTGTGGAATCACATGACTGTAACTTTTCAAATAATTTTTAAGATTTATTTAACATTTTTATTTACATATGTGTGTGTGTGTGTGTGTGTGTGCACATGCACCTGCATGATTGATGTGTACCATGTGTGTACAGTACCTGCAGAGACCAGAGGGTGTCAGATCCCTGAACTGGAGTTCCAGGCAGTTGTGTTACCAGATGTAGATGCCAAGAACTGAACCTGGGTCCTCTGCAAGAGCAGTACGTGCTCTTAACCACTGAGCCGTCTCTCTAGGCCCATGTATAGCTTTGGGGGACTATTCTTCCATTTAGCATAGTTTCCCTACAGTGTCCAAGTTTCTTGATATATCAGAAATTTAATTTTTTTTTTGGTTGGGGTGTTATTGTTCTAGTTTTTGTTTTCCTTTGTTTTGGCTTGAATTTTACAGTTTGGGTTTTTGTGTGTGTGCATGTAAATGTGTGGTCTCACACACACCACAGAACAAGTGTGGAGGTCAGAGGACCTGGTTGTCTCCTCCTGCTCTGCGGGTCTGAGGATGGAACTAAAGTGGTCAGACTCTGGTGCAAGTGTCTTTACAATCCAGCCATCTTGATGGCGCTGGTTTGGATTTTCTGTGATAGGGTCACAGATTTATGGTTCATGCGTGTCTGCCACTTTTAATGCAGCAAGAGAGAATCAACCAGGAAGTTCTTATAGAAGACACTCAGCCTCACACAGACAGCACATGTCAGCTCTTCTCCTGACAACAGATCCAGGCTTCAGACACTAGAAGGTGGCAGTAAGGTCCTGTTGTGTCTGTTCCACCAAGGTCCCCTCCTGCCAGAAGCCAATATCAAACGCTTGTCATCCTTGGTGCCTGCCTCAATGGCTGGGGAAAAGGAAGGCACAGGGGCTGCCCACCTCTCTCTGGAAGCTAGAACCCCTAACCCTTACCCTCACCCTCAGGGTCAGGTCAAACCATGTGTCTTTCAGGGAGCCCAAGGGCAAGATGGAGCTGCAGGACCACCCGGGCCTCCTGGACCACCTGGGGCTCGGGGCCCTCCTGGTGACACTGGAAAAGATGGCCCCCGAGGAGCTCCAGGCCCAGCGGTAAGAGAAAGCATGGAACTGGGGCCTCTCAGAGCTGGTCCTATATTGATGCACTCTGAACCCTGATCCCCAGAGCTAACCCCAAACTAGCATTATTCCTTGTAGGCCCAACCCAGCCATCATCCAGTGAACACTCAGCCTAGCTCCAGCTCTAGCCTCAAGTCCTCCCACAGCCCAACCCTAACTCAGACCCTCATACAACCAACCTTTAAATCTAGAATAGGCCTGCTTCCTAGTCCCAGTCATGACCCTGACCTCAAATCCTGTCCCACACCCCCAGCTCTAACTCTTATCCAGACTCTAATCCTGAGCCTGACCTGAAACCCAAGTCTAACCCTAAAAGACCCATGGACCCAACCTTGAGTTGCAAGCTCAGTCCAAATTCTCACCCCAACTGTGACCCAGAGTCCCACAGGTCTGTCCTTTAACTGTAATTCTTCACTAACCCCTACTCCTTTCCCTGCTCTCTCCCTCAATACTAACTAATGAGCCTCCGTTTCTCCCTAAGGCCATGTGAGGCCAGGCCACATATAGTTCTCTCATCCTAGCCAAAGACTCCAATCTGTCCTTTCCTGCAGCCCAGAGTCCACACCTCTACCACACTACCACCAGAGGCTCCTATCGGGGCACATCCTCTCAACTGGCCCATCCATCCACTGTCACATTAGATGCATAGCTCCCAAAGCCTCAACCTTCTCATCTGTAAAGTGGGAACAATAAACCACTTCTCAGGATTGAATGAGGGTGAATTGGATGTTCAACTTAGAGCTCTTGTCCTTGCCCTGGCATGAAACTCAGGATCACTGATATTTTCACATGCCTCCTTAGGGTCCCAGAGGAGAGCCTGGACAACATGGCGAAATGGTGAGTGTCCAAGGTGTTTGTAAGGCTGGAGTTCGGGATGTGGCTCCAGAGATGGAAGCCTCTTTCCCGCTGTAATAGCTGCTTCCCTTGTTGCTATGACAAAACACTTAGCAAAAGTGACTGGAAGATTGATTCTTGGGTCACAGTTGAGGGTACAGTCCATCATGGTGGGGAAGGTGTAGCAGCAGGCACACAGAGCAGCTGGTCACATTATATCTATCAGAAAGCAGAGTTATGGATGCTGGCACTCAACCACCTTCTCTTTTTCTAAAAGACTTATTTATGTATGTGAGTACACTGTTGCTGTCTTCAGACACACCAGAAGAGGGCATCAGATCCCACTACAGATGGTTGTGAGGCACCATGTGCTTGCTGGGAATTGAACTCAGGACCTCTGGAAGAAGAATCAGGGCTCTTAACCACTGAGCCATCTTTCCAGCCCTTTATTTATTTTTCAACCACCTTCTTTTATACAGTCCAGGACCCCAGTCCATGGGACTGTGTTACCCATTTTTAAGGGATCATTACTGTTCAGTTAAATCTTTCTGGAAATGCCCTCACAGATACCAGATGTGTGTTTCCATGGTGACGCTAATGAATCTAATTGAGGTGATAAGATAAACCCTCATGCACTCACACCAGAATTATGTAGACGTACATGCATAATTCAGGGCTCGTGTGTGCATCCCTCTACCCACAGTAGGGATGGGCCAAGTCCCCAGCCTGGGCAGAGTCCTGGAACCTCACCTTCCTGCGTGAGAGTCTGCAATGCACCTGTCAACTTTTGAGGCCTGACACAACCACTGCTCAAGACACAGAAGTCTGTCCTACAACTTGGCTAAACAACCCTGCCTCTAGCCACACATGCCTCTCCCTCTGAGATGTGGTCACTCTTGATAAAAGGAAAATGGCAAGACAGACCCAGGAGCACCTGGAAGGCTCAGTATCCACTACTGAGCCATCTCTCAGGCCTCATGCACAACTTTCAGAATGACTCTCCCACCCTACCCCCCCCCCCACTCCCACCCCCACAGTTTCCTTGCAGCTTATCTAAGTTCTTGGATGTGTCAGAATTTCATTCCCTTTTTTTTTTTTTTTTTTTTTCATTTTGTCTTTTTTGGGAGGATATTCTATTGTTTGGGTTTGGGTTTTCTTTTTGTTTTGGGTCTTGTTTTTGTTTTCCTTTGTTTTGTTTGGGGATTGAGTTTTTTTTATTTTTAGGGTGTTTGTGTGTATGTGCATGCATATGTGTATGGACGCACACACACACCACAAGACCAACATGGATGTCAGAGAACAACTTGGAGGAATTGGTTCTCTCCTACTGCGTGGGTCCCAAGGATTAAGCTAAGATCGGCAGGCTCTGGTGCAAGCACCTTTGCTGGTTGAGCCATCTCACTAGCTCTGATTTGGGATTTTTGAGACATGGTCTCATGGATCCCAGAGTGGCTCTAAATTCATTATGCAGCCAAGAATAACCTTGAACTCTGACCTTCCTGCCACCCTTATCCCTCAAGCCCCCACCTCATCTAACACCTCTTCTCTTCTCTTGTTCTAGGGCCCCAAAGGACCTCCAGGACCCAAGGTGTGTGCTCAGCACCCCTCCTGCTCCTTGGTCTTACTCCCCACCTTCCTCTCCCAACCTCCTCCAGTGAAACTGAGGCAGAGAGGTTAGAAGAGACAGGGTACTGCATCCGTAAGGCAGTCCAAAGGAAAGACAGAGTACTGCATCCGTAGGGCACAGTACTCATCTGGTAAATAGGGGCATGGCAGATCTTTCCTGCCTTCACACTAGACTGTGAGGAATGAATCACAGGACACATTGGCTGTTTGGAGGTTTTGCTTTGGGGTTTTGAGGGTGTTTTGTTTTGTTAGTTGTTTTGGTGGTGGTAGTTTGAGACAGGGTTCCTCTGTAAACTGGCTGTCCTGGAACTCACTGTAGACCACGCTGGCCTTGAACTCAGAGATCCACTTCCCTCTGCCTCCCAAGTGCTGGGATTAGAGGCGTGTACCACCACTGCCTTGTTCTGTTTGTTTTTTAAAAACTTTTTTTTCTATGAAGTTTTAGGCTCACAGCAAAACTGAGGGGAAGGTACAGAGCTTTCTTGTATAGCCCACACACACTTGCCCTGCCCACCCACACCCCACCACCTCCACCCCTCAGACGTGTAGCTTCCCTTGTCTGCATCCCCTGTCAGAGTGGTAAATGTGTCACCGTTAAAGAATTACATTGACACATTGTCCCCCAAAGCCCACAGTTCACAGGAGGGTGCCTAGTGTCTAGTGAGACAAATGTGTAATGACTTGTGCACTCCGGTAACATGTCTAATAATAATTTCACAGTCTTAAAAATCCCCTTTTCTGGGGGCTGGAGAGATGGCATGAGGATCTAAGTTTGAATCCCCAGCACCCAAGTAAAAAGCCAGGCATGGCTGTGTATCTCTGTAACTCCAGCACTGGGAGGCAGAGACAGACAGATCCCAAAAGCTTCCCGACCAGCATAGATGAAACAAGCTTCAAGATACACTGTCTCAAGGCAAAAAGGGAAAGGAAAAAACTAAAAGAAAAAAAGCAGAGAGGAATAGAGTAAGACATGTACTATCCTGCATGTGCAGGGACACATGCATGTACAACACCACACACACAGAGAGAGAGAGAGAGAGAGAGAGAGAGAGAGAGAGAGAGAGAGAGAGAGAGAGAGAGAGAGAGAGAGAGAGCTTCCCCCTTCACCTGTCTTCCTCCCTAGCCCCTGGCAGCCACTGATCCTGGTCTTGTCTTCAAAGCTTCTGCTCCACATGCAGTCTGGACAAAGCTTCACTCCGGGGTTCAGGGCTTTCAGATTTCGGCTTGCTCTCTGCTTTTTGTCCTAGTGGCTACTCTACTGTCTAACATCCATTTGTGTTCTATCCACCTAACATAAGGCCTCTTGGTTGCTTCTTAGATGTGACAATTATGAGGGAAGCTTTACAGGTTTTTCTGTGATCAGATGTCTTCAGCCACCGTAGTTTCTGAAGTTCTTAGCCCATGCTGGGGCTCCCTCTTTGGGCTAAGGCAGTACCTGGGATAGGAAGGAAGCCTGAGTTCTCTGTGCAGAATCTAGAGTCGCTGGACTGAGGGTGGTAAAGGGCTTCAGTTAGCAAGCTTGTTAAACTCCAACACCCATCTGGGGCTGGGGGGTGCCCCTCCTCATCTTAAAGAACGGTGATTTCCCCAAGCTCAGAGAAAGAATCAAAAGCTGACTGACTCCGTGTGAGTGGGGGGGGGTGGGGGGGTGTGTTCAGGCCCCTGGAGGTCCTGAACAAAGGCAGGCTAAGGTTGTTGGTGCCACTTACACCAGAAGGGGCTAAGGTCTGCTGGCCACACTCCCAGAGCACTGACCACTCCCCCAAACCCTCATTTTGTTTTGTCTGCAGGGAGAACCTGGCACTCCTGGAAAGAAGGTGAGAGAACCCTGTGACTAGAGAGAAGGGCAGGGGCTGGGGATGAGGATGGGACAGGGCTTCCCCACAAGGAAGGTCTTTTTCCCCAAACGCAGGCTCACACTGTGGCGAGGCCCTGTCCTGTGTCTCAGTGAAGCCAGATTCACCCATTCTTTCCCTTCATCATGTCCACGTTCTCTTCAGAGCTTGACCATGGTTCTTCAAGTGTGGTCTTGCGGCCAACACTGTCACCATCACTGTCAGAAATGCAAATTCTGGTTGCTAGGGAAATAGCTCAGGTGGCAGAATGCCTACCTAGCCCTGGGTCCAACCCACAGCACAGCATAAACAGGGTACACACCTGAAATCCTTCTGCTCAGAAAGCAGAGGCAGGAGAGTTGGCCTTGGCTACATAGTGAGTTTGAGGCCAGCCTGAGTTACACAAGGCCCTATCTCAAAAGAAAGGAAAGGAGAAGAAAGAGAAAGAAGAGAAGGGAAGGGGAAAGGATGAGGGAAGGGAAGGAAAGAGAGGGAAGGAGAGGAAAGAAAACTCCAGGCTCACCCTAGACCCACCTGAGACTTTGGGTTTTGGCTGGGGTCTGTTTAGTAAGCCTTCTGGATCACTGAGCATGTAAAATTGAAAACCAAACACTGACAAATATCCTCTGCCTTGTGCCAAGCTGGCTACCTCCTCCCCATCCACATCTCTGTAAGCACGCCCCATGCGGCAGAAGGATGTCCCAAGTCCCTCTCCATTCCCCACAGTCCCCTCCCAGCCCTTCAGCACTTCCAGGCACAGTACCTTATGTTTATTTCCTTTTTGCTCCGTGGGGCAGGGACTGTGTGTGCTCTGGTCCCGAAGAGATGCTCACTGGCTGTTTGTTGGATGAGTGGATTTGCTCCCATTCACTTGTCCACCCCCTGTGTCTGCAGAAACCCGCTGAAGCTGGCTCTAGGCTGCTGTAGGGACTTTGATGGTTCTGACTCAGACCCTGCCTTAGAGGGTTAAGTATGGAGAATACTTGTCACTAGTGCCTGAACCAGACAGTTCTAGAACAGGTAGGGCCCAGCTGGACCACTCAAAAGTGTGACCAACATGTCCATGTGGGATGCCTTCAGCTTTGGCTGTTATCTCCTTAGGGGGATGATGGGATACCCAGCCAGCCAGGACTCCCTGGACCCCCAGGGCCCAAGGTAAGTATACATCCTCTTCCTCAAAGTCTGCCACCATCCACCCTCCAAAGGGTATTGTCACCTATCTACAGTTGCCCCTATCCTGACCTTTTGACACCATGGGGCTATGGGTGGATTCCCAGGGCGGGCCAGGGGGAGGAAGCAGTGGGCCCTGGATGCCTTGGCAGCAGCCTGGTATCTCATCTAGGGTATGTCTCCCCTCACCCTACATCTCCTTGGTTCCCACCATAGGCCCTCCATGCCCTGCCTAGTGCCAAGCTGGGAACAAGATGCTATCTGCACACCTTGTTCCTCAAACCCTTTGCCACAGCTACCAAGTCCTAGCCAGCCAGCCTCCAAATGTCTCTTGGCCCAAGCATGGTGGTACATACCCCCAATCTCAGTACTCAAAAGGCTGAGGCAAGGGGATCTGAGTTCAAGGCCAGGCTGGGCTACAGAGTAAGACTGACTCAGAGAGAGAGAGAGAGAGAGAGAGAGAGAGAGAGAGAGAGAGAGAGAGAGAGAAGAGAAGAGAAGAGAAGAGAAGAGAAGAGAAGAGAAGAGAAGAGAAGAGGAGAAGAGAAGAGAAGAGAAGAGAAGAGAAGAGACGAGACAGCAAGGACATGAATTTGATCCCCAGAACTCACATTTTTTAAAGGGTGGCTGGATGTAGTGGCACATGCCTTTAATTCCAGCACTCCAGATGGATCTCTGTGAGCTCTGTGAGTTCCAGGACATCTCAGCCTCCAAAAGCAAATTCCAAAAGAACCAGAGCTACATAGTGAAACCCTGTCTCAAAAAAAAAAAAAAAAAAAAAAAAAAAAAAAAAAAAAAAAAGCTAAATAAAAAATAATACTAAATGTATTGGGCTGGAGAGATGGCTCAGAGGTTAAGAGCATTGACTGCTCTTCCAGAGAACTCAGGTTCATGTCCCAGCACCCACATGGCAACTCACAACTGTAACTCCAAGTTCTGACACCCTCACACAGACATACCTGCAGGCAAAACACCAGTGAGCATAAAATAAAAATAAATAATTTTTAAAAAAATTATTTAAGGGCAGTGGTGGCTCATGCCTTTAATCCCAGCACTCGGGAGGCAGAAGCAGGCAGATCTCTGTGAGTTCAAGGTCAGCCTAGTCTACAGAGTGAGTTTGAGGCAGGCAAAGGCTACACTGAGAAAACCTGTCTCAAAAGATAGATAGATAGATAGATAGATAGATAGATAGATAGACAGACAGACAGACAGACAGACAGACAGACAGACAGATTTTGAATCCTCAGCACTGTGGCGGTAGACCAGCAGCTCCCTGGGCTTGCTGGCTGCCAGGTTTGCCCTGGTAACAAGTTCCAATCCCTGCCTCAAAAACAAAACCAAAGAAACTATGGCTGACCCCTAAGGAGTAACACTCAGTCTCCACCGACTTCCACAAGTGCACTCACACGCATTTGTACCTGCACACACGTACACACACAAGGTCTCTTGAACTACCCCAGATTTGTGCCAAGACCCAGACCAGAAGATGATGGTCATGGTCTTAAATCCCCCTGGGGTTGAAGAGAATCTTGTGTCCATCCCCTTGTCCAGAAGGGCCAAGGACACTATGGGCCTGAGCAGAAAGCCCAGAGGCCCTGGGCTAGCACCTCTGCTATCACTTCCTTTCACTGATAACTTCTCCATTTCAGGGTGAGCCAGGGGATGTGGGGCCACAAGGAGAGAATGGAGTGGACGGAGCTCCTGGACTGAAGGTGATATCACTAAGCTCCACCCAGTACCTGAAAGGCCCCATTGACACTCTCATTGACACTGTTGGGCCCAGTCTGGAGTGGAGGGGGTGTGGGGGGGTTACCTCTTAATTTGCACTTTTAAAGAGAGAGTCCCAGGAGGGCCTGTCCCAGGGGTCCCCTTTGAATCACAAGCAGGGTGGTCTGAGGGTGAATGTCTATGGACCAATTAGACAGGCCTAATTCAGGTCCAGCTCTGGGCTAAGGCATCAGGCAGTTTGGGCCCCTGGACCTCAAAATCCCCAGTGTTGCAGAGTATGGAAGGCTGTTCTTATGCAAAGACCAGCAGGCCCCAGCACACTGGCCCTGGACTCTGGGGAAGAGAGGACTAGGGGTGAGACAGGGTCTAAGAGTCACACACACCAGAAGGCATCCATGTGTTTCCACAGGGGGAGCCCGGTCACCCAGGCACGGATGGAGCCACAGGGCCCCGGGTAAGCAACACTGCTTCTGGCCACACGGGTGGGACCCTGGGTAGCTTCAGAAGCCCTTTGTACCCAAGAGGGGTCCCAGAGGGCTGTGAGACAATAAGCCCTAGGCATCTTGTTCCTTCATTTTTGTGGTGATTTAAACTTTTTTCATGGGACTGGAGAGATGGCTCAGCAGTTCAGAGCCCAGACTGATCTTCCAGAGGTCCCGAGTTCAATTCCCAGCAACCACACGGTGGCTCATAACCCAATGCCCTCTTCTGGTGTGTCTGAAGGCAGCCACAGTGTACTCATACATATAAAATAAATGAATAAATCTTTTTTTTAAAAATCCATAACACATACCTAGAGCAAAGCTTAAAATATGGGTGTATAAGGAAAGGATCCCGGCTTGTTGTTAAGTAAGAGCCCTCTCCCCTCACGGGTGACTGTATTCTCTTCTAGAATCTTCTTTGCATATTCAAACATTGGTCTTTGGTTTATCATTAGGCATGACTTTGCCTGCTTTTGGATGGCCTTGCTTTTCCTAGCCCTCTGCAAGAAAAGCAAGTGCTCTTAACTGCTGAGCCATCTCTCCAGCACCCAGCCTCAGATCTACTGTAACCAACCCATATGTGTCACCAGCACCTAGAAATGTAACTCAGTGTTGCCAACAGTCTAGCCTAAGGAGCACCCCCTCAGAGCCTGAGGGGCTCTACTCAGATACATCCTGGTCCTTGACATCCACTGAAGATGCTATTCTTTAATTATGTGTGTGTGTGTGTGTGTGTGTGTGTGTGTGTGTGTGTGTGTGTGTGTGTGTGTGTGTTGTAGGAGGTTAAGTTTATATGAGTGCAGTGCCTGCAGAAGCCAGAAGAGGGCATCAGATTTCCCTAGAGCTGGAGTTACAGGTGATTGTGATCTGCCTTGTCTGGGTCCTAGAAAGCGAACTCCAGTCTTCCTCTGCAAAAACAGTATACACTCTTAATTGCTGAGCCATCTCTCCAGCCCCAAAAACAAAGCAAAGTTAGTGAGTTCGTTTATGAAGCAGAAAGATGTATAATTGGAGAGAGTCAGGTGGAGGCAGTGAGAGAGGAAGGCATCAGAGTGGTCCAGCTCTATATGTGATCTGAGATTTCAAAGCTACCTAAAGCTCAGACATCAGGGAAGCCATGTGCCTGAATACTGTGTTTCCTTACCCACTAAAGTCTGCCCTTGAAGAGACCTTTTCTTTTTGTACACAGAAGGCTTGCAGCTGGAGAAGGGAGTGAGGAGAAATAAAACACTGATGGAAGGACTCCTTAATGTATATGCCCAAGGAGGTTGGACTTGAGGCATGGCTCATCCGCAGTTTCTAACAATCTGGTCTGTGATGTTTCTCAAGAAGAATACAGTCCTTTTGCAGATGATCTGATTTGCTAGCATGAAAATTCCCAGGTGTCAGCCATCAAGATTTGAATGGAAGCCAGGAAGAGTCAGGGGCTCTCTATAGACATTAGGTCTGGTTCTTCCTCAGTCACCACAGTGTCTGACAGTAAAAGGACTTGGGGTGGCTGGGGGTTATTCTATTTGGACACATTTAAAAGTCTCAAGAACTAGTGGGAAGTGACGGCCTACACCTTTAATCCCAGAATTTGGGAGGCAGAGGCAGGAGAATCACTGAGTTGGAGGCCAGCTCAGTCTACATTGCTAGTTCCAAAACAGACAGGGATACCCAGTGAGACCCTGTCTCAAAAAAAAAAAAAAAAAAAAAATAGGTTTTGGGGGCTGGAGAGATGGCTCAATGGTTAAGAGCACTGACTGCTCTTCCAGAGATCCTGAGTTCAATTCCCAGCAACCACATGGTGGCTCACAACCATCTGTAATGGGATCTGACAGCTACAGTGTACTCACATACATAAAATAAATAAATAATTCTTTTTAAAAAAAAATAGGTTTTGCATTTTCCCTGAGACCTGAGCCTCTTTAGTTGACCCCAGGCTCCCAGCCACTTTCCTCACATGGCCTGCACATAATGCAGAGCTGACCCTTAAGGAACAGCATGCTATGATGACCACCATGGTGCACAGGCATGTCTGTGACATGTATGTGACAGAGATAGCTTACATAGCACCTCTGATGCAGCTCTTCCTCTCCTGCTTCAGGGTCCCCCGGGCCTCAAGGGAGAACAAGGTGACACCGTGGTAATAGACTATGACGGCAGGATCTTGGATGCCCTGAAGGTAAGAGCGGGTCCTGCCTGGATGCACCCTTTATGTCCACGCCCTAGGGACCAATGGCTCACTCTGTGTCTTACTTATGGGACCAAGTAGAGTTTAGCACAGAAACCTCAGCTTCATCAGGCTCCTGTTGTGTACGTTGGTCCTGTGTGGAGATGCACACAGGGTTGAGAGACCTTCTGTGAATGTGACTCTGAAAGCTCTGAGCTTCCCATGGGCCAAAGCATAAAAGGAAAGCACTCTTTCCAAACCCAACAGTGAGTGTCTCTAGGGGTTTCCCAGGCACCACTGTTGGGACTAGGACTTCTAATAATTACTGTGAGGACAGAAAGGACAAGCCTGACCAAGGAGCCTCAGGACCTGTGTGGTCTCTTGACACCAGTCCAGAGATGAGTTGTTAGCTGCTCTTGAGTTCAAGGAGGGATATGGGGTGGAGTCATGTAGTCATCATAGACTAAAGTGGGCATTGGTGCCTGACTCTGCCTAAGTATCAATTCCAGTTACCTCCTACAGGCCTCCGGGAAGTATAAGTTGATGGTAAATAATGGCCTGCACTGGCCTGCATGGTGTGGTGTGGTGTGGTGTGGTGTGGTGTGGTGTGGTGTGGTGTGGTGTTATAGGGGCCTAACTGCATGTTATGCTGCAGGCTTATGGGAAACATGTTGTAGAATCCTTATGAGTAAGGGAGTGAGGAGGTAGATGTGGGTACCACAACAGAAGGAGGACTCAGTATCACAAGCAACAGGAGCTATAGTTGGTTCAGTCTGAGGATGTCAAAACAGCAGTGTATTGGAGGTAGCCAGGAAGAGCTTTAAGTATGTGAGCGTTAGTGTGGGGAGAGCTTGAGGCAGGGAGCTCACCAGGGACCTGGGTGCTGGGCCTGGACATAAAGAAGATGGAAAGGGTGGAGGCGGTAAGTCTAGAGACATCACAGTGCCAACATCAACAAGGGGGCTGGCTGGGAAGAGAACTTATGAGTGAATCTGAGGAGCTGGGAACATTGTGGCCTCTGGGTGAGCACATGAGTGGGCTGGTACAAGAACTTAGGAATGAGGTCAGAACTTGAGACAGTATGGACACATCCTCTACTGTGTGCCTGGGGAACGTCTGGGACAGCAAGCAGCAGACAACAGAGCCAGATGGTCGGAGAGTTCACAGGAGCAGCAGAGCTGGCAGGACCAAGTCATTGTTTGAATTGCATCTTTGGGCTGAATGCCAGTAAGAGACTTAAGCTTATTTTGAGAGGCAAGGAGGAGCCCTGCCGAATCTCAGGCAGGAGAGTGTTACAAAGAAATCCATAAATAGAAGAGAACTTTCACAGGGGCAGGGGGACCTCCAGCCGTGGACACCAGTATCTCCTCCAGTGCCCTCTTGCTGGCCTCTCTGGAGACCTGAAGGCCAAAAACCAAACATCGTGTCATAAGAGATGATATGACTGGGTGAAAAGCAAGCCGCTGGGGACCTTGACCTGACGTGGGCTTGGTGGGCAGTGGAGAGGCTTGTCTAACCATAAGTGGCTTGATCTTTTGCACACAGGGTCCTCCTGGACCACAGGGAGCTCCTGGGCCACCGGGAATCCCCGGAGCCAAGGTCGGTGTTGCTGAACTCATGGGATCCCTAAGAACTTATCTAAGTCCTAACTCTGCCCTCTGTCATTTGTACCCCTAATTTCATCCTGTCATCCTAGCCCAGCTTATGGGGTTCAGAGAAAGGGTCCTGCCCCTTCCTAAACAAGTCGCATCCCCTCTTTAGACCCTAGCTACCACTCTTGAGGAAAGAGCCTGAAACTGAGCAACAGACCCCTTAAGATATGCAGTGGCTTAGACGCACATAGCTACTCTGTTCATCACTCCTATTCTCAAGACAAAGACCCCAGGTTGGGCAGGGTTTGGTTCTCACACTAGCATCCCTGGAGTCTGTGACCTAGAGCAAGTCACTGAACCATCCAGTCCTAATCTTTTAAGTACACCAGCCTGCAGTGATGGCTACCAGCTCCAGCCGTCCTGTAGGCTGGACACAAAGTCACCTTCCAGGAAGGGTACCATCTGCAGGGGCCCAGCCATAGTGGCTGTGAGTTGACCAGGGAGACAGCAGTCCCCACCATGGGCCACTAACCCACTGGCTGTTAAGGAAAGCACAATTCCATTTTGCCATTTGTTCCCTTCCAGGGTGAACTTGGATTGCCTGGTGCTCCAGGGATCGATGGAGAGAAGGTCTCTCTCTCTCTCTCTCTCTCTCTCTCTCTCTCTCTCTCTCTCTCTCTCTCAGTGTGTGTGTGTGTGTGTGTGTGTGTGTGTGTGTGTGTGTTCCTACATAGACCTTGGTGAGCATCTCCCAGGTGTCACTCAATATGTATGGATGTATCTTTTCTGCTGTGTCTCTAATAGGAGGCACATCTTAGACAGGTCATAATTGGTTGAGGGCTGGAGAGATGGCTCAGTGGTTAAGAGCACTGACTGCTCTTCAAGAAAACCCAGGTTCAAATCTCAGCAACCACATAGCAGCTCACATATGTCATAAGATCTCACACCCTCTCAAAGACATAATACATGCAGGTAATTGGTTGAACGAAGAATGCTGTCACTCAAAGCTCCTGACACATAAGCACAATGCTGGCCTCATGAGGGCTGGAGGTGTAGCTCAGCAGTAGAGTGCTTGCCTAGCGTGCATGAGACCATGAGTTCAAGCCCAGCACCACCAAATTAACAAACAAATAATAAGGCACTGGAGAGACGGCTCAGTGGTTAATAGCTCTTGCCGCTTTTGCAGAGGACCTGAGTTTGATTCCCAGCACTCACTTGGAGGCTCACAATCGTCTGTAACTCTAGTCCCAAAGAATCCAACTCCCTCTTCTGGCTTCTGCAGGCACTGCACTAATGTGGTGCACAGGCATACATGTAAGCAAAACAGCCATACACATAAAATAGAAATAAATGAAATCTTTAATGAAAAGTGAAAAAATCAAAATGTTGGCCTCCTGACTATCCCAGAAGGGACACCTCAGTCTTCACAAGCTGCCCCAAGCATGCAGGGAAGCAGAGGTGGAGTGTCCCCATAGCCTCTTGCTACATTCAGCCATTGTTCCCAGCTACCCAAGCTAGAGGTGGAAACTTACAAGCAAAACATAGAGTATAAGGTTAAGTGTGCTGGCACACGTGCCTGTAATCCCTGCTCTTAGAAAGTGGAAGATGAAGGATCAGGAATTCAAGGTTATCCTTGACTACATAGCCAGAAAGATCGAGAGGGTGGAGACGGGAAGAGATATAAAGAATGGATGAATGAATGAACAAATGAACGAATGAACATATTTGTTTGCTTTGAGTGATAGCATTCCCTCACTCAAACAATTACCTTCATGTATTATGTCTTTGTGAGGGTGTGAGATCTTATGACAAGTGTGAGCTGCCCTGTGGGTGTGTGATCAGACCTGTGAAGCTCAAGGGCCCACAAGAGTCAGGGGAGAGGAGAATGCCCACCAATGTCCACTGATCCCTTTTTCTGGTGGCTTTCAGGGTCCCAAAGGACCAAAAGGAGACCCAGGAGAGCCTGGACCAGCTGGGCCCAAAGGGGAAACAGGAGAGATGGGCCTGTCAGGTCTTCCGGTAGGTGGTTGGACAGAGTCCCACCCTAGGGACTTGCTGATGTGTTAGCAATGCCCTGCAGCCTCTACAACCTCAACCAACAGGCCCACAGAAGCCCTTCAGGTGAGGTAGAGAGGCCCAGCCTGGCAGAAACCACTTAGCTGGATGGCTAGGTGGCCCAAGATGCCCCACCTCTCAGTCTCGGAGTCCAACAGCACAGCAACCATATCTCCCAAGGTCCCAGTTTCCCCACTGCTAACATGGAATAAACTTTCCAGTCCCAGTGACAGCACAGAACTAGACAGCAGTTGGCAATAAACACCCCCTATTGTCCTTAACATTTCTATCACTCCTGGGTCCTCCCTATTAGAAAAGCCATGGGGCAGGGTAAAGGTTAGCCAACCAGACATTGCTTATCTCAACCAAGACACCTTTTACTACACTTGAGCTCCCAAAGCAGATGTGACATGAAAATTTGTGCATAGATGTGCAAGGCGAACACATTTGGATATATATGTTTACTATGTTAGGAAGTGAAAGTATTTTACTGGGGGGGGGGGGAAGGAGGGGCTGGAGAGATGGCTCAGCGGTTAAGGGCACTAACTGTTCTTCTAGAAGACCCAGTGCTGTGGTGGGAGGGAGGTGACCTTAGAATGAAGAAGAAAAGCTCACTGGCCACTCTGCCCTGTAGGGTGCCGATGGTCCCAAGGGAGAAAAGGGAGAGTCAGCACCTGACCACCTACAGGAGAGCCTGGTAAGGAGACACTGAACTGGGGGCTCCCCAACACCCAGTCCAAACCTAGTCGGGGCGCTGAGCCTTGGTTACACCTGGCCTGGCCCAACAAAGAGCAGTTGGAGAGGGGGAGTGATGTAGTCTCAGATTGTGTCCTTCACCCCACTTGCAGCTGAGACCCCATGTTGTGCCCTTCAGTGGACAGGAAGGAGCCCTGTCCAGGGGCTCAGGGTGTGGCACCCAGTAGTGCTTGCAAGCCTGTGGGGAGCGCCAGAGGATGAGCAGATGAGAAGTAACAGACACATGTAGTGGGATATCTTCCCACTATTTTGTATGCAGCTCGACGATTGTGCTGTATGAGAGGTAGGCAGAGTGAAGAGTCAGGAAGAGAAGAAGAGAAGAAGGAAGAGGAGGAGCTAGAGGGGAGGAGAGAGATGTAGGAGCCATGGGGAACCACGGGTCCAGTGAGGCCCTGGGTAACAATTTATATCTAAGGTTAGATACTGGGAAACAACTCTAATTGTGTGGACAAATTGTTAATTGAACATTTCTAAACATATAAAGCCTTTGGATAATAATTAAGCATTAGAGTCTTATTTCTACCGGGCACCACGTGGATGGCAGGATGGTCTAGGCTCAGCCAAGCTTTGTGGAGACAGCATGGCTAGATTGGCAGAGCTGTCTCCCACACTGGCGTCTCGTGGGTGCCAGGGCCAGTGCTTCTGGCCTGCCTGAGCTGTGGCATCAGGCCTTGCCTAGTCAGAAACATGGAGGTCCCATACCAAGTCAGATTGGGTGCCACCATTTTAAATTTTAACCGTAACAGACACAGGGTAACTAACTCATTTCAAACCCTCCCCAGGCCCAGGTCATAGTGGAGCCGGGGCCCCCCGGTCCTCCTGGCCCCCCTGGCCCTATGGTAAGAACAGTTTAACCTAAAGCAGCTGGGATACCGAGTGGGGAGTGGCTGGGTCTGGGAGTGGTGGTCCAGGGGAGGAAAGGCTTCTCCATGGGAGCTTCGTGGAGGTGGGGAGGGCACATAAGGTCAAGAGGGCAGAGCTCCCGTCAGAGCCACAGGAGCCAGTGACCAACCTGATTCAAGGTTTTGGCCTTAAAGTTTTCTCTCTGTTGCAAGCCCTACTGATCTACTCTCTCCTCCTTCAGGGCCTTCAGGGGATCCAGGGTCCCAAGGTGAGTGTAGAGGCACCCTTCTCATTCAGAGAGTTTATTACTGGACAGGGTGTCGCACTGTATAGCCCATACATCCCCAGGGCCCTAGACAGTGTCCCCAGAGCAGCCCCATTCCATGTCTGGGACTCTGTCCTTTCCTGTTCCCTCTGCCTAGGCACCCTAACTGCCTTCCTCTTCCTCCAGCCCGTTTCCCCATCTTCCTCTGCCCCCCATTCCTCAACACCTCCCCAGCTGCTGCCCATACCCATCTGCATCTTCTCCGTCCACCGCCTGGACTTGAAGTCTTGGCTTTGGTATCCATCTCACTGTGTCTAATTCTGGTCTCTGAATCAAAACCTCAAGTGTATTGTGCCACATGCCTGCCCCAAGAGAGGCAAACACCAGCCTGCCTCAGCTCTTGTCATAGGGGATCCAGTCTCTCCCTCCCCAGCTCATAGACCTTACGGGGGACTGATTCATAGAACCCTGACCTGGTATGGTACCAGGCACTGCTTCTGGTTCTGTTTTGTCCTGAGTTTGTTGTTGTTGTTGTTGTTTTTGGTTTTGGTTTTTGTTTTGTTTTGTTTCTCCCCACCCCCGCCCCCCATTAAACTCGAGCAGAGTCACAAAGTCTCAATCGTTCAACTTTACCAATGAAGACTCTGGAGCCAAACGCTGAGGTGAAAGCCTGTTAGCTCAGAGAGGCAGAGAAACCACCCAGCTGACCTTCTCAGTCGATGTCCTACCAGGATTGCCCCTCAAAAAAAACTCAAACTGATTATGTCCCCGCCCTCTACTGTGCATCTCTCTGTCCTACTGACTCCCTCTTAATCTCTCTGGTACTCTATGTTCACTTCCTGTCAACTGGTTGCTCGCTCCACCTCTTGACCTCTGGTTGACTTCATTTAACCCTGTTTACAATATTCAAGCAGAAAGCTCTTGGGTTAAAGGTGTGTGCCAAGGCTGAGCCACACCACAACTAAAAACATTTTTTTCCGGTAAATAACACAATCTTGGGATTCACAGTGTGATCGGATATCCTGCAACATAAGCCTCAACACATTATTGTTTGAAGAGATATCTACTGACTGTCCTGGTCCAAGGCTGACCTTTAAGGAGCTGGTGGTAGTCAAAGTGCTTCTGTGGCATGATGGTGACCACAGCCAACAGGAGCACCCCCAACCTGTGTGTGGAAATGGGGCTGGGGCTGACAGCCTGGAGTCTATCTCTCTTCCACCTGCCATGCACACCTCAGTCTCCACACAGACCCAAACTTTCCTGGCCTGTCTATCCCACCCCTCCCCTAACTAATTCTCCTCCTCATTTCCAGGGCCTGGATGGAGCCAAGGGAGAAAAGGGTGCATCGGGTGAGAGAGGCCCTCACGGCCTGCCTGTGAGTGTCATGAACTTTGTTTATCCCAGAGGTGTTGCATCCTATGCCCACCATGCCTGCTAACCCTCTTCTTTTCCACCCAGGGACCAGTTGGCCCACCAGGCCTTATTGGGTTGCCAGGAACCAAAGGAGAGAAGGTACCCACCTTGCCTTAAAGACCTCTGCCCACAGCAGTCACATACCCACCATATCACTCAGCTTTTGGGGCTCATCCCCTGCACCCTGCTGAGTCCCTACACCCCACTGGATTAATTACTGTACCTCTGTGACTAATTACTGTACCATCCTGCCCTGCCCCCTTGTCTGTTACAAGCCAGTAGGCTAAACTCCCCAGCATTTGAGTGTCTAACACCCCATCTCCACCCCCTCATGCCCTTTGTGTCTCTCCTCAGGGCAGACCCGGAGAGCCAGGACTCGATGTAAGTTTTGTGTGATTCACTGTGAATGCCTGGGCCCTCCTGTGTGTGTGTGTACTGTGTCCTGTGTGTGTCTTCTGCTCTCCTTCTGTTGCCCATGCATATAACAACCTAGTTAGCTCAAGTGTGGCCCATCGGAGGCTGCTGCTGGCTGGTTCCCCTGTGTCCTCAGTGCAGAGTCCAGTGACATTCCCTAGAGTACTCTGGGGGTGGATAATAGGCTGTCAACAAAGGGACAGTAGAACACTGATGAATTTGATGCATGAGTAGAGAAAGGATGGCTGAACTAATGGATTGGCAGATAGTAGAGGATGGACAGAGAGACAGACATGGTCAGGAAGACAATGGATGATGGCTGAAAGAAATGAACAGATGGCCAGGCGGTGGTGGCGCACGCCTTTAATCCCAGCACTTGGGAGGCAGAGGCAGGCAGATTTCTGAGTTCAAGGCCAGCCTGGTCTACAGAGTGAGTTCCAGGATAGCCAGGACTACACAGAGAAACCCTGTCTCGGGGGGGAAAAAAAGAAAAAAGAAATGAACAGATGGTAATGAAGGGAAAGAATGATGAAGAGATGGTGGTGAATGAATTATTGGATGGATGGTGGATAAATGGGTGAAAATGGATTGACAGACAAGAATGATAGCTGAGGGATAATGGATGGATGGATGAGTGAGTAGATGGATGGGTGGATGGATGGATGAGTGGGTGGGTGGGTGGATGAGTGGGTGGATGAATGGATGAGGGGGGTAGATAAGTGGGTGGGTGGGTGGATGAGTGGGTGGGTGGGTGGATGAGATGAATGGGTGGGTGGGTAGATGAGTGGGTGGGTGGGTGGATGAATGGATGAGTGGGTGGGTGGATGGATGAGTGGGTGGGTGGGTGGATGAATGGATGAGTGGGTGGGTGGGTGGATGGATGAATGGATGACATACTATAAAAGGGAGAGGGAGATGAGAAGAGCAGTAAGGAGGCTGCTGCAATGTATTGATGACATTGGTTAGGGTGGTATTGTAAGAAGGAGACAACAGAAAGCATGATGTTAGCTTGATGTTGATCACATCAGGCCTCCTTTGGTAATACAACATAAAGAAAAAAAATAGTTTGATCTTGTTTAAAATGATTCACAACTGAAAATTCTGGGGATTAACCATATGTATCCCGGACACAGCAGTTTCAACACCATCCAGTCCTCTCCCTCTCTGGTCTTTGCCTTCCCATTATGGGACTCAGCAGAGATCTAGTCCAGCCAGCCCTCCAGACAGTAAGATTTGGCTCTCTTTAGTCAACCCTGACCCATCGTGGGGTTATGTGAGTGCAGCTTCCCTCTGACCAGGCTCATCCCCTGCCACCTGGAGGTAGAGGTCATGAGAAGGGATGGAGGAGTCTTAAGAGGTCCTGAGGCAGGGAAGGAGACTGAGACTGATGCAGGGCTGCTAGGCTTCTAGGGTGTGCCCTAGACTGTAAGAAGAGAATGTTGTTGCCATGGGGAGCAAACTTGGGCCAGGAAGAAAAGGACCAGTCAGGCTCCTGACTTGGAGGATCACCTTCTACTGATGTGACCAAGCTGGAAAGCAACCCTGCTGAACTCCATTCAGGTCCTGGACCCAGGAAGGCTAATGGGACAAAGCTCTATGTGGCTATGGGGTGGCCTCATCTGCTTCCTAGAAGGCCTGGAGCTCAGTGTGGCATCTAAAAGCCCTGCCATTTCCTCTGTCTAGCCAGCCCCAGCCCTCTTCCACCCAGCTGGATGGTGACCTTGCTTAAAAGCTTCCTGTGGTACCCACCCTTTGTCAGAGCAGACTATCTACCCCCTAGTGCCCTGCCACGTCTGACTCACACATCTGTGTCTGAGCAAGATTCACATCCGCACTCCACAGCCTGCCTCAGGAGACATAAGGGAGGAAACACACAAAACCCTTGTCTGTCCTGGCATCCAGCCTAGAGCCTGGACCCTCCTTAGATGCATGGACATTAGATTAAGAGATGAACATAGAGGAAACTGAGCCAAGGACAAAGAGCACAAGTGACCTTCTCTCAGTCCATTAAAGATGGCCACATGACTTCTGTGGCTTTCCTCTGTCCCAGCCACGCCTGGCCCAGGACCAGCTGTGTCTGGCTATGGCATAAGAAAAAAGCCCATCTTCAGTAGCCCTGCCTCCCTTGGGGTTTCCAGCCAGGAGCAGAGCTTGGGGCCCCACCTTGTACCCAGCAGGTACATAAGCTAACCACCAGAGCTTGGCAGTTTGCATCAGTTATGTGTGGACAAAGGTGTATGATGGGTGGGAGAGGAGCAGAGGCATCAGGTCGCAGAGAAGTGGGCTCAGCTCTCACTTCAGGCTTAACCTCTCATCCATCTGTTAGGGTTTCCCGGGACCCAGGGGAGAGAAGGGCGACCGAAGTGAACGTGGAGAGAAGGTGAGGGGGAGGGGAGGAGGGAGATGAGGCAAGCAGGAGTGGGAGGCGGAGGCTGGGCCTAAATCTGCAGGTTCTGGTTGCTGCCGGATCCTGAGGCATCTCACTGAGAGGCAGTGGAGAGGTCCCAAGCCCAGCAACCAGAACCACCCTACCATCTGCTTCTTATACAGGGGGAGCGAGGAGTTCCTGGCCGGAAAGGAGTGAAGGGCCAGAAGGGAGAGCCAGGCCCACCAGGCCTTGACCAGCCATGCCCTGTGGTAGGTGTCTCAGCAGGATGGAGCTCTGACCAGTCATAGGTGCCATAGCCAGCGTCATAGCTCCTTGTGCTGTGGTCCTGATGCTCCTATCAGCATGGCTGAAGGATGCAACCATCTGTGGTGATGGAGGCCTGGCCAGTAAGCGTTTACCACCCCTGGTAACTACTGTCTTCTCTCTACTCAGCCTCAAAGCAGAGATGAGCCAACCTTGGGTAGGGATGGAGAAGATCCAGGACAGGAACAGAGCTGGTTTTTCCCAGCATCATCAATAATTTGAGGGTGCCCTGGGAGGGGGCTAGGGGCTGGGAAGGGAAGCCTAGGAGACAGACAGATTTGTTGGGGACAAAGTCAGTGGGTGTCAGACCCCTCCCCCACCCTGACCATAGTGGTCTAGGATCTCTCTGGGGTCTGGCTTCCTCTGGACCGTGAAATGGGACTTCCTCAGTCATTGGGAAAGTCAGGCCACCCTGCCCTCCCTAGGTCTCTCATTGCCCTTCCATACCTTTTCCTCCAGTATCTTCTCCTCCTCAGTCTCCTCGGTAAACACACAGCTCCTTCCTTTTCTGCTCCCCACCTACCTGTTCACTTCCTGCTGGCTATAGCTCTTGAAAACCCAACAAGCCTGGCAGCAAAACTCCCACAGTTCAGTTCCTGTTTTCTAGAAAGCTGAAGGGTTTACATATCAGGGTCTATAAGTGGTGCTCAGAAAGGACAGACAAATGAAAGAGCTGGGTCTCTCCACACTAAATCATCCAGATGTACACTCCCAGGACTTTAAGAAGCAGGTAGACTGACCAGTCAGGGACCTCTGCTCTGTCTCTTGGCCACCAGTGAGTTCCGTCAACCCTCTGTACCTTCCTCTCTTCCTTCCAGGTGGGTCTGGGATATTAATTCAAGGGGAAAAAAGAAGTCTGTAATCCCAGCACTCAGGAGCTTGAGGCAGGAGGATGGAAACTTTGTGCCCCTGTCTTGAGCACAGGCAGCCAGGACTTAAAGAAAGCAGTAAAGTGCTTGCCTTGCATGTATGAAAACCTGAGTTCATAGTCCCAGAATCCACATGGAAAGTTATGCATGGTGCTGTGTGCTGGTGTGGTAGAGACAGTCAAATCCCTGGAGCCTGCTGGCCAGCTAGCCTCGCCTACATATCAAAGTTCAAGAGAGAGACAGACAGACAGACAGACAGACAGACAGACAGACAGACAGAGACATACATAGAAAGACAGCTGAGAGGGTGAAGAAGCCCCATCTTGCTTCCACAGAGCCTGGACCCCGGCTTCCTCCAAGTGAGTAAGCTTTTGTCTTTAATACAGGAACATCCTCGATGTGGAGGCAAACAAGGGGTCCCAGGCTCCCCGGGCCTTGTGAAGGGCACCAGGCCCTGCCCTGTGGTATGCAGTGTGCTGTGTGTGCAGTGCTGGACATTTGGGGATGCTTTGGGCTGCTGGTTCTGCCCCCTCTCTTCTTCATTTCTGCCTTCTGGTGCATTCTAACTCTCTTCTCCTCTCCCCACCTCTGGCCCCCAAACTGTGCCCCAGCATGTATTTGGAAGGGGCTCAGGGAGTGTGTCCCATGCATTTTCCCTATACCTGTGTTTTGGAACAGAGTGGAGTATTCATGCCTCAGGGTTCCCCAGGGACTTTACATTTTGCTTGTTCGCCTCCAGCTCTCCAACCCTTCAGGCCTCCTGAGGAAACCCACCCCTATTTATGTCCGATGGTTGGGTGGCCGTTGTTGGGGTCTCCAGAAGACCCATCTCTAATGCCCAGATGACATTGTCTTCCTTCAGATCTGATCAGAGTGGACAGGAAAGGCTGAAGAGATGCCACTCTCTCACAGGCATTTCTGCCTAAAGCCTGAAAACACTCAGGGTCCCCTGGATGTCACTCCTGGGAGGCAGGAAGCCTTGCCACCCCTTTACAGGACCAGGCCCTTTTCTGGCTAGCAAGTGCCTGGCACAGTGCCCATTATATCAGGGCATCCTATTTCTGCCCACTATTCAAGTATCCCCACAACACACCATGAGAGGACAGGACAAGTGCAGTGAGGGGACACTATGTCATCAGATGACAAAGGAGACAGCCAGCCCTGCCTCAGTGGAATCCAGTGACTTCAAGTAGCAACTACTTGTCTACATCTCCCTAGGGTCTCAGGAAGGCATGGGGAGGTGGGGGAGGTTTTGAGAGGCCATCAGCCTCCCGCTCCTGTCACTTAAACCTTCTTTTCTTCCAGGGCCCCGACGGGTTGCCTGTGCCTGGTTGCTGGCATAAGGTACAGGAAAGGGTCTCAAGGGTGGGCCTGGAGGAGTTGGGATGGGAAAGTTAGAGGGACAGACAGGCACCATCACGAAGAGGTTTGTGTCTCTGCCTCACTGTCTCACACAGTGACTGGACAGTCATGTTTCCCAAAGATGTTTGTGACTTTGTGGTCACATGGCCAAGGCTTGGAGCTTGGTCCTGGTTGATGTGTGTCATCTGCCTCGCTGGCCATCTGGATCATGGTTGACATTTGGCTCTACCAGTTCAAAACCATCCGGGAATTTTCTGAGACTTATTTTAGCTGCCCCACTGAAAGGGTCCTGGTAAAAAAAAAAAAAAAAAAAAGGAGGGCTATGCTTGTTCCTGAACACATCAGCAGGGTAGAAGTAGCTAGTGGGGACCCCAGGATCTCTCCAGGTTCCTCATCACCTTCCATCTCTCCTTCCTTTTCCAGTGATCCTCAGACATAGCTCCCAACCTGTACAGATTCGTTTGGATGTTTTTTAACTCGTGTAAAAACAAAACAGTAATATATTGAACTTCTTTATGGGATGTGCCAACTGTGGCCTGTAAGATTTGCAAGTGCGCCAACCAGCCCCTGGACAGTCTGCACAGGAAGCCTGCAGGAACGCAAACAGGCTGCACTGGGGAAACTTGTGTTCAAAGGCCCCTGGCAGGGCCTGGCTTTCCCAGGGAAGACGAAGACGACGAAGGTGAGCCTGGCTCAGGTGAGGCTGGACAGACTCCAGGTTGGGCTTACAATCACCTGATTAGCAGAGATGTATAACAACTGTTCCCTGAAACCGCACTGCCCCAACTTCTCACTGCCCAACGACACCCCCTTGGACAACTGCTGTACCCTCTTGCCTCTGGATTGTGCTGTAGGCAGCTGCACTGGGACCCTATGTTCAATAGGGCCGGCAAAGATTCCTAGAACCCAGCACTTGGGGAGAAGGCAGTGGAAAGAACTCCAGGATGGCCTTGCTCCACCCAAGTTCAGTAGGCTTCCAGAAGCCACCCTGACACAGGAGCTTGTATCCTCGGACCTTGGGAAATGGCAAGGCTCTGTGGATACCTCAGAGTGCAGCTAGCTGCAGGCAGCCCAGTGACCCCTGGCTCTAAGGTGAAGAGACCCGTACCCACTAGTTGCTACTTCTAGTCTTCTTACAGCCTCACCCAGAGCAGAAGCAGGAAGAAGCTTTGTTAGCCCTGAGGAGACAGGACTTCTGTTCAGAACTTGTGTCTCACTGGCCTCAAGTCTCCCACCTAGACCTCTGGTCAGTCTGACAGAAACAGGCCTTCTAGTAAGTGGTACAGACACCGTGAGCCTGAAGGCTGGTCCCCCCCGCAAGCCTGAGAAAAACACCTGTGACTGAAACCCCTGCCCTCTGTGAAGGGACTTGAACACCTCTAACCAAGGTTCCTAGCTCCTGCTCCATCCACAGCTTCACATCTCTCCTTGTGTAAAGGCGCCATGAGTAATAAACCACAAATGTGTGTCAGGTGTGCCTGTCCCTACAGACTTCCTGGTCACCTCTGGCTGAGTTTCATTCCAATGGTTCCTGGCTGAAGAGGCAAAGGGGCTTTCCCTGGGGTTCAGAGTAGGAGATAGGAGGATACAAGCTCAAGACCTGGACTCAGGTCAGCAGAATCCTGGGACCGGGCACAGCCTGTCCCTGAGCCTCTCTATTCCCTTCTATTATGCTCAGCAAGGACACCCCAAATTTGTTGCCTCAAAATGTCCATTTTCTCAGTTCTAAGGATTCAGGGGTTTGCCTGAACAGGCCTCACGTGGACTCTCCCTCATCTGTCTGTCAGCTAGGATCCCAGTGACTATGACACCTACCTACCTGTGACTTTTATGCATGGCCTGGGCTTCCTCACAGCATGGCAGCAGGATTCCTACAAACCTATGTCACTTCATATGACCAAGCCTTCAAAGTCACATGCTGCCACTTCCTGCCAGAGCCAGAGGTTCACCCCAGTTGAAGTAGAAGACAGACCCACCTCTCAATGAGGAAAATGTCAATGTCACGTTTAAATGAGAAAATATGGGAGAGTAGATTTCATTGTAGCCTTCAAAAATAAAATAAAATTAAAATAAAATTAAAATAAAATGGGCTCTCTTGTAGCCCAGGCTAGCATTGAACTCACTGTGTATGTAGCTTAGGATGACCTTAAAGTTCTGACCCTCCAGTCTCTACTCCCAAGTACTGGAGTTACAGTTGTGCCTGACTTATACAGTTCGAATCTAAGGTTTTATGCCTGTCAGGCAAGCACTGAACCAAAAAAGCTCCAATCTTAGCCCTTGTCACAGCATCTTAAGTAGTGTCTCCTGCCACTCACCTGTAGCACGAGACAGAAAAGCTCAACATTCAGATGTGGTCCAGTAAGATTCAGCTCTGTGGAATATACACAGAGAGCCTGGGACAGGTCAGACACCCCAAAGTACCTGTGGCTGTCTGTCCCTGCTCTGTCTGCTCCAAGACGGAATAGTAACCTCATCCTGCAGAGTGGGCCCATGTCTCCCTCTAACTTGTCCTTACAGCAACCTGAAGAAAGATGCTCAACAAACGTGCCCATTTTCATAGATGACAAAACCAAGCTCTTTCTCTGTGTGCAGAAAAAACCAGGAGTGACAATAACAGTGTCTTTGCCCCTCTCCTCCAAGGGCAGAGATCCAAGGAGGGCCACACTCCCCAGACTGTACACATGCAGTCTTTGCTAAGCAGAGGCCCACCCCGACACAGGTGATGTTAAGTCCCTACCTCTGTCCCCCTGAGGAGTTGGCAATAAATAGCAGACCATGTTCTCTGCCACACTGGATCAACTAGAGAAGCAGAAGTAAGGGGTTGGGAGTGGGGGAACAGATGTAGTGGACCAAGATGACTAACGTAGCTCACTGGTGTCAGTGCCTGCTCTGGAGAAGCAGCGTAGCCTCCCAAGTCCACCACATTCCACAGTTGGCAAAGCGCTCCTCCTTCATCCCAAGAACAACATCATTCGGTCCCCTTTTCAGTCCTGCGAAGAAAGGGTCTGCAGGGGTAGGTGTCACTGAATCTATTTTACATATAGGAAGTCAGAGGCTCGCAGGGGGTAGTCATCTGCTCAGGGATACACAGCCAGGCTAGAGTGACAGGCTAGACCTTCATGCTCTTGGAGGGCCCCTAATTTTTCCTCAGAATTGTTTGGCAACACATGGAATCTGCCGGACAGACCTCTGACACTGGGTGGACAGGAAATAGAGCTTTCTAGAGGAAAGAAAAAACAGGAAAGTAGAGCTGCAAGTCCTCCCTTTCACCTCTCAGACTGGCTGCTGTGGGCCATTCTTGGCTTGTTACTGCCCCCGTGTGGACTCATACCTTGTATTCTTGCGAATGGACATGCAGAGCCATTGAGTGTACTATGCCAGCCTGGAGTGAGGACAGAATGAGTTGTTCAAGGTCCCAAGTGAGGTGCTAGGAAGTGCACTGCCTCGACAATGAGCCTCAAGGACTGAGAGGCCTTGGTTCTCCCTACAAAGAAGGACAGTTCTCTGTAAGTCATATAAATCTGGGAGGAGCCTGTTTATTGAGTCCTTGACTAGTCCATGTTCCACAGCCACTAAAGAAACTACAAAGATGACTGTCCCCGTCGGCAGATGGCTCCGAGGCTTGAGAAAAGTGACCTTACTAGATTTCCTGCCCTTAAAGGAGGCTTTAAGTTGTCACAGGATTGGGAGACACCCCTGGCATTCAGCAGAGTCAAGGTTAGCATACACCTGAAATCCAGGACACTGGACACGTCCAGTGGCAAAACTGCTCACTGTGAATGCCAGCTGAGAAAACCCTGCTCTCAATTCAAGGGTTAAGCATGGGGTATATTTGCTTGCTTGTTGAGAAAGAGTCCCAATACATAGCCTAGGCTGGTCCCAAAATTACAGTTCTGCCTCAGCGCCCCAAGTGCTGGGATCACAGGCTTGCACCACCATGCCCCCCACTACATCCAAGTCTTGCTCAGTCCCTTCCTCCTCTCAGCCTGTGCCCTCTTGGCCTCCAGTGTTGCCTTGAAAGACAGATACCAGAAAATAAAGAGAGGATGCTTAGCATGGGGCCAGGGGCAGGAAGAAGACAGATGGACTCTTAGGTGGGTTTATGGTTAAAAACCCTGTTCAGTATGGGAAGATGGAAGGGCTCTGTGGCTGGGTGTTGGTGACAGGATGCAACATTGAAAATGTAATGCCACTGAATTGTACCCTTCAAAATGGCTTGTTTTTTATGTATATTTTACCACAATAAAAACAAATGAAGAAAACCCACAAGAATATAAGGCTGTTCTTTAATATGTGCTGTAAGCATTTTGCAGTCTTCTAGGGAAGAGAAGAAATAAGCTACCGGAGAAGACTGCCCCAGCCTACTGAGGGGCATTCCCAAGCCTTTGTTCTAGGGTTCATCAAGGCCCATTCCCAGTGCTCAACCCCGAAGGTTTCTGCTCTCCCACCTCCGGGACCACAGAGGTCTCTTGTCATTTAGTATACTAGGAGTCCAGGAGACCTTGTTTTAGTCCAGCCTCTGCAGCGGGCCTATTGTGTACCTCGGAGCAAAGCCCCTTTCTTTTCTGGGCCTGTTTCCTGCACAGTAGTTAAAGAAGGATTCAGAAGTTTCCCAACTCTCTTCTTATCTGCCCACTGCAAAATTCTCTTCGTGTAGCGACATGCCAAGTTTACCCTGTCTGGCCCCAGAAATGGCACCTAGGTCTCCTGCGCCATGCTGGGACAGCCTTTGTCCTTCCAGGGTGCCAATAATTTACCCTCACAGGGCGTCACGTTTTAATTGCAGAGAGGGCAAACTGCTCGGGCGTGCCCAGCAGCAATTTAGAGTCCCGCTCCACTCGGCGGTCTGGGGACACATTCCTGGGAGGGAAACCTCGGGAGTGGGAGACAAAGGCGACGTACGACCCTGGATCAGAGCAGAGTATCCGCCCGTGATGACGCGAATCACAAGAGGTCGTGCTTGCATATTGCTTGAACGTCAGGGAAGGGAGCTCCTGGGGGCGGGACCAGCACTGAAGCCCCACCCGGAGCTGACGTAAGCGCGAGGGCGGGGCTAAGCGCGCAGCGTCTGGGTACTGACTGACCGCTCGGCGCCATGGCCGCGGACGCGCGCGCCAAGGCCGTCACTCTGGACCTGAGACGTCGGCTGCTCAGGTACCGGGTGTGGGCTCGAAAGGCGCTTATAGCGTCCGCTCCGAGTCCTGACTTCCCCGCCTCTCAGCCTACTAGAAGCGACCATAAGCCACCCCGTGACTCCGGGGCGTCCCCTGCCCTGAGGAGCGAGCTTTGCCCCTGGCAGCCACCTGCATAAGGAACCGGGCCTGGCCTGGGGTGGGCAGTCGTGTCACAAGCAGGGTTAGAGGAAAGCTACTGTCGGCCTGTGAGGGGTACCCTCGGTGCCACGTGGAGAGGAGCTTATGGTTGGAGCTTAGGACTGGAGCTAGCCACCACTGCCAGGGACAGCAGGGCCACTGGGATGGCAAGGAATGTTCAGGGTTGAGATGCAGCTCCTAACAAGAGGCTTTTCCAAAGCCTTTTTCACCAGGACCCGAGAAGCTGATATGTGTTGAAGCAAAACTGAGAGGGCCACCAAGGCTTAAATAGTTTTCTCAGCAACTTTCTGCCCCTTACTGTTCTCAGGAATGGGGAGGCAGAGAAGTTAGCTACACCTTGCCCTGCAAGCTTTTGTCCATTCCGGAATCAGGAAGGAGTGAAGGGGGCTGTAATGAGTGGAGTTCACCCTTCGGTCTTCAGAGAGGGCTATCGATTCTTTGCCTGTCCCCACAGCTCTTCCTGCAGACTCTTTTTTCCTGAGGACCCTGTTAAGATTATCCGAGGCCAAGGGCAGTACCTGTACGATGAGCAAGGGCGAGAGTACCTGGACTGTATCAACAACGTGGCTCATGGTCAGTATGATGCCTCCTCATCCTTGGTGAGACAGGTGAGGCGGCTGAGGCCATAGACCTGACTTGACAGCCTAGTTGAACAGAACTGAATTGGATGCTCACGAGGGGACCCCAGTCTTTGTGAAGTAACCTGAAAAGACTCCACACACACTGTGCTAAACCAGGCAGGAACGAGAGGCTCACATGCCAGGGCCCAAGTTGCACGTGGAACTCACAGCAAGCTGGGCATATAGTCCACAAATGTAGCATGATCATCTTGGCCCTGTGCAGGGTGATGACAACAGGCCTTCACCCCCTATTGACTACTGCAGGAGCGACAGGAAACCGAAGTATGAGTTCAGCCAACTGGGGCCACCACAGGGAGGCTTTGCATCAGAAGGCACATTGTAGGCAGATAAAGATTAAAACCTAGGACTCTCCCAGCACTCAGGGCACAGAGGCAGGTGGATCTCTTAACGGCCAACCTGGTCTACATAGCAAGTTTTGGGGACAGCTAGGTCTTCACAGAGAGATGCTGTCTCAGAGAAGAAATTACTTAATCCTGAGCCTTGTTGGTACAGACTCACTACCCGGTGTTCTGGATAATGTGTTATTGCTAACTTGCTTTGACCATACTTGGCACATGGTGAGCTCTTACTGTTCTCCTCCCATGGCTGACCCTCTGACTGTCCCCCTCCAGCTGAGAGTCTCAAAAAAACCTCTCTAAAAATGTGTGTTGTCTAGATAGGGTTTCTACAGGACCCTCTTTTCCTTCAGCTGGCATCTCTTCTCAAGACCTTCCGTTCCACAATCATCTCTGTGCTCCCGGTCCCATCATTAACTCCCCTCTTTCCACCTTGCCTTCAGTAACTTCATCTCCCCTGGACGGGTTTGCAGATGGAGCTGGGGGGATCTGGTGGGGCCGGCTGAGTGAAGTCGGCTGTACGATGGAGATGCCCCTTTTGCAGTCGGGCACTGCCACCCTACTGTGGTCCAAGCTGCACATGAACAGAACCTGGTGCTCAACACCAACAGCAGATATCTGCACGACAACATCGTGGACTATGCCCAGAGGCTGTCAGAGACCCTGCCGGACAAGCTTTCTGTGTTTTATTTCCTGAATTCTGGGTAAGTGAACAGCAGACAACGTGCCGTTGAGAAGTTCAGAGAACATCATCCATGTGGGTGCAGCACAGAGGAGCTGCGGGGGGGGGGGGGGGGGGGGGTGGGGTGGAGCCAACTTCAGGGCGAGCTCCTGAGCTTCTGGGTTGGAGACCCCGGAACTTTTTCTGTTGGCTCCCATTTCTTCCTTTGTAGGCACGTTGGGAATTAGTGAAGCAATGGGTTTATTCCCTGTGGAGTCAGCCCTCAGGTGACTCAGCAAGCTTATAGGGCATCAAGTGATTCTTCAGAGAAATGTAAAATTATGAAAGTGTCCTTTTCTGAAGCAAGAATACTAAATAATGAGGTCTTAGAAGCAGCAGGGACCTAACTTTACTGCGCCTCTATGTAGATGCTAAGAGCTCCTGAAGAGGTAGCCAGAGGAGATGGAAGGAAGGAAGGGTACTGTCACTCTGGGGAAAGTATTCTTGTCAAGGTTGGTCACCATCCTGGCACAGCCTGGGAAAAGGCCCTGTGGCATGAAAGGGCAAGGAATGTTGGTGAACCAAACAAGAAAGAGGAAACAGTGGGCAGACCCTGGGAAGGGATCCAGAGCTGTTGTCAAGTGAAAGAAGCTGTTTTTATCTTCAGACCACTAGAGACCAGGCAGTAGTGGCAGACACTTTTAATTCCAGCATAGGCAGGTGGTCTTTGTGAGTTCAAAGCCAGCCTGGTCTACAGAGTGAGTTAGTTTCAGGACAGCCAGGGCTACATAGAGAGACCCTGTCTCAGAAAACAAAAACAAGAATGAAACACTAGAAAGCTACAGAGCACTGGGGGTGAGGGTTGATTCTGTTTGTTCTTAGTGCTGATGTTTCCTGCGTATCTTTATTGTGTGTGAGTGTTTGCCTGCCTGTATATCTATCATCATGTGCATGTCTGATGCCCAGGGAAGCCAGAAGGTGGTTTCGGATCTCCTGGAGCTGCAGTTATGGACAGTTGTGGGCTGACATGTGGGGGCTGAAGACAGGTCATGTAGAAGAGCAGCCAGTGATCTTCAGTCCCCGGACCCCATGAAGGGCTTTAATCAGGAAGGCGGTGCTACGGGATGGGAGAGCAAGAGTGTTGGGCACATCCAGGACAGCCAGGGCTACACAGAGAAACCCTATCTCGAAAAACCAAAAAAACAAAACAAAAAAGAGTGTTGGGCACGCGCATGGGGAGTGGCAGTGATGACAGAATCTGGAGGATGGTCACCACGTCTGAAAGAGCATTCCAGCGAGTAGCACTTGGGCTGCAGTAACAATCTCAGGTGCCACTGCCACTTAGTCTTCAGTCTCCTGAAGAACTTCAAAGCAGAATTTATCTTCTTCATAATTTATCTTCTTCAGATAAGGAAACAAACCAACTTGGTAGGGGCCCTTGTGTGCAAAGGCTTTTCCATCCTTAGTACCACAGTATTAAAAAGTGAGGAGAGCAGGTTAGAAGACAGAAGAACCTAGACTGGAACCTCTTGTAAAGAACAGGGAACTGGGCACAGGAAAGGCGCTTCCTGCTGCCTCCCTCCAGCAAGTTCCTTCTGCATGGATTCCAGTGACTTTACAAAGTCCTCTCTGCTCCCTTACCTGTTTCTCATCATTTTGACAGAGCTGTCATTCTCCATGCAGATGCTTTTTCCTCTTGCTTCCAGGCTCTAGTGTCTACCAGCTGCCAGCCCCCCCACCCCCTGCTCTGTGGGGCAGGTCCCCAGACCTGCTTCTCCCCTGCTCTGTGGGGCAGGTCCCCAGGCCTGCTTCTCCCCTGCTCTGTGGGGCAGGTCCCCAGGCCTGCTTCTCCCCTGCTCTGTGGGCAGGTCCCCAGGCCTGCTTCTCCCCTGCTCTGTGGGGCAGGTCCCCAGGCCTGCTTCTCCTCTGCTCTGTGGGGCAGGTCCCCAGGCCTGCTTCTCCCCTGCTCTGTGGGGCAGGTCCCACTCCTGTTTTCCCCTCTGTGATCTCATCTGTGCTCATCTTCATGGGCACCAGGCACACACACAGGCAAAATACCTATACTCATGTATCTTACCTATGTGCTTCGAACACACACACGCACACGCACGCACGCGCACACACACACACACACACACACAGTGCATGCACACACACACTCCTACCTAATCTGCCCCCAGGATCTCTTAGCTCATCCCCATGGCTCTCACCCAGGCAGCCTCAGAGCTTCCTCACTCCCACCTTTTTTTTTAATTGAAATACATTTTTTTAATTGAAATAAAGAGGTGGGGAGGCTGCAAAGATGGCTCAGTGGTTGTGGTTAAGAACAACACTTGTTCTTGCAGAATACACAAGTTCAGTTGCCAGCACCCATTATCAGATGGCTCACAACCTCCTGTAACTCTATCTCAGCGCCCTCTTCTGGCCTCCTTTGGCACTGCACAAACAAAACACACAGTCACACATTAACATAAAAATAAAAGATGTTTTTTGTAAACCCCAGATGCCTCCCATGTGTCTCACTTCAGGTTCTAAGTAGAAATCTGACATCTGACAGTCATCTCAAACTTCACATATTCAAAAAGAACCAAGAATAACTGCCTTCTCTTGGACATGTTGGCATACAACTTTAATCCCAGCACTTGGGAGGCAGAGACAGGAAGATCTCTGAGAGTTCAAGGCCAGCCTGCTCTACATATCGAGTTCTAGACCAGGCAGGGAAACAGTGAAACCATATCTCAAAAAATAAATAAATAAATAAATAAATAAAAGTAATAAAATAGATTTTAAAATAAATAACTGTTGGGCAGTGGTGGGGCACGCCTTTAATCCCAGCACTTGGGAGGCAAAGGCAGGCAGGCGGATTTCTGAGTTCGAGGCCAGCCTGGTCTACCGAGTGAGTTCCAGGACAGCCAAGGCTACACAGAGAAACCCTGTCTCGAAAAACCAAAAAGAAAGAAAGAAAGGAAGGAAGGAAGGAAGGAAGGAAGGAAGGAAGGAAGGAAGGAAGGAAGGAAATCAAAATAATAATAAAGAACTGCCTTCTACCAATGCTTATATGTGAGCTCACACACACACACACACACACAGACACACACGCACGTGCGCACACCGGTGCACGCACATACTCCCACCTAATCTGCCCCCAGGATCTCTTAGCTCATCCCCTTGGCTCTCACCCAGGCAGCCTCAGGGATTCCTCACTCCCACCTCATTTCCTTTAGAAGCAGATTCCTAAAATGAGGGCAAAGTCATGTACTTTCTTTGCTTCTTTTTTTTTTTTTTTTTTTTTTTTTTTTTGGCTTTGCATGCTGCTGCTGAGGAGACAATCCAGGTTCCCCTCAGCCCCTGGAGTAAGGCCCTGCATGTCTCCCCACTTTTCTGCCCCAGCTTCCTTGCCCTGGCTTCCTTCCCTTGTTTGCATACCAAACAGAACAGAACCTGTGTGGTCTGATCCAGAATCCTAGAATCTTCCTTGGGATTTAGGGCAAGTATTACCTCTTTGCACATCTATCACTGGCCCCACTCAGCCATAACAAAGGATTGCAGACTTGGGGTTTAAGGAATAGAGATGTATTTTCTCAGGCCAGGCATGGTGGTGTGTACCTTTAATCCCAGCACTTGAAAGGCAGAGGCAGAGGATCTCTGTAAGTTTGAGGCCAGCCTGGTCACACAGTGAGTTCCAGGACAGCCCATAGCTATGTAGAGAGATTCTATCTCAAATAGAAAATGAAAATAAAGAAATGTATTTTCACAAAGTTCTGAAAACTAAAGGTCCATAACCATGGTGTCAAAAGGGTCTGTGACTTGAGGCCTTGCTTCTTACCTAGTGCAGAACTTGCCTTCCACCCAGCTCACCTGTGCAGATGCTCCCCACATCTCTGGGAATCCAGGTCATTTCTCATATATCCATCAATTACATTGGGTTGAGACTTGCCTCAGGTGCCTCCTTTAAACTAACCTGTTTAAAGGGCTTCTCTCCAAGCAAAGCCACATACAGTTCATTCTGAGGTACTGTGAGTTAGGGCTTCAACATAGTTTTAGGAGAACACAGCTTACCCCATCACACCCTGTGCCCTACATGGAGCCTCATTTGGGTCTCCTTCATACCCTATGCCTTGTGTTGGCACTTACAGAAATGAGCACTCTAGCCTCACTGTTTAGCTTCATTCTGTTTAGCTCTGGTGGTGGCGCACACCTTTAATTCCAGCACTTGGGAGGCAGAGGTAGGCGGATCTCTGAGTTCAAGGCCAGCCTAGGCTAGAGTGAATTCCAGGACAGCCAGAGAGCTACACAGAGAAACCCTGTCTTGAAAACAAAATGAAGAAGATAGATGCATCCAAATGCAAGTTTCTAGAGGGCACCTTCTATTTCCACCCTAGTCCTGATGCACAGAAGCCAGTAGATGTTTGGCGAGGGAATGGCCTGAGGATGCTCTCAGTGCTGGAAGGGTCCCTAATCCATAGGAAGTGCTTGAGTCTTCTGAGCCCATATTTTCTGTCACAGGTCAGAAGCCAACGACCTGGCCTTGAGACTAGCTCGACAGTACACAGGACACCAGGATGTGGTGGTATTAGACCAGTAAGTACAACTCACTGACCTGCTTCTCCAGAACCTGGGCTCCACAGGCCTGTTAGGAGTCAGGGAGGCTCGGACATTGGGCCCGTAGGTGAGAAGAGAAGGATGCAGGGACACTGGAAGCCAGTAAGAAATGAAAACCTGACTCTAGTGACACTCCCTGGAGGCCTTGTCTACAGCTCACCCTTCTAAGAGAGTGAAATCAGCCCACAGCACTTGGAGATTCAGCTGACTGAGCCAGAGGCCAAAGGGCATTAGAAATGAGTTAAGATTGAAGCTGTATCATAACCCTATGCCCCTACTTTACAGAGCACAAACCTGAACCTAAAGTGGTCAGATGACTAGAATTGTTTATTACATGCCAGTACGTGGCCTTCAGGAAGCCATGCCAAGCCTGCACTCATCCTCACCTTAAGGGCTTAGTACCTGAGCCAAAAAGATTGGCTTTCCATGTTTTGTATTTAAAAATGTTAGAGTGGTTAGGGCTGAGCCAGGAGCAAATGCCACCATTTACTGGGGCCTACGCCCATATCCTCCTTCTCCCATACCCTTCTCCCTAGTGCTTACCACGGCCACCTGAGCTCCTTGATTGACATCAGTCCCTACAAGTTCCGGAATCTGGATGGCCAGAAGGAATGGGTCCATGTGGTATGCACACCCACCATCAGCAACAGGTCGGTTTCCACCCCCAAGCCTGGATGACATGGCAGTCTCTCCCTACAGGCTCCTCTCCCAGACACCTACCGGGGCCCTTACCGGGAAGACCACCCCAATCCAGCAGAGGCCTACGCCAGTGAGGTAAAGCATGTCATCAGCAGTGCACAGGAGAAGGGCAGGAAGGTAACCACACGTTGGCCTGAGCAACACAGTGAGACCCTATACAAAATAACTTTACATTTGTTTAGTTATTTCAGTATTTTTTTGTGTATGGGTGTTTTGCCTACATGTATGTCTGTGCACCACAGGGGCTAGAAGAGAATGTTGGATCCCCAGGGACTAGAGTTATAAATGGCTGTGAGCCATCATGTGGGTGCTGGATATTGAATTCAGACTCTTTGAAAGAGCAACCAGTGCTCTTAACCACTGAACCATCTCTCCAGCCCCAGAATTTTTTAAAAAGTCAAAAGAAAGGCAGGAAGCCTGGTGTGGGTAGCACCCATCTTAAAACCCAGCTCTCAGGAGGCAGAGGCAGATAGACAAGGAAGGTAAGGAGACCTGAGGACTGGCTGTTCTCTCACTGTTGGGTTGAACGACAGATGTGTTTTACTGGGGCAGCCTAGAGACAGAGACCATGGTGCTGCCTTTCCAGGGTAGTCTATGGGGAGTCTGTGGAGACAGACTGTAGTGTATATGCTGGGAGACCAAGGCCTCTGCCTTCCCACAGTGCTAGTAACTGGGTTCTCTAAGACTGAGGCAGTAACCACTAAACATGGGAAAGAAGTTAGCAGAACCAGCTGAGGGTCTCTAATGTTCCACAGACACTTCTAAAGAACCAATTTCCCAAGATGGTCATAGTGGAACATGCCTTTAATACCAGCACTTGGGAGGCAGACATAAGCAGCAGATCTCTAAATTCAAGGGCAGCCTGGTCTACAGAGTGAGTTCAATATAGCCAAGGCTATACAGAGAAAACTTGTCTGGAAAAAAAACAAAAGATAAGTAAATATAAAAGCAATTTCCCATTCCATCAGCTGTCCAAATATGCCAGAGAAGCCTCCAAAAAAGACCCAAGAGGAAACACGGTGGGGAAACCATGCATGGGTCAAGGGTTTTAAGCTAGACAAATATGACATCCATGTGTGAACTGAAGCATCCTCCTGAGGGCAATATGAAAAACAGAAAAAGGTATCCCATAAGACAGCATCAGCAGGGCTGGAGAGATGGCTCAGCGGTTAAGAGTACCAACTGCTCTACCAGAAGTCCTGAGTTCAATTCCCAGCAACCACATGGTGGCTCATCTGTAATGGGGTCTGGTGCCCTCTTCTGGTGTGTCTGAAGTAATGGTGGTGTACTCAGATGCAATAAATAAATAAATAAATAAATAAATAAATAAATAAAAAAACAGCATCAGCAGTAGCCAGGACAAGAAGTGGACTCAGATGTGACAGCCATGAGACAATGGGTGTCAGCAAGACATGTTAAAGGAAGGTAAGGATAGAGCCACATTTTTGTTCTAGGGAGGGTGAAACTAATGGTTACCACATGGGGACAGGGGAAAAAAGTTTATAAGGTGGGGGTGGGGTGCATACGTGAATTTAGTTGACTGGAACAAGTACAAGGGGATAGAGGCATCAAGAGGGTGATGTGCACCCTTAGATACGGCATAGCTGGGCACTGACAATATTAGCAAGGCATACTGAACTCTGTCTCATTCACAGATCGCAGCCTTCTTCGCTGAGTCTCTGCCCAGTGTGAGTGGACAGATCATTCCCCCTGCTGGCTACTTCTCCCAAGTGGCAGAGTGAGTAGATGGGCAGGTTCTGCCCAAGGGAGGGCAGGTTGTAATTGGGTCAATTCCTGAGGTCAATTCCAGATTCCAACTACAGCCTAACCTGCCTGCCTGCCTGCCTGCCTGCCTGCCAGAAGTTTCTGAAACAAAACCCTTAGAGAAATAATGGCCCAGAGAAGGCCAACCATATGCCCAAGGTGAGGACTCAATTTGCCAGCTCTGGTCACCTCTCACCACAGCCCTGTTGACCATCTGTCCTCCACAGGCACATACGCAGAGCTGGAGGGCTCTTTGTGGCAGATGAGATCCAGGTTGGTTTCGGCCGAGTAGGCAAGCACTTTTGGGCCTTCCAGCTGGAGGGAGAAGACTTTGTCCCCGACATTGTCACCATGGGCAAATCCATCGGCAATGGTCACCCTGTTGCCTGCATGGCCACTACCCAAGCTGTGTCAAGGGCATTTGAAGCTACCGGTGTAGAATACTTCAACACGGTGAGTAAAGTTGCAAGACAGGGACTTTATTAGTGAAGGCTTCTAGGCTATTGCTATACCCAGCATACCATCCTCCAGGAAGCTGCAGTTAGGGCAAGTTTTTTTTGTTTTATATGTGAGAGAGAGAGACAGATAGACACTAACTGTGTAGCCCTGACTAGCCTGGAACTATGTAAACTAGGCTGGCCTCAAACTCAGAGATTCACCTACCTCTGCCTCTCAAGTGTGACAATTAAAGGTGTATGCTATCTTACCTGGCCCAGGTCAGATTTTCTTTTTAATACTGTAAAACGTCTTTCAAGATTAATATTAATCCAGGTGAGTCACAGGTAAGGTTGTATAAAACACGTAAGATGCAAGAACCCTGTCCTTCCAGCAGAAGCTGCTTTCCTGTGGCAGAAAGCTAAAGAACCTGCGTGAGGAGTGAAGTCTTGGTCAGCCTAGGAGATACAAGGTTCACACCATGTCATGGACGAAAGATGGTTCCCTGACCCTGGAGCAGAAGCCAAAGGCTTTCTCTAACAGAAGCTGACACACACCCAGCTTAGTGATACTGAGACAGCAGATGAAGGATGAAAATAGGAGCAGACCCTTGGCCAGAGCCTCCTTACATCACAGACATAGAAACTATACAAAGGACGCACTGCTTGGCTGTCAGCATCACACAACCACTCTACCACTGAGCTACTCTGACTACCAAGGTTTCCTTCTCAGAGAGATGAGGTCTCAAGTACCATGTGGAAACTTTCCTGGCGGTCAGTATAGAGGAACAAATGGAGGAGGAGAGTCATCTGGACAAGAGAAGGAAAGGAGTTGGAGTAGTCATCATGACTTCCATAAAAAGCCATTTGAATTTTTAAGGAAGTAAGCATTTGGCAAGATGTCAGACAGGCAATGAGGGTCACTGAGCAAGGGAAGTGTAGGCTGATCTGGTGCTTTCAGCAGACTTCACTCTGTGCCTAAGTGACACACAGCCTCTGCCATGGGTGGCCTTAATGTCAGGGAAACACACACTCCTAGACTCAGTTGTGACACTAAGGAATCTAGCTGAGTGGACATGGTATGTCATGGTCCACTATGAGAGCAGAAGGGACATTCCAGGCAGGAAGTGGACACAGGGTTTAGGGACAAGTAGAGGAGACAGAGAAGTCAGGAGCAAAGTCTGTAGGTGAGTAGTAATTAGCCAGCTACGGAGAAAGGCTTGTTACCTAGAAGGCAGATGGCCCACCCGATGGGGCCTGACCCTGACTCCAATTGGGTAAGCTGAGTTCAGCCCTCGTCTTTGTATGGTCCTCCTCTAGTTAGCTGGGTATGTGGTTATTTTTGTTAAGGTTTTTGTATCTATTTGTACATGAGTGCATATGTGGCTACTCGTGTAGAGATCAGGAGTCATTGGCTCCTTCTGGGGATCTAACTCAGTCTACCAGGTTTGGCAACAGGTACTTTAATCCAATAAGCTACCTCAATGGCTCTACATGAGAAGCTCTCACCTCAGATAAAATCAGGCCCCTGACTCTACCCTGCATCTACCCTGGTGTTTGTCCCTTGATGGGTAACTCTGAACCCATGTTGTCTGTTCTAGTTGTTTTTTGGCTTTACTTGAACTCTCATAATGCATGTTAACTCTGGTGATTCTGTGGGTTAGTTTTCACCTGACATTTCATTGTCATTCTCATTTCTCCTGCTTTATAACATGCACACTCAACTCATATCAATGCGCTCTGAAGCTGTCTTTTACGTTTTGTGAACACCACTACTGTAAGAATTCTTAACAGTCTGTTCTCCATGTGCAGAAAAATCAGTTACAAATTAACCCAGAGGTGGAACTGTTGGGCCAGAGGGTGTGTCCATACTCAGTTTTAGAAAATAATGACATTTTCCTCCAAGTAACTCACAGGTCAAAACAGATCACCAGTAGTGTATTGTATGGGGTTTGTTTTGTGATAGACTCTTACTGTGAAGTCCTAGCTGGCCTGGTATTAAACACATAATCCATCTGACTTGATGGCAATCTTCCTGTCCCAGCTGAGCGCCCAGATTACAGGAATGCACCTTCACACTCAGCTCCTCATCAACACTCAAGTTTCTGTCAAGGGAGCTAGAATGGTGATCCACGTGATTTTGATACGCTGTTCCCCAAATTCAGATTTGTGAAGGATCTCTCGATTTTTATAGTCTTAATAGATTTATGTACTTTGCTGTGTACTTGCAGGAATCAGTTCTCTCCTTCCATCAATGTGGGTTTCACAGGTGAAACTCTGGGCTCCAGGCTTGTAGACAAATCTGAGCCTCTTCACAGTCCTCTTCCAGTTAACTGTCCACGTGTTCCCTCTTCTGTGAAATGATGTATTTTTTCCATTCTTTTTTTTTGGGGGGGGGGGGGGGTTTAGGGTTTTTTGTTTTTCGAGACAGGGTTTCTCTGTGTCGCCCTGGCTGTCCTGGAACTCACTCTGTAGACCAGCCTGGCCTCAAACTCAGAAATCCACCTGCCTCTGCCTCCCAAGTGTTGGGATTAGGCTGCGCCACCACCGCCCAGCCTTTTTTCCATTCTTTAGTTGCTAGTGCTTGTGGAAATTTCTATGTATATGCATGTCTGTTTGCCTGTCTGTTTCTGTGTAGGAGAGGGAGATACCCATTTGAGGACACAAATCTAGGCAAGGTTAGTGTCCTGCCAATAGTGTATGCTGTGAATATGTTTAGCCAGTTGGCAGCGGTCTTCACTTTAATTCCAAGGATCAAACTCACGTCATCAGGCTTTCATGGCTCTTACTGAGCTCCCTGGCCATCTATTTTATATGAAATTAGTTATTTCATATAACTAATTTAGGTAGAAACTAGTTATACCTTTAATTCCAGCAGTCAGAAGGTAGAGGTAGGGGGACTGCTTGAGTTCTAATAAAGTCCTACCTCAAAAAATAAAAATAAAAAATACATTTTAGATGATCCAATTTGTCAAATTGGGGGGGGGGGGGCAGTGATTGTCGCTTATACTTTAAGGTCACTGCTTGACCTCAAAAGATAAAAAATCCTATGTTAAAAACAGAGATCTTACTATCCTGGGTGAGAGGACTTATAATACAGTTGAATACGTACAGGGCAATGAACATCCTGTCCAATGTATGAGAATATTTATATTTTATCTGTCTACAGTGATATTTGTGGGCTCAAAGTGTAACTTGGTGGCAAAGCACATGTTTAGCAGGTATTAAGACCTTGGTTTAGCCGGGCGGTGGTGGCGCACGCCTTTAATCCCAGCACTTGGGAGGCAGAGGCAGGCAGATTTCTGAGTTCGAGGCCAGCCTGGTCTACAAAGTGAGTTCCAGGACAGCCAGGGCTACACAGAGAAACCGTGGGGGGGGGAGGAAGACCTTGGTTTGATTCCAGAACCACAAAAGACATCTTAATAGATACGGGCAGTGCTAGAGCCCAAATACTTTGCCACTAAGCTACATTCATTAGTTTGTATCTTGTTCCCCTCCTCCCTTCCTAACACACAATTACACACACCTACAAAGGCAAAATCAAACAAACTCATGAAGGATAAGATAGTTCTTAAATCAGTTCACTCTGCAAACATGAGGACCAAGAAGCCATATAAAAAGCCAGGCTTAGTGGCACAGGCCTGTAATCTAGGAAGGCAGTGACTGGATTCCTAGGCTTACCAGACAGTATGGTGTAAATGGTCTGCCCCAGGTCCTAGTGAGGAGATTGTCCTCAAAACCAAGATGGATGTCTCCGGTTAACATCCACATTCAAGGTTAGGTCGACCTCTCGTCTCTGCACCCATATGAACATATGCACATGCAGTTTTTGAAACAGTCTCACAACAGAACTGTTTGACCTGGACCTATGTGGACCTGCCTCTACCTCTTGAATGTTGCTGACATTAAATGTTTGGCACTAGTGCCTACTTCTTTCCCTTTTTCTGTGTAGCCTTGGCTGTCATTCTGGAATTTGTAGACCAGGCTGGCCTCAAAATCAGAGATCCAAAAGCCTCTTCTGAGTGCTGGTATTAATAAAGGCATGTGCCAGTAGGCAGAAACTTAAGCCAAATCCCCAAACCATTTCGGCTTATTTAGCTTATCAAAAGGTTTTGTGTATGTTTTACTCATGTACCTCCAGAATGCCTGGTGTACAGAGGCAAGGAGACAGGGCTAGACCAGTTCTCTCTAGGTATCTTACCTCTTCTACCTGGCCTGGTTTGAAGACCCAGGAAGACAAACAGAGCACCACTACCCCCGAGAGAGCAGTTTAAGAAAGCCCCAGTTGTGAAGGCTTTGGGGGCCTGTGGTCTTCCCAACTGTCTTTTTATGATCATCCCATGGGCTCATGGTCTATTGGTAGAGCATCTGACATTGTTATCCCCTGGTTCAGTTTGGTGGCAACCCCGTATCCTGTGCTGTGGGGCTAGCAGTCCTAGATGTCTTGAAAACAGAACAGCTCCAGGCTCATGCCACTACTGTGGGCAGTTTCCTTATGGAGCATCTCAGGCTGCAGAAAGCCAAGCATCCTATCATTGGAGATGTCAGGTAAGGTTCTGGGGGCAGCAAGCACACTTATCACAATACCCGCTACAACACTGTCCCACTTTCCTGCTATGGATAAAAAATGTCTACATCCATTCTCTAGAAGGAACTAGCATTCTAAAGATCTCCAATCCACCCGCTCCAGGGTAAATTGGGGTGGCTAAGGTCAGGGCAAAAGGCAAGGACCACGGCTATAAAGATGTTACCTCCTTCAGGGGCACTGGACTCTTCATTGGTGTGGATCTGATCAAAGATGAGACCCTGAGGACACCAGCAACTGAAGAGGCAGAATATTTGGTCTCCAGGTACTACTTTCTCTTGAAATTAAGTTGCTTTCTCAGAATGGGAAGCATTATGAGTCCCTGTATGACCTAGAGCAATGAGCCTGTCCAGCCAACCTCTAACACCCACCCCTTCTACTGAACCTACTCCAACCATGAAACCTCCTGGAGTTTATTCACTTTGTAAAATGTGTTCATTTACCTACTCAATAGTAACTGGCATCAGCCAGCTAGCTTATCCACTCCAATGAGATTGTAAATTGTGAGGTAGTTAATCCCAGCACTTGGGAAGCAGAGGCAGGTGGATTTCTGAGTTCAAGACCAGCCTGGTGTACAGAGCGAGTTCCAGGACAGGAAAAAAAAAAAAAAAAAAAAGTGAGGTAGTTTAGAAATCAGTGCCTGTGCTAGTGCTCCAATTGCAGTTACTAAGCAGAGCTGGGCATTGTCCTGGGTTTGGCCTTTTTCTCTAGGACAAAAGCTGGGAATTCAAAAGGAATATAATCATTTCATACCCCTGGGTCACCAGTCCCTGGACTACGTAGATGTGGAGCTTGGCAGGCATAGTGATATGGTGGCCTAGACTACAATCGGAGCAATTAAACCTTGGGCAATTTGGTAAAATCTTGTGAAACTCAAAAACTGTCATAGAAGCTAGGTAGTGGCAGTAGCACAGGCCTTCACGCCTTTAATCCCAGCACTTAGGAGGCAGCAGCAGTCAATCTCAGAGTTCAAGGCCAGCCTGGTCTACAGATCAAGTTCCAGGATAACCAGAGCCACAGTGGTAGGCTCAACAAATTAGGTGTACCTTGGGTGGGGAGCAGTTAATTGGCCAGAGGTAAGGTGGGTGCCTGTTCAAGGTCAGCTTCAGATAGTTATAGGACAGAGGACAAGGCCTATCTGTAAGTATCTTGTTCTTGCAGGCTAAAGGAAAACTACATTTTACTGAGCACTGATGGCCCTGGGAAAAATATCCTCAAGTTCAAGCCCCCAATGTGCTTCAGCCTTGACAATGCACAGCATGTGGTAGCAAAGCTGGATGACATTCTAACAGGTAAATCTGAAAGAACCCCAATCTAGCAAGTATCCATTAGATCAGAAGGCTCAAAACACATGGCCTTTGTAATCATTACCTACTTGCACTGACTAGACATGGGTATCCCCACCTAGGATCCCAACATTTGGTAGGTGGAATGGGGGGAAATGCCTTTGTGTTCAGCCCAGCAGCAGCGGCCCACATCCTCAATCCCAGCCTGGTCTATAAAGTTCCAAGACAGCCAAGGCTGTCAAAAAAACCCTGTCTCAAAAATCAAAACCGTTAGTGACAGGAGCCTCATTTTATCTTCAAGATAGGGGCACTCTCACATTCGTGAGTGGCTAAAATGGCCTTTAAACCACTCAAGGTCAAAAGCAGCCCAGGGTCTACCTCAATTTATTTTAAGAAAACTACTGAACTAAAAAGGACTATGCACCAAACTAGTTATACAAAGCTCAGATCCCAACAAAAAAAAAAAAAAAAAGCAAGGAACCTTTCCTATTCCTGCGTATTAGCCCAGTCCCTAGTGGATGTTTGGAACTGATACAGCTCTTAAAGGGTTCTATGTGTACAGAACATGAGTGAGTGGTGACTTGCGTCTGGGCTTAGAAATGGGACCATCTGTGTTAGCAAAATGATGGGACATAGCCCAATCTCTAACTATCCCAAGCAGCCTAGAAACCGAGGTAGCAGACAATGGAGAACTGTGTAGGGCAGATATGTCATCATTTTTCCAGACATGGAAGAAAAAGTAAGAAGTTGTGAAACATTGAGGATCAAGCACCCTCCAGGTAAGCCAGACTTGGCCCCACCTCCACCAGCAGATCCCCAACATTTCAACTTGCATTTGTTAAGACTGAAACTAAGGATGAGGAGCACATATAATACGTGGCAAGATGTTCTCTAGCTATGGAGACAATGGGCACAAAAGGGTAGCTGAAAACATTAGGTGGGAAAACAGATGAAGACCTCTGCTATAGGAGACCCTAGTCCCAGAGCACCTGGTCATCTCCAACACTGGGCAAGGTCTCACAGAGCATCCCACACTCCCAGGCTTGGGGTTTTGTTTTTAATTTTTATTTCAAAAGCTTGGATAGCTTCAATATCCAGGTCGTGGCAAAATCAGGACACGTGTAAAATACCTTACAATACATTAGATTCCCAAAAGGTACCAAAAAGTACAGTAAAATTAACACTTCCATTACTGGAAATGTATGACACAAATAATATAAAATTAAAAGGTGAAAAAGGTGACACTGGTTTCCTAAGATACAGTTTACTCTTTACAACCAGGGTCCACAGGTCCAGGCTGCAGAGCGGCAGCAGGAAGCAGACCCTCCAATCTAGAACAGGGTAACCTGGTAATAAAATCGGCCCCCTAATGCCGCTCTGGCCTCTGAGACGCCACACGCTGCCTACAACAACTAGAGCTCTGGAATAGTTAACAGGAGAGTGATTTCCGGGGGAAATTTTAAATAAGATGCACATGGGACAGGCCATAAAAGTTTGCCAAGTTAAATTTGGTACATAATTGTGTTCACTCCGCGTCCAAACAAAGCGTGTGCGGTCGTCACTCGGCCGCTCCTGCTGCCTCAGTATGGCTTGTAGTTATTCTGATGACCACCACGTCGCTGGCTCTTCCCGTAATTTGTACTACCCTGACCTAGGAATAAGAACAACGTTGTGGCTACTACTTAACTATACATTTACCCAGTGCCAGGCGCTTGCCACACATCCTCAGAATTTAACAGTACACAGCAACACCAGCTTCTTACACCTCACTGAGGCTAAGTAAGCTAGAGCTCCATTCAGTAGCTCCAGTGCCTGTGCCAGGCCTGTCTGACTCCAAAGCCCCTGCTGCCAGTGGCCCCTGCACTACCTGACCTGCCTCCCCTAGGAGGAAGTAGATAGGGCCTCCCTCTCCTACTTACTGTAGTCGTAGCCGGGGCCGTAGCCGTAATAGCCATAGGGCGAGTAGTCGTAGCCGCCATAGCCCGGCCCGTAGCCCTGCTGGTAGCCGTAGCCCTGGTTCCAGTAGTTGCCGTAGCCCTGATTCCAACTCTGACTCTGACCTGTGGGGGGGAGCAGGGCACAGGGGCCCATGGACCATTTAGCACACGCAGGAGCTAGGATGGAGGAAATCCTGCCCTTTGGGTGGCGGGGTTATTACTATGGCAACTCAGAAGCCAAGAGGCTACTGTTCTGGTACAGAGGGCCCTAGGCCCAGCCTTGTAATCCAGGAGGGCCAGCCAGGATGCCAGTTAACTTCACTTGTGAATACAGGAAGCTTACACTCAAATCACCCTCTGATCACCTCCACCCTCTGATCACTTCCACCCTCCCTTGGCAGCTTTGCCTTGAAAAGATGCAGTTCAGGCTTTGGAGTTAGAGGGGCCTGGGATGGAAGGAGCTGAGCTAAGCGCCTGGCACAGCTTTGCCTTTCTGCCCACAGGTATGTGTGTACCAAGACTCAGGACAGCCACAAAGCTAAGCATCATCCACTGTGTCCCCACCATTCTCCCAGTGCAATGCAAATGTCCCATTGGCCTGGGGTCCCCAAGCTGCACCAGTGAGAAAGATAAGGCTCTTTCATTCTGTGAAGCCATGAGCCATAGCAGCACAAGCACACAGCCTCCACCCAGGAAAACCATTCCAATCCCACTTCACACCCAACCCGTCCGCCCACCCTCCACAGCACCAAAAGGCAATCCCCAAGACAGGCACAGAAAGCTCTTTGCAGGCAGGCAAAGTCTTCATTCATCCAGCTCCCACTTACCTCCACCACTGCCTCGGTTCCCTCGATTACGGTTTCCTCTGCCCCCAGAGCCATACTGCTGTTGCTGATACACCTCTTTGGGCTGGGCAACCTTGATTTCACACTAAAAGTCAAGAGGACACGGGGTCAAGTCCTGTGGGACAAGCTCAGGGATGGAATTGTGGGCAGGAGGCCACTAAAGTTCTTACTCTTTTTTTTATAGAAGATACTCGTCTTACTCAAATACTAACAGGACAGCACAATGACACCCACCTTACAGATACAACAAGTGTGTGAGGCTTCGTTGGAAGACATACTGCCTGCTACTCTCTAAGCATTAGTTAATTATTGAGATAGGCTTTATTTCTAAATCCAAACAAGACCCAGTCAGACTTTTTTTATGCCTGAAAACTTCGAGTGTACATGCTTCAAAGAATTGGTATGTTTTTTTTTAAGACAGTCCTGACACACTCCCATTTAAAAAAAAAAGGGGGGGGGGTTAAAAAAAATGAGCTGGACATAGCACATGTCTTTAATCTCATCTCACTGGGAGCTAGAAACAGGCAGAACTCTTCAAGCGGAGGGCACCCAGGGCATCGGAGTGATCTCTCAAAAGGGGGTAGGAAGATAAACTTTGTCTCCCTATCAAGCTATGCTTTCTATTTTATCTGAATTAAAGACACTAAATAATGAGTATTTACTTCTAAGGTCCATCAGCAGTTTCACTACCATAAAAGCTCAAGGCTCTTCTTACTACTTCACTATTAGGACACACCAAAAAAGAAGTCATTGTTCACTAGAATAACTAAATGTGCCCCACCCAACTGTGTGCTTTTTAAAAAGTGCTCCAACCCAAGCTTTTTAAAACTCCCAACTAGAATGGGAAGAACCTTTCTGGAGCCTCACCCTACCTAACCCGGCTGCCACTCCTGCTCCAGTAAGCTATACTCAGTCATAGCCAGCCACACCTTCAATCCTAATCAATTTGCAATCTATTTCTCCACTAACACACCACTCCACTAACCATGACTCCACATTTACAGCTAACAGGATGCCAGGGAGCTCTTTTTATGTCTTTGCCTGCAGGATTGACTACAGCAGCAAAGCTTCCTTGGAAGAAAAACTTACCAGTATAGATGGAAACTTAATTACTAAGTTCCAGAAAACTAACTTCTATTAAGACTATTTCAAGTCTCATAACCCCTAAGTTACAACACTAAGTGGCATACCGCTAACACTAAATCAGAAACCAAAGAATCTAGTCAACAGCTCTATTCACAGAAGCCAGGCATCTTCTTTGCCTCCTATATCCTGTTTTACTTTGTACTAATGATCCTTTTAAGTACAGTACAGTATACTGTGCCTACAGAAGCCACAAAGGAGCATCAGATCCCTTGAAATATGTGGTTATAGGTGGTTATGAACCACTGTGGGTATTTGGAATGGACCAAGATCCTCCTGAAGAGCCAGGAGGGGTTTCGAGACGGGGTTTCTCTGTGTAGCCCTGGCTGTCCTGGAACTCACTCTGTAGACCAGGCTGGACTCGAACTCAGAAATCCGCCTGCCTCTGCCTCCCAAGTGCTGGGATTAAAGGCGTGCGCCACCACTGCCCCGCCAGCTAATCAGCATTGTGTGCTATAGAGAAACATAAGGTCTTACTGACCTAGAAAGATCTCACCTAAACTGTACCTCCAAGAGCAAAGACAGTTTTGACAGCTTACCTTGCTTCCACTGACAGTATGGAATTTTTTCTCCAGAACTTTCTTCACAGGGTCTTCCTCTTTAAATGTAATAAAAACAAAACCCCGTCTTTTGTTCAACTTGGGATCTATTGGAAGTTCAATGGCCTCAATCTGTAAAAACATACGAAGTTCAGGTTTAATCCTGGTACCCGAAAACAGATAATAAGAAAAGAAAACTGAAAAGTGAGAATACCCCACTAACACTGCATCCAGGCAAGTCCAACAAAGACCAGGAAGAAACAAGGCACACTCACCTCCCCAAACTGGCCAAAGTATTCTCTGATCTTTTCCTCTGTGGCTTCAGGGTTTAGACCTCCCACAAAGATTTTCTTCACAGGATCCTTCTTCATAGCCATAGCCTTTTTAGGGTCAATGACACGACCATCCAGCCTGTGCTCCTTCTGATCTAGGACCTGTGTAAAACAGAAATGTGTCCGGTTCTAAACACAAAAGTATACACCAAACGGGCTTAATTTATTTCTCTCTGGAGCTAAGCCAAATGGAGCTCTCCACCCAGTGTTCTCCAAACCTCCCATAAAGATGACCACTTGAACACCTATATCTCAGTCTTTTGACATGCTCTGCATTCTTCTTTAACAATAGCCCCAACTTAAGATCCACCTCCTTTCTATAAAGCAGCAGTGACAAAGAACAAGATCTACTGCTGAAATCCTCACTCTACCCTATAAATGCATGCACCACCGTCACTGTTTCTGAGAATTTGGATTGGGGTGCTATACCCATTCAATTGGACCAAAAAAGAAAGAAAAACCTATCCTTATAGCAATCTCAGATTTTTAATCCGCACAGTAAAACATTTAACACATCAAGCCCATGAATAGGCATAAAAGGTAGTAAGGGGAAGGCTGAAAGCAGTGCTGTAGCTCCTGTCCAGCTCACTACCCTTCTGCAGGATTCTCGGTAAACCTTTAATAGTATGAATTGTAATCCTCCAGAATCAGGCACTTAATCGGTACTATCCCTAAAAACAGGCATCTAAGCTCGCTCCTGGCAATCATCAACACTGCAGTACATGAGTTCCTTAGGATTCAGAATCCTAGTAAAGATCGCTGCTAAATACCCAGCTTACCTTCTCCACACTGGAAGAATCTTTGAAGAGAATAAACCCAAACCCTCTTGATCGTCCAGTGTTGGGATCCATTTTTATTGTACAGTCAACAACCTCTCCAAACTTAGTAAAGTAATCCTTTAAATCTTTTTTGCTCGTATCCCAGCTCAGACCACCAACGAACATTTTTCTGAAAGTGAGAGACGACCACAAATCTTAGAAGCTGTTAATTTTTTTAAGCAGAATTCTTACACTTCCTACCTGGGAAAGGGCTTATAAAGCCACAGTCCCATAGACCAGTCTGAGATGGTGCCCCCTTTCAAGTTAACCCTTGTGTTGCTCTGCAATCTCGACTCAACTGGCAACTCACAGCTGAATTGAGACTGTATAGCCACACACTGTATGTTCGGGAAAAGAACATGGTCAAGAATGGAACCCAAGACCCCTCACAAGTTTAAATCAGCGTGACCTACACTCATGAATCTACTCCAGCTCCCCGCCTCCTAAGTACCTGTCCCAAGGAACTCTGGGTTTCCCGGTGCCAAGACCGCCCCAGGGTTCAGACTGCGACTCCGCCCCTCGACCCGAGGCAGGCTAGGCCCGGCCCGCCGCGCGCCAACTCCGCCCACGCAGCACAGACGCAGCCCTCGCGGCCCGATTCGCGATCCGCCGCTTTTCCTCTTCCGGGGCCGCCCGCCCCGAGGCCCGCTGTAGCCTAAGCACCCCGCGAGTAGCCCGGGTCGGCCTCAATGTCGATCCCGCAAAACTCCTGCAAACTCCAAGGCGCGTAACCGCGCCCGGACCCGCCGGCAAGCGCGCCAGGCACTGCTCCGCGGGCCGCCCGCCCCTCCCCCCGCCGCGTGGCGCCAACAAAAGACTGCCCCGGAACAAAGGCGGCGGCCCGGCGGCCCGGAGCCGCACCTACCCTGCGTCCTCCTCGTTCTTGCTGGCGTTTATCTGGTCGCCCTCGGCTCCGTTCTGGTTCCCGCTCGGGGCGGCCGTGGTCCCGCCCCCAGACCCGGCTGGGGCCGCGGGGGCCGCTGCCCCGGCGCTGGGCTCGACCGAGGCCTCGCCTTCGGGGGCGGCCTCGTGTCCGTTCTCGGTGGCGCCCGTCGTCTCCATGGGCTGCTCCTCAGCCGCGTCCGACATGGTCGGCCAGGCCGCAGCGGCTTCTGCAACGAGCGGCGACAGCGCGTCAGGGCCCGCGGCACTGCCCGAGCTCCCGCCCACCGCCCGCGGCCCGGCCGCTCACCTCGCCGCCGATGACGCCGCGAGGCCCTACTCGCCGCAGAAGGCGACGCGGGCTTGGCCGCGGTCACGCTCGCACCCCCGAGGGCTCGTCCGCGTCCACGGACTCTATCGCTCTGCTCGGCCGCCGCCGTACACTGAAGATAAGGCAGACCTTAACTCCGTCCCGCGCGGTGCCACCGCCTGACAATGCCAACTCGTGGAGCTCTTTATAATGCCGGAGCCGGGCACGACCTCGTAACAACGAATCCTCTCATTGGCTAAAGTGAACCGCCACTCACCATTGTCCTGGTATTTTATTGGCTGTTGCTGCGCGCGCGCTCTAGATCCGGGCGGGCTTTGTCCTCATTTTAGAACGCGCGCGAGACGGAGAACTGTCTTCGGTTCCGGTCACCGGGCGGGCACGTCGACTGTCCCCAGCTGCTGGGGGTACACGGCAGTCTGTCATCCCCTCCTCACATCCCGTCCTACACTAGCAACCCCGGCCTCCCAAAAGAGGAGAATGAGCCGGAGGAAATCACTAGATCTAAGGCCGCCGGAGGAAGGAGCCTAATCTTGGCTTCCGAGATACGGAGTGCTAGGGTCATCCGAGGCCTTCAGCGCGGCCTGCTCCTAAACCCCGGCATCCTGAGATGTCGGTGCTCCTGCTCTCTTACGGGTTGCTGGCTGATGCCATCGGTGGAGGTCTGGCGCCATGAACGTTAGACCGTGGTATTCCCAGTCTCTGCTTGACACTCATGGATACTAAATATCGCATTCGTGTTTAGTTTTGCTTTTAATTTTTATTTGTTTACTTTAGTTCAGTTTTGTGTTTTTTTCTAGGTGGGGGGAATAAGATAGTCTTTTTATGTAGCCCCAGGGTATGATTACAGACATGTGCCACCCTGCCTAGTCTAACAACTTGCTTTTGGAAAAATATTCCTGTTAAATGAGCTGATGGTAAAGAAGGGTACTTTACTTTTAAGTTTGACCACAAAGAAAACGCCCTGTGTATATGTGGATACATTTGTGTTGAGTGAAGCACACATCGTCTAGGGCCTGAGTGTGAAAATCAGACAAGGTATCAATCTTCACTTTCCATTTTGTTCTTTATAATTTTTTTTCCTTTAAACAAACTAGGTGGACCACAACTTCATTTGTAGATCAAGCTGACCTTGAACTCACAGAAATGTGCCTGTCTGCCTTCTAAGTGCTGGGATTAAAGATATGAGTCACCATACCCAGTGGAAATATTTTTATTATGTGTGAGCAAACTGTAGTAATCAAAAGACTTGATGGAGTCATTTTCTGCAGTTTATTTTAGGAGTTCCTGGGAATGAAATTCTTTCATAGAAACTCCACTCAATCTTCTCACTAGCTCTCCATCATGTTTTGAGACAAGGTCTCCTTTGCTGTTTCATTCCCCCAGGCTAATGGACCCACAAGCTTCTGGAGAGCCTCTGTATCCTCCATGTTGACATGGAATTAGATTTGTGCTACAGTGTTCAGCTGTGGGTACTGAAGACTTTTTTTTTTTTTTCCGAGACAGGGTTTCTCTCTGTAGTCCTGGCTGTCCTGGAACTCACTCTGTAGACCAGGCTGGCCTTGAACTCAGAAATCTGCCGGCCTTTGCCTCTCAAGTGCCGGAATTAAAGGCGTGCGCCACCACTGCCCAGCAAACTGCTCTACTTTTTTAATTTTTTATTTTTGAGACAGGGTCTTTCTACACATCCCTGGCTGTCCTGAAATTCAGTATATAGGAAAAGGCTGGCTTTGAATTTACAAAGATCAGCCTGCCTCTGCCTCCTGAGCACTGAGATTAAAGATGAGAAAGTGAGTGTTTTTCAAAACAGGTTGTGACGTCCTGGTTGTCTTGGAACTTGTTCGGTAGACCAGGCTGACGTTAAAGTCACAGAGATCCACCTGCCTCTGCCTTTCAGAGGCGTGTGCCTCCACTTTTTTTTTTTTTTTTTTTTTTTTTTGGACTCAGTCTCACTGTGTATCTCACACCCTGTCCTTAATTTTCTAGGCAAGTCTCTGTCCAGTCATTCTGACAAGATTAACCATAACCAGCTTGCTAGGAAGCCTCTCACAGACAACCATTTTCCCCTATCACCACCCTAGTCCTCCCCCAACAGCAATGAGGACCAGAGTTACGGCCACAAGAGATGATGAGAAAAGCCACCCAAACAGTGATGACAATTCAGGAAATAAGGCATCTAGGGAGACAGCTCAGTCAATAAAGAGAAAACATGAGGACCAGAGTACACATCCCCGGCGCCTATGTAAAACAGCTGGGTGTGAAGCCCCGGGTGCTGATGTATGACTTTAATAATCACAACACTTGGGAGGCAGAAGAGCTCTCTAGTCTACGTAAGCAAGTTCCAGGCCAGCTGGGGTTACACAGTAAGACCTTGTCCCAGAAGAGGAGGAGGAGGAAGAAGTGGAAGAGGAGGAGGAAGAGGAAGAGAAGGCGGCAGCAGTTGGGTGTGTTTGAGTGTGGAGAAATGGCTCAGCTGTTAAAGAACATGAGCTGCTCTTACAGACATCACTTTCAATTCCCAACCATCTGTAACTCCAGTTCCAGGGGATCTGAGGCCTTTTTCTGACTTCCTTGGGCACCTAGAACACATGTGGTGTATATACATATATGTGCATGGTAAACACTCATATAAAAATAAAAAAGTTGAACATGGCAACATTTATCTCTGTCCCTACAGTGGTGGGAGTGGAGACAGGCAGGCTCCCAGAGCTCACTGGCCAGCCTCTAGCCAATCAATGAATGGGTGAACACTGTGCTCAGTGAGGGACCTTGTCTCAAAAGATAAGTTGGCAAAGGTGCTGAGAACAAAATTCAGTTGATTTGCTCTTTGCTGAATCACCAAAAGCAAACAGACAGGAAAAAGATAAGGTGGGGAACACTAGAGGGAGATGCCCAGTCTTGCCTTCTCGCCTCCACACACAAACACAAAGAGCGCCTCAAGACAGAGCTGGGGGCACACATCATCACTTACCCACAGGATTCATTAGCACTGTTCAGGAATACTCCCAATGACATGACTTCTGAAATCTTTGGGGAAGTGTTCCACAGTTCATAAAAATGGATACTGCAATTATTAGCACCTCAAAAGCACGTTTTGCAGAGCAAGGAAGATGGCTCAGGGGTTAAAATCACTTGCTGCTCTTCCAGAGGATTTAGTTGGCTCCCAACACCCACATTTTCTGCCTGGTAACTATATTTAACACCAGCTCCAGGGGGTCCTAAGCATCTAACCTCTGAGGACTTGTGGTTTTTTTTCTTTTGTTATTTTTTCTAGTTCTATCTCTCTCTCTTTTTTTTTTTTTTTTACCTCTGAAGACTTAAACTCACTTGTACATACTTACATGCAGATCCGCACACCTAAACATAATTAAAAACAATGGAAAGGGGCTGGAGAGATGGCTCATTGATTAAGAGCACTGACTGCTCTTCCAGAGGTCCTGAGTTCAATTCGCAGCAACCACATGGTGGCTCACAGCCATCTGTAATGGGATCTGATACCCTCTTCTCATGTGTCTGTAGAAAGCAATGGTGTACTCATATACATAAAATAAATTTAAAAAATGGAAAATTAAACTTTTTAAGACATTTTTAAATTTTATCTATTCTTGGCTTGTTTTGCCCTCTTGTTAGTATATGCATTGAAAGGTGTCAGAACTGCTGAAATAGATGCTGAAATAGATTGTGAGCCACCGTACAAGTGCTGGGCAGTGAATCTGGATCTTCTGGAAAAGCAACAAATGCCCGTAATCACTGAACCGTCTCCTCAGCTCCCAATAGAAATAGATATGTTTATATATGTACATACATGTACATATTTTTTGTTTTATTTTTCAAGACAGTGTTTCTCTGTGTAGTCCTAGCTGTCCTGGAACTCACTCTAGACCAGGCTGGCCTCAAACTCAGAAATCCGCCTGCCTCTGCCTCCCAAGTGCTGGGATTAAAGGCATGCGCCACCACTGCCCGGTCATGTACATATTTCTGTACATACATATATAAATATTTATATTACAGCTACTCATATTTTATACAGCAGAACACTGAATTAATACAACTAAAATTGTAGCCCGACTAGGTATTCTGAATACTTTGATCTAATTAGATCTCATTATAATTAGTTTACATTATTCTTTTCTTCCTCTTCCTCCTCCTCTTCCTCCTTCAGCAGGATCTCATGTAGCCTAAGCTATTTTCAAACTTGATTGACATGTAGCCATTGATGACTTTGAATTCTAATCCTACAGCCTCCACTTCTTGAATTCCAGGACCAGGGACTCATGCCACTACACTTTGCCTCCAGTTAAAGTATACTGAGATTCAAATGAAACAATGTCTTGAAAGAATCAAGAAAGTGAGGGTCTCGGCACAGAATGTCATTGTGTTACTTGCAAGGGGCTTTCTGATGGCAACAGGCTCTCTGGAAGTCAATCACACAAATACTCCCATTCTTGTTATTGGGTCCAAGTTATGGATCTTGAGAAAGGGCTTTTTTTCCTATCATAAAGAGATCCTTAACAGGCACACACCTTTGATCTTAGGAGGCAGAGACAGAGACAGACAGATCTCAATGAGTTCAAGGTCAGCCTTGTCTGCAGATCGAATTCCAGGATAGCTAGGGCTACACAGAGAAACTCTGTCTTGAAAAAGAGAGGGAGAGGGAGAAATTTTTGTAATGTGGTGAGAGACTCACTATGTATTCCTGGTTGGCCTGGGATTTGCTATGTAGACCAGGGTAGTCTCAAATGTATAAGGCTTTGCCCTTCCTGGTTCTCGAACAAAAGGCTTATGCCACCATACCTGGCTTCAGGTTTATCTTTAAGGGGCTAAAGAGATAGCTCGTCAGTTAAAAGCACTTGCTGCTCTTACAGAGGACCTGGATTTGGTTGCCAGCATCTTTAACTCTAATTCCAAAGGATCTGGTGTTCTCTTCTGCACTCTGATAGCACCAGGTACGCATGCAACACACATGCACACATGCAGGCAAACCATTCATACACATAAAATGATCTTTGGATTTGTTTTTCGAGACTGGGGGGTTCTACTATATAGCCCTTGGTGGCCTGAAATATGCTATGTAGAACAATCTAGTCTCCAACTTACAGAAACCCCCCTGCGTCTGCCTCCTCAATGCTGAGACTAAATTTAGGAGCTACCATTCCCAGCAAAACTAATGGAGTCTTTAAAAAATTATCATGTGTATATGGGTGGGAGTACACACAAATTAAGTGCCAGTGGAGTCCAGGAGAGGGCACCAGATCCCCTAGAGCCAAGGTTACAGACAATTACCCATCTGGCAGGCAGTATGTACTCAGTTAACTGAGCCAGGTACCCCAACAACCCCTAGAAGGATTTGAGGATTCATGCTACTCACCAATCTATGTATATAATGTGTACAATCTCCAGTCCAGAGCTGGGTGAGTAGCTCAGGAGTAATGCACTTGTCTAACACTCTCAAGGCTGTGGGTTCAAGTACATTCTCTAGTCACCTCAGCCCCAGACAAAGTCTCTATAACCTAGGCCAGTCTCAACTTTTTGTTTAGGGACAGAATAACCATTAACTCCTAATGTAAGTGCTGGTATAACAGACACCACCAGTGTATGCAGGGCTAGAAATGTATGCAGGGCTCCCTGCATGCTAACAATATCCCCAGCCCATGAATTATATTAATTTTTCTCACCTTCTCTGTGTTTGAGTTTTGTCTGTTGTTTGTTTTAAGTTAATCTACAAGTTGATTCCATTGACAGAAACTCTTCAGTCCCTCTGCTGCCATCACCTGTCACTCTGCACTGTGCCCACTGTTTTGGAACTCCCCTCCCCTCAGTACACATACCAAACTCCATCCAGAGGAATCTCTGTGAAAAGATTGTCTTGTCAATACTCTGTGTGAAGACTCCAGATGGCTGGCTTCCTAGCATTCTGAGGAAGAAGTTCTCACCCTGACTTGAAGTGACAATAAGGAGAGAGTTAGCTGGGGCCTCCAAACATCGGTGGTCCCTCTAGCCAGAATCCCCTGTTGTGTGACCTGGGTTGCCTCCCATCCAGGTTGGACTTGGTAGGAGCTATATGAACACATAGTGTATGTGGCACTGAGGATGGGCCTTTTTCCTAAGTGATCAGCCCATCTGCTTTATGAAGCCCAACATGTCTGACCCGGCCATATCCCATAACTGCTCTCCACTCCAGCTTCCATCTGTTTATTTCCCAGAACTCACAAGGGCTAGATTGCGTCTCTATATCACAGAGTATTCTGCTTTAGATTTCACCTACCTACTTTCTCCTCCTTCTGAGGGTTACACTGTGGCCCTCAAAGAGTATGCTAAGGACCTTGGGCTGGAGATGTAGCTCAGCTGGGACGAAACGCACCTAGCTTATGGAAAGCCTTGGGTTCAATCCCCAGCACTGCACAAGTGAGCAAGTCTTTAATCCTAGCACTCTAGAGAGGGAGTCAAGAGGGTTAGAAGTTCAAGATCATCCTCTGCTACAAGTCCAATTTGAGGCCTGCCTAAGACACATGGAAGATATTGTGCATCTTCCCTACCACTTCCTCCCACTATTGCAAGGGACCAGGAAGAAGGAAACCCAGCATATCACAGTGGCCTTTCAATAAAGGGGCGTTGAAACTGGGGCGATGGTTCAGTGGGTAATTTATTGTGTAAGTGTGAGGACCTACGTTCAAATCTCCAGTGTAGCTGCACAAGGCAGCCAAGGCAAGAGGCAGACTACTCTGAGCTCTGAGACCAACTGGGGCTAAATAGCAAGTTCTCGATCAGCCCAGGGGTTCACAGTGAGACCCTGTTTTGAAAACAAAACAACAAAGACAAAACATCTCTACATAAAAGCCAAGAACAGATGGCTCAGTGGTTAAGAGCACTGGCTGTTCTTCCAGAGGACCCAGATTCAGTTCCCAGCACCAACATGCAGCTCACAACTGCCTGTAACCTCAGTCCCAGAAGATCTGACACCCTCACTCAGGTGTCACTCCGGACACCAAATGCACATAAAAAGAAATAAATCTTACAGACAAAACAAAAACAAAACAAAAAAGCCAGGTACAGCTGTACATGCTTGCAAACTGGCAGAGAAAGGAGACTCTTGGGGCTTGATATCCAGCCAGTTTAGCTGAAACAGTACGTGGAAATCGGTAGAGGACACCCAGTGTTGACCGCTGGCCCTACACGCATGTGTCCACTTGTATACACACCACAAGATAGATAAAAACAAGCAAAGAAACTAAAGGAAAGTTTCCAGTCTGTCAGCCTTCAAGGCATGGCTCCAAGCACCTGTCTTATGTAATGCCACAACAGGCCACCAGAGAGAATGAGGCATTTTGAAAAAACAGCAGAAACCAAGCAAATGGGGAAGGCAATACTCACCCACTCCAATAGGAGGAGAGATCCAGGCAGCATTCTGAAGAAGTTGTCTAAACCATGATAAATAAGAAGGGGTACAGGGAGAGGAAACCATGGAGCAGAGGCTCCAAGCTGAGAAGACAGATCATCATTCTCCCAGGTGCACACAGGGATGGATGGATCTGTGTGGGACGGCAGGAAAACAGGGACTGGCTTCCATGTTCTGACATGGGGTTCAGACAGAGCACAAACCAGAAGTCAGCACACACACAGCTAGAGTGACAGTTCCAGAGGGGCATGGAAAGGAGGGGATGGATCTTTGGGGAGAGTGAGCTGGCCAGAACTCTGCATATACTAATGACCCCAACTCTACACACTGATGCAGAGGGTACAGTTACACTGGGGCAGGAACCACACAGCAGAGGGAGGGACTGGGGCAGGCTAGCCATCCCCAGTGCAGAGGGCAGGGAAGGCACAGGAAAGGAGGAAACCAACCATGATACCCCAGGTGTAGCACTCCTGAATGCCTTGCCATCCCAGCATTATGGCTTCTCCTATTCCTCTGGTGCCAGCTTCTTGCAACTACAGAAGAGTAAAAAGATGGTTCATTTCTTGGGTTAGAAGACATCGTTTCGTGGTTAAGAGCACTGCTCTTCCAGAGGTCCTGAGTTCAATTCCCAGCAACCACATGGTGGCTCACAACCATCAGTAATGGGATCCAGTGGCCTCTTCTGGTGTGTCTGAAGACAGATACAGTGTACTTTGAAATGTAGCAAGTGCTTGTGATACCCACGGAGTCTGAAGGCCAGTGGCACAGCTTGTGCTTCCCCATGCAGCCATATGACCCTTCCTCCACAGGTAAGTGAAATGATTCCTTTTGGCGAGTGAGAACCGGTTTCACAAGTTCCTGTCGAATGCTTGCTTTTATCTAGGCTCCTGGTTGAGCTTATTTCTGGATATTTGGACTGCCTTTTTTCCCTTTTGGAGTTTGGAGAATTGGAGTTCCTTCTAGGCCTGACAAAAATAAATCTTTAAAAGAGAAAGAGATGCTTTGTTTCAAAAACAAAGTCCAACTCTCTTTGACAAAACTCAGCAAAGGGGACAAAAAGGAGGCCAAATAAGTAAAGGCAGCAGCCTCCCGAGCCGTTGTCCCCCAGCTGCTCCAGAGCAAAGTCTTTTTGCTCTGATCATACCCGGGAGGCCTCTGGGTCCTCCCTCACCCTGTAGACCAGCACTGTGAAAGCCAGAGTCCATAGACAACACCAGTGCTGCCCTTCCACCACCAAGCCCAGAAACCGGAAGAGGCGGGGACAGGACAACCCAGGGCCTGTCCCTCCTCCCTGCACAACAGAGGGAAAAACAAAGCGAGTTAGCACATCCCTGCAGAGTCACCGAGCAAGCCAAAGCTCCCAAGCCCAGCAAGCGGCAAGGAGAAGGTGCAAGAAAGTGGGAGGATTTGTGGTGTCGGTCCGGGGACACTCAAGTCTCCAGTTAACACAAGAAAACTGTCAGAACCTGTGTCCTGCTTCTTGAATTCTGGAGGCTGACTGAAGCTTCCTTCTGTTTCTACACCCTTCTGGGATCTAGTCAGACTGCTTCTCCACTGGGAAGGCAGGGCCTGGTTTAAGGAGCAAAATAAAACACTGTCACTTTGCCACCTCCTAATGTAGCCAAGAATGACTCTGAACCCAGATCCTCCTGTTTCTAGGATTACAGGCGCAAGTCACCATACCCACCTTTGTTTTGTTTTGTTTTTTTGGGAAATGAACTTGTCCATGCAAGCAGGCAGTCTACTGACCCAGCTCAACCCCATCTTGATTTTTTTTTCCCCTCTTTCTTTTTTTAAAGATTTACTTAGGGGTGGGCTGGATAGACGACTCTGTTGTTAAGAGCACTGGCTGCTCTTGCAGAGTACCCAGGTTCAGTTCTTAGAACCCACATGGTGGTTCACAGCCATTTTTTTTTTTTTTTTTTCAGAGCTGAGGACCCAACCCAGGGCCTTGCGCTTGCTAGGCAAGTGCTCTACCACTGAGCTAAATCCCCAACCCCTCACAGCCATTTCCAGTTCCAACTCTCACTTCTGGCCTCCATGAGTGCTAGACACACACATGGTGTACAGACATACACGCAGGCAAAATATTCATAACTATAAAATGAATAAATCTTTTTTTTTTTTAAAAATAGATTTTTAAAATCTGCTACCTGCTACAGAGGAGAGTTTTTGTTTTGTTTTGTTTTGCTTGTTTGTTTGGGGGGGCGTTGTTTGTTTGTTTGGTTTAGTTTTTGGTTTTTCAAGAAAGGTTTTCTCTGTGTAGACCAGGCTGGCCTCAAATTCACAGAACTCTGCTTGCATCTGCTTTCATCTTGAGTGCTGAGATTTTAAAGGCCAACACTGCCTGGCACCTTGTATATTTTTAAAAACATTATACTTACTTCTTTTGTGAAGGACCACACTTGAGTGCCACGGTGTGCATGTGGAAGTCAGACGCCAACTGGACAAGATGGCGATCAAGCTCTGGTCCTCAGGCTTGGTAGCAAGCGCCTTCACCTCCTGAGCCACATGGCTGCCTCTTACTCTGTGATTTTTATGGTTTTTGTTTGTTTGTTTGTTTGTTTCAAAGCTGAGGACCAAACCCAGGGCCTTGCACTTGCTAGGCAAGTGCTCTACCACTGAGCTAAATCCCCAACCCCTTATGTTTTTAAAGACTTATTTTGGGCTATAGAGATTGCTCAGGAATGAAGAACATTTAGCACTCATGCAGAAGACCTGGGATCTGTTCCCAGCATTCACACGATGGCTCACAATCATCAGCTGCAATTCCAGTTCCTGGGGCATTGACGCCTTCCTCTGGGGCCTGAGGCAGTGAACCTTGGAGATGACAACTACTCAGGCAGATAAAAAGTACTTTTACACCAGCCTGAAAACTTTAATTGATAAAATAGGCACATTGAGACATGAACACTGTGATGGTTTGTACAGACTTGGCCCAGGGAGTGGCACTATTAGAAGGCCTGGCCTTGTTGGAGTAGGTATGTCACTGTGTGTGTGTGCTTTAAGACCCTCATCCTAAATCGTGCAGTGGCAGTGCACACCTTTAATCCCAGCACTTGGGAGGCAGAGGCAGGTGTTATTTCTGAGTTCGAGGCCAGCCTGGATGCTGCCATGCTCCTGCCTTGATGATAATGGACTGAACCTCTGAACCTGTAAGCCAGCCCCAATTAAATGTTGTCCTTATAAGAGCTGCCTTTGAGGTCTGAAGAGATGGCTCAGGAGATAAAGACCACTGACTGCTCTTCCAGAAGTCCTGAGTTCAATTCCCAGCAACTACATGGTGGCTCACAACCATCTGTATGGGATCTGATGCCCTCTTCTGGTGTATCTGAAGATAGCTACAGGGTACTCATATACACAAAATCTTTTTTTAAAACCATGAATTGCTTATGAAAAAAAAAAGTTGCCTTGGTCATGGTGTCTGTTCACAGAAACATATACCTATATTCATATGTATGCACATACATATATACATATTAAACATACATATAGACAGGCATATATACATATATGTATATATATTTGGTGGAGGGAGCAGAGCCCCAAAAGCCACAGTTCATTCCTTCTCTCTGGCAACTTATACCTTCTTCTTCTTCTTCTTTTTTTTTTTTTTTGGTTTTTTCGAGACAGGGTTTCTCTGTGTAGCCCCAGATGTCCTCGAATTCACTCTGTAGACCAGGCTGGCCTCGAACTCAGAAATCCGCCTGCCTCTGCCTCTCAAGTGCTGCCATTAAAGGCGTGCGCCACCACCACCCAACAACTTATACCTTCTTAGACAAAGGTTCTTTATAAAATTACCTCATAGATAAAATGTTACACAAAGGGGGAATTACGGAAAGATGTTCATAGTAAGTTCAAAGCAGTGTTTCATTCCATAAGCTCATGCCTTGTAAGTTCACAGCAACAGTGTCACAAGGCCTCACTTTATCATACTGCACACCTGTGGCTTCATCTCAGACCTGACCTAGAATGAATGTTTTTCCTTGATCACAGATTTGTCCCAAGCCTGTTTCTCTTCTTAGTGCAATACATGAAAGCTCACCACACTATTCCTTATTATACAGCCTTTACTTACTATTCTATGAGGAGGGGGCACATTTTACTCTTGATTCTAACTTTATTACACCTTTCTGGTAAAACAATTAAAATTAAAAATCATTTCCTTGCCAGGTGGTGGTGGCGCACACCTTTAATCCCAGCACTTGGGAGGCAGAGGCAGGCGGATTTCTGAGTTCAAAGCCAGCCTGGTCTACAGAGTGAGTTCCAGGACAGCCAGGACTACACAGAGAAACCCTGTCTCGAAAAACCAAAAAAAAAAAAAAAAAAAAAAAAAAAAAAAAAAAAAAAAAACCCAAAAAATTTCCTTAAACTTTTTCCCTAAAATGGTTTGAATCAAATCAGCAACTCTGTAAAGTCATTAATTCCTCTAAACAGCATTAATTCATGAAAGTTTATCTTCATGTTGATCTGCAGGAAATTTGCCCAAAAGAGTTGGCTGATGCCCAGGAATCATTAAGCTATGTGACAGTGGCAGGAAAGGCAGATCAGCAATGAGAGGCAATCCTCAGAGGAAGTTTCTGGGGCTGTGCCTCTCTGGCCATCACAACCATGCAGAACAGTGGGCCATCTCCAGGAAACTCATTTGCTTGCCATAACCTTTCCTAGATGGCTTCTGCCATATTTAAACCTTATTAACCATATATCTATGAAATTTCTATTTAGTACTTTTGGATTAAGTTGGACCTTTGGTAACTAATGCCACACAGAAAACAAAATCCACGGACGATTGTGTCCACTCTGCAAACAGAGCAATGCCAGCCACAGCTAGCGGCAATTCCATGGCTTTCCAGAAGGTGGCGGTGTAAGCAAGGTAGTGGATTAGGACAGAAGCTGCCAGACCCCGGCTCTAGTGAAGATGGAAGACTGGGACCATCAAAGCTTGGGCAGTGGAGGGACCACCTTTCTCTGCCACCACAATTTATGGGTATCTGAATCCTCGGCAGCCCTAACATCAGAAGACAAAGGTGAGTCTCAGAAGTCACCCCATCTGTTCTCCTAAACTAGGTCTCCCTCAGGTTCAGATCAGGTGGCAAGTGTTAAGCATTTACTGTCTAAATACTTGGTTTCCCCCAGTATTTAGTAATCGCTTACTGAGACTTGCTCAGTGCTCCTATAAGGTGATAAAAAGAGGGATTATTACAATCTTTACTAGGCTGCCCAGTGCTCCTTCCTCCGACGCCCTTCCCTGGTTCTGTCTTTCTTGACAATTCAGAGAATGTATCCAATAATCGGGCATATTTGGGTCCTCTTGCTGCTGTCCAAGTGATGGCTTAGTGGCTGGAAATCATACTCAGTTATCTCACAGGTCACAAGGCTATCAGTCAGGGATGGGCGGGTTCTCTGTTGTCCTTCACAAAACTCAGATCTCAATGTGGGCCTGAGTTTTGGCACCTGGCACTCAGGATCCCCCTTCAAACTGGCCCTTACTGTAGACCAGTGTTAGTCCCTCTCAGACTCTCACAAGGCTGAGTCCCCGTTTGGTGTTGTTCCCAGTTTCTCTTCTCTTTTCTTTTTTTTCTTTTTTTTTTTTGGAGACAGAGGGTTTTTCTGTGTAGTCCTGGCTGTCCTGGAACTCACTCTGTAGACCAGGCTGGCCTCGATCTCAGAAATCCTCCTGCCTCTGGGATTAAAGGCGTGTGCCACCACTGCCCACAGGAAGTCACTATGTAGACCAGGCTGACCTAGAACTAAGGGGTCCACCTGCCCCTGCATCCCCACTGCTCGGATCAAAGGTGTGCGGTTTATAGTTTGAGCAACAGGATCCAGGAGGGGGAAAAGAAAATATAAAAAAATTTTCCGGTGCGCCAGGCTTTACCTAACCAGCAGTATCGGGTCACAAGGCCCAGGAACTCGGGGGACACACTCGTGACTATTTCCTTAGTTCCGCTCCGCTTCAATTTCTCCGGCCCCGCCTCTTTCCCCTTGGGACCCGCCTCTCGACCCTCAAGCCCCGCCCTCCCCCCAGCCCCCCGCTGGAACCCTAGTTCTAAATTCTGTTTCGCCGTGGAAATCCAAATCCCGAGTTTAGATTGACCTTTAACCCCGCCCCTATATCAAAACCCCGCCCCCAGAGATCTACTTAGAGATTGGTCGGTGCAGAATACCTCGTTTCCCAATTGGTCACAAGGCCGCTTCATAACCCGGAAGTGATCTCGAAGGCGGCGGCCGCGTGGTTCCTCTATGCCCGTACTGAGTTGTAGTTGCTAAGATGACCAAAATAAAGGCTGTTCCGGAGGAGTCTGAGGCGCAGGCGGAGGGCTGCAGCGAGGAGCGCACGTACGAAGAGCTGCTGGTCAACCTGAACCCCATCGCGCAGCCCCTGGCTTCCCGCCGCCTGACGCGCAAGCTCTACAAGTGCATCAAGAAGGGTGAGGCGGGCGGGCGCCGGGCGGGCGGGTTGGGCGGACCGGGGTCGACGAAGCTCATTCTTCTCTCTCTTTGTAGCTGTGAAGCAGAAGCAGATTCGTCGCGGGGTGAAGGAAGTTCAGAAATTTGTCAACAAGGGCGAGAAAGGGTAAGAACCAGTCTTTCGCTGGTTTTTAAGTTTTGTGCGGTTTTTTTTTTTTTTTCTTTCAGTGCCGGGGATCGAATCTAGGGTCTTGTGCATGGTAGACAAGAACTATGCCACTGAGTTTGGGTTTTTAATTGGTTAAGAAGAAATTCCACCTCCTCAATAAAGGTGAAGTTGACTGACCAGTCAAACAGTCAACTCCCTTCACTACCAGTAAATGGAGCTTCCAGTAAATGACAGGGAGGAGACTAGAAATCTGGCCCGTGTAAACTAGAGCCATGTTTGTTCACTCTGTAGAATGGCACTACTTTTTCAGGCTGTAGGCAATGTCCTGTATGTAGAGACACATTTTCCCAAGTAGGCCAGAGGAGAATGAGGGCTAGCTTCGGAAACATAGCTAGTTTAAGGCCAGCGTGAGCTATGAAAAGGTCTCAAAATAAACTTCCAAAAGGATAGAATGATAGGCCAAGAGTAGTGAGTTAGGCCTTTGATCCTAACAAAGGCAGAGCTCTCCGAGCTCCAGGACAGCCAAGACTATGTATAGAAACCGTGCCTCAAAACAGAGGAAGACAATGAGTGAACGTTAACTGGCGGGTGGTGGAATCCTGAGAAGAGTCGGCTCTTGGGCAGGGCACTATACTGGTCACATAATGTATGGTGCTATACCTTTTAAGTGTATGAATGTTTTGCCTGCATGTATATGTTGGTTCATCACTGATGTCCTTGGAAGCCAGAAGGCAAGGTATAAGATCTCCTTGGACTGGAGTCACAGATGTGCGTCGCCATGTGCCACCTTTCCAGCCCTCGTGGGCTTTCTAAGGGATAGTAGGTTTAGTGTTGTCAGAACAGAGTGAAAGCTTTTTTTTTTCTCTCTCTCTCTTTTTTTTTTTTTTTTTTTTGGTTTTTCGAGACAGGGTTTCTCTGTGTAGCCCTGGCTGTCCTGGCACTCACTCTGTAGACCAGGCTGGCCTCGAACTCAGAAATCCGCCTGCCTCTGCCTCCCAAGTGCTGGGATTAAAGGCGTGCACCACCACTGCTGGCAGAGTGAAAGCTGAGGAGTGACACTGAGGGAAGAATTAGGAGGGGCAAGTCAGACTTAGGAAGCTGTTGTGGCCTAAGTCAGGTGATGGGCAGGAGCTACGGCTGATGGATTTGAGTGGACGGTGACACATGACTTTACATGTTAGTTTGGGCTGTAGTCTGTGACTGTAGACAGACAGTGGAGGAAAACCAGGTTTTTAAGTGTGGTTTTTAGATACCTTTTAAGTATTTCAAATGGTTATTACATGTGCTTGCATGTGTATGCACACATATGCACTCTGGTGAGAGTTGATTTTCTTCTACCATTTGGGTTCCAGGGAGGTGGTCAGGCTTGGCAGTGAGTGTCTCTACCCTCTGGCATCCTGAGTTGACATGGAAATGCCCTGGATATGCTCAGCTTAACTGTCCTACAGGCAGATAGGTGGTTGTTTTGGTAGAGCATATGGGGACTGTAGCTTCAGGTGACACCTGGCACCATGAATAAGTCAGGAAAGCAAGGAGAAGGAACCACAAGGAAGGACAGCAAAGGAGCAGTCAGAGAGGACCAGCCCTGTGCCAATGGAAATGGAGTATGGAAACAGATTTTGTCTCCACCCTTAGAGAACATTCTTCCTTCTGGGTGGATCTTCAGGACTTCTGGGTCTGGTCCACTGATAGCTCACAACCATGGTTGAGGACTCTGGCAAGCTCTCTCTTGGGACAGATAGAGCCTGTGTGTTACTCAAACACTTAGGTGTGATCCCTGCCAATCTCTCAGCTTTCTTCTCTGACCCCCTCCTAGTATATGCTGCAAAAGGCAATCGGCACTGAGTCCCTTGGCCTTATTCTGTCCCCACACCTGCCATTCTGTGATCCTCCACATGGCACTCAAGTTCAAGGGTCATCTCCTGGTTGGAACATTACTGACTGTAAGGAGAGCTGAGTTCCTGTTTCTTGGCATTTCTCCCATACCTCATCCCATACCTCTAGTCACATTTGGTGGCATTTAATTTACATGCTATCAAGTAGAGATCATGACCCCAGAAAAATGCATTTGCCAGACATGGCCGTGTGAGGGTCCTTGGGTGGGGTGGGGCATCTTATTCATCTCTGTGCCCTCACAGTCAGGCTGGAAGGGAAAGAGAGGGAGCAAAGTAGAACTGATGGTGGTTTCTCTCGTTGCAGGATCATGATTTTGGCAGGAGACACATTGCCGATTGAGGTGTACTGCCATCTTCCAGTTCTGTGCGAAGACCAGAACTTGCCCTACGTCTATATCCCCTCTAAGACGGTAAGGGACTCATGCCCACCCTGCCCCACTCTCATCTTGGCCCTAGGGAGGCTATTTGAGGAAGTTTCTCAAGTGTTGGAATTCTCGGCTGGGACTAAAGTGCATAGCACATGGCTGGTAGGCTGCCTTCCTGTAAGAGGGGAATCTTCTGAATTCTAAGAATATTTGAACAGATGTAAAAGGTGTCAGAGACTGATATAACAGAGGCCCTGTCCTGCTTACAGGGATACTCTTGTAGGCCATGTGGAAATATTCAATATTGGCTTGGAGAACCATGGCTTGAGAGCTTAGTTTAAGTGATGGCAAACATCTGAAATATTTTTAAATGTAATGTTTACCAATGGGACATGGCTGTGGGCCAGGTTAGGCTATGACCCCTATTCCCAACAGCTTTTCTTCTCTTCTGTGTAGGACTTGGGTGCAGCCACTGGCTCCAAGCGTCCCACTTGTGTGATCATGGTGAAGCCCCATGAAGAATATCAGGAGGCCTATGATAAGTGCCTGGAAGAGGTGCAGGCACTGCCTGCACCTCTGTGAGAGACTTGGGCTGCAACCCAGTCCCTGTTCCAAGAGATACTGGGCTGGCTGCAGGCGGCTGCCCACCCTAACAGCATCTCCCCGATTTCTTGATGTGTGAGTCTCCCCAGGCAGCTCCAGCAGCTGTTCTTGGAGGTGGAGCCAGCATCTTTGCCACCATTGCCATCTCCTGTTGAGCTTTGCTGAAGACAGTTCCAAGAATATGGCATAAAAGTAAATGCTAAGGCAAAATGTGGCAAGTGTGTGGGTGTTTTTTAAACTCCAGCTGCTGGCAGAGCCAAGGAGTTGGCAGCAGGAGCGAAAGCAGCCTTTCAGCACAGCCTCGAGGGTGTACCTGGCAAATGTTCAGCATCGTCTCTACAGCCCACCTGTCTTCAGTTCCCACTCCAGGACAGCTGGGGTGAGGAGACATGGCAGCAGGGCCCAAACCCCACCCCACCCCTCCAAGAGCCTTACATACCAATAGAATTAGTTTGCCCATCCACATAGTACATTTTCAGTAAGAATATGAAGCTAGTTACACAACCCCAGGTCTTTGGAAGCTGGAGAGATGAACTCAACAGGTAAGAGCACTGGCTTCTCTTCCATAGTTCTTAACACATATGGTGAATCACAACTGTCTGTAATCTGAGTTGCGGAAATCTTTTGGCCTTTTAAGAGGGCACCAGGTGGCAGGCATACTTGTAAGAATATACCCCCACACATAAAAAACAAACTCCAAGTCCTCCCACTTGACAAGACTTAAAGCCCCACACCGAATTAGGATGCAGAGCAACCAAGTTGAAGTATCTTGGAATAATCAGGTAAATTTGGGCTTAGAGGTCTCAAACTGGTTGGAACTATAAGCTTTCACCGGAACAGAACAAACAGCTTACTAGTAAGGTCTTAATACCTGGGAAAACATTCTGCTAGCCTAGGGTTTCCCCAACCAGATGGCTATGGTTTGGTAGCTCCTGCCACCAGACCATGGCCAATTGCTTATATATGTAACAAGGCATGCAGTCGTTGGTCAGTGAAACTCGAGCCTAGCCAGCAATAAGGAGAAGGGTTATGAATATATTGCTCAAAGTTATAAAACAGCATTCAGTTCTAACGGGCTATTTACAGTAGAGAATGGGTAGATACAGTTGAGACTGTATGTAGGAGGAGGTGGGCCACATCTGGAGTAGAAAGATGTCTGCATTTGATGGCCAAGGCCTTTGCTGCTCCATCAGGGGCAAGTGTAAACAGAAAGACAGCAGGAACAGAGTAGCCATTCCCTTGAAGGTAAGGAGGCATAGACTGGTTCATGGCCTTCCCTGGCCTCTGCCTAGGCAGGTTGAGTCTCTTGGTAATAATGCTGGTCTGAGAGGCATCCAGTCTCCTGAAGCCAGTCCCTCCACAAAGGCCTACGGGTGATTACACCTTCTAGAATGTTCCATGGAATCAGAATATGATGCGTTTCCCATCTGCTGGATTCTGTTCCATGGGACAGTAGGGACACTTTAGCCTGCAAGAAAAGGCAAAAGCAAGAACATCTCAGAGCTGGCCAGGGAAGCCAGGCTGGGACAGAAGCAGGCAGGGGACTTACTTTCCTCCATTGATGAGTTTGTTGAGTGCATCTCGGGAGATGACATGACCACAGATGAGCTTGATAGGGGGGTTGGAATCTGAGGTCTGCTGTCGCAGGATAGGGCATGCAAACACAGAGTGATACCAGCACTTCATGCCCAGCTCAATCTCAATCTGGGGAAGCCAGCAAAAGGCTGAGTTACAGTTCTTATCTGAGCCGTGGGCCCCAGCCCCTGCTTCTGAGGGTACCTCCCCAGCCTGGTCTTACCGGCAACTCATCCTTGTGACTCCACACCCCAGTGCACTGCCTCTGTTCGATTACAGCTTTGATGTTCATCAGCACTGGCAAGGCCACACAGCCAGAAGCGAAGCTGAGGAACAGAACAGAGACTGAATCAGCTGGGATCACAGGGCCCAGCACACTGTCCCAGATGGGACTGGAGACAAAAGTTCCGAAGTGGTATGAAAGCAGATTAGTCCTTGAGAATTCCTTGTTTTTAATTTTTGTGTACAAATGTGTGCTTATGTATGTGAGTGGACTACATGCATGGCTGTGGAGTATGTCGAATCTCTTGGAACTAGCTAATGAGAGCCTCCATGTGAGTGCTAGGAACCAAACTCAGGCCCTTAGAGCAACAAGTGCCCTTAACCCGAGTCATCTCTGCTGCTCCTAAAAAGCCGCTAGCAATGTACATAGATAGGTATGTTCAACTCTTTGCTCTGGTGTACACCAAAATTTGAAAAACTCCAGTAAAGAAATCAGCAAGCAGATGAAGTGCTCCTGATGGAGACAGTGCTCAGTTGAAAGGGCCAGAGCCTGCTTGTAGTCTAACCAGCTCTATTACTGTGGTACAAAGTGAGACTGCCAGCAAAGACATCTATAAAAGCTATTTCACCGGGCAGTGGTGGCGCACGCCTTTAATCCCAGCACTTGGGAGGCAGAGGCAGGCGGATTTCTGAGTTCAAGGCCAGCCTGGTCACAGAGTGAACTCCAGGACAGCCAGGGCTACACAGAGAAACTCTATCTAGAAAAACCAAAAAATTTAAAAAAGCTCTATTTCAAGATGAGTGGGTAGCAGGGAACCTGTTGGCTGGAACCTCAGGTTGTGAGTACAGTACAGCCCTGCCCAATGGATCCTGCCTAGGGGCTATGGTGACCTGACTCTACAACAACAATGTAGGCAAGTACAGCCTGTTCTCTACACTGACAGCTGTCACCTATGGTGAAGTGACTTTCTGGGGCCAATCTAGGTGCTCTTTGTTCCTTTAAGAGCCTACAAGTTAGCTCGTGGGAAAGCTCCATCTTACCTGCTAAGCTGGAGTAAGAGGGTCTAGCCTAAGCTTGCTGTGAAGTGAGCAGAGACCATGTAGTGCAGAGGTTAAGCAGTAACTCAAGCACGCGGCTGTGGCTCAGCACTCCTTACTCTCACGCAGGGGAGTGATGTCTTAGTGAAGTTGTGAGAGGGTGGCTGCACGACTGAGAGTAGTGTAGTTTCCCAAGGGTACTGTGCAGGAGAGGTGGGCGCTGTCTAACTAAAAAGTGTCTATCTCAAGGAAAGATGGTGAGCCGGCTTAGGTCTGTGAAAGCACAGGGAAGGATCAGTACAATTGTCTCCCTCCCTGCCTTTCCCTTAGGCTGAGCTCAGGAGGCTGGTTGTACCTGACACTGAGTGGGGACTCCACTGAAAGCCCCAGGAGGGAGCATGCATCCCGAGTAAAGGTCTCACAGATCTCCGCCCAGTGGCTGTTGTCTAAGAGGTGGCAGTAGGGTGACTTCTCCAAGCCCAGCCGCAGGTACACCAGACTGCCCATCATCACCTGGATCTCTACAAGACAATGGGATGACAGTTCAGGGAAGGCAGAGCTCTGGGCCACACCTCAGGGAGCCACAGGACTGCAAAGTCCTCTGCTGTGCGAGGAGGGCACATCTACCTACATACAGGCTGCTGCCAACACGGAGGCAGGGAGGACCGTGAGACTTCCTGGGCTCCAGCTTTCTGACTACATCACAGGTATGTCTCTGCTTGGCACAGAAGGTCTCCATTCACCCCCAATTTTTTTGAGCCTGTATGTATCGATCTCTGTATGTAAAGCAGTATCGATAAAGTGAGGTTCAACCCCCCTTCCCCCAGTATCACACACACACAAAATACAAATAACTAGTATCACTGCTTGGTTTTATAATTTTTATTTTTTTAAATATTGTGGGCTGGAGAGATGGCTCAGAAGTTAAGAGCACTGGTCACTCTTCCAGAGGTCCTGAGTTCAATTCCCAGCAACCACATGGTGGCTCACAACCATCTGTAATAGGATCTGATGCCCTCTTCTGCAGGCATACATGTAGGTAGACGACCTGTATTTATTATGTATATATATACATAATAAATAAATCATACGTATTTCATCTTCTGGTCTTTAACTCTTGAGTCAGGTCTTGCTGTTGCCACGCTAGCCTACACTAGTATGACTAACATAAACTAGCTAGACTGAACTGTCTTCTGGCCTCAGCTGTGCCTTTGCTCTGGACTTCACTTCAGAGGCAAAAGACAGTCAAAGGTTTCTCAATTGTGGGAAGCCATCTTTCTGGTAACAGACCATTGGTGGATACAAAGACAGGCCACCTAACATGTCCAAAAACAGGCTGAAGCCTAGCCCCACCCCCCCACCCCCAGCACCCTGGGCACTTACCTCTCTGGTGTAGCCTAGCAAAAGGCTGGAAGTGCCGAGCATAGCTGAGAGCCTCCAGCTGTTTCTCCGGGCCTCCGGCTAGGAGGCGGATAAAGTGCAGCCGGTGCAGCTTGAACTCCAGGGAGCTGTTGAGCTCCAGCAGGCGCTGCCTGTGGGAAACAGCCCATCTGGGGAGAGACAACAGTGCAGTGCAATGGAATGAGTCAGGCATATCTAGGTTAGGTGACCATGGGCAAGCCCCACAGTGGGCACAGTGGGCACCCTTACTCTAGTGCAGGTCCTAGGTCTTGCTCGTGTAGAGCTTCCAAGATCCGATTCAACTCCAAGAAGGGCTGCTTGAAGTCCAGGTCCACATTCAGTGTCGATTCCTGGGAAAGATGCAAGGCAGTGTCCCCAAAATTCTTCCCATAATAAACTTCATCAGCCAAAGGTTGGCTGGAGAAAGGCAAGGACTTGTGGTGTGCCAGTAGCCAGAGCCCCTGCTGTTCACTTTCCGTCCGCAGAGGCTAAGCATCATCACTGCAGCCACCTGTGACAGCAGAGAGTCCCTAGGCCAGGCACTCAATGGCCTAGTGAGAAAATTACTTTTTAATTCACCTAATTACATTAAGGCAGACTCCTAGTAACCCACTATTTGCCATTTTGCTAACCCCCTAAATACAAAAGGAGAGCAAGCTTTGGCTCCAGCAGGCAACAGACTCTTAACTAGAAATCAGTAACTTTGTTTTTTATCAGAAACACTGAGAACTATCTCCTACTTTGTAGTAGGGGGATCAAGTTTCTTTGTAAAATAGAATGTCAGTGAGTAGGCCTGCAGGAGGCCCAGGCACAGCTGCAATCCCAGAGCTTGAGAGGGAAAAGGAAGACTGTTTGGAGGCCAGACTGGTCTACACAGCCAGACCTTATCTCAGAATCACAAGAAACAGGATGTGGTCCCAGCACTTGAGAGGCAGGAGGAGCTCTGAGTTTGAGAGCAGCCTGGCCTACACAGCGAATTCCAAAACAAAAATAGTCAAGAACTTTTGTTTTGTTCAAAACTTTGTTTTGTTCAGTTAAGGACTGGCTGAAACACTAGCAGGTGAATGCAGTGAGCTGGGCATGGTGGTGTGCCACACCCTAATCCCAGAATTTAGGAGACTGAGGAAGGAGGATAACAATGAGGTTAGCCTGGGTTACATAAGCAAGACCATCATAAACAGCAAGAGATAGGTGCCCTCTTGCTCTCAAGGCCAACATTACCTGGCACAGCTCCTCAGCTACACTGAGCATGCCCTGCTGGTACAGGTGCTCCACAATGGCCATCTGCAGGATCTGCTGCTGCTTCTCACGTGAGTCCCACACAGCATCTGAGACCACGCCGCAGATCTCAGAGTCAAAGTTCTGACAGAGGAGAGACAGGTTTGTGACTTAGGCACTCATGTGTGTTCCTGCCCAACCAGTGTGCATTAGCTCTGAGGTGTTCCCACTCCTACAACACCTAGAGCCTGGGCCACTCACACACTCACCCTGTCAATGGCTTTGCCCACTCGGGAGACGCTGCTATGAATGTCCTTGTGGTCGGAAGCCAGTTTCTGGACTGTGTCTTTGATCTTTCGACAACACTGGGACATCACAAGGGAGAGTGTGGCTGAGAGAGGGGTTCCCTGGAGAGCTGTGGAGATAAAAGACTGTGTCAGGAGCAGGAGGCAGATCCTGGGCAGCTCTGCAGCAGCCTTTCTGCTTCCTACTATGTGCCAGTGTGGTGATCCAGGGGACAGCCCTGCACGCCAGAATTAGACACCTGCTTCCAGTCTGGGTCCGGCTGCTTATTTTTTTAATCTCACTGTGTAGCCCTGGCTGCTCTGGAATTCACTATATGGACCAGGCTAGCCTCTAACTCATAGAGATCCTCCTGCCTCTGACTCAGGCATGTTGGGATTACCAGCTTCCTGGTACTTAGATGCCAGAGACTTGGAAATTACAATGTTGAACAAGCCACTACATTTGTTTACTTATTTTTAAGATTTTTAACAACTGCCGGGTGTGGTAGCATACACCTTTAATCATAGCCCTTGGGAGGCTGAGGCAAGTGGATCTCCGAGTTCTAGGCTGGCCTCGTCTACATAGTGAGTTCCGTGACAGCCAGAGCTATGTAGAAAGACCCTATCTCAAACAAACAAGAAGATATCTTTAGTTAGTTGCATAGGGGTTGGGGGATGAAGCATGATACATATATGTTCCATGATGTATACTGGAGGTGAGAAGACACCTTCCATGAGTTTCTCTCCTTCCACCATGTGGGTCCCAGGGAGTCAGGTCATCAGGCTTATCAGCAGGTGCCTTGTATATGGTGAGCCATCTCTCTAGGCCACAAGCTAGGACCTTGGTGACTTCATTTTCTCAGCTGTAAAAGTCCAGGTTGCTGTGAATGATGACTTGGCACCTATGTGCCTTCATTTATCTTGTGTACTGGCTGTACTGCAGGCTTTCCTGTGAACTGGAAGATTAAACTCAAAGGTTACCCTGACCCAGCAATTCCACTTCTAGGAGAAATGGAAACACAGAAAGCCATGTGTGGAACTCTTCCTAGCATTCTTCAGGATAGCATAGAAATAGAAACAAACCAATTTTCATCCACTGATGGGTACAGAATCCCATACATGCATACAACAGGCTATCAGTCAGCCATAGCAGGTATGATGTGCTGGTATATGTTACATACAACAGGCTATCAGTCAGCCACAGCAGGTATGATGTGCTGATACATGTTACATACAACAGGCTATCAGTCAGCCACAGCAGGTATGATGTGCTGATACATGTTACATACAACAGGCTATCAGTCAGCCACAGCAGGTATGATGTGCTGATACATGTTACATACAACAGGCTATCAGTCAGCCACAGCAGGTATGATGTGCTGATACATGTTACATACAACAGGCTATCAGTCAGCCACAGCAGGTATGATGTGCTGGTACATGTTACATACAACAGGCTATCAGTCAGCCACAGCAGGTATGATGTGCTGGTACATGTTACAATAGAAATAAGCCCTGGGAGCATCCCCCACCCCCCAAAAAAAATACATAAAAGTTAACTGAAAACAAACTGGCAATGTTAGTTATTTCAAGTAAATTAATAATTTCTGTCAGGTTTTCTGAAGGAACGAGGGCTTCCTTTACTACCTTCAAGGAAGCCTAGGGATGAATGTCCAAGACCTTACCCCTCAGTCAGTAGCCTGTGGTTACATGGTCCCTGGGGATGGTCACCCACCTGCACTGGCCAGCTCGGCTCTCAGCTGGCCCACGTAGTGCAGCAGCTCCTCCAGGCTCTGCTCGCAATGTTGCCCATAGGTCAGGAACTTGTGCAGGACCTTGTCGAGCTCCCTCTCCACACACGCACACTGCTCCATGTCGGCCTCTGCCTAGTGATGTCAGCTGGGTCAGAGCAGCGTGGGTCTTGGCTGGGGAGGGGTAGGGTGTTACACTTCCTATACCATTTCTTCAGATCCCTCACCCCTCCTGAATAATAATAAATCAGTCCCCGAAAACAAGGAAGAGTTGTTTTGTGTTGTGGTCACGCATCCCTTGTCAGCTGTAATACTGTCAGCTGGGTGTGGTGATGCATGCCTTTGATCCCAGCAGAGGCTGGTGGATCTCTGTTGAGTTCAAGGCTAGCCTAGCCTACAAAATGAGTTCAAGGACAGGGCTGTTACACAGAGAAACCCTCTCTTGGAAAACAAAAACAAAACAAAATTACTGTCTCAAACTTTTTGCTCTGTTATCTTTGTAATACTTATGTGTGTGTGGGGGGTACCAAAGGAAGTCAGAAGCGAACTTCTGATCCACAGGCAGTGGTGGTCTCAAATCTCCTCCCCCTCTCCTGGAGCTGGAAAGCTGCTCCATATGGGAGCTGGGAACCAACTGGTCCTCGAGAGTAGCAAGAACTCGTGACTACTAAGCCATCTCTCCAGCCTCCCTTTCTAATGCACAGAGCCACCTGGAGTATCATCCCCAAGAATGCTGTCTCCTTCTTTTCAGATTGGGCCTTTCACTTCACTGGTCTGAACTGGGTTAGGCTGGCTGGCCACTGAGCACCAGAGAGCCTCTCGGCTCCAGCTCCCTAATACTGAAATTACAAGTATGAATCACCACACCCAGCATTTCTTAAATTTCTTTATTATTTTATGTGTGTAGGTGTTTTGCTTCATGTACATATGTATACCATGTATGTGAAATACCTGCAGAAGCCAGAAGAGGGTACTGGATCCCTTTACAGGTAGTTCTGAGCCACCTGGTGGATTGGAAAAATCAATCCTGGGCCTTCTAAGTGCACCTGAGCCATTGCTCCAGTCTCAACAACTTGAATTGAATTTTTTTTTATAGGATTCTGGGTATCATATTCAGGTCCCACAGGCCACCCACTTCAGAGACTGAGCCTGTGACAAACCCCCAGTTCCTTTCTTACTCGGAAGCCTGGGCCTCACAGGATCCTCAGCAGGCTGCATGTCAGAACGGCCAAGGCTCACACTGCATGTATTTTTATATATTCACTACAACTACCTTCCCTTTCAGTTAGTGGAACTGGTTTTTCATGTACTGCAGGGAGATAAGCTGTGAAAGCAGGATGGGTGTTCATTTCTAGTACAGTTTCGGGAATAACTGCCTGTGGTGGGGGCTGCTTGTCCTCCCCAGCTGTCTGCCTTCTGACAGCTCCTCGGATGTGGCTAGCCAGAACCCTTGCTCTCAGTTCCAGGCCCTGGAGTGGGATGTGTTGAGTCCTCTCCATGGTTGAGTCCTCCAGCCCAACCCCCCTGTTGTTACAGGCAGTTAGCCTTAGCCTGACCTACCTGCTGTCCTCCACTCTCCCTCTGCACTCTTAGTTCTGATCACCAAGTGACCACCTCGGGGCCTGCCTCCCCACTGCACCAGATGCTCTCTGGCTCAGTTATGCCATGGAGGGTGTATATGGTAGTTATGTATGATGTGTATGCATGTATGTATGTGTCTGAGTATAGGCACATATGTGCATACCACAGTGTGAGCACAGAGGTCAGAGGCCAGCCTCGGTGTCAGTCCTCACCTTCTGTCTTGTTTGAACAGGGTCTCTTTGTTGTTCACTACTGCATATTCCAGGCTACCCTGGGCTTGGGAGCTTCCAGTAGTTGTCCTGACTCTGCCTCCCATCTCACCAGAAGAACTGAACGCTGGGATTAGCTGTCCTCTACCATACATGGTTTTATGTAAGTTCTGGAAATTCAAACTCAGATCCTTGTGCTTGTATAGCAAGCAACACTGAGCCAGCAACCCAGCCTAAAGTTAACACCTATTCCACCTCTTGCTCACTTCCGGCTCCCTCCACTCTACTCTGCTGCCCCTTTTTGAGCCTGCAACATGGAGTACACGATAATCCGATAATCCTCAGAATGCCAGCAACAGAGGAGCTCTTCTGCACACACACAGGACTAGAAATAGTGACATCACAAGAAGCCAGTGTCCATGGTGACCCTGGGATCTTCCCACTCTCTGTACTCTCCTAGTCCCACAGGCACCACCCATCTTGGCTTTCCCAGCTCAGTTCTACAGTCATTGTCTCCCTCCCAGACGGGGACAAATGACAGGGAAGTAGTGCTGGGCCCTGGCTGACACCATCTTACAAACTAAAATTTGTGATCACACTGTCCAGAGAAATCACACCCCCAAAGTCAGACTCTACAGCTATAATAAAATGTAACAGGGACTCCCATTTAAAATGATATAGTAATTTTGCTCGGTAATAACTAACATTCCCCAGAGGCTCGTTCACTAGGCTCTGCTCCAGTGACTTCACCCATTAAATCATTCACTTCTCACAACACTATGAGGTACGTATGGTTATTAGACCCACTTTGCAGCTGAGAAAATGAGACAGGGAAAGATAAAATAAACACCCCAAGGCCACTCAGCGGGGGAGTAGAGGAGTGAGGACTGAAGGAAGCCTGCTGTCTGGCTCTAGGCTGAGAGGCCCTCTCCTTAAGTACTTTGCACAAGACCAACAGAGCTGGTCACTGTCCCAGCCAGAAAAGACAGCTGTGTGTGAGTACCACTGGGATGAACTCATAGGGTCTCTCACTTATGACAACAGGAAGTTAACTGGAGCAAGCACAAACCACCAGCTGGGGAAGATGGCAAGAAAAATATGACTGTCAAGAGAGTCTGGATAAACAGAGCCACAGTTTATCAAAGATTAACATGGCTCAAGGACAGAATCTCATTGTGGTTAAAATGCCCAGCTTTGTCAGATACCAACTGATACCAGGACCATCAGAGGGAGGCCTTGAAACTTATCAAAAAAGTTGAGGATGATCCAGGCCAATGGCTCCATGGGTAACATGCTTGCCATCCAGCCTGGTGACCTGAATATGATCCTGGGTACCACGTGGGAACTACAAGTGGAGGGAGGGAGGACTGCACAAAGCTGCCTGACTGCTCAATGCATCCACGGCAGTCAGGCCCACTCCCAATACCTAAATACATCATTTTTAAAGCTGAGGAAAGCCAGGTGTGGTGGTGCATACCTTTAAGTTTAGTGATTGGGAGGAAGAAGCAGACCAACCACTTTTAGTTCCTGGCTAGCCTGGACTACATAGTAAGAAACTGTATCCTGTTCCCCTCCCCACCCCCAAAAATACAAGCTGAGGAATGGGGCCGAGAAGATGGCTGCATTGGTAAAATGCTTTCCATAGAAGGACCTGAGCTTTATCCCCAGTGCCCACAAAAAGAAGCCAGGCGTGGAATCCTCGAATTAGGGAGTTAGAGATAGGCCAGCCAACCTAGCTCACTCATTGAGCTACAGGTTCAGTGAGAGACCCTGCTTCACAGCACAAGGAACACACATCTGGCCTGGCAGTGGTGACACACGCCTTTAATCCCAGCACTTGGGAGGCAGAGGCAGGCGGATTTCTGAGTTCGAGGCCAGCCTGGTCTACAGAGTGAATTCCAGGACAGCCAGGGCTACACAGAGAAACCCT